>NC_088604.1:28425269-29050269 GCF_036013475.1 Columba livia
AAAATCTATAGCACAGAATCCGTTACCATTCCTTTTGAGAGATGCTTTACCCACCGAGGCACTGGACTTAGGTCTTAAGACAACAGATTCAGAGAAACAAACTTTGCAGAGTGTTCAGGTCCAGATGAAAGAGGTTCTGGTGTCAGACCTGCCAAGGCCGATCAGGAGGCATGCAATTCATCGTTTTCCCTTGTCTCCTCAATCTGAGCAACCCTGTTCAAGATGGAATTGGTGTACAGCAAACAGAAGCATTCTCCAAAGAGGTTTCCGATCCTGGCATTCTGTCAGGCAAAGTCAGTTTAAATCACCTGATAGTATTGCTGAAAATGGCTGCTAGCATGGGCAAATTTACATCCCCACTTGCCCCTGTTTACATCCTCTCTGAATAAATTGGTGCAGATGCATAGATGACCTCTCAAGAAGTGAATCTTTTAGATCTGTCACACTTCCCAGCAAAGCAGAAGTGATTTGATTGATTACATGTTACACATTGATGTGTGTATGTGTGTAACTGTCCAAGAAAGAGAATGTTGTGCACATTGTGGACAAAATGAAGCTTCAGGACTATGGGATACAGGAATTGCTCCTCTAAAGACTACTACCTAGTAACCTATCCAAGTGAAACCTCCAAATCCTGAGAGGCAACGTGTTGTGATAGTTTCTATTAACAGTCTTGACATCTAAAATGAATGATCAGCCTCTAAAAAAGCAAATTCTATTCTGTGAAGTGAACAGTACAAAATCACACCTGTAGAACCTGGACGTGAAACATGGCATCAAGATCTTCCTACCAAGGCGAAACTTACTGAATGTGGATGGTTTGTGAACTGCCTGAAGAATGTATGTGCATACATATGAGAATCAGCAAACTAGGTGAGAAGGGAAAAAATGACCTCCCTTTACCCACTCACTCTTTCTAATGCATCCCAGTATGCTGCTTCCTTTCTTTGTCACACCCATGGTCAGCTAGGTGTCCACAAGAACTGACAAGTATTTTTCTGCAAAGTTCTTGCCAGCCAGTCAATCTCCAGTCTATATTACTGCCCAGGTGCAAGACTGTATTGACCTTTGTTGAACAACATGAGACTCCTGTTGGCTCATTTCTCCAGTCTGTCAAGGTCCCTCTGAATGGCAGCAGACCCACCAACAGCAGCAACAATCATTCCTGCTTGCCTTGTATTTATCCCTTGTTTCTGAGGTGTACTCTGTTCCATCTTACAGGTCATTAACGAAGATAAATTGGATCTAGTATTGAGACTTGTGTCACCCTGCTAGTGAATCGCCTCCATCTGGAATTTCTGTCGCCAATCCTCTGGGCGTTTTTAGCCTGCCTTTCAGCCAGTTTCCAGATCACCTCACTGTGCACTTATCCAGCCAGTACTTAATCAGTTTGTCACTAAAGATGGTATGGGCGGCAGTTTTGATGCCTTACTAAAGTTAAGTAAACAACATCCAGTGCTCTCCTCTCAACCCTCAAGCCAGCCATCTCACTGTGGAATGCTATCAGGTTGGTTAAGCACAATTTTCTCTTCATAAATCCATGGTGACCACTCCAAACAACTTCCCTCTCATTCATGTGTTTGGAAACGGTTTCCAGGATAATTTGCTTTATCAGCTTCCCAAAGATCAAGGTGAGGCTAACCATGCTGTAGTTTCTCAGATCCTTCTTGCCCTTCTTGAAGGTAGTCTTCTAGTCCTTGGGAACCTCTCCCAATCACCTCAATCTTATCAGGATCTTGCTATGACATCAGATAGCTCCCTCAGCACCCATATATGAAACCCATCATGTCCCATGGACTCGAAGTGTCCAGTTGGTTTAAATGTTCCCTAATCTGATCCTCATCCATCAAAAGTAAATCTTCCTTGCTCAAAACTTTCTCCAAAAGGTCCGAGAGGAACAGGATTCCTGAAAGCCAGTCTTATCAATAAGCACTGAGGCAAAGAAGGGACTGAGAATTTTAGTCTTTTCCGGATGTTTAGTCACCAGAATACCTGTCCCATTCAGCAGCAAGCCCACATTTTTCCAATCTTTGTTTTGCTGCTAATGCACTTGTAGAAGCATTTGGTTTTGCTCTGCATGTCCCCTGACAGATTAATCTCCACATGGACTTTGGTTTTCCTAATGTCATGTCTGCATATTTGGACATTTTTTCTATTTCCTTCTAGGTCACCTGGCCATGCTTCTACCTCTTGTGTGCTTCCTTTTGATGTCTGAGTTTTGTCAGGAGCACCTTGTTCATCCATGTGGGCTTCCTGCCACTTAATTTCCTGCTCATTGGAATGGATCATTCTTGGGCTTGGAGGAAGTGATCCCTGAAAATCAGTTGGCTGTTGTAGAAAATCATGAAAATCATGCTTCTGTAGAGCTGCTTATCCCCGGTTTGCACATGCACAGTCTTCCATGACTCTGGGCAGAGGAGCAGCGACCCATTTCAGAACAAAAGCATTTCTGAAAAGGGCTGAGGCCAGCAGTTGGAAAGCAGAAAGACAGGAAACAAATCCAATGGTCATGAATTATTCAGGACCCAAGCTTTAAATGAGACCATATTCCATTATAGTGGATGACAGGCCAATCAGTAGAATGACAGAGATATAGCAAGGAACAACAGAGGAAAAACAGACTCATTACTCTCAAGTACACATGCAGTTTTACCAGTCTGGTAGGCAAATTGTGTATATTTCCATAAAGTTGCCTTGTTCTTATTTGTGCTCTATTCAAACAAGGCTTAGAGATCAAAAACCTGTTTGGTGTTCTTTCTGTGCTCATACCAGCTAAGAGGGGCAGAGAAGCACCTCAAAACTTTGATTCAGGTTCTCCTCAACCTAAGAAACACACAGTGGTTCAAAGCTTTAAAAGAATTCTAGACTATGTTCTGTTCAGCATTTGCCTTGGAGCTGAAGTACAATTTTTAAAGCAGACATGGCAGACACTTTATGCATTCTATGCATTTTAAAAAGAAAAGGGGTTGATAAGTGTTGAGTCCCTTAGACAATGATTAAGTTACTATGGCTTAAAATATAACCGTGCTCCAAATGAACCATTATTCAACTGAACCATCATCTGCCGTGCTTTTAGCCCATGTCTTCTTTTCAATCCCTTTCCTCCTTTCAGCATGATGCACTTCAACTTCCAAAGGATCTTTGACAACACTTCTTCACACATGCTGAAGGTGCTGACTTGTTAGTGTTTCAGAGCATGATGACAAAGGTCTATGCTATGTACCCAGGAGCACACATGAAGACATATGAGGTTACAAGGACTAGTAAGATACAGAGTCATCAGACAGAAGAAAGAGATCTTACATATTTCTGTCCAAACTATCTATATAGTCTGATTTAGTCACTGAGCCTTGTAGGGGAACTGATTTAGTTGATCATAAAAGAATTCTGGCAGCAACCCAATATGCATGCAGTGTGGGCAATGTAATTACATTTTATATCTCTTTTCATGTAAGCAAATAAGGTATAAAATCTCTCTGGCTAGGCATGAAGATGTTACATTTTCTATTTAATATAATCAGGACAAAAGATTGGTGATTACTTCATTACATAGAAAATTATAGTAATTGCTCGTTAAGAATGAACCCACCAGCCACAGAGTGTAAACAGATGATAAAATGATTGAAGACGTAACTCTTACCTAGTGCAGGTCCCACCATTGCGACATGGATGATAATCACATATCGGAACATTGCAATTCTCAATGTTTCTCCCTCCAAGAGCCTCATCTATGATAAACAACTCTTTGTTGTTAACTTGAAAATCCCTAATGCATCCTTTATAGCCAACTATCTGCCCAGCACATCGATTAACCTCTTCATAAACAGGAACATTTCCAAGGAAGATTGATCCAAAGGCGATCTGCAGAAACAAGAAGAGAATCATGAGAAAAGAATGTGATTTGTGACGTTACTGTAAATAATGAATGAATAATAACTAGAGATAAAAGAAATTGTCAAGACATGAAGCTTGCAAAAAACTATGATACTTGCTGATGGGATTATTTTTTTAAATGTCATTCTCTTTAAAAAAAAAAAAAACACAAAAAAAACCATACAAAGAGAGTGGTTTAATGTATTTCACAGTATCACAGTATCACAGTATCACAGTATGTTTTCCATATCTTCATATCTTCTTTTTCCATATCTTCAAACATGTAAGACAACATACATTGCATGAAACACAACTTGGAATTCCCAGTCTTAACTGCAATGAAAATGGTAAGGTTTTCTCATTGTTTGCCTCATTCTGTTCAAGGTTGAGGGTTTGTGCAGAAACGCAGGAGAGGCTGTAGACTTGAAGATAAAGCTTTTCTTTAGGATATGGAAACTACAGAACCCCAAGGCAAGAGAACTACAGAGACAAGATTTTACTTTTTTTGAGTGAATGATAGAAAACAAACCACTATACTGAAGCCGAGGGGAAAAGGGAAGTTTTAGGTAGTGAATTCTAGAGCCACAAATTCCTAGAACATCCTTATAAAGGTGCCAAATAAACATTCACAACTATTTCATACTGAGACCGACCAAACCATATTAGCGGTCAGTCTGGTATTTCCTGTGCTACCTGACTGAGGAGTCAAATCCTTGACCATCAGAGACAAAGGATCTGTGACTCACGTAGCACTGTGAATTCCACCCATCAAACTGATGCCTGACTTTCTGGAGTTCTGACACAGGGTTTCACCATTTCTAAATTCCTTTGCTAAATGCGTGTCACTAGGAATTAAAAAAATCCTATTTTTTCACAAATGTCTCACATTGTGATGCATTTATTTGCATTGTACCACAAATCCGGAAAGTGGGTGAAACCGAGTCAATTCAAGTCAAGTAGGAATAAACCAATGGAATAAAAAGTATTTCACAGCATGTGTAAAACAAAGAGATAATTTGTGAGGAGACAATTTATAGTGAAGGGACCCTTCACTATCTTATTCAGCCATCAACTGTAAAGAACTAGGAACATGAGGAAAACATCACATTGATTTATCTGGAATTCACACATCCATATGATATTGTTTTGCTGTTTCCTGTATTGCTTTTATCAGTCCTGGAGCTATGTTGCTGAAAACTGCAAGTGAAATTTGGAGATACAATGAACATGAATACCTCCAGATATTCCCTTACTTACAATGTGTTTCATTTAGAAGGGAAAGATAAAAAACCGTACTTCTTTTGGAGCATGGATAAAACTAAATCAGATTTTTCATGCGGAAGGAATTCAAAGACATCAGCTCAGCACTTGTCGAATTAATTTCATATCACTTGACTTTATCCCCTTTCAAACAAAGCTATAAACCACTGTAGTTACAGGCAAGATTTGTAAGTAGTGTTTGCAGACAGACATTTTCTCTCTGCTTGTGAACCTGTTACAAGAATTAAACAGAGCACTGGGCTGGAATGTAAACTGTCTATGATTAAGAAAAGATTTTTAACACTTCTCTTGTGATGCAATCTTTTTATTGATGGGCTTATTTTACAAAAGCACTGACCCTGGAGGCAGATCCAATGTACCACAGAAAAACTTCAGTAGGTTTTGCCCAGTTTCTCACATCAATGGATTTTATCATAATATGTCAGATGTTTAAGCTCATGCTAGTACACCATAATACACATTATTTCCGTATAGGTCCTATTCTGAATTTAACTGACTTAACCATATTTTATGGAAGGACACAGGAGGAATTCCTGTAGATCTTGTTAATAACATAACAGGCTTAATATAATGTTATATTAACATTATGTTAACTTCTGTAATACTCATGCTTAGCTTTTCAAATACTAATTTGAAAATATCCTTCTTCACTTGGAGCCTGAGTGCTAAGGATTAGCTTGGCCAGTAATGGGAAGAAATTCATCAGTCCTCCTTGAGATAAGAAATTTCTCTTTTTCTTTCTTCGCTTGTGTTCTTTGCAAAGAGATTAGGGGCTCTAGGAGACTGGGAGTAGTTCTGTAAAGTGTAATGGTTAGTCATGAGGATATGACATTCACACTACATACCATGCAAGTTGTTATTCTGACTTAAGTATAAGATGGTGCTATGAAATACCTATTACTGTCTACATCATATTCCATGCACTCATTGAGAGCATCTTTTGTGCTGTTTTATCCTAGAAGAATTCAGTTGTCACACTCCAGGATTGCTCTGCAACAGGAACCAAAGTGTAGTAAGTGGGGACAATCAGAACACTCACTTTAAAAGTCCACTCATGATCTGAACCAAAACTTAACTGTGGACCCCACAAAAAGAAACTGAGAAGAGTTATGGACTCTTTTAGGAACAAAAGAAATTTCCTGATGAAGAGCAGAAATATTCTGATGTGTGATCCTGGTGCATAACATCAAAGGCAGCTACCTGCAAGTTCTTTATGACTAAGGTATTGTTGGCTTCTCTATATAGTTAAGTACTGAGGGGTCAAGATTCTTTGTGCAGAAGCTGCCAATAGCATTTTCTTTACATTCTGCCAGAGTTCTGAACCTCAAACATAAAGGGAGAGAAAAAGGAATCTTCTGCAGCAGAATGTCAGGAAGCTATGAACAACTGATGGGGCTAATAGCAATCTCTAATGCAAGTTGTTTGTATCAGACTGAACAAACACCTAGATACAAGCTGGCCTATTGCCCACTTAGAGTCTTCTGATGCGATTTTCAAAATGGAGACAGTCATTTTTACAATACTATTCATAAATGAAGTCCTAGCAACAAGTCACACCAGGTTAAATCATTGATGATTCTTAACTGCCCTCCACTGGACAGTGTGGCTTGCAAATAAAAAGTAACCAGAAATACTGCTTAACAGTATCTGAATTGCTTCTAATAACACCACGGTCTAGTTAAATGACATTGCTAAGATATTATATTTCCTCTTGCAGTACCAGTGTCCTTTTCAATGGAATTTAGGCAGTTGAAGCAGAATTTTCAGAGTCAGGTAAGATGAAGAAATTAATGTAAATACTGTGGATGCTTGATGTGAAAAGATATATTAAAGAAAAATTAAGTACATATAATGTTATCTGTGGAGGAACCACATTTCCTACTTTAGAAAAAAGTTAGAATGCCTATTCTCCTTTGAGAATGACTAATACGCTGATGAAATGTTCAAAGCAAATAGCTATTTTTTGATGTTTTGCAGACTTACCTGAGATGCTCGATATGAGAGAGAAAGTCTGTGTTGTACAGGGGGATTTCCATCTACCGCCATTCTGATCATACAGTAACCTTCAGGACTGCCCACAGGCAACATGTAGCTGGAAGGAAACAGAAGATCTCATTATTGTTTATGCTGTTGACAGCAGAGTTTTCGAATCTCACACAGCGAAGGCAAAGTGAAAAAGATGTGTCTGTCTCAAAGAAGGATGGCAATCTTTAGACACTAAAAAAGATGGAAGTTTCTTCTACCAATGTCCCTCTTCTATTTGCTTTCCTACTGTTCTTGACTCCAGCATTTGAAATGTATACAGAGACAAAGAAGAAAGAGATCTTTACATGCATAAGTGGTTACTGATAAAGTGTAAGTGCTAACTGTGGCTGACATATGGTTTCCCTAGTATAGAGGATTGTTGGACAAGTAACATCAATGTTGAATGATGCTGAACTCCCTAGGTGGAAATTTCCTTTTCCTGCCCTACAGGGGAAACAAAAATGGAATAAGAAATGAAAGGCTGCATACCTCTGAGCAGCAAGATTACACTGCGATACAGTTATCGCTACTTGAGAAGTGTGCTGTTAATGTAAACTGGTATTGAGCTTCACAGATAAAGAAGAATATAAGGTTAAGGGAATTTGTAAAGCAAATACTACTTAACATTCAATAAAACACTGAGAATTCTTCATGTTCTTTCTATGATGAGATCTGATGAAATGCTATTATCAACAATAAAAATTCAATCCAACAAGATGACTTTCAAATATACTGGTTTTATATTTAGAAAGGAAATTGGCATAAACGTTATCGCAGCAATAGCAGAATAGGAGAACACTAGTCGATAGATTCTTTAAAACTCTGCTATTTCTGCAGAAGTGCTTCCCAGTTTCACTTTGTCTCAATTTCAGTTTTCACATGCATTAAAAAAGAACATGATAGGCCTCCTTTTGGGAGGCATGTTAAGGTTTACTGACCACATGCACTCTGCACATGAAACTCTGCTCAGTCATATCCATATCATACATTTCTAGAGCAAGGCTTTAATAAGAACAATGTTACACTGTCATGCAGTATTTCACAAATGTTACACAATAGATTTTACAAAAAATTCTGAAAAAAATTTTCTTTTTTATTTTTTTTTTTTTAAGCTGAACAAATGCTGAAGGACAATTACAGGGATCTCATAAACTACTTTGTGTTGGGATAGACAAATTTTTATGTTAGGCCATAGACATATGAAAGAGTTAATATATTTTAAAGTCCATTATGTCCTGAACACTAGAACCACTTATTACTAATCTTAGAAGTGACCTCAACACTGCCAAGGACGAATTTAGTCCTGGATGAGCCACATCAAGACCTACCATGCTCTCAAATGCCAACCTTTTCATATACCACCACCCTGCACCACCCTGCTGGTTGTGTACAGCTGCCATGGTATTATTTGTCCCATGTTACGCCTGGAACTTTGCTTTTCTACTCCTGTGTCTACAGTTTTACTATTTTATCCTCCCACCTCTAGATTCAGTACGAAATTTCATCTCAGTTTTCACCTCTGAACTTACTGGGAACATTGTATTGACATAAATGAATATAGTATTAGTCCCCTAATGAATATTTATAACATTCACTGCAGTGCAGTGATTTCTGAATGAGCAGTAAAAAACCACAGGTCTTATATAGTCAGCACATCAATATCAGCAGGTGATACACCCATATTAATAAATCCTTCCTTTCCAGTGGTTGTATTGCTTCTTGTTCCAGAGCTAATTGAGTCAATACTAACTCATTGAGTTTTTCACTGTGCTCTGCTGCATGGGGTTTAAATGTGCTAAATTATTTCACCTTTGTAAGTCTGCAACACTTTTCCTATTTTTTCAACCAGGAACAATGTGTTAAATTTTTTGTTAAAGACTGAGATGTTTGAATGGCATCTTCTATTACCACTTTTTGAAATGTGATCTAGGTCCCTAGACTATTCAAATGCATTTGAAAAATATTAATTTTTCTTTCTTATCTCAGGTTAAAAATATCCCGTTGTTTTTAAGTATATTTTAAATTAAGTTCCTTCTTATGTAGTCTAAAGTTAACATTTTGATTTTGAATGTATGGATCCAGAAGCAATGTCTGCTGTTCTGAACATAAGCTAATTTTCACAATTTCATTATAAAATATGAATTGAGTAAGGAAAAATTGCTCCTTAATAATAAATTAATAAATAATAAAAATTAAATAACAATAATAAAATAAATAACAACAAATAATAAATAATAAAAAGTTCACCCTTAATAAATAAACTGATAATTTACAGATAGTTTTATGATCTCCTTTTTAGATATTTGGAATAAGGACAATTTTTGAGAAAGTACTTCAGTCTACTGTGATTTCCAAAAAATTATTGACATATAAAGTATCCTTTGAATTTTACTTATTATTCCTACTCATATTTCAGCTGCTGGGACTTGACCAGTTAAACCACAGTGTATACAGATAACTTTTTCAGGTAAAACAAAATCAGTTCATTTAGGATTCTCTTGGGGAAAATCAGCTCATAACCTTTCCTCGATGCTTTCTACTCTGACTGGATATTGTAATATAGACCTAACATACTCACTGGATGACTGGGCCCAAAGAGTTGTGGTGAACAGAGTAAAATCCAGTTGGCAGTCAGTCACAAGTGGTGTTCCCCAGAGGTCAGTATTGGGGCCAGCTCTGTTTAATCTCCTTATCAATGATCTGGATCATTTTGATCCTTAGGTCTCAATTTCACAAAGAACATGAAACTTTTTTCATTTTTTTTTTAAGATGTAGCAATGAAATCTCAACGAAAAGAACTGATTTGTTTGTTGTCAGCCAGTAGATTAGTGACTAACTTGTGAGAAAAATAACAGGCTGTAAGCAGCAACCTACTGCCCTGTATTCAGGAGCACACGTTAGGAATGTTACCACTACTTTCTTCAGCATTTGCTCTTTTTTCTTCAAGGATGTCCAAGCAAGCAATACTTGAAGTTGCTCTGTCTTATGTCACAGAAAGGAAAAACTGTCATTTGAAATGTGGACAAAATAGAATATTTTTCATGCTTACATTACCACAAAATTAGGACTGTTTGAATTTGCTAGATTACTCCAGTATGCTTAGAGTAGCTTTTAGAAAGAGACAGAGCATGGAAAATTACAGCCCAAAAGACAGTTTTCTGAGAAAATGATAAAAATAATGAAAAATGGCAATTAAAACAGAAATGCTGTCTCTATCTTTACTAAAACCACAAAGTGCTATACTATGGACATATGCAAGACATAATTATACTTGTTTTTAAAAACAAGGATGGAAAAATAATATGCTTGAAATATTCTGTGGCAGAAATAACCTGAACTAAAATATCACTTCATGTAGCTCTGTAACTTGAAAATATTTTTCTTATATTCTAAGATTAAATCTATCTCAATCTTGCAACCAGATAAATGCAGTTCTATTATTGAATGCGCCTCATATAAGATTGAAATCCATTATCTACATTAGAAAAGATAAAATTGAACTGATAATTTATTCTCTTGACATTTTTCTTTAATTTTTCTAATTAACCTCATATTATGAGATACTGACCTCACATTAAGAACACCTGAGTTGAAAGTGGCTAATCACTGACATCTTTAAATTTTGAAGTATTTTTAGTTCTGTTGTGCTTTTTTACTCGTTTAGATGCTGAAGGCATTTCAGCCCATCTGCCTCACATCTCAGTGGCATATTTCAGTTGCATTCAAAGCCAGCATATTTTTCCCTCCAGAGGCAATGACAGGAGAGAATGCAATATGATTCCTATTGCAGGAATATTTTGTCAGATACTAAAATTGTGATTCATGCACATCACACCCATAATGATATAAAAAGGGTTCACTGAGCACTGGGAATTCATGGAGAACTGGCTGTGTGGGGAGTAGGTATGGAAAATGCATGTGTGGGGAGGGCACACGGGAATGTTACACAATAATCTAAATAGGTCTGGAGCCACGTGGACCTCAACCTGTTCCTGTAGAAGCTAAGATACAAGCTTCAGGTAGTTGAATATTTGTTTCCACAGATTCGAAATAAGAAGAGGTTCAGCCATCTTCTGTGCTTGTCTTAGAATAACATGATTTTTTCATAGCTGCTGTGGATTTTATATAAGCTTGTTAAGAAAAAGAATTAACAAAGGATTTACTACAGGGGCTGTTTCTTTACAAAAGACTCATGGACCTCAACAGATGCAAACTAGAAATTCTATACAGTGATTAATGCCATTACTAGTTACATCTTGATTAATTATGTGCATGAACACTGAATTTCTAACAAAGTGCAATGTTTACATAACGTACTCATATCTATGACACAATTGTGGATATTAAGTATTGGATTAATTTATGCTTGGAAATTATATTAAAAGAAATCCTCTTAAACTAGTTAACATTGAGGCACTTCTAAATCAAATGTTAGCTGGTATAATATTGCTCAAGGAAATGTTTTAGCTTAAGTTATAACAGCTACTTCTCCATGTGAGAAATACAACCACATTTTTTTTTTCTTTCAAGCTAGTCACAAGGTGGCACTAGAGGAGCAGAGTAGAAAGAATGAATGCAAACTTCATACTTACGTTTCTGCTAATCAATGGAAAGACTGATTTAAGCCCTAATTGATAGCACGATTGCTTCATCCTCCAGTTTATGTCAAGAGAAACACAGTAAAGTGTCTTAAACTGATTACATACACAACAAATATGGATGATCGGGTAGTGAGGTGGACTGGGAACTGGCTGAAGGAAAGAAGCCAGAGAGTTGTGGTCAATGGGGCAGAGTCTAGCTGGAAGCCTCTATCTAGTGGAGTGCCTAAGGGTCAGTACTAGGGCCAGTATTATTCAATATATTCATTAACAATTTAGACGAGGGAATTGAGTGTACTATCAACAAGTTTGCTGATGACACTAAGCTGGGAGGAGTGGCTGACATGCCAGAAGGCTGTGCTGCCATCCAGCGAGACCTGGACAGGCTGGAGAGTTGGGTGGGGAAAAATTTAATGAAATATAACAAGGGAAAGTGTAGAGACTTGCATCTGGGTAGAACAACCCCAGGTTCCAGTATAGGTTGGGAAATTACCTATTAGAGAGCAGTGTAGGGGAAAGAGACCTGGGGGTCCTGGTGGACAGCAGGATGACCATGAGCCAGCACTGTGCCCTTGTGGCCAGGAAGGCGAATGGCATCCTGGGGTGTATTACAAGGGGGGGGGGTGGTTAGTAGGTCGAGAGAGGTTCTCCTTCCCCTCTACTCTGCCCTGGTGAGACCACATCTGGAATATTGTGTCCAGTTCTGGGCCCCTCAGTTCAAGAAGGACAGGGAACTGCTGGAGAGAGTCCAGTGCAGGGCAACAAAGATGATCAAGGGAGTGGAGCACCTCCCTTATGAGGAAAGGCTGAGGGAGCTGGGGCTCTTTAGTTTGGAGAAGATGAGACTGAGATGTGACCTCATTAATGTTTATAAATACATGAAGAGTGAGTGTCATGAGGATGGAGCCAGGCATTTCTCGGTGACAACCAACGGTAGGACAAGGGGTAATGGGTTCAAACTGAAACACAAGAGGTTTCACTTAAATTTGAAATGAAACTTCTTCTCAGTGAGGGTAAGCGAGCACTGGAACAGGCTGCCCAGGTGGGTTGTGGTGTCTCCTAGTCTGGAGACATTCAAAACCTGCCTGGACACATTCCTGTGTAACCTCATCTGGGTGTTCCTGCTCCGGCAGGGGGATTGGGCTAGATGACCTTTTGAGGTCCCTTCCAATCCCTAACATTCTGTGATTCTGTGATATTTAAGAAAATTATGTTTTCTATGTATTGCTGAAAGTGCAGATGTATTTCTAACAGATTAAGGAAGACGCATGACAAAATTAAAATGTCAGATCATCAGATATAAAAAAACCTCAAGCATTATAAAGAAAACTGGCTTCATTCTTATCAAAGACAAGTTATCAGTGTAAGATTTCTTTTGAACAAAGATCTCACACTGCTAGGAGACAAGAATTTCTGATATTCTGAAAAATTATTACAAAGTAGTTATACTACTGTCCATTTTCTAATGCCACAATTCAAAGATTACGTTTAGAACTATTTGCTATTTTTCTCTCTAGAAGTTGACAAACACTAGCCCAACTTAATAGAGCATCATAGGAAAAAATCCCCACAAAAATCCTGTTTAGTGAAAAAGTGTTGATATTAAATACACGATCTAAAATTACTCCCACAAAACACTGAAGCAGTGGCTTAATTTACACCCTTGACTAACCAGAGCAGTTGTCAAGGGAACATCTAACCAGCTGTCAAGAAATACGTAAGATTTTTCAAGAACAGTAATTTTACTTTTGACTTTTCAATTCGTAAGTGTGAAAATCTGTACTGTGTTTTGCAGTTTTAATAATCTCTTGGTACTTCTTTTCAAAATTCTTGCCTTTACTATGTTTTTTTCCTTAAAAATGTATTTTAAATGTATTTTAAAAATTCCTTATTAAAAACATACCTTCTCTTCGCAAAAGTAACTTCGACATGCTGCTTCCATGGAAATGTTCATGTCTCTCTACCCTCTTCTATTTCAACAAGGTCAAATGTGGTACTTCTTACCACTTTCAATTACAACACTAAGAAGTGATAATTATGAAAATGAATGCTGCATTATATATCTGACATTTTATTTGAAATCAATGAAATGTCTGCTGTAACCTCCAGCCATCCAACACGACATTTCAGTTGCTATGAGCTGACTGAACTGTTAAAGCGTACCACAGTAGGGTAGAGGGGGAGAGAGAAAGAGAGACAAGGGAAAGGGGTAGACAGAAGCACAGAAGATGAAAAATGTCAAATGATTCTGACCCCTAATAGTGTCTTGCAGTAATCTCTTGATGCCTTTTTCTTTTTTCTTTTTTTTTTTCTTTTTCTAAAAAGCAAACAAACAAACAAAAACAACAACAAAAAAAGTGAACTTTTAGAATGCTGAAAAGATGATATTGAAAGAGCTGGCTGATGTCATCACAGGACCTCTCTATTTTATTTTTTCAACTGTCTTGGAAGTCTGGAGAGGTCCCAGTCAACTGGAAGGTGGCTAATGTCCCAATTTTCAAGAAGGGAAAAAAGGAATACTCTGATAACTACAAGTCTGTTAGCCTCACTTCAGTGCCTGGTAAAATTATGAAGAAGGCTATTCTGGGACTTATTGTAAAACACTTGACAGACAACACAGCCATTGGTCCTGTCCAGCACAGATTCAGAAGGACAAATTCCTGCTTAACCAATCTGATTTCCTTTTATGACAAGGTCACCCATCTAGCTGACCAAGGGAAGCCAGTAGATGTAGTGGTATTGGATTTTTTTGATACTTTCTCTGACAGTATCCTCCTGGATAAAATGTCCAGCACAAAGCAAGACAAGTTGACAATACACCGTGTGAGTAACTGGCTGATGGTTCAGGTCAAAGAGTTATGGTTTACATTAGGCTGGTGATTAGTTGCTAGTGGGGTTCCTCAGGGCTCAATTTTAGTGCCAGTTTGCCAACAACACTAAACTAGGAGGAGCTGTGGACTCCTTTGAGGGTAGAGAGGCCTTACAGAAAGATCTGGATAGACTAGGTAGCTGGGCAATCACCAACAATACGAAATTCAACAGAGCAAATGCCAAATTCTCCACCGGGAAAGAGCTCTTGCAGATTGGGTTGATGGCAAGTTCAATATGAGTCAACAGTGTGCCCTGGCAGCCAAAATGGCCAACTGTGTCCTGAGGTGCATCAAGCACAGCACTGCCAGCTGGGCGAGGGAGGTGGTTGTCCCACTCTACACTGCACTGGTGTGGCCCCACCTGGAGCCCTATGTGCAGTTCTGGGCACCCCAAGATGAGAAGAACATAAAGCTATTAGAGTGTGTCTAGAGGAAGACAGCCAAGGTGGTGAAAGGTCTTGAGGGAAAGACTTACAAAAAGTGGCTGAGGTCCCTCAGCTTGTTCAGCTTGGAGTAGAGAAGGCTAAGTGATGACCTCATCACAGTCTACAGCTTGCTGAAGTGGAGCAGTGGAGAGGGATGTGCTGATCTCCTCTCTCTGGTGACCAACAACAGGACACAAAGAAATTGAATGAAGCTGCATCAGGGGAAGTTCAGATTGAACACTAGGGAAAAGTTATTAACTGAGAGCATGGTTGGTCACTGTCAGGCTCCCCAGTCAGGGAAATGGTAATGGCACCAAGCCTGCCAGAGTTCAAGGAGTGTCTGGAAGATGCTCTTAGTCATATGATTTAACTTTAGGTAATCCTGTAAGGAGCAGGGAGTTGGACTTGATTATCCTTATGGGTCTCTTCCAACTTGAGATATTCTATGATTCTACGATTAGTTGTCAGAAGTCTAGGTTTAGAGAAGAAAAGAAAACCTTGCTATTAAAGGCTCTTTTGATGGGGCAGAAAATCCAAAAGTTTTGCCAATGGTTTATTTTCAGTGTTTTTTTAATGGAGCCTCACAGTGTCTGATATTTGATTCAAGAGCTGTTCCTCACTATGTGAAGAAAACCAGTTAACAGTTTTTGGCAGCATTACACTGAACATTACATTCCCCATTATTACTGACACCTTCCTCAAATCCATACATCAAAGGCTGTTCCTCCTAACAATGCCAAAAAACAGATTCTGCTCCTTGTACTTAAATTCCTTCTTCCTTGATCCATTCTACTAGAATATGTAGGAAAAGAAGAACCTAGAAAAATCATAAAATCACAGAGTAGTTTGAGTTGGAAGAAAGCTTTAAAGATCATCTAGTTCTAACCCCCCTGCCATGAGTAGGGACACCTTCCACTAGACCAGATTGCTCGAAGCCCCAACCAACCTGGCCTTGAACACTTCCAGGGACGAGGCACCCACAACTTCTCTCGGCAGCCTGTTCCAGTGCTTCAACACCCTCACAGTGAAGAAATTCTTCCTTATATCTAATCTAAATCTAACCTCTGTTCAGTTTAAAGCCATTACCCTTTGTCCTATCACTATGTGCCCTTGTAAGGTCAAGAAATTTGAGGGAGCGAGCCCTTAAAGACAGCCAATTAGCATACATAAGAGTGGACATAGTAATGCACATGAATATTTGGGGGGGGTCTAGCCTGCCTTATGAATATACGAAATTGCTCTGATATATTTGTACCAAATAATAAGGCTACCATGTCTAGGACACTAATGATATTGCTCATCTATCTCTATGCCTTATATAGCTCATGTGGTATAGCAGGTCCTGTAGTACTGCACTGATTCTTCTTGATATAAAAGAACATCAGAGGTCCTGTTACTGGTTACTGCAAAAAAGGGAGAATATTTCAAACTGAACTGAGTTTTTTCCTACTATTATACACTGTACTCTGTCTTCAGCTCAGTTTGTTCTAAGTGCTCCATATTGCATTGTTGCAAAATATTACTTACTGTTTTCAATGAAGAGAGTTGCAAAAAGTACTGCCTAAAAAAAGACCCGAAAAGTGAGTTTTTAGAGCATTAATAAAGTTACATTATACTTTGACTTTGAAAGTCTTCCAAGTACTCCATCTTCTCTTTCTTCATTGTGGTTGCAACAAAAGAAATAGAAGAAGGAACTATCTAGCTGTTGCATGAACACAGATACACAGTTTTATGGAAATACCAAGTCTTAGGCACCACTTTCAACAACAATTTCCTTTTTAATTCTATTTTTTAATTGACAATTGATAATAGATTGATTGACAGGGTTCTTTTACACACATAACATGCTTGATTTTCTGCTGGACTTTTGGATTTATCTGTGGACAATAACAAACATTTCATTCAGCACTTCAAAATGTATGAGGAAGTTTGAACTGAACTGTACATATGATATTTGTACTAGAACTCCTATGCAATACACAGAGCAATTTGCACAATAATATAATAATTTTTGTACTAGATGCCTCCTTTCTCCCATTTTTCCACGTAAGTCTTTTAAAAAGCTTCAAAGGTATGTATCTGAATGGGAAAAGCAACAAGAAGCAGAAAAACCTTATAGCTCTTCCCCACGTGATTTTGGACATTCCAGGAGAACACAACTTTCTCAACAAAAATCTGACCTTATTAATAAAACTGGTGTTATGTTACTATTTAAAATATTTCTTACAGATATTTTATACATTTTCCTATAAAGATAATACAGAGTTTGATATTGAAAAGGTACTATTTGACTTTTGTTTCTCGGTAGTTTCTCACAGTACTTACTGGGCCTTCTGAGAAGAGGGAGAATTCTAACAAAGTGTAATGCATGTCAGGACTCACATTTATACAAGGGAGAAAACTACAGACAGCTCTTCCTCAGTTCTGATTAATCCAGGAAGAATAATAGCATCCTTACATGGCTCTCATATTAAAGGTGCTTAGTCTTTTCAAGTCATACATATATCAAGCTATAAGAAATGAAGTAACCGTAAGAGAACGACACTTTTTGGCTTTCCATTATTAACATGCTGTGAGAATATATTTTTAATACTGTCACAGCAAATCTGCTAAATTTCAAATCTGTTTACCACATATGTACTTCCATACTACCCAGTTTTAGTATGAAAAGATTATTCAGTCTGACATCGACTTTTTGCCATTATTTTGTTGGACAGAACCTTTTTTTTAATGTGGAAAGATATTAAAAAAAATAGTTTATTTATTCTATTCTTCTGTTCTTAGGACATTATCTTTGATTTAGAAATAAATCTCAACAGCAATTGGCTTGATGCAGATCATCAGCTTTTTTCCAATTAGCTTTTAAGGGGCTGTTTTGCTAGACTTGTCACGTCCCTTCACATAATCTAGTAATAATTAATCTATTATTGACATAAAGAACACAGTGCTTAATATGGCATAATAATTATAAGCAAAACATACTTCATAGTGGATTTTCAAAGCTCCTAGGACTTGGAAACAGTTATACAACTGACAACAGTTCCAGAGTAAGTATCCTTAAGAGTAGATGGCAAACTGAAAATAAGTCAACCATGTCATCTTATTACAGAAAAGGTAGCCATATATTGGGATATATAGATAGGTACAGAGACAGTGAACATGTAAAGCATTTTTCTGCTTAATTCCAAGGTAAGGACAATGAATGATGTCATGTTCCTTAATGACCCACTTTATTAATCGGGAGTTTTACTCAATCCCTTTTCATTAATCTTTGATCTTCTTTTCCCTTATTATCATCAACATATTTGGTACCTGCATTTCCTCATTTCTCTTGTTGCTGCTACGTAAGATGTGCTAATAGCCTTCAAATGGTGCATCTCTGATGCAGAATACGTAAGCCAAGAGAATCAAAACTACAAAAGTGCCTCAATAACTACTGGAGATCTGGAAAAGTGAGCTAAGAGATAAGTTTAAATCCAGGTTTCATCAAATCAACGATATATCCTATAGTTGTTGGCATTCTCGCACTGGATATCTGATTTGATAATACCATACATTATTTAGGCAAAATCAAAAGAGTTGAAGAATACAAGCCAAATCAGATGAACAAAATAATCTCCAAGCATGTAGAAGGCTGCTACAAACAAGCAATGAGTAATCTTTCCTTTGTCTCCATGTCAGACATTATAAAAAAATATCTCTAACAGTATGGATACTGAGGTAGACTGTGCAGGTTTGTACAGGGTCCCTCACTGGAGGTTTTTAAGGACAGGTTAGATAAACATCTGTGAGAAAAGGCATAAGCGTTTAATTTACATTGACAAATATGGCCTGTGTCTTACTAAGGCAGTGGTGTAGACAAGGTGATCACATAAGATGTCTTGCAGCCCTAAAATACTACAATTCTAACATTTCTATAAGAAGAATTACATATGATTCAGTGAAGGAATGCTAACAGTGAAAAATTTGTCTCAGATTTGGTAAAAAGTGATCTTAAAACTAATATGACATTTCCAGTCCTTCAGATAATTGAGCCCATTAAAAAGTAAAGAAAGAGCAAACAAGTTTCATAGTAGACAACAAGACTATAATAGAAGTGACTGCAATGATAAGTGTCTCTGGATTTCTACAGGACTAGATTCTTTCATACACAAATCTAACCTTACTAAAGAAAAAATGTCTTTCTAGAGAGTGCTGAACAAAAGGGAAGAAAAGAAAATGCTTTATTCACCTTCAAACTGTATCTTCTTTGCAGTGGAGATACCAGTAGAACTGGATAGTCTGGGGAGAACAAATACACCTTATCTTGTTTAATACTGTCTACCTTGCACAGAAGGTGCAATTTCTTTATTTAATGTTGACATACAGTTTTTCATACATTATATAGAACCTAAAAAACCCTCAGAAATTCATGTTTGTGCATAAGCACATTAGTAGCTGAAAATGGTAATATATACTTTAGCTGAAAGAGATGCTGTTTATGCTAGGTTCTACTTCACTTCCTTTATGCCTCACTTACTTCAGTTCTGCCAGTCCAACAGTCAAATATATGATCCTTTAGTAGATTGGTTAATGGGACTCTTTCTATTGCATATATCACTGAGCATACTACAGGCAGCATGCAGCCAAGGATCATTTACTTCCGTGGAATGCTTTTCTTCAACATATATATTTTATGAATCATGACTTCAAAGATATCTGTTCTCAAACTGGCTCCTTAGGAAAGTGTAAATCCTACTCTTAATAATGTCTCTGGAATTCCATTGACTTCACAGGGACTGCACTGGTGCAAACACAATACATTAGTGCATTGTGACAGCTGACTGATAGACTGTGACATCTCCATTTCACACACGCAAAACTGGGACTAACACAAAGATACTGGAATAATTAGCATTAACACTTATGCAGAGTCTTGAAGCCACAACAAAATCATCATCATCATGGTTGCTATCATTATTCACGATCACGACAATATTGGAGGAATGGATTGTTACAAAATTGATCCTGACAGTAGGTACCAACTCCTACAAAAACCTAATGTTCTAATCTGAGTTTCAGGACAACCTGTTCTTACTTGGAAGAATGGAGAATATGTGCTGTGCTTGTGCTTATGTACTGACCATTGTCTGTTGAATCATGACAGGTTTCTTTATGTGTTTTTTGGGCTTTTTTCTGTTAGATAAATTCATGGAGCCACTAGTTTTTACTGCCGATAAAAAGCTGTGTTTTTAAACCAAGTAATCCAGCTGCAAGACTGAATACTGTTGATTTCTCCTGTGTCTGACAGCATGGTCTCGATTTCATGTACCAATGGGGTATTTGCTGAACCTGAACAAGGCTGGTTTAATTTTCATTATGGCTACCTTTAACTTTTCTTGGAGACTACATTATACCAAAGAGAAAGACTTCTACTCTTTTACTCGAGCTCCAGAGATGAACATTCCTCAGGGAAAATGCTTGCAGTCTTTTGCAAGCACTTAGCCTCTAAATCTGGCTTCTCTAATTCATTCGTTTTTAATATAGATGTAATTGCATTCAAGCAATTTTATGAAAATTGTCTAATGACAGAAAGTTTGCTCCCTCCTCCAGTTAAAAGCCTCCAGTTTGAGCCTATGCAGCACCTAACAAAAATTCTGGAAGATGTATGGAAAAAAAAATGAGGGAAACTCAAGTATAATCTCCACTGAAAGAATATTCTCATGTGAAAGGAGTGAAACTCTTTTCATGAAGAGTCATTACATAACAGGTTTTGACCTGTTCTTTTCTTAAGTGCAGATGAAACTATCTCAGCAAACAAAATGGCAAACACGCTCCCTAACACTGATCTATTATCTCGAAAGTCAGATATAGTCTTCCATTTAGTGTGTCACATAAATCTGATCTTATGAATAAATATCAGGAAGCCACCTGACACATTAATAAAGCTGTATCAATGCAATGTTGTACAGATAACAATGCAATACTGCAGTGATGTCCAATTGAGAGTCTTCTGTTTTCTTAGCTATTGCAGACATAAGAAATGCAATAATGAGTAACGTATATTGCTTCTACCAGGCAGCACTAATTAATTTTCATTTGCATACTCTGATGGTCTAAAACGAACTGCTACCTCCCTCTACATGGGCAAACTAAGAGAAAAATAGGTTAAGTAATATGGTTAATAAGAAACCACCTTTTAAACTTGAATGCCAACAGAAGGAACAATTTATATACTTATATGGGAAACTCTGGGGAAAGTAAAGAAAAAAATACTTCTATTGCAAACTAGCACAAACCCTGCAGTTGAGGCTGGCATCTTTGCTAATACCCATGACCAACAGATATCCTGCTAATATTTCAGTTTTATGAATGTAAGTATCAATTAAAAAAAAAATAAAAGGTGATGCGGGTCCAGAGTCTTCAAGGCCTACGTCTTCTAATCCTTCGTAACTTTAAGTCTTTGGATCTCAGAGCTACTCTTACATTGCCCTAACTGAGACTTCAGCAAATTTTACATGCCTGCTTCTCACAGTGATATTCAGACAGCCTATTCTTAGGCTTTGATGATGACATCCAAGTAATTTGGTTCTTCCCATTCTCAGAAGCATCCTAGTCAGAAAAAAGGAATAGACAGATATCTAATCTCTCATAATTCAGGAACAACTGTTGAAGCACCTATATCCTCTACTTAACTCTTTTACAAAGGTCTAAGAATGCCTAATTCTGTTGAATCACAATAAAATCAACTGAAAATATGGCAAGAGAATGTGAGTTAGGGCATATAGAGACTAGGACAGCCTCTTAAAATAGGATTTGAGTTCTCCAATGTACTGCTTAATTTGGCAAATTAATATTTCATTCAATTGAAGGTGCAAATATATGTTATTGCTAAATAATTGTTTTGTATATATGACAAGAACGACAAGTAACATTTTATTTGTGGTAAGCATTACTTATATTATCATAAACAAAGGGCCAAGCAGATCTGCAGAGTATACTGCAGAAGTTGTAGGTCAGTTGAAACTGACCAGTTTCAACTGACCTACACCAGTTGTAGGTCAGATGAAACTGGAAATGAGTAACTTATTCTTCTTAGTAAACTGTAACATCAGTTGAATGACGTCTCTGCTTCCAGCCCTCACCAACATTTTGTCTCTCGTTCGGATACCACCAGTAAGAGAGGACATGAGTCCTTGCCATCACGATCCCTTCATGTCCTCTTCAACACATGTCAGAATGACCTTTGTTTTGGACAAATGAGAGGTAGCAGCGCTACTAAAAGTGCTGGGCATATTACAAATCTTCTTTTACAAAGCACAAGTAACTCACCTGAAGTCAGTAATACAAGGCAGAAATGTTAAATGACATGCCCACTTACCAGACTTAAAATTTATTGATTTGTGAAGCCTGTCAGGCAATGTAATCAGTTAACTGTTTCTTGACTGATAGTTATTTATTTGAACACACAAAAAACTGGAATGGGCCAGATCTGTGCTTTCAGAATACATATGTAAAAACAGAACTGCACAGAACTCTAAGTTTGCTGTTGCCATCTCAAGTGATTGAAGGGGTCCACTCGCCTTTATCTGGAGCAGAGTCATTAGCTTTTCTATTGCAGTCTGCTTATGATAACACATATGCTGTGTTTTTCCCAAACATCAAAAAGTAGGAGCTTTAGAACTGCTATGTCAAAGCAATTAAGATTTTCATAATATTTTCATATGTCCCTTGCACTTCAAGCTGTCTAAATCACAGCATCCAACATGAACAGCTAAGAACATTTTGCTAAGCTATAATCAACTTAAAAAAAAAAAAAAGAAAACAAGACTGCTTTACAGTTATATGTTTATACATATTTCAGCTACAATCTTCTTTAAAACTACTCTTAAACATACATGAAAGTACAGGATCATAAGGTTTATTCCCTATTTGAATATACAATGGTAAAATACAGATTATAAAATCATTTGGATGTGCTTCAAGAGAGACTACTTAAATAGTCAGATGCACATTTTATAATGTACATGTGTCTCACCTATTTTCTTCAGTCACTTTGATTAGTGATGTGTATTTGAACTGAAGTGTATTATTTGGAAAATAAATATTGCACAAGGTTTATGAATATTAACTGTAAAACAGAAAAACAAGGTAAATACAATACATTTAGCTTGTATGAATAAATGTGTATTCCTAGGCCAACCTTTATTAAGTGTTTGTTTTTTAAACAAGATAGATTACTTTCATCAGATTTTAGAAATAGAAAGTATGAGGTGTTCATGGAAAAGGGCAATCTTGTATGATGTGAAATGTGCTACATTTCTTCATCTGTAGACAAAATCTTATGTAGGATGGTAGCATTTCACCAAGATTATATTTTATGACTGTAAGTTGTTAAGGAAATTATGGAAGTGTAAGCAAACACAACGACTGTTGCTGTGTATGCACAATCTGTTTTTCCTTACAGATAGAGGTGCTTTGTTTTTTCATTTTGTTGTCCACTCTTTCACTTAAATATTGTAAATGCATTTGGAAACATTAGAGTATATTTCACTACAAGAAAAAAATGAGATTAACTATTTCACTTCAGAGGGATGCTCAGTGCTATTAATCACCTAGATACTTAAAGCAAAAATTCAAAAACTGAATAAAGTTTCAATTTATCAGAATAAATATTTTTAACTGACAAAAATAATTTCAGATTAAGCTATCTCTGATTTGCAGCGGTGCAGATTATACACTCAAATTACATCAAAGTCAATTTAACTATCCTATTAAATAATGTGAAATCACAAATTTCTCACCTGGAAGTATGAATTCATTCAGATTTGTTCCCACAGCAGGAATAAATCTCATTTGGTTTGACCTTACCCTTAAATTGCTTTATTTATTAGTAAATCACACTTCCAGTGAAAAATTAAGAATGCGAAAATGGTTGGACTGCCTGTATTTTTAGGAAAATACGTATAATGAAGTTTTGGGGAACTACAAAACAAATGACTGAGTTCACAAACATACAAAAGACCATATTTGTCATAACAAGGGATATCACAAACTTTAGCTTTATGTACTGTAACATCAGAAGCATTATGAAAGGTTGAGTCCTCCAGCATTTATATAGGAAAATAGCTCATACTAGACAAATATTACAGGAAGAAAAATACACACATAGAAGACAAGTCCAGTAACTGCTGAAATGATTGGTTTGAGATTGTTTAACAGTTAACTACAAACTAACCAAAGCCAATACTACGTCTTTTTATTCAGGTGACCTTCATTGTCATCAGTCAGCATCCAGTTAATGAGACTAAAGAGGATTATTCAAAGGAGCTGGATTTTTTTTGGATCTCACTGTGTGAGAGAGTCTGGATGGTCCTCCCTTGTCACCACAAACTTGTCAGAGACAAATGCTATGAGAAGTGTTTATGGCTTTTAGCTGTAAGGAAGCATGACCGGTGGGGAGAAGTCAACTGTGTTCTCCTGGAGATTAGCTGTGGCAGTGACACAAAATAACATGAAGAAGCAGTCTGCTTCTTCATTGCTTAATGATGAAAGTGGAAAACTTTACCTATTATGCATCTGCCTCTCATTCACAAGTCAGAGGAAGAGAGAGTGCAGGAAAATATGGTGAGCAGGATTAGATCAGCTAATCCTACCACTGCTTTCAGTAAACTGCTATTGGATTGTCTTTAAATTAAAAAAATGATAACAAAAATAGGCTACTGTCTGGTCAGGAAGGAAAAAATAAACCCAAACACCTGTGCCTGGGATATGAACAGCTGGGTGCATGCTGATGATGATTCAACTGTAATATGTGTTGCATATAATTAGATAAGCAGAATAAGTTGCGTGGGGAGTCTACTATGGAAAATCTACTGCATGTTTGATTAGCTTTATTTTCTCTTCACTGTCTTCCTTTTATCACCATTTTCTCATTCAGGAAGGGCTGGGGGAGCAAAGGATGTTCTGTGCTGGTCTTCTACTGTCACTGCTGAATATTAATGTAACAGTTTGTGTAGGCAGGGAAGGACCAGCCCTTATTTGGCTTGACTCAGAAGACAACTGTATACTGACATGAATAGACGGCATGCTCATTTTCAGAAGGAAAGCTGCAAATGAGAAAGTAAGAAGCTTATTTGGCAAAGTTTTTAATAGCCATCTTCAATCAGCTCAACATTTTGGAATCTCCTTGTCCTCCATCCATTACAATGATTTAAAGCACACTAATTGTATAGGAGAAGTTTTTTGGAACCCATATAAAATGGGGTCAATTATTTGGGATTAAAATGAGCAGGGATACTCTCAGCTGCTGACATTTAAAAGATCTCAAATGTTTGAATACGCAGTTTGAAGGAAGAAACTCTGAATTTTTGTCTTTCTGTTGTTTAAAGGTATGCAATGAGATTTGAAAAGTATAGAGTATGTATCTACAATTTTCCCAGCTATTAGGCAATTTAGTTTATTTCATCATCTGAACATGCTGGAGCACTATGCCGTGAAAGTTGTAGGTGGCAAAATGTTAGTTCATGTTTAGTTCAAGAACTTGTGTAAGGTGAGATGAGATATACCAGCTACTTGCAGCTCAGCGTGAATTTAAACTGAACAATTCTGTGCTGCTTCATTTCCTACTTAATGTAGCTGTAAATGTTTTGGGCCTTTAGTCTTCTGTATTCAGCGTGCAACCTTTGGCAAACTTAGCAGTCTTCCTGCTCATAAATGAGAAAAATGTCATCTTATCCTGTTTCTGTCTTCTTAAAGTAGATTTCGAGTAGTTTACAAAAACAAAAAACCTCAAACAAACAAATAAAAACACGAAAGAATTCTAAGTGAGAGCAAAAGTATATTCTGCATTTGATCACTAATTTAGTACTGCATGAAAAAGAAAAGCTATCAAAAAAAATCCCACAACCTTGCTGCAAAACATCAGCTGTAATAAAAGTTATATGGATAAATAACTTTAAATCACAAAGCAGTGGTATGATATGAACTGATTATGACAGTGTTGGACCTGCTGTGTTTGGATAAGGTTTTTCCCCTACACATTTACTTGCCAAAGTGAGAGTCTGTTATAAAGAACAAGACAAGACTTTCCAAGATCTAGTCCTCTTTTTGGGTCTCATTTCTGTACTTGCTTGAGTGATAAAATATTCCATATTAGATCTACTATTAATAAGGGACAGCTTTAGTCAATCTGAGACTGAGCTGCTGCCAAAAAGAATGGTGCCCAATAGCACCTTGATGCAGCTGTTCAGTGTGATTAGAGATATGATCCTAATAAAACCCAAATTACCAATTCCCCCAAAAGATGATTTTTCAGTCAGATCAGCAGAATTTCTGCAGCAGTTCACAGCTAATCAGACTAAGTTAATCAGCCTTCTCTTCAATTGTCTGCCTGTAAGACTGATACTGAAGATTTCAGTGATATACATTCATTCCACAAGCTGTAAGAGGCTGAGCAGTGTAAAATGCACAAGAAAATAAAACATCACAGATGTTGTATTGCCCCAAAGTACTTTATGCTGAAAGGTAGTATATGCAATAATATACAGCCATTTGCCACTCAATATGAATTAATATTGTATATGTTGGAATGTATGAACACTTGAATGCCGTAGGATTAATTTTTAGCATTCTGAGACTTCTTTCATTTTTTATTAGAGACAAAGCAAATGGTGATTCCTACCACTTCTGTTATTAAATAGAGAATTTATCTATGATTAAATACACACACTGTGTTTTAGAAAAAACAAACAACAACAACAAACCAACAAAAACAAAAACTGAAAAACTTTCTGGCTTAAATTCGAGGTTTAAAGAGGTTAAGAGGAAACAGATAAAATCATATGAAATAATATAGACTTTAGAAAGCATTTATTGCCCTTGGAGCAGGAACTGGGTACTTAGCAAGACAAGCAATACTGCATCATTGGCTTGGAGAACCTCAGTGCATCACCACACTGAGTTCTAAAATTGAAAAACATATATATACATTTGGCATGGGCTTCTGCTGAGATTATTGTCTGCACCAAGCAACCAGCAAACTCCACTCAAGTGTCACTGTGAGCCTGTTTTATCTCACATACCTCCACCTTATGTTTTCAGTAAAACTGCTTGTGTACATGCTGCTGTATATGGGAATTGAAGAAACATCATTTATTATACAAAGTGGAATGACAGAAGTGCCAGATTCCCTACCTATATGAAATACAGTCAAAAATCTGGGGTAAAGGAGACTCTACAGAAAGATTATAGGGGTATGTATTTGGTCCAAATAAATTCACTAAAACAAAGTGATATGTGTTTCTCTCCTGTTAAAGGTGAAGGAAGAACTCACAATCTTTACAACAAAAACCTGGCTGGTTCACGAAGAGTGCTTTTCATCTACTTTGGCTAATGAAAGAAATGGTTGGATCATGCCTTGTCTTATGTCAGCCACAGACTGGTGTTTAGATTTGTATTTTTCACAACAGTTGCTATTGAGCAAAATTTACACCCTCCCCCAGAACATGGGCAAGTATAATCCTGTTATTTTCCAGATGGGTGAACAAAAGAGGTTGCAGAAGATTGCTTCTGACAGTGCTGGGAACAAAACCAGGGGCCAAACCACCTATCATATTTACATAAAATGTATTCAAATGCAAGAGAAAATGTATTTCCGAAGGTGTCTTGAACAGCTGCTGAGTAATTTAGTAGCAACACAGCATGCTACAGCATAGCTCCCACATTCACATCTTTCATTACTACTAGTCCCCTAGGTGCTGGCAGCTCTGACAAGACAATGTGAACTGTAGGGGGGATAAAATAATTTCGGTGACAATGTATAGATCCCTAGTTCCTGGTGTTCTCACTAAAACCCATCAGCTCAGTAGGAAGTCATCCACCATCAACATAAGAGGCTGACCAGCACTGCAAACTTCATAGAAGCTGTATAAGAAAGAACACAGGGACACATATCCCAAGGCACAGATATGAACAGGTGCTATATAAACTATCCAAGCCAAATGCGGAAATGTACAGCAAACATATGATACTGCAGTTGAGCAAGGCCTCTAAAAAAAGGCAGTTGACAGTCTGGAGAATAATTTTATACAAAGTACTCCAAATCTCCCTCCACATTACATGCCTGTCTATGGTTCACTTGGAGTATTAGATTAAATACAGATCAGGGTGTATATAAAGTTTCATCATTCATGGCAAAGCACAGGGTTTCTACTGACCCAGAGAACCTGTTTACAGATTATATTAAAATAGTTACTGTATCCTGAAGTACCTTGTAATGCCACAAGTATCTCTCATGCTTCTGGAAAGACAACAGCATCAGTAGTGCTGGGCATTAATTGCCTTGCTATGGCAAGTAAATGCTAACACTTATAACGTGACTACAAGAATTCTACAATATATTCACCTTTACCTTCTATTGAACAACAGAATAAAACCTTATGCAACAGAATGCAGCACTAGTTGTAACTTAAATAAACTACAGAGGTAACATTTGTTACAAAGGTTTGCCCACATAGCTATGTATGAAAGGAACGTAGGAAAATTTCTTTTTGTATCAGTTCACCTTTCTTCTGTGGTGTGATGACCTTGGCCAGCTGGCACATGGCCACCCAGCCACTCTCTCACTCTCCTTCCTCAACATGACAGTGGAGGCAGAGGAGTAAGATGACAAAGCTCCTGGAACAAGATGAAGACAGGGAGATCACTTAGCAACCACCATCATGGGCAAAAAAGGCTTGGTGTGAGGAAAATTGATTTAATTTATTGCCAGTATATTTGGGTAGTGAGAAACAAAGACAAAACCTAAAACACCTTATCCCTAACCCCTTTCTTCCAGGCTCAGCTTTATTCCCAACTTCTGTATCCTCCAACCCCAAGCAGTGTTTGCGGAGGATGGGGAATGGGGGCTGTGGACAGTCCATAACAGCTCCTCTCTGCTGCCCCTTCCTCCTCTCACTTTTCCCCTGTTCCAGTGTGGGGTGTCCATGGGACTCAGTTCCTTCAAGAAACACACAGCTGCTGCAGCCCATAGGCTGCAGTATGGATGTCTGCTCTGGTATGGTCTCTCTACGGGCTGTGGAGGAATCTATGCTCTGCTGTCTGAAGCACCTTCTTCCTCACTTCTCTGACCTTGTTGCTCACAGGATTTTCTCTTTTTCCCCCTCTCACTCTTTGCTCTGCTCATGGGGTGTTTTGCCCTTCCTTAAACGCTTTCAACAGAGGCACCACCACCTTGCCTGGGGGGCTCAGCTGTGCCCTGCAGTGGGTGGCTGGAGCCACTGGAACCGGCTGTGTCCAGCATGGAACAGCCCCAGCCTCTCCTCACAGAGACTCCCTGCAGCCCATGCTGCCAGAGCCTGGGCACCTGCACCCTGTACACCTTCTTTCTATAAACTTCGCTAAAAGATTAAGCTATTGACATGTAGATGTAACTTTACCAGCTGAAAACTAAGTGTCTCATTGTGCAACCTTGTCAGTACCAGTATGACAGCAATGCCTTTGAAAATTAGTCCTAGCTGTTTTAAAATATCTTTGTTTTGAACTGCATAATATAATACTACCACTAATCTGCACATCTAACCTGTTTCTGGGGAAAGTGTCTGCCCTCCGGTCTCTGCTACATTTTGCCATAGCTTAAATTTCCGTCTGCAATCAGCCTTCAGTGAAACCGATTTCAATTTAATTCTGTATTTCCAGCCATGTCAAGGACAAGATCAAGTAATGGTCACAAAATGACAAAGCATCTTTGGATGAAGGTGATCACGGATGTAGCAGCAGCATCAGTAACTACACAGAAAATAGACAACAAAGCTAAAGAGAATGGGACAAAAGGCAAGAGGCACACAATGGTGAGCAATCAGAGAAGAAAGTTTCATGGACAGTTTACGGTCTAATAAAAAAACAGGTCAGTGTATGCTTCAAAGAACAAGCAAAGGATAATAAGGGCAGTCAAGGTGGTAGAGAGATGAATAAAAAAATCTTTTCCCGCCTGAATTCACTGCATTCCAGAATATAAATTTGTCACAAAATTGATGCACTTCAGTCAAAGGGAGAGAAATACCTTCCTTCCTTGGTTGTGTTTTTAAAATAAATTTCTTTCAGCCTCTCAGGAAGATGTAACTCCTATGTCTCTCTCTCTAACCTAACACCTAAGGAGGACTACTTAACAAATGTATGTGTAAATTTTACTCAATACTCTCTTCAGTCAAGTGATTCAATTTGCAGCACTGGATGTTCTTACTGCCAATATGTAAAACTAGACCTAAAGTGGATAGTCTTAAAACAATCAGCTGCCTGATGTCCTTTTTGTTCCTTCTTCTCTGTAGATATTTATTAAATATCTACAATAAATTTATTTAGGATTCAAGAACTTAAAAAAAATAAATAAGGTTATAGTAACTGAAATAAAATAACAACAATAAATAGCAGAATAACAATTGCTGTTTCTTCTCTCATCCCTCATGAGAAAAGGATTTCCTATGAGCTGTAGGAAATGAAAATCCCGAGTTAGTACACCTGAGGCCCTGTGATCATTTTGGGCCACAGAGCTGGACTGAGCATAGTACCAAATACAGGTCATGCACCAGGATCTTGATGCCACATTTTTTTATTCTCTTTAAATACCTGCCCTCAGAACATTTAATTTTTTGAACATCTTTCTGGTGAGTACTACTTCACAGCTGTGCAAGGTAAGTAACAAATTAAGATTAACCAAACTCTTTAAAAATACATAGGAAGTTTACTGCTGAGATAGAAGCTGATGACCCAGACTAAGGAGAACTGCTCCCTTCTCCTCAGCACAGAAGACAAAATTCAGCTAACCCTGCAGCAGTCTGGTCTGAGAAAGCTCACTGCCTCTTTTGTTGCTGGTGGAGACCTGCCCTCTGATTCCTCTACAGTTACTGGTACTCATGAGGTGTATCAATGAGAGCCAAACTGGCTTGCTGGGGGATACATTTTCTTCCCTTTCCCTCCATTACTCCTTTTTGGACACTCAAGTAAAGGCTAGCTGACTACTGGTTTTTAATTTTTACTGATTTGCAATATCTACAGAGCAAATAACACTTCCTATTGCTTTCAGCTAAAGCAAACCTGTAGAGAATTACAAACTGTTATAAGCACACTGAACCAATTTTATTTCTGTATTGATCTTCCACTTAAGCAACAACAGGCTTGAGGAAGAGAATTCAAAAAAATTGCTTTGCCTTCACAGATTTTTTTTTCATTTTGCTCTTCAGAACTCACAAATACTCAACAGTGTAAATATTTGCTATCACCTCACTTCCTAGGAAGAAGGCAACATGACACCTTCATAAGCTATTTTGCAACGTACTCTATAGCCGTAGTTTCATGTGCTGGGCCAAACAGAAACAAAACAGTTTTCTGAAAAGTCCTCTGTGTGAAGCACTGGATGACCAGATATTGAGCTAATGAATTTTATGGAATTCAATATACTTTAGTAATAAATAAATGAATACAGAAACAATCAAAATACTGAACAATATTGAAAAAAAATTTTTTATATACCAGATTATCTTGAATTTTAATAGTCTGTTATTCCCTCTGTAAACCAGTGACTCCTCTTCCCTTCAAATCACAGATAACTCCATTTCATGTAGAATACCTAGTGTCTCTTTGGTAGTACTGTAATCCATTTGTACTATTGTGGCAGCTGCACATTCCCCCGAGATGGGGCAGATGATGGCTCTTTTAGCACCTTTTGTGTCCCTCTGTGCCTGTCCCCATGTACACATCTAGGGTGCTACCAAGGTGTTGACAGTCACATCCTCCTCTACCCCAGGGCAGGGTGACTCCACCTGCTAGTGGGGCAGAAGGGGTTGGACCATCAGTCAATTGACCAGGTCCTTAACGGGACACTGAGTCAACTGACAGGGTCGTTAGCAGAGGAGGAGCCCAGAGTAGCTGTAAAGCTTCTGGACCATGTTGTAATGCCCACAGCCAGATCTGACCAGACTATAAAATACGGTACCTGCTGAAGGCACCCTTTGGAGTGGTCTTCTCTGTGAACTGGAGCCCTCTCCTTAGACCGTGACGCCATCTAAGGAGACTTCCTGGGATTGAGAGCGCCTCACCTCCTGCTTTGGTGTGTGGTAATTTATTGGATATATCCTTGAATGAGTCCTTGCCTAACCAGGCAAGCATGAGTTCTTGCCTAAGCCAGGCAAGTGATTATTTCTTGTAGGTACCCTGGAGTCAGAGGTCTCTGTTTTGTTTCTTGTGAGTGTGTGCATGCACTCTGTGGATCCTCATGATTCTTATTTTGCTGTACCCCAATCATCTCTTCAACTGATATCTGAATCTGTATTTTATGTTGTTGGAGTGCTAACTAATTGTATAAGCCCTGTTCCTAGTCAGTTTATTGGCTGCACTTTTCTGGCCAGAATAAAGTCTATTTGGAACTTGTTGTCCACCTAAATTAACTTTGGGGTGCCTCTGTGACAACTATAATGTATGAACGAACTGTTCTTCCTTCTAAGCAGATCAGAAGGGCTCTGCATCCTGCTTCTTCCCTGGAACAGAGGGAATAGCCAAATATTTTGAAATCTTTACTACCTGTTTCACACAATCTCTCTCAGCCCCAGGAAAATGAAAAAGTGAATCACATCAGATCATGGAGCAGAAAGTGCAGCGAGTAAACAATCACATCAGTTCTACTTTGAATATAATGCTTTATGCAGCACACAGGAGAAAAAAACTACTATGGCACACTTGAAAGGATTAGTGCACACTGTTAAAGTAGTGTCTCCTTTAATACGTGAAGGGAGAGTTTGAAAGAGCTTAGCAAAATTCTGGAAATTTAGGTTAAATGTAGTTTAGCATTTCCACGATATAACAAAAAGAACACTTACAAATGCTTTAGCTGTAACATCGCTGAAAGGCAAATTGTATAATTTTCAAAGCAGATATATCCAGAAAACAGGAATTAGGCTATGCAGACTATTAGAACTTTAATGTTGTATATTTTCCTTTCAGAAATACAGAGATTCTCTCAAAATTGGAATACATTTGGTACAAAGGCAAATCTAAAAATAAAAGGTAATGAAATGTGCATTCATTATGTTTTATAATGTATACCTTAATTCTGATGAATCCACAGCTCATTGCCTTTAGGACACCAAGTAAATTGTGACACAGAGCTTCAGTAAAATCACATAAATTAATAACTGTTATTAGCAACATCAGTCACTAAGAAAGTAATAAATAATTATTGCAATGATCAACAGTGCATTGAAACTGTTTCTTTAATGTGATGGTTAATTCTAGGGCTTTCTCTGGAAAATTAGGTTTTCTGGTTATTCTTGATTTTGAAAATTACACTTGCTTTTATTTATGTCACTTTTGATAAGAGGGGTTGCTAAACAGGAAGGTGTTTGAATGTCCTGAAGTATTGAACAGTTTAGCCATGCTTTGTTAAGGTTATAGCATGAAAAACTACTCACATATCTAATTACCAACATATATGTCATATGGGTAGTAATAAAATACTGAACATGCATTAGAGATTAACATGGTCATTAAAAAAATCTGATCTTGTTCAAACATGTGAATATTGATATGACAAAGTTTATAGGCATCCCTCATTAGTCCTATTCCTCTACCATTTCAATTCTAGTGAGAAAATATGCTGTATTGAATAATTTTTGAGATTTCTTTACAATCAATAGTTGACAGCAATGAAATTCAGGATATGAGGGACATTACTGAAATGCTTGACTTATTTTAGGATAAAAAGACAATAAAAATAGTGGACAAAACTCAGAATATCAATCTTCATTATTATTTTCAAGTATGATGTGCTTATCAGCACAACTATGAGAAGAGGTCAGGATACCTACCACTTCAGGAAAGGCAGGTGACAAAGCTGCACTATGTTACTCAGTTCACATTTAAAAATTTATATTGATATGAATGTAACTTGAAAGACACTAAAGAAAACTCACATCTAGCAGCAGAACTGATTAAACTCCTTCAGTCCATTGTTTTCAATCAGTTGTTTTAGCTTCTGGACTACACATCCTTGTAGATACCCAAATGACATCTGCTGCAGCTCCCTAGCTTGCAAATAAGAAAACACAGCAAATATCACTGCTATAGTGATTTAGCTCTTTTATCTGAGATAAAAGTTGAGTGACATATTATGAATGGGAAGATGAAAGTATCGCGACTTTATATACTATGGTGAGCCACTTTGGAATAAATCATTCAAAATCAGTTAATAATGGAAATTCAATTTCAGATGAGAACAAATCTATCCAGCTAGAAATTATAAAAATCAATATAACATCATAACTGCATTTTTAATAATCACATTGTTCAAGTGAAAAGAAAAAAAAAATATGGCCAGAGCACATGGCACTTCTGTCCTCCTCTTAGCACATTTGCCATGAAAAGCTCAGTGAATTATCTATGTTGAGGATAACTGCATTAAAAAAAAGAAGGTGAAAGAAGATAATTCTAAAGTCAGTATTTACTGCATGAAACTAATAAGACAGTTGTCTGCAAACATTTACAGTAGAAATACCATTTAGTGTGTGTATTCTACTTGGCTTTACCCATGTTGAAGGGACAAAAATCACCAAATCCAATGGGATCTACAGTTCTTTCATAATGGAACAAACCAATCAATCTGGTCATGACCCAGTTAAGACAGTGATGCAGAATTTTCAGACTAGAATCAGAGCTATTAACCACCTGGGTATCTGCTATAAGGACAATAAAGCATGACTTAAGCCATCTGGGAGATTCCTAGAGTGCACTGACAATCTCATGGCACAGGTGATCAAAGAGCCAATAAGTGCAGGTGCTCTGCCTGACCTGATACTCACAAACAAGGAAGAACTGTCTGGAGGTGTGAAAGTCAGAAGCAGCCTTAGTTGCAGTGATCATGAGATGGTAGAAACCAGGATCCTAGGAGGACGGAGCAAAGCAAAAAGTGGGAGCACAACACCGGATGTCAGCGAACAGACTTTGCTCTCTTCAGGGATCAGGCCCTGAAGAGAAGAGTGGTCCAGGAGAGCTGGTTGATATTCAAGTATCACCTTCTACAAGCTCAAGAAAGGTCCATCCCAACAAGCAGAAAACGAAGCAAATGCAGCAGGAGGCCTGCATGGGTGAACAAGGAGCTTCTAATTGAACTCAGACATAAAACGGAAGTGCACAAGGCATGAAAATATGGGCAGGTGATTCAGGAAGAGTATAGAGTTGCTGTCTGATCTTATAGGGATAGGGTTAGGAAAACTGAGGCTGACCTGTACTTAGCTATGGCAAATGACATGCAGAGCAACAAGAAAGAATTCTACAAGAATATCAGCAGCAAAAGGGAGACCGGTAAATGTGAGCTCACTGCTGAACAGGGAAGTCAATCTGCTGACAAAGGACTGGAAAAGGCTAAGATACTCAGTGCCTTCTTTACCTCAGTCTTTACTGGCAAGATTGTCCTTTGTGTCCAAGAAGGTAATTTTCCCCCTCTCTTCTGCACCAGTGAGACCACATCTGGCATGTTGTATCCAGTTTTGGCCTCCTCAGTACAAGACAGTTATGGATTTACAGGAGGGACTTTAGCAAAAGGCCACAAAGATGAGTAAGGCACTGGAGACTCTTTCAGATATTCTAACCCTGACTGAACATGGTCCTACGTGCTCTATGTGACCCTTATTGAGAATAAGTCTTGGACAGGATGACCTCAAGAAGTTCATTCCAACCTAAACAATGATGTGATTCTGTGTTTCTGCATTCTTGAGATATTCCTGTAAGGTCAGTTAATTTAAGATGACCTAGTCTAAGCCAGAGCATGAAGGGTATAGGAATTCAAACATCTGCTCTTCAAGTCAGTAGCTAATGAGCTTGAATTGCCACAGCAGTTGGTTTGTTGGCTTTGACAGATTACTGATGAAAAACTGAATACTGTGGCTGAATGAAAGCAAAGAAAATTGTTTCAGAAAGTGACATATGTTTCTAAATTAATGTTCTGTTCACAAAATCTGAAATAGAAATGAAACTAAAAACTAATATTTTCTATGCTCTTCATGAGAATCCATTCTCTTATTTGAGTCATTTCAGCTAGCAGGCCACACACAATAATTTAACTGGTTGCCTTTAATGCTCCATCAAGTGGTCAATTTTAATTGCATATACAAGAATTTATATGCATTAGTTTGATGTAATGCATTTATTATGGGACTGTTTTTTAGACTAAATAACAGATGTAGTGATTTATGTATGTAAAACTGTAACAGCTGGATTGATGGACCTGAGATTAAGGTTTTCAGAGAACAAATGTTAAACAGGCATACATTGTACAAACCTTCCTGCCTCATAGTGGCAAATGTGGTGATGATTTTATGAAATAAATATACATTACAAACTGAACTGAGTCCATTACTATTTTTACAAGGCCTGCTAAGTTGTAATCAACTGCAGATAATTTCAGGGGAAAATAACTTCTATGAAAGCCATTTTTAGATTTCATCCCATTAAGACTTATGCTGAGTTATCATGATTTGTGATTTCTATAGAAAATGCAGTAAATATAAATGTGTATAGTTGTATATACAGTTCTTCTAAAAGTGAAACCAACTATAATTCAAAATTTATTAAGTCTACTCAGTGTCCTACAGCATTTCCAGTTTTATACAACACAACATCCATATGAGTATGACTAATACATGTGCTGACTTAAAATTCAAAAATAAATATACAGTATGTAAGATATTCCATTTCAAAGCCACGTCTAAATGTGTTTTCTTTAACAGCTTATAAATTCATAGGATAGAATAACAATTCTTAAATCTCTCCCAGACTGAGGGATGATGATGGCAATATTGCATCAATTTGGCTAAAGTTATCTATCAAAACACCTTTCCATTTTGCTTTCATCACATAATTGATTAAGTTGGAAGCTTAGGAGTATTTGAAGACAGCAAAATGTTTTCCACACATCACAAATATAGGCTACACTATATACCTGCTCAGATACAAAGCCACTAACATTTACAAACAGCTGCTCAGTTGTTCCAATTTGTCAATCAAAAAATTCTTGTATTCCTAGGTAATTTGGTAATGCTGGAAACAATAGCAAAACATCAGAATTATCAATTATTTGTTTTACTGATTTAATGTGGTTTTCAGTAATACTTGCACATTATGCAGAACACCCAGCATCTGTAAATACTAATAAAATGCTGACTTAAAAGTATGCACTAATGTGAAAATATACGTATCTCTGGAATGATGACAACCCCATGACTCAAAATGAGTCAACAGATTGCACGGATGGTGATTTACATATTCTTTTTAAAAACACATTTGCAGAATGCACATGCAAAAAAACCTTTGTAAGATCAGTTCAAACAACTGCCTCTTCTGTGGAAATGGAGGAAGTGAAAGTGTAGGTAAAAACATGGACATGCAGCCAGTGCATAACATCTTGCCAAAGTCTCCAAGTGGATGTACAAAAACATGTTTAGGACTTTCACAGTTGAGAATGAGTTATCTGCTTTTTAAGCACGAAGATGAAATAACAAACTTCAGCAGCTTCTGTACAACTGCATGGTCTAGGCTAGAGCTGGCAAAACAACATTAACAGAATAATTTATTTAACAAATAAATGCTTTTATGGACAGCTACATGTTCTCTTCTCAGCCACAAGTAAGCACTTAAATCCATACCACTAATTAAAGTGTGACAGAAAACTGGAAACCATTACATTCAATACATTCACTTAGAAGATACATGAAATATTAATGTGCACAATAAAATGATAAAGCTGTGTGGGGATGAGTAGTACATTCATTAAATTCTGCAGCAAAATTCTGGCAATTGTGCAGGTAAATGAGATGCAAAGGAGTGACACTATCCTATACAGGCAAGATTTTAATTAATGGTTGTCAAGGATCTTCCAAACAGAAAAGAATCTGGTGTCTCCCATCACCGTTTAGAATGGACAATCTAAACTTCTTAAGGAAATGTAATTGAAAAAATTATCATTTAGAGAAGAAAGTATAAAGACACCTAAAAAAAAAAAAAAAAAAAAAAAAAAATCAGTATTCCTGCTCTAAAAAATAAAATCCATCTCACTACCTAGAAATATCAAAATCCTGGTGAAATTATCATCTCAGCTTGTTACTTTCTTTCAGCCAATGAAGTGAAGAAAGGTCATCTGGCCTCAGTGACAGTCACATCACTTTAACCACAAATAACATATAGCTGATTTTGCATCAGGCAAATGTATTTCAGAACCCACACACAGAATGAAAAGTTTTATGGAACAAATCCATAAAAGCAATCTAAACTACATCTCAAGTATGTGCTCACAGCTTTAACTGAAAAGATCAATACAATCTCAATTATGAAATCACAAAAAAAGTAAACCCAAACAAATACACATTTTCAAAACTAGCAATCGCATCATTCTAAAATAAACAGAAATGGAAACAAAGAATAAAAGTGGACTGAAACAGGTTTCTTTAGGCAAGGTAAAAAAGTAAGCCATCAGAATTATTTTTTTTTTTTTTTTCCTATGAAGCTGTTGTTTCACTAGGGCGGTAGAGACAATGACTGAACATTTAAAACTCATCTAATCTTCATGAGGTTTGAAAGAAATAGCTGTATCTAAGGACACTAATCATATAGACGGTAGAAACTATGGGGATATATTTGCTTCCTGTATATGGCAGATTTAGAAAGAAAAAGTTTGAGAAGATTAGTATCTGCTTCTACAGATATTATTGGTTGTATTAAATTAAACTTTTTATCTACTGGAGCCATAGTTACATCCAGAACTGGAATATCTGACAAATATGATCTTATAGCCTTATTCAAAGTCAAACTTAACAGAAATATTGTCTCCCAGTTTCAGTGTTCTCAAACAGTAACAAAAACAGTTATTTACTTCAGTCTTCATCTCTCTTCCTACATTACAGAGAGAAAAACCTCATTAATTTTGCAGGTAAAACATACAGATAGAGTTATCTGTCTTCAAAAGCCTCTACGAGAACACAAATCAACAGTTTTGTCACGGATTAATATTTTACAGCCTATGGTACAAGATCTTGGGGGGCCACAAACGCCTTGTCAAGTTTGCTTTTTTCTTTGGCAGAGGTTAAGGATGATTGCTGAAGGATTACGATTTTATTGCTGCTTGGTGAAGGATATACTGCTCTCTCTACATTTTACAAGGACTCACAAGAATAATCAGTAGTCATTTTGAAGGCCAAGCCCATAAACTCAGATGCATGTAAATCCCCACCAGTTGCAGCCTACAATACACCTTGCAAGTTATTTAGTATGCTCCCGTTTTGAAGATAGCAGCATAAATTCCAGTAAACAAAGGTAATGTGTAAATTGAACTGACATTACTTTTTAGTGTAAAAACATGGAGAATGAAGCCATAAATACACAGGTGTTAATTTTAAGGTAAAAAGGAGGAAAATAAATTAATTTTTCAGTATGAACTTGAACTCTATAACTAGAATCAGTCTTGACAACGCCATTTAGCTGTACTTGTTAAGATGTAATCAGACTTTGAAATCTGTACTGCATTCTAATGTCTTAATCTTATGAAGCAGAGACAATGCTATGACAGCTAATAAAGTGGAGACGATTACCTGATCAATATCTCACACAAGAGTAGCCTCTGACATTAAAAAACATATTTATAATTGTTTATTAGTATTGTGCTCTATACTTCTATCACACCTTCTAAGAGAAAAAAAAAGTCATCTGCTGGCTCATATGGAGAGGAAGGGACAGAATTTTATTTGTACCTTTTATATACTTTTACAATTTGTACAAAAATGCTAAAACATTAATATACTGCTAGAAAACAAATAGTTATCTTTGAATGTGTATGACTTTGCTTCATCAGTACAAGGTATTAATACTCATATAGAATAAAGGGGGAAAAAAACTTTTTAAAATGGAGTGCAAGAGTAATAATGTACAGACCTGTGGCTGAGAATATAAGATGCAAATGAAACAGTTTCTTAAATGGTAGATTATTTAACCTTCTATATATTGAAGAGAGGTTTTATATTTATATTCCAATGACTTTGTTTTCAAAAAAATATGGTGAAGCCTATGGGGTGAGCATAAAATCTAAACAAAAATGCTTACACAGTGTCTTCTCCCCATACCAATCTACTCTACATATTGAACCCCTCAAGCCTCCCGGTATGAGCAGCATTTTAGAATTTCTCAACATTTACAGCATACAGAAACAGTTCAGAAGACAAATACAAAAATCTTCAGATGATGCTTTTATATGCCTTTTCTGGTAGTAAGAAGGTATTTTGAGAACCCTTACATGCCTGTGTCAGGCAAACTTTTGCAGTCTCCTTCATCTTCCATTCTCTAACAACAAAAACGGTCGTAGCTTAAACTACCTTTTATTTAATAGCTTGTGCAATAAGTTCCCTCACATCACAAATGCTGACAGTTCAGGTGCAGGAATTAGCTCTCATTATTTAACCATGCAAAAAAAATAAAATAAAATATTAATCACAGTAACTTGAAATTTTATAAGGGTGTCAGAATTATTCCTAAAATATTATTAAAGTAAACATTAAATACTTCACTGCTATTTTAATGTTACTAATAGAAATTTAACACAACATCTATATTTCATTCTTACCTTTTTCCTAACTTGCAAATATGAAATTCTGGGAGTGGAAAAGAGTTAATCCATTACCAAGGCATGATATCAATACATTTTCCAAAATTATAAGTTAACTATTCTGTGAATTATTGTGTGTACTACATGAAAAAAAATCATAGCACTGATCAGCCACCATTGTATACTGCTGACAGTACAGTTGCATATGTAGATATGACAGCTTACTGCATTGCAAGATGTTAGTATGCCCATTTTTAATTTCTCATCTTAAAATTAAGCAATAAATTAGTCCTACATTTAGCACTATAATTTTAATGACAAATCTAGTTTATCCAGTGTGTAAATTAATAAGCATAAATTATGAGCTACCCATTTGTAACCTCCAATGTTAGGTTTAAATGGTTGCAATTCTCAAACTGCTTCCATGTTTATCTGTAAAAATACCTGAAGTTTGAACAATTCATAAATTCTCCAAAGGACTGAACTAACCAGTGTGAGCTAAAATTTATTTTCAGTCAATGACACTATCTTGTCGAAAAAGCTTTTTATTGTCCAAAAAATGAGGTTGCACTTTATTGGTCAATATACATGACTCAAACTTGAGCATATGACAGTGGTAAGTTCTTACCTTATTGTGATAGGGATGAGTATACCCTTGCTAATGGATTCGTTGACAGAAACAGTTAGAATGTTCTGAGAGTTTCCACAGCTGAATCGAACTGTTGGTCTTCCCTCCACAAGATACAAGTGAAGAAACTGTTCTCCAAAATTCTTTTCACTAGCTTTGAAAAAAAATGGGAGAGAGTCACACTTCTGAAAGTGTAGGACCTTCCAAAACTATTCCACACTACTGGAATGCCATCAATAGTCATAATGCCTATGTGACACTGGGGAGTCTTCTGTCCATATACAGGACCCTGCTTGAGTGACTGTGAGAATAAAATGACACTATCAACAGCTGATAACAGGTCAAAGTAAAAGAAGATAAGCAGAAGACAAAATTTACTTTTCTAAAACTGTAGTTTCATAAAACCTACGGAGATCTTTGCATTAAGTCAAGATGAATAGTTTTAAACTAGAAGAGAGGAGATTCAGGCTAGACATGAGGAAGAAATTTTTTTACAGTGAGGGTGGTGAGGGTAATGATACATTTCAGCCCTGATGAGAAGAATAATTGCTATCTACAAAGCATCAGACGTATTGCAGTCCAAACTAAGAATAAAAATTTTCTTTTCACTTCCACTAAGTAGCGTAATGTAAACATGACTATAAAATCTTTCTGTTTAAATGATGAATGGCATATGGCTCATCTACTAAAAAAGAACAGACACCTTTTCATGGACATTTTTAAATTATTATAATTTGCCCTCTGAATTTAACTGTCTTTGCTTCTCATAGAAGGTAAGCCACAGTTCCTGTTTAGGATTTTTATTGCCTTTAAGATAAACTGTTAAAATGTTAGCCTGTTTTTTTGCAATATATTTTATTATTTTTAAGTAAAAAAGACTCAATAGCTAGGTCATGAAATTGAATTTACTGCATATATTTGTTCAGCAGTATTTGAACATAAGATTACTATGTTCTTAACTTCCAGAATCATAATATTTAGGAAACCTGTAACCTTGAGTTCCAGAATTATCTCTCTGTCCAATTCTCCAGCCTGCCTGGAGCACATCTCCTATCCATTGTCTGTAGCTGAGTTGAGAAAAAACGCACAACACATATACCATACAAATAAACTTTTTATGAGGATATGTGGGAGGAGAGAATATTTGCTTCCTCATGGCTATCTGATCAACAACCTTGTCAAACGGGATGACAAGGAAAACAGGGAAACCAAAATGTGCTGAAGCACAAACCTGACCAATGAACGAAGATAGTAACAAGAACCAAACCCAGTGGGTTACACTAACTGGTATGGTCATGCAGAGTGTGTGAATGCTTATTTCAGTAAGATTATCTGATCTAGGACCCTGTAAAAATGATAGGGAAAAGGGGAAGGCAATAAGCAAAACACACAGGTGACAAAGAGCAACAGAAACAATGGCAAGAAACCAAACTTGTCAGTTACATTAATGCACGGGCTATCAAGAAACTTCAGGCATCACTTCAAAGAGTGCCAAGCTGGGCTTGGCAACTGGTCTGGGATAGTAGAGGAGGGTTATATTGGTGGGTGGGTGGTGGGAGGGTTACATTGGTTCTGGGAACAGACAGAGGTCAGGAACCATATGAGTAAAAATGTTGTTGGATATTGGAAGTCATTTACCTTGACCTTAGCAGAGGTTGTGTGAGGAGATCAGGTCAAAGAAATGAGATCTCAGCAATCATTCTTTCACAGGAAACTGAAGACCTGAAGGCTACATGACAGTGTGATGGCAGGCAAGTGGCCACTAGGCTCAAATAGCTATCTAGTGTTTTAAATTCCAGTTGAGATATGGGAAGAAGATGTATTAGGCAAAAATATATGTGAACACAGAGGAAGGATACTGTGCATTGCTCTCCTGGAGAACGCCAGCTGAAACAACACACAAATAGACTATGACTGAATAAGCCCATCTTTAGTTTCAGGAGTGTAAGTGGAATATGGGTAGATCTGGGGAACAGAGCTTCTGAGAGCACAGGAGAATAATTCAAGTGCACAACTTATGAAACAGGAGCTAGTGTCCTTAAGGAATGCTATAAACTTGGGCTGTGATATCTGAAATCCAATTGTCAGAAGCTATAGACTTCCATATATAGTAGAAGTTAAACAATCTGTCCTTGAAGGGATTGTGAACAGCATTATGCTGACTCTGTTAAAAGTGAAAATGACAAAGTAAAACTTTATAACTGTATCAGTTTTTTATGACTGTTTGTAATTTATTTTGCTTTGTGGCTAAATACCACAATTTGTTTTGACATGTTGATGAAATTAAATAATGCAAAAAAGTAAAATCAATAAGGAATAGAATAAAACATTCTAAGAATGCATACTGTACTCAACGAAGAAATATTTCTCAAATGATGGCTAATCTTTATTGGCACAAATGTAATAAATGTGTATATTTTCAAACTTTCCTCTCATTACATATTTAAAGAAAAGTCTCCTCACATTCTGCCAATAATTTAAAGGGAAGGTAACCAAAAAAAGTCCAGACATTTTTAGTCCATCAACTGTTAACATTTGTATCCTTCTTAAATATAATAAATACTGAAATAATTAGGGGAAACATCATTAAGAAGGTAAGTACATTTGCCTTTGTATTAAGGTCAGGCTAGATGGGGCTCTGAGCAACCTGATCTAGATGAAGATGTCCCTGCTTATTGCAAGGGATGTAGACTAGATGAGCTTTACAGATCCCTTCCAACTAAAACTATTCTATGATTCTGTTAAAACAGAGATGGTTTACAATCTGTTCAAAATGATGCGCAAACCAGTGCTTCTTGGATTGATTCTTTGCCTCAAACACATCTAGTAATTTTCTATAAATCACATCCTGTTTCTTTCCTCATGTTTTTAACAACCTATTTTCAGTACGCTCTGCAAACAACACTTAGTCCTTAGTATCTGTTACTCTCAACCAACCATTTAAAGGGTTAAAACCCTTGCTTATAAAAGCATTAAATAGGAAAATGCATTTCAACAACATTATGGCAAGATTTAGCAAAGTGACACATCCAGCACAGTTAATGATTCTCGTATTCTGCCTATCAGTTTTCCTGTAAGTAGGCTTGTTTTCTGTATACACAGATTTTATTTTTCTTAAATATATATTTATATATATATATATGTGTGTGTGTGTGTGTACTTGCATTAACTGCTAAACCTATTACAATAACACATGAGTACTTTTAAGTGTTCACTTCTCTTTATCTTAAGACACATGAATATGAACAAGTGGAGAAGGTTCACAACTCCTTTTTTGATCCTCACTGGCTGGTGTATTAAGTAAAGATAGATACAAGTTTTAATCCTTATACATCTTCCCTTAAGATTCCGACTTAAATATTCTAGGCCTTCAAATAATTCTAATTCAAATCCATTTGTACATCAAAAGATTATTCTCTGAGAATTCTCACTGTAATTAAATGTTTACTGATTATCTGCCAGAGAAACAGATGTAACCTCATCACAACCTGGTAAAATCAGGTGTGCTTGTAAAATGAATGACTTGAAAGTGGACTAATTTAAAAAACAAAGAAAACCAACTACAAAATGTGTAATTATTTTCTAGTAAAATACACCTGCAACAAGCAGATCACTGTGATTTTCTTCATATTTTGAAAAATTCTTTTGACAATGACAAGAGAATTTTTGCTTTATGAGTGTGTGAAACTTATTGCAACCTTAAATATGGACCTAGTGCTACCATCAGTATATTAACAGAATACAAAAATCTCAGGAATGTTAGCTCTTTTTTATAATTCTGTAGTTCTTGTACCTAGTGAGTGCACTTGCCTCAAGACAGCTTTCTGCTGACAGTTCATTTCTCAGGTGTTTGATGGTAGCACAGCTTCAAAAAAGCAGCAGCAGGAGCAGGAGTTGTACTACTATGAAAAGGAGCACAGCTGACAACAGCAGTTTCTCTTTTGAAGTTGTTAGAAAGGAAAACAAAAGACAGAAGGGGCAAAACACAGGGATGAAGGAAGAACAAAGGGAGCCTATGAACTCATGAAAGATATAATGTTCATCTGACAGAACTACAGAAGAGCTTATGCATGCACAGAGAAATGAAATGATAAATTACAAAATTCTGGATAATCAGTATATGCACGTAGTATTCATTCACAAGACACTGAAGAGATATTTATTTCACAAATGTATTAAATATTGCATTTTACACTCATGTAAAACTAAATAAGGATATTGATATGGACAATCATAGCAAACATTAGTATTATTTGAAAAGGAATTTAATTACCAAAGAGACACAGAACCAAAGAGCGAAAATAAGGAAAAGAAACTGGTGCTATAGAAAGTGGACCAGATCCTGAGGAGGACTAAGTAAAGATGTAAAGCAAAGCTATAATTAATGTTAAATAAAGTATCAGAGTTCTACAAAATATGCAGTCTTTCACTACTTTTTGAGTCTGTGTTCAACAGCCAGGAAGAGATTTTTTTTTTTTTTTTTTTTAATCTTAGCAGAAACCTAACCAGAAGAAAAACTATTGGTCACTAAAAGAGGGAAAACTTAGAAGTCAGGTAAAATTCTGTTTTAGGGGTAACAAGGGGAATGGGACTGCAAGTACCACATGTTACTGGGAACCAACAAGAAAAAGTGAGTAAAATGAGTGCTAGTAATCAGGTAAAAATGATCCCAAGTTCCTGGAGATGTCCCAGCTCAGTGTCAGGGTAAGAACTAAACTCATACCACTGCATCCTGACCCTCCCTTTTTCCCTCTCTCTGGGTGCATGAAGGGACAAGGAGAGAGCTGTGACACAGTCCATGAAGGTCTCAGACATGGATAACTGGAAAGCAAATAAATGCATGGTTCTCCACTAACACCACACTATCTTTCCAGAAAGTGCAAAGATAAATGTTTTTAAGAAGGTGAAGTGCTCAATTACTGCTGTAATAAAACTGCTGTAAACACCTCAGAAATACTGTATTAAGAGTTTTCCACAGAATGCATGACAGGAGAGCTGAATAGCTATTAGGTTGGATGCAGGATAAATACACTATCTAGAAAACGGAATACTTTATATAAGACCAATAATTCAAGTCAGGTAATCAAAATCAGAAAATGTTTCAACTGTCTGAAATTCCAGCCAATAATTTTTAATTTTTTGTTGCAAGAATCTGGAAAGCAAAACTGGAATTCAAATATTTCTTAGTATTTCTATGGAAGTCAAGAAGGTATGTCAGTGGGAAATGGAAAGTGAGGTACTCTGACCTCAGAAAATGGAAACCCTCAAAGAAGTCTTTTAAGGCACACACATATTCTGTCAAAACAAGAAAGAGGTACTAGAACTCATGAAAACTTAAGGAAAAATTAATCTCTGCATGTGCCAAGAACTAGGGTCTCTAACTAAGAGAAACTAACTTTCGTGCAGGGAAAGTATGAGAATTCAGATATAAGACAAATATACATTCAAGATAAAATTGAGGAGTAATAATTCTATGCAATTGGGATGAAATTAATTTAGGTAAAAATTGAAGCGATAATTACCCTATGATAGTGAGATTTAAGCATTTACAATTTATTTATGCATAAGTTTTGAATGGTTTAATTATTTTATAAGTTGAAAATGACTCTTTTTTTTTTTTTTAATTTTCTGTGATTTAACTCCATGGTTGTTATATACCTGGATGTATATCACACTACAAATTAAACCAGGTGAAGATCAAACATGGTTGAGTTGTAAACTAGGCCAACAGCATCCAGCATTGCAAATTCTGTTTCAAAGCTACTCCCACCCCGTATCTCCCAAGCTTTGTAAATTTGCTACTTTCAGATCACCGTTTAGTGACAGTGTTACATTAACGGATGGACTCTGTGATCTTGAGGGTCTTTTCCTATCAAAATATTTGTATGATTCTATGATAAGATCTTTTCCAATCAGCAGTGATAGAAACAAATTTAGCTCTGGTTGTAAGAGTACAGTCTGCTTTTCCAAATTTTCAGAAAACATCACTTCCTCCTGAGAATGGCAGAGAAACTCCCATGTTGGATTTTAACTTTGGCTGGAAGCTAACTGCTTTGCAGTGAGGAAGCAAAGAAAAATCATTGAATATATTGGGCATTTAAAGTACTTCCAGTGAACTTCTCTTGAAGGACATATAACTCCTCTTGAAATAACTAAGTATAAAACACTTCAACATGAAGAACTGCCACACCACCACTTATCCATGATTCTTAGCAAATCTTGCAGCCATGTAGCTTAGGCAGCTGCAGCCAACAGTCCAGATATAACATGGAAGTATTCAACATAGCATTTTGATAAGAAGTTAACATAAATGTTCAATTTGGTGCTACGGTGTTTTACATCTAAAGAATATGTCATACAGGTAATAATAAAAGACATAATTAAACAACGTCATGAAGTTTATACTTTTTTAAACACTGACATAAATAGTTATGTAGTGCAGGTGAACTCATAATACTTTCAGATTAATATAAAAATAACAAAAATTGATGGAAATAATTTGTATTAAACCAACACTATTTCTTGGTGCAGACTCTAGGAAGTGGCAGTGAACAGAGAATGCTCCTGTCTTTTTGGAGTAAATCTACCACACAGATTGCACAAACATACTTTTCTAGCTCTTAATGAGCTCAAGAAGAAACCACCTCAATTCCTTCATTTTCCATTTGATAGAAATTATGAGCTAAATATATATAATGAAATATTCAACTGGCAGAGAAGCCTGTTTTTCTTGCTGACTAGTGAAAAGCAGACTGTCTCAGAAGTTCATGCCATATACTGAGGAATGAAATATGCAGGCAAGAAGAAACATTCTTTTGTAATATTAATATGCATACATCCAAGTTTGCACATATACTCTCTGGGGACCACAAAGGAATCCTCTGAAGTGTGAAATCACAGTAAATACTCTGAAATATGGCAAATTTGCAGAACTTAAGATACTTGTGCAAGTCAAAAAAATCTTTGGAACCAAGATCATATTTATAATAAAAAGTGAGTCTCAAACCAACTATGGAGAAGCTGCTTTTCTGTAATAAATTGATCAAAACTTCTTCAACATTTTTATTTTAGAGCTGTAACACTTATCACTAGTGTCATACACTTCCTGTGTTCTTTCTTTTCAGGAAGCAGCATTTTCAGTTGTAACTTATGTTTTGCTCAATGAGTCATAAATTAAAGAACTTTCCAGAGGAACACAAAAAGTGATGGTTCAAATTTCATAATGCATCATGCATTAGAATACCAAAAGGCTTCTACTGCATTTTAATGACTCATTTTGCTGCTGAATAGAAAATGCCAGCTGATGTACACTGAAGTTAATAGGGACCTGAAGGAGCTAGAACTGATACTTAACTTCAAGTATCATTGGTACTCACTGTAAAGAATTGTCCCATTTAGAGCAGTTGTTTTCACTGTCAAGTACAGAGTCATCAGATTGCTTGTTTCCTGCCCAGATGCAGTCCTGGTCTCAGATACAGATGTCAGAAAAGGTAGTTCCAAATAAGAATTTCCAGTGAAGGATGGAAAAAATAGTGCTGTGTCTGAAATGAATAACCAAAAGCTAATTTTATTAATTTATTAAAAAATAAAGTAATACAATACAATATAATCAGCAAAACATTTTAAAATATTTGTTCTTCTGAATACATGTCAATGGTATAATCAACTATATTATTTGCAGAGCATGCATATAAAAATATTTAATTTCAAACATTCAAGTTAAATATGCAGAAAATGAAAATGTTCTAGCAGCTGCATATTACCAGAAGTGAAAAGATCATTATAGGAGGGACTACTGCTAGAAGATGAAATAAAGTTCAAAAGATTTTCACAAATAATTTCAGAAGTGTCCATGCAGAAGTTTTGTCCCATGACATTCCTGTGAAGTACTTCTGGTTTATAGTGGCAGATAAGAAACACAGGTTTTCTTCATTTTGAGGATACTCAAATGTTCTGAATTTGAAATTAAGATGAGGATGCCATTGGGCAGTATAAACATTCTTCCACTACACTACTGCTATCTTGAAAATAAATGATCACAAGAGAAAATTTTTAGCTATGAAGGCTTAACATTTGCAACATTTATTGCATTAATTACCTTTGTCACTATGTTGTGTTTTTTTTTCCTCCCCCTGAAGCTATGATAATAATACCACTCAAGCAAGAAAAAACAGAACAAAACTAATTGAGGTTAGGCAGAATGTCTTCCTGATGCCTTAAGCATCCTAGTTAAGCAACTCTCCTTGAAGACTCTCCAAATTAATCACCAGGGATATGAATAAGGAATGAGCAACAAGAAAAGCAGTCTGAGTGCAGGTAAAATTTTTGTAAAGAAATTTTTAATTTAGTGAACTAGAACTATACAATGGATTTGTAGCTGGTGGTTACACACAGGTGTGACTAGTACATGATTTTTTTTTCAAACTTTTAATTCACTGTCATATTTTTTGTTTCTTTGTGAAATCTGCCCATGTTTTATTCTCTGCCATTTTTTTGGGACTTAAGAAGGAACAAAATGAAACCCCTAGTTAAACAAGCATGTGTTGAAGGTCATTCATTAAAAAAAAAAAACCACCACAACCTGACAGCAAAAGAAAGGCAAGATGGAAAGCAAGAAGTAGCTATGTTTCTAAATGGTAGAACTGGAAAAAACAGGATTGTTGGAGAAAGTGAAAAAAATATGGCACGAAAAAATTCCCTTGGAGGGTGAGGTAAGGTCAATGGCATTACAAATCAGAAGCAGACCTACAAACTTAAGGGAATGCCATTTGTCTAATTAAATCTATACTTTCAAAAGGAACAGTACCAGCAAATCTAGCTAGCTCAGTGCAGAGACACAAACATGAATAAGGGACTGGGGCTTCCTTCATATGAGGAAAGGTTGAGAGAGCCAGGACTCCTGTGGCTGGAGAAGGGCAAGCTCATGTGGATCTTCTCAATGTCTACAAACACCTGACTGGAAGGGACAGAGAAGAGGGAGCAAAACTCTTTTCAGTAATGCCCTCTGACAGGCAATGGGCATACATCAAAACCCAGGAAATTTCACCTAAACACATGAAAATGCTTTTTCCATTGTGAAAGTGGTCAAACACTGGCACAGGTTTCCCAGAGAGGTTTGTCAAGTCTCAGTCCTTAGAGATTTTCAAAACCTGACTGGACATGGTTGTGAGAAACCTGCTCTAGGTGACCCTGCTCTGCTTGAGCATATTGTCAGACTAGATAATCTCAAGAAGTCCCTTCCAACCTCATCAATCTGGTGATTCTGTGACCTTTCACAGAGAGGATCTGTGCAAACAATGTTAATTCTTATTCTTCAAATGCAGTGCCTTCAGAAACCTCAGTGTAGGACAGTACTGAAAATATAGTGGTACACCTTGCAGCTATAGCTATTAAAATGTCTTATTAGGCAGTTTTCAAAAAATACTCAATTTCAAGATTAACTGACACAATTTTGTTCCTACATTAAAAATATTCTGTGAAGTTTCTTTCAGCTATTTGAAGGTTAGGGGAAGAAGAGTGAGGAAGGGAAGTGAGCATAGGATATCCAGGCAATTTTGAAAGAAAGGACAATCTCATCAGTCCTTTAGCCGGAATAGGTCCCTTCAAAGGAAAGACCTTCCATGAAGACCTGTAACTTTCCAGGGAGTCCAGCACCCTGCATCCAGAGGTCTCTGCACTAACGGAAAATCAAAACTACTGAGGGAAATGCTATTTCAACTGTAGTGACTATATCTGCAGTGCTGCACTCAAAGCAGCCTAGGCCTCCATCACCAACACAATGAAGTCCTCTCAGGAGTCAGCAGAAGAGATATAGCAAAGACAGAGACTTTACCAGAGACAAACTCATACCTGGCCAACAAAGACATCCAGAACCGCTAAGATGCAGAGTACGCCCTCTCTCCCAGGGTGTGTAGGCTATTAGCCTGCTGATCCTCAAGAATCATTCTCTAATCTAAAGCTGAGTAAAATACTAAAAAAATGAGAACTCAATTCCAAAAGGAGGTCTGGAGAGGAAACTGTAATTCAGTGGCAAGAATTTGGCAAGCATGTAGCCCAGCATATGGCAAGACAGTGAAAAACATATTGGAACCCCAGCATCCTAAGGGTACCTGTAGCAATATCCACTAAGTCTAAGTTTTCTTGTCTTATCTTGCACATAGTGGAAACACATTTAAAATGTCCTCAATATCTGTCAAGAAACAAGCAATTCATTTCCAGTATTGCTGGATTTGGCAAAAGTAAAAAAATCTAAATCCCCTTTTGAATCATTTTTCACATCTCATGTTTTATCCTTAACAGAATTCATACATACAGCTAACTGTGGACCCAGCATTTGAAATTAACTCAATAACAGCAGCAAAGCATTTGATAACAGGGAATAGTTTGATGCAATGCAAACAGTTGTTTTCAGCAAACTGTAGCCTCACATACAGCATTACTCTTAAAGCTTATCAAGATTAACCTGATGACACATTATTTTTGGAAGAACTTAGTAACAACCTTTGAGAGATTTCATGAGGATATGAGTGTTAGGAGATCTCTGATAGTGGAGTATTATCTTCAAAATTGCAAGAAATCCATAAACAAAAGAAACTCCATCATCCTAAGAGAAGATATTGTCAAGTTGCTGCTGTGTTTTACAGGTAACTATAGAACCATTCCATAAAGCTATGTTAAATAGTAATACAAAATTCCCTGACATGGGATTCTACAGACATTCTATGGACCATAAGAAAACACTAAGTGTCTCAAACATATTAAAGCTTTAAATTTATACGTTATTCGTAATAGTAAACAGTGAAAAGAAATTATTTTTAGCATGCACATGTAGTACATAAAGATGGCTACTGTAAAACCTTTCTTAAAATGAACAAAATCATAACTCATACACTGTGAAAAAAACCTGGAATAAAAGGTAACTTTTAAGGAAAAAAAGATGTAGAAAATACATATATCTACAAGGAAATCTGTGTTAAGATAAAGCCATGGTTCTGAAAAATCAGTTGCTGCTCTGTGTAGTTAATTCTGTGTATTAAAAACCTAAAATCTTGAGGTTTGTGATGAAATACACAGGTAGAATAGTACAGTCAAAACTGCTTGTCTGGAGTATCTTTTTCCACTTCCCTCCTTCTACTAAACTCTGAATTAGCAAAAATTTAAGTCCCACGCAGCTCTGAGCATAGCTGCACACTGGTAGGTTCCATGAATCAGAGCCAAAGAGGGCATATGCTGAACTAAAATAAGCTAATAACAGAAATACTATTGATGCCAGCTACAATATGTATGTAAGACTCTACTACAACATTAGAGTATTTTACACTATTTTTCTAATAACATTTACAGATCGGCATAGTTTAAGATGGTTGCTGGCAATAAATAATTTTGTACTTCATTTATTTCATAGAATCACAGAATGTTTGGGGTTGGAAGGGACCTCTGCAGATCATCTAGTCCAACTCACCTGCTAAAGCAGGTTTACCTAGAGTAGATTGCACAGGAACGTGTCCAAGTGGGGTTTGAATGTTTCAAGAGAAGGAGACTCCACAACCTCTCTGGGCAGCCTGTTCCAGTGCTCTGGCACCCTCAAAGCAGTTGCATCTTATATTCAGACAAAACTTCCTGTGTTTCTGTTTGTGCTCGTTATCCCTTATCCTGTTGTTGGGCACCACTAAAAAGAGTCTGGTCCCATCCTCCTGACACCCACCCTTGAGATATTTATAAGCAGCCTTTTCTTCTCCAGGCTGAACAGACCCAGCTCTCTCAGCCTTTCCTCATAAGAAAAATGCTCCAGAACCCTAATAATCTTTGCAGCCCTCTGCTGGTCTCTCTCCAGTAATTCTTCTCTCCAGTCTTTCTTGAACCTGGGAGCCCGGAACTGGACTCAGTACTGCAGATGCAGTCTCACCAGGGCAGAGTAGAGGGAGAGGATAACTTCCTTCGACCTGCTCGTCACATTCTTCCCAATGCATCTCAGGATACTGTTGGCCTTCTTGGCCACAAGGGCACATTGCTGGCTCAAGGTTAAATTGCTGTCAACCACAACTCCCAGGTCCTTCTCCACAGACATGCTTTCCAGCAGGTCAGCCTCCTGAATTGGTGCCTGGGGTTATTCCTCCCTAGTTGCAGGGCCCTACACTTGCCTTTGCTGAATTTCATTACATTCTTCTCCTAATCTCCAGACTGCCCAGGTTTTGTTGAATGGCAGCAACAGCCTTCTGCAGTATCAACCACTCCTCCCAGTTTGGTATCATCAGCAAACCTGCTGAGGGTGCACTCAGTCTCTTCATCTAGGTCATTGATGAACAGATTGAAGAAGACTGGACCCCATACTGACCCCTGAGGGACACCACTAGCTACAGGCCCTCAACTAGACTCTACATCACTGAAGCACAGGCTTACAGAAGAAATGATTACTTCATTCATTACTTCATTCTCTCCTTTACAACCGCAGTAGTACATATATGTAATTTATAAATAAATGAATAAATGCATTACCTTTTTTTTTTAACTGATGATGTTCACAATCAAAATAGTTTGGACACCACTGGACTAGGGAAAAATCTCAAGGGCAAAAGGAACTTAACAACCATTTCCCTCATAAGAAGGAGAGGGAACCTAATGGAGTCACCAGCACAGGAGGTCTGTAGTACAGATAATTTTTACAAAGGAATTCCATGATGATTCGTTGACCTACATCTAAGGTCTTTGAGCTTGAGATATTAGCTGTTACCACAACTAAACAGTGACAAATATGACACTATACCAAGAGAAGATAGTGAGAAAACTAATACAGTACAACTTTTCAAAGCCATACAGTTATTTTAGAGTATGTCCCTATTTCAACAGACAAAATGGATTAAGGAATTTCAGTTCCCAAACTGTATTTGTTAGGATATATAGATGTCTAAAACCTAAGTTAATCAAACTCAGGTCCCTATCTGCATACAAGCTTCAACTTCAGATACTTAAATACATCAATGTTCATGGAGCAGCACAATACAATGACATATATATATATATACACACACATATAAGACCTCGTAAGTACAAGGCAAAATCAACGTTGAGAAAATCTTAACTAGCTTATGTTATGATTGTATTTGACTCAGTCTTTCTGAGCAGCAAGGGGAAGAATACAGTTTTCCACTGCTAGTAAATTGGAATCACTCTATTTTCACTCCTATCTCTAATTTTCCATTAGCATTGTTTGCTTTTTTGTGGTAAGTTTGGCTTAGTACTGAACTCTATTAAATTCTATCCAATTCTATGAAAAATAGATATTTTGATCTTGTAGATAGTAATATTCATTAAGCGCACCAGCCATTGCTAAATAAATTCAAATGAGACATAAATAACGCTTTCAACAGTGAGTGCAGAAAAAAAAAAACAACACACACAGCACAACAGCAAAACAAATGCCAATTAAAAAAAACCCAACAAACAAACAAAACAAAAAAAACACCACAAAACACTAAAAAGGGAAGTAATGCATTAATCTTCCAGTAGGAGAGATCCAGTCAAACATCTGAAACAGCTGTCTCCAACCTACAACTCAGATAACTACATTCAAAGTCCTTGGTCCTCTTTAACAGTGAGCAGAAATGGGTAGTCCTACAATGTGATTCTTCTCACCTTAAAAGAAACGTCTAAAAAAGGCCAGATGAATCACAACCTAAACCCACCTATTTGTCTCCATTTGCTATAAAAGGACTTGAGGGTCACTAGCTTAGCTGTAGACATGTACACCAGTAATACTGGACGTTAGATGACCAGTTTTCACTCTTGACATCTGTGTTTCAGCACCAAATGACCTGCTGGAGGATTTTCTTCAGGCAAATAAAATTCATACAGTATCACAGAATCACAGAATGTTAGGGACTGGAAGGCACCTCAAAAGATCATCTAGACCAATCCCCCTGCCAGAGCAGGAACACCTAGATGAGGCTCCACAGGAATGTGTCCTGGCAAGTTTTTGAATGTCTCCAGTAGTTCTGAGTTGAAATGTTAGAGATGTGAGCCAAACAGGATATCAGAATCATGAGTCAGGGATCTAAACCCTAAGCCTTGTATTTTTCAATTACAGTGATAAACAACCTATGACAGAGATCTGAAACTTCTGGGCAGATTCTGTACTTCTTGTTCTTTTCCATCACTCAAAGAATATGGTAGAAGCACAGATGATAAAAACTTTGCCAACCAGTGCAGAAAACATTTTCTGTATCACCAAGAATGGAGGTGTTCCTAGCAGGGAAAAAGTCAGTTTAGCAGCATTATCAAGGGACTGATGAATTCGTGACTTGCTTTATCCATCTCACGCTCACAGACTACCCCAGGAGTCAAATTTAACTACCTGAGAGTAATGCATTCTTTTATCTCATGTTCACAGTGGGAAGAAAATCAAAGTGAAAGAAATATGATTCAGAAAATTCCTAGGGATTATGTCTGGTACATACAAAATCTGACTTGAATATTTCATAAAGCATCACACACATCTACAGTAGTACAGAACTACAATAACCATTTCCTCAATGACTGTAACTTTAGAAATCTACAAAATAATTGATTAGGTGATTTCAGCTGTTCCCAGACAATCAAATATGAAACAAAATAAATCTCACCCTTGCTGCTTTCATTTGTTTCAATGCACAAAAACCTTCTGCTTGCTGTGTAACCGAATTCCTACGTTATAAGGCAAAAAGTTCTTCTGGAATAAAATGCACAAGTTTTTCTTTATGTGGCCAGCCTGGTGCCTTGTTGATAATGCTCTCTGCTGTCAACTGGGAGACCTGAATTCAGATCACTGACTTACTCTCTTACTTTGCAGATAGCTAGGGGCTTCGAATGGTAGAGAGACAGTATATTTAATCGTGAAGATTTAGAGGAAGCTCTGGGAGACAACAGGTCACATAAGCAATCCTTAAGAGCAGGATATAATTTCATTTTCATTGAAGGAAACTGCCATACAAGTGGAGAAGTATTAGATGAAAAGAGTTTTTAAAAATCTAGGAAAATAAAGCAGATGATGCCATGAAAAGTCTCTTCTGATTTTTCCAAGCAACCTGGTAACATGCATCTGCTAAGATACAATGAAACAAAGAACAGGAACAGAGATGATCAAAGGGATGGTAATGGCTTCCACAGTTATAAACAGATCAGGCCTATGCAACATGATGAGGAAAATGTGAATAAGAAATTACAACAATGTGTTTTATAACACAAAAACTAAGGGTACTCAATTATATTGTCAGGTCACATGCTTGAAAAACAAAAGGAAATTAATAATAACTTTTCACAGCATTTGTGAAATATTTGTCTTGGGTAATTTATTGCCACAAAACATTATGTAGGTCACAAGTACTATAATACAACAACAAAAACTCAACCCCCCAAACAAACAAAAAAACAACCAACAACAACAAAAAAACCCCACAACCAACAAAAAAAATGAACCAAATAAACAAACAAACAAAAAAAACCCCAAAACCACAAAAATCCCCACCAAAACAAAGAAAACCCAAACTTGAAAAATTAAGAAAAACACAGGAAAAACAATCTAAGCCGTCATATGAGGAAAGGATGAGAGAACTAGGCTTATTCAGCCTTGAGATAAGAAGGCTTAGGGGACACATCACCACGTTGCACTACTTAGAGGGTGCCTACAAGTCACTTGGAGCAGACGTGGGGTAATGGGTACAAGTTATTCCTGGGGAGATTACAATTGGACAGAAGATGGAAATTTTTCACAATGAGAAGAATCAGACATTTGAATAATCTTGACAGGGAAGTGGTGGTTTCCCCAACATTGGACACTTTTAAGATTCAGCTGAACAGGGTGCTGGGCCAACTTGTCTAGACTGTGAGAACAGTGTGACTGTTGTCTAGACTGTGACAACCAAGAAAGGTTGGATTAGATGATCCTTGAGGTCCCTTTCAATCTGGTATTCTATGACTCTATAATTCATATGCTTTGGGAAACAGAGAGCCAAAAGAAGAATAAATTATTTTCATATCCTTATTTTGTAGCCATCATTATTCTTCTTCCAACCTCACATTTTAGCAGGAAAGAATAACTGTTTTGTTGTTGTTTTTTCCTTAGACCCTCAGTTGCTGTACATCAGCAAAGCTGTAACTGTATCAGTTTACAGCAGATGAAAATTCAGTATTTCTGGCTAGCTAATGTGTATCTTTAAAAGGAAGAAAATTACCTGTCTCATAGACTAAGATGAAGCTTATTCAGTTAATGGCCATGAAGCATGCTAAGCTGTCCAGCTGAGTAATGCTGTGTAGTTATTAAATTCTGGGTTTTTTTGCACCTGGGACACAGTGACCCTGGCTGTACATAAAGACTGAGGGACAAGATGCTGGAAAGCAGCTCTGTGGAAAGGGATCTTGGGGTTCTGGTCGATGGCAAGTTGAACATGAGCTAATGGTATGCCCCGGCAGCCAAAAGGGCCAACCGTGTCCTGGGGTGCATCAAACACAGCATTGCCAGCTGGGTGAGGGAGGTGATTGTCCCGCTCTGCTCTGCACTGGTGCAGTCTCATCTGGAGCACTGTGTGCAGTTCTGGGTGCCACAGGCTAAAAAAAGATATTAAGCTACTGGAGAGTGTCCAGAAGAGGGCTACAAAGTTGGTGAAGAGTTTGGAGAGGGAGCCATATGAGGACCAGCTAAAATCACTTGGTTTGTTCAGCCTGAGAAAAGGAGACTAAGTGAAGACCTCATCGCAGTCTACAACTTCCTCACAAGGGGAGGGGGGGCAGGCATTGAACTTTTCTCTCTGGTGACCAATGACAGAACCCAAGGGAATGGCAGGAAGATGTGCCAGGGGAGGTTTAGTTCGCACATTAGGAAAAGGTTCTTCACCCAGAGGGTGCTGGAGCACTGAAAAAAGATTCCCAGGGAGGCAGTCATGGCCCCAAACCTGACAGTGTTCAAAAGGAGACTGGACAACACCCTCAGACACACGGTGTCAACTGTGGGGCTGTCCTAAGTTGGTTGTTGAAAAAAACCCAAACAATCTAGTTGTTAGTCCAAATCCATAAAGAAAATTGGCATCTTACTGTTTTTAGTAATTTTGAACACAACACAGTCATTTATCTTTTTGTTTCCTTAGTTTCATCTCCAAAATTTATTACTTTGCTCCTAAGTGCACTGCATTTTGAAAAGAATCTTCCTAATTGATACTAGTACCTAATCAGATGCATTTTACCACCTGCATTCAAAATGATGCGTAAGTGCTTAATTCTTTTCCTGAATTTGACACAGAGAAAATTGGGAAGCTATTATCTCATTTTTTCTTCAAGCTCAATATATTTGACAGGAAATATGATCTTCCTGCACAAACACCAGAGTTTTATCTATCAAAAAAGAAAAAAAAAAAAGTCCTATCTAGGAGGGAAATGAAGGTCCTCTGTATCTTAATTTATATTTTTCAATCTCTCCCAATTACAGGAAAAAGTCTAAGGCAGACTTTGACTATCAAGCCATAATTTACACTGGAGTTGTCATAATGCACCACTGTATTTTATATTGAAAAACTGGTTACTTTTAAGGTCACTGTGACACATATTACAGCAAATTTTAATGAAGCAAGGACTTGCAAAAATCTTTTGAAGTTCACTCATTAATACATTTGTTCTGTGAAGTATCACAGAAGATCTACTTGAACACTAGCTTTCACATTTTTGATTCAAGTGTAATGAAGTGGTAAAAGGAGTGAATGAAATAGAGTTTTGGTTTTCAGGGGAAAAAGGTAGCTGGCGGAATATAATACATATGGAAATGCTGACTTTTTTATAACATGTTGATGTACTAGAGATCATATATTACTTATTGCAATAGAGAACTGTTTGTTGAAACAAATGAATGTGACCCAGTATCTTAATTTTCTGTTGTTTTACTATCAGTCTCAGCTAAATGTGTATATGTTTTGTTTGTGTATTTGTAATTCTCATGTTTATAAAATTTCTAGGGCCATCTTCTTACTTTATGTGTTATCAACGTACTTTCAGTGACTTTATTTCTGCCCCGTAAGTTTAATTTTATTCTTTGCAATGGTGCTTGGACACATAAACTAACATTCCTATTCCAAAGGATCAGAGAAACACTTGAGTAATTTGCTATAAAAGTTTAATTTGGAGAAATTTTCAGACTTTTTCAGTGTGTGTTGTATTTAGTCAGTTGAAGAGTTCCATTTGGATAACACTGCAGACTGATTTGTCATATAGCTGGCACCAGATAACAGATTATCAATACTATATGCAAAATGCAAGCTATAGTTTTAAGAACACTAAATTTTATGTGCTTATATAAATAATGCAGTTTATGTATTGCTACATTATGTATGCACCAAATTCTTATTACTTTTCTAGCAGATCTTAATGAAATTTTGATTAGACTTTCCTATTATTATTTAGATATATAGATGCATAATTTACAGAACTGTGTAAATCTAATCTGAAATTCTAATCTGAGTCTGTTTTCATAGGTTCACGGTGCAAAGGTAGTTCCTGAAATTTCTGATTTTCTAGCTATCAGTACATTCTCTGTAAAAGTAGGTTCCTCCTGCACAAATTTGGAAAGAAAAAAAGAAAATAGTGCTCTAGAGGTACTACTACTGCATTTCTATGAAACCAAGAAGTTTCTTTATCTTCCTGTTAAAGTTTCAGTAACACACTACTGAAGTTCATTTGAGCTATTTATGAATGATCTTCTAATCTTTTAGCAAGCATTGCATAAAATGAAGAAACTAATTTGGTAGAGTGTCAACTGGTTAAACAACCAGTGATCGAGTGACTTCCTTCTACCAGTGCTTTTAATGCAAAAAATACAGATTTGACCTTTTTAGATGACCATTTTGAAACTAATTTCACTCTGCTTCCCAGGACTTTGCAAGACCTCTAAACCATATTTATAGGAATATATTCACATTCTGGTTGTTATGCCTCTCTTTATTTTGATACACAATAATTTGTGGCAAATACATTCAGTTTTTTTTTTTTTTAGAAATCTGGTTAAATTTTGTTAGAAAATACTTTTCATTTTTGGTGGTGGTGGGTCTTTGGAGACAGGGGCCAGTGCATAGATATATATATGTCTTAGTTAAAAATTTAAAAAAAATTTGAAAGCAGCTGCTAATAAATAGACAGAACATTGTCCAGCACAAGTGGTTAATAAGCTACTGGAACACAAAAAAAGAGAAAAAAACCCCAAACAAATGAAGACTAAGGAGCAAAACCATACTAAGAAAAGCAAAACAAAAATTATACAGGTCAAGATGAAGCAAAAGTAAATATTTGGTATTCGGTGGAAGACTGGATTTCAAAGACAATTTTGTAACTTAGCCTCCCATTTAAAAAAAAATTAGGAGGCCAGACAATAAAAATCAATAAAATCCACTCAGCTGGAATAGAATTATAAAAAGAAATGCTGCATTTTGGCAAAAGGATACTAAAACCACAAAGTTCATCAAGAAGTTTTTCTAACTTCTTGAACCCTAGTGTGTAAGCTTTTCTACTTCCTAAGCCTGGAATGTATGTATTTACTTGATTCTACCTTTTAATTACAGTTAGCCAGTGAAGTAGTTACAATGTTTTAATTTTTTAAGCTAACATAATTTTTTAAACTAAACAGTTCACAGAATCACAGGATGTTAGGGATTGGAAAGGACTCAAAAGATCATCTAGTCCAATGCCTCCACCGGAGCAGGAACACCTACGTGAGGTTACACAGGAAGATGTCCGGGTGGGTTTTGAATGTCTCCAGAGAAGGAGACATTCAGCCTCCCTGAGCAGCCTGTTCCAGTGTTCTGTCACCCTCACTGTGAAGAAGTTTTTTCTCCTATTTTTGTATCCATTGCCCCTTGTCCTATCACTGGTTGTCACCAAGAAGAGCCTGGCTCCATCCTCGTGACACTCACCCTTTACATATTTATAAAGATTAATGAAGTCGCACCTCAGTCTCCTCCAAGCTAAAAAGCCCCAGATCCCTCAGCCTTTACTCCTAAGGGAGATGCTCCACTCCCTTAATCATCTTTGTGGCTCTGTGCTGGACTCTCTCCAGCAGTTCCCTGTCCTTCTTGAACTGAGGGGTCCAGAACTGAACACAATATTCCAGATGTGGTCTCAAGTTGTCCCTCAGGCTTTGGGTTGAGGATGTTTCAAGGCCTTTGGATTAAAATCACAGAGTTATTACCTTATTCTGAAAAAACCCTATTTTGCAGGTTATGATAACAGCCTGAGGTTAGCGAGTGACAATGGCTGCAATTAAGAATGAGCAAGGTGAGAAACAATGTGACCATAAACACTTTCAATCTCTGCTCTCTCAAAACATTAAGTTTTAAGAGGAACAATGACAGCCACAAAATAGGAATATGGTAGTATTTTTTCTCCATCTCTCAATTATGTTAACAACTTGTCATGGCTTCTTTTGGGAATCATGTAGCTAACTCTGAGGTTGGTGAAAAAAAAAAAAAAAAAAAGAACAAATGACAGACCAAGTGTAATACTTAAGGGCTAAAATTATTAACAAATTAAGATAGATTAATCTTCAGTTAGCATCAGAGTAGGAACTAGAAAAACAGACATTTTGATGTATTTATCCTTTGCTTTAAGGATTCACAAAACAGAGTTTTTTTCTGCCTCCTCACAATATTCCTAATGTAGTTTATTTATTTTTAGCCTGAATTTTCTGATAGATGAATGCAAAAAATATAAAATTGAGAAGTACCTCTATAGACATCTTAACTTAGTCCTTTCCCTCATTTCCTAACATTTGCCGCTGTTATATTAGTTAGGAAGTATCAAATTTGAATTACCACTTACACATAATGATCAATTTTAACATTTGCAGTAGCCTGTATCTAACATTTAGTGTTCTTAGAAAAGTATTCTCCAGTTGATCTCAAGATAATATTTACTTTGTTAATATTTAATAATAACAACAACAATAACAACAACAAATCTGAATTGCAGTGACTTTAGTTGTTATTTTTGCAGTTACAAGAGAGCCACATTTGAGGGAAGCACATACATTTGCAGATATGCATGTTCAGCTAATCCCAACAGCAATAATTTCAAAGTGGTTTAATTGGCCTCACTGTTGTGGGCACACAATCAGTTTAGTCACACAAAACTGCAAGATAATATTACAGTCAAGGAAGTAAACTTTTCTGGATTAAACTAATAAGATGGCCAAGCAAACACTCAGAAATGCATAATCTCTTGCAGAACTCTGTATTTTTTTTAGCAGCCTTATTCAGCCAAGACGTAAAAGCAATCCTGTCTGACATTACCTTAAGCTTAAATGAGTAATTTTACTGCCTTTATCTTGGTTATCTTGTCTTTAACTGTAGTATCATCACTCTCCCTTTCCAAAACATAACCAGTAGAAGTATCAGATGAGATGCACAGAATCACAGAATGTTAGGGATTGGAAGGGACCTTGACTATGTTCTGTTTTAGAGCTTTCAGCTTATCTGCATGCTTTTTTCCACTGATTTGATGTTACAGTCATGTAGCAAACCCCTACTATGAGTGCAGGGGAAACAAAGAGAGTAACTGCTCTATTTACCTGTACATCACCTGCTGTGTGCAGACTGTAGCATGGATTTTTGGACAGTAGTGCTGGACGGGGCTCTGACCAACCTGATCTAATTGAAGATGTCTGCTGCTTGCAAGGTATTGGACTGGATGACCTTTAAACATCCCTTCCAACCCAAACCATTCTATGATTCTATGTTTTTGTTGAAGCAGAATTGAGCAATAGAAAAAAAAATAACTTACTGCCTTGCCATAGCTGGTGCATTTTGGGTCAGTGCAAATCCCTTCCGAGAAGGAAGAAAGAAGGGGAAGATTGCTTCTCCAAGGAACAGCTGAGCAAGATCCATTTGGAGACGGAAGAAGCCTGAAGCATGGCTGAAAACACAGATATTCCCAACCCCATCTGTCTTCACACTCCATTCTGCCAACCCAAAAAGGCCTGCCTAAATTTAGTCCCAAAGGTAATAAAAAGGTCTATGAGAGTTTCAACAAACCTAGGAAGCCACCCTTCTTGGGCAGATCTGTTTTTAACCCTTTTAACTTCTTTGCAATGCAGATCTGACTTTCATCTATACAAAGAGTTACTTTCTTCTAATTTGGTGTTTTATGTTCTACCTAGGATGATGTTAGACTTCATGTTTTGGGGTGTTGTCTCTGAAAGAAAAGCAAAACAGTGTTTCAACTCTAGGTTGCGGCTTACCTGGGAACCTGCCAACTGGTTACCCCAGACTAAAAGCTCTTATTGCAGAACCATTTCTGGCACAGTTTTCCAGTTATCACAAAACACCAAATGCCTATTGATTTCAGTGAAGCATTACAGAACATGTAATTTCCCTTTTGTTAAACTGTACAAAAATAGCTTTTTTTTTAGCACTACTGTAACCTCCTCTGTATTGGTGTTAAGTAGGTCTATTGAAACAGGTTGTTGATTTGATTTACAGCATTAGTTTGTAAATCTATATAGTTAAAAGAATAGCAAGAAATGAAAGAACAGAGATAATCTTATCCTACAGAAAAGTACATGTGGACAAAAAATTCCTTTTCTCCCTAGCTTTACTGCAGAATTCAAACACAAACTTCTGATTGATAATAATTCAAGTCCAGGTGGCCAAGCTATGTCACCAGAATACAGTTTGGAAAATACTGTAAGTGAAATGACCCAAATGCTGGAAAGCAAATGACAAATTATTTTGCAGCATCTGCCAACATTTAAGGAACACTTTCTTGTATACATGGATATTTCTACAAAGGATCCCTGGAGAAAAATTATCTTCTCTTCTAGACAACAAAACAAATACAGCAACATTTATCATAGACTAAAGTAATCCTTGTACCTCAACACAACACAAAAGAGAATTTCTAAAGCAGAGTATGTAAGCAGAAACAAATCTCAAGTATACCTGGTTTCATTACGAAAAAAAAAACACAAGAAGTATTAAAAAATGGTTTGATGCTCTCTGATTCAAGGAACACAAACCAGAAGATGTATGAAGCTTATTTGGCAATAAAAACATAAAACACGCCAAGGTTAAGAGAGTTTCTCAGCGAACCGGGAAAACAAAGACCTAAAGTACAGTTTCAGTGTGATTTTTTTTTTTTATGCTCAGTTCAGAAGTTAAGTGCATCTGCATTCTGCATTACTAGAAGCTGGTCTGTTGTAAAAGCAAAAGCAGGAGGCTACTGCAAAAGTGACTCAATTTCTAAGTCTTCAAAGACAATTTAAAATGTAGCATATAAGAAAAATGACATTAAATCACTACAAGGATTTTTGAGTCCAGAAGAATTTTATAGAGGTGATCCAGAGAAAGAAAAATGATGAAGATATGGGGAAGAAAACCCAGCCCAGAAGAGAAATATTTTTCACTCATGGATATAACAGGCAGATGGAATTAATCTCTCAGGTCTGAACAGGAAAAATAAGAAAACTGTTTCACTTGAGTGAACTGTTCAGATCCCAGACAACTGGCTATGGCAGAAGTACAAATCAGGTTCTACAAACTTACTCTTTACTTCATATGACCTTAGGAAACACCAGTTCAGAAGAGCAGATCTGTATCAGGATACCGTATCAAGAATCTACATCAACTCAAAGACACAGATAATTAATTTCTGGTTTACAGGTAAGTTGAACAATTGTCTGCTTGAAGCTCTTAAACTACAGAGCCTGGACCCAGTAAGAGTGTTTTTTTTTTTTCTATCACTTTATGATTTGGATCAATGCTTTGTACAAACAAAACTCTGTAATGCATGTCTACCAATTCATACATGTGCCTTAGCAAGTGTGCAGGGTTTGGCTGGGATAGGGTTAATTTTCTTCATATGAGCTAGTATGGGGCTATATTTTGGATTTGTGCTGGAAACGCTGTTGATGATAGAGAGATGTTTTAGTTATTGCTGAGCAGTTCTTATACAGAGTGAAGGGCTTTTCTGTGTCTCACACATAAGAAGCTGGGAGGAGGCACAGCTGGAACAGCTGATGCCAGCTGACCAAAGGGATATTCCATACCACATGATGTCATGCTCAGCAACATAAAAGTTGGGGGAAGAAGGAGAAAAGGAGATATGTTCAGAGTTATGGAGCTTTGTCTTCTCAGGCAACTGTTACAAGTGATGCAGCCCTGCTGTCCTGGAGATGGCTAAACACCTGCCTGCCCATGGGAAGCAGGGAATGAATTTCTTGTTCTGCTTTGATTGTGTGCACAGCTTTTGCTTTACTTATTAAACTGTCTTTATCTCAACCCATAGGTTTTCTCACTTCTATTCTTCTGTTTTTCTCCCACATTCCACTTGGGGGATAATGAGTGAGCAGCTATGTGGGGCTTAGTTGCCAGCTGGGGTTAAACCACAAAAGCAAGCCACAAATAATAAATTTATGCAACTATCAGTTCTCAATTAGAGGATTAATGTTTCCATATTTGTTTGACACTTGTATATTTGTCTTCATAAATGACTTAGACACAGGATTTAAGGGAATACTAAGTAAGTTCACTGGTGACAATAAATTGGGAGGAGCTGTTGACACTCTTGAGGGCACAGTGGTCCTGCAGAGGGATCTGGACAAATTGGAGAACTGGGCAATCACCAACCACATGAATTTCAACAAGGGCAAGTGTCGGATTTTGCACCTGGGACATGGCAATCCTGGCTGTACATACAGACTGGGGGACAAGATGCTGTAAAGCAGCTCTGTGGAGAGGGATCTTGGGGTTCTGGTTGATGGCAAATTGAACATGAGTCAACAGTATGCCCTGGCAGACAAGAGGGCCAACCGTGTCCTTGGGTGCATCAAACAGCATTGCCAGCTGGGCGAGGGAGGTGATTGTCCTGCTCTACTCTGCACTGGTGCAGTCTCACCGCACTGCTCTACACTGCACTGCTCTACTCTGCACTGTGTGCAGTTCTGGGTGCCACAGTATAAAAAGGATATTAAGTTACTGGACAGTGTCCAGAAAAGGGCTACAAAGTTGGTGAAGGGTTTGGAGGGGAAACCACATGAAGAGAAGATAAAGTCACTTGGTTTGTTCAGCCTGAAGAAGAGAAGACTAAGTGGACACCTCACTGTGGTCCACAGCTTCTTCACAAGGGGAGCAGGAAGGGCGGGTGCAAAACTCTTCTCTTTAGTGACCAATGACAGAACCCAAAGGAACGGTGGGAAGATGTGCCAGGGGAGGTTCAGGTTGGACATTAGGAAAACGTTCTTCATCCAGAGGATGGTGGAGCACTGGAACAGGCTCCCCAGGGAGGTGTCACAGCCCCAAGCCTAACAGTGTTCAAAAAGACTGGGCAATGGCCTCAGACACATGGTGTGAACTGTGGGGCTGTCATATGCAGGGACAGGAGTTGGACTTGATGATCCTTGTGGGTCCCTTCCAACTCAGGTTATTCCATGATTCTATGATATCAGCTGTTCTTTTCTCCCAGCAAATTCTGAAAGGATATTTCAAAGTGAAGCTGCTTCAACAGTTAGGCTGTTCTTCTCCTTTTTAATAAAATCATAGACAATCTGGTAAACAAACCCCATTATTATGTCAAATATTTATTTCTCGAAAGCTGAAATAAATTCACCTATATATTCAATTGGAATAATATTTCACTGTTACAAATGAAGCTGGTAAATCAGTAAGATTTAGTACAATGAGCTAAGATACAAGCAATTTCTTAGACTGAAGAAGTGAACACACCTGAGAGACAAACACTGACTTTTCATTACATTTTGTGAAACTATTAAAACTTCTATTTGATTCAGAAACAGAATAAGAACAAATGAATTAAGTAACGTGTTCCCTTTAAAAGAACTCAGCATTTCTGATTATCTTCTCTTGCCTCCTTCCATCATGATTTCAGAACATATATTCTCATCAGCTCCAAAATTTAGAGATTAACACATTACCCCACATCTGATATTGATTTTAGGTTTAGCTTTAACAGTCTTCCAGTGAGCAGCTGAAAGCAAAACTGTACTAAGGCAGACAGGAATGCATGAGGCAAGATGATAATCAGGATTATGTGGTTTCAGAGATACCAAACTACTGGAGCTAGAAAGTCTGCCGCCCTCTACGATCGAAAGCTAGAGGCACTTTGAGCTTTTCAGCTGGTGTATTTCTATTTTTGACAATAGAGTTGCTCACAAAGCACTTACTATATCCCACAGAGCTGAGTAGCACTTTTTTTTTTAACCTAAAACAACTGATGCCTATGCTGCAACAGCAGTTAAATTGCAGAACAGTTTAAAAACTCAAACATTTCTGGGTCTTTCTAATATAATATTACTGACACGTAGCAAAATAAACCTACTGTCTGAAGTACTGATAGCAAAACAAACTACATTTAGGGATTGCTATTTTCTCCTTTGTTCCGTTTATCACTGATCCATGACTGATACATATTAAATAACAGATTATCAACCATTTTGCACTAACTTAATTCTATTACTTAGTACATTAGAGGACACTATAAAAACATAAAAACCTTAAATTTGCTTTTATATAGCTAAAATTAATTAATAAGCTAGAAAAGGAATAATTGTTTGATGTGCTAGTCTTTTGCCATGTTAATTAGAATTTAAGGAGCTACTTCACAAAGTTCAGTACTTTTGTTGTTTACTGTTTATGATGTTATTCTTTCAGTTTAAAACCTCTGACATCCCACAGTAAATTCCAATACCATGTCTATACTGGTTTGAACTGGGATAGAGGTTATTTTTTTCATGGTAGCTGTATGGTGCTATATTTTGGACTTGTGATGACAACAGTGCACCATCAATGTACTATATTCAGTTTTTGGTTCACAAACACAGGTCAAGCAGCACTTTTAAGCTCTTTGCCTCCAGACACTATGGGCCTGGACTGTGTAGAGTAGAGCCTCTCCCAATATCTGATCTTACATAACAAAACAACAGTTACTAATACTTATTTTTTAAAATGATATGGTACTTTAGGATGGGATATCTTATTTAAATTCCTTGGCAGGGCTGAGTTAAGTTTCATTTTGAGAACTACTTGTAGTACTGTAGCATTCATTTTCTATAAATTTTTCTCAGTCTGATGAGCAACTGCAATTGTAAAACAACCTTACAGCAATGTCACAGCTCTGCCACTAAAACCACATGATATTATGGTTCTCTAGTACATGATAAAGAAAACAGGAAAGCAGTGAAGAAAACAACACAGAAATCACATTTACTGCTACTTTTAAAGACATGTTCCCCATCTGCCTGTCCTGGTTTTGTTAAAAACAATACCAGTTCTCTCTTAGTGAATTTTCCTTTCAGTTCTTCTAAGTACCTTCCAAGTAACTGCATGTTTTTTGAGACACTGTGCTCCGGAGCTGATAAGGGTGACCAATGGAATGCAAAAGAGACCCACGTTTAGATTTATTGCTATAACAGCCAAGAATTCTGATAACACCCCGTAAGTGAGAGGGGCATATTTGTAAGGAGGGGCAGACAGAATAGGTGACTAAAACGGACCGAGTATTCCATCCCATTCATGTCATACACCCTATGGAAGTGGGAGATCATGAGGGTCTCACTCTCTTCAACCATGGCCTACTACTAATATCTGCTTGGCTATAAATTGTCATCTAAGAAATCACTTCTTTTTCAAATCATAGGTGAAAAATGAGTATGGGAGAAAAAAAAAATGAAGCTAAAATAAACTATCATTCAGCAGAGCTCAGATGCACTTCAGGGCAGTACTAATTATTCTTTTGAAAGAAACACAACCTCAAAACACATGGAGAGGGAGATAAAATTAAAATATGTTCACAAGAACATGTCCTAGGTTAAAGAACACCTGCCCTTCGATCTTGTGGTATCTCATTATTAACAAAGGTACATTCTGCATTTTACTGCTGTCTGATTTTTCCTCTTAGAAACATATTTCACTCCGAGTCACCTGAGATATTTTCTTCCTAACAGTCTCAATGCCAATGGATTTCAGACTGGAAAATGTAATTGCTTTCTGGGTTTTAACTACATTCATTTGGTAACAAACCCACTAAAATGTATCACAATTGATGAAATGCAGGTAAATGATCCAAGACAGATTTAATCTAATTTATCTACTAAATCACTTTAATTAGTTTTGGACTGTCAACTGTTACTTCCAGATTTTTAAAACAAAAACTCTTGTTTGAATAAAATACTCCTACAAGTCATATAACCTTCCACAAATTAATTAAAAAAAACACAGAAAAAGCCCATGTCATTAGTATACGACTTCCAGTTTATAACTTGGATGATAAGACACAAAATAACTCACATCTGTCATCTTGAAAAGTGTTCTTTACCTTTATCTAATGTCTATCAGAGTCAGACATGGAACACTCATTTAGACTGATTTAAATTCATATTGATTTTAATGCATGCCTATAAAAATCAAAATTTGTCATTTGGTTTGTTTTTGTACGCTGCTTATTGATGTCAGACACAGTAGTATAAAGCCAAAATAAAGAGTCTGTAAAGCTGATAGTGACTACTACCACAAAGTGTGAGCAGCTGTTACTAACAATATGAATTATGCATCTTGGGCCAACAGAATGAAAACTTTTTTTCTTCACAGCATGTAAATAAACAATAGATGCTTAAATCTTCATTATATAATCTGTGTTGCCTTAGTCCTGAGAAGCAACTGTTTTGAAAGAAGTTTCACATTGATTTTAAAGAACAAATTGTGTGAAATAAAGCCATTATTTCAACAGGAAAACATTTCCAACATGTTATACAAACGTGAAACGGATTTGTAAATCATGTTAGCATTGCTAAGGCCACACAGTAGTGATCTTGCTCAGTTACCATGTCAGCTTTCTTAGACTTTTGAAAAAAAAAAAAAAAAAAAAAAAAAAAAAAAAAAAAATCACTGTAGAAGAGGAACAAGAGAGAAAATAATAACATGAACATCGATTGATACCCTACCCAACCACCTAAGTCTTACATATTTGCTACTTAATCTATGGGAAATTTTCATTTATATTAAGAACTATGTGACCTCCTTTTATTTTTTAACAATAAATGAATGTATCTGCTGCTATGGCATACACATGGTACAGCAAGTGTGGCAACTGAACTGATACTACTGCTCTAAAAACGTACTGCCTGGTCTTTAACTAGACTCACACATTTGCATAAGGAGGTATCTGGAGCCAGAACATGTTGATTCTTTTTGCCTATGTTTATGTATCAAGGAGACAAAAACAAAGCCTGATGAATCTACAAAATAAATTAATAATTTGTTCTCTTCAATTAGAATGGTAATCCTTCTGTTTTGCTAAGGAGGCTGGGAAGGGACTGGAGCAGCAGCAGGCACAGGTCACAGATTAAAGCTCTACTGTGAGAAACATCAGAAAGGAGATTTCCAAAGGGAAATACGAAGGAGGGATCTGAGATACCTTATCTTCTAATATGTGATATCTGGGGTCAGAAAAGTGGTGAGTCTGTTCTCAGGTGCTGACATTGCCAACTAAGTCTTGGATCTGGGGCAGATACACACACAGAGTGAGTTTCATAACCATCCCATTCATTTTCACTGCTAGAAGTAGCTAAGATGCAATACGTGAAACCTGGATATGAGCCAAGCTGTTACACAAGTAAAATCCTGGCAGCCTCACCCAGGATTCTGTTTCTCATAGGGCCTAAGGATGTCACAGAAGAGGATAGGAACGTGACAAGTACATAGTGATGCTACTGAAAAATACTCTTAGAACTTCCAACAATTTGAAACTCAAGGACTTTATAAACCAAAAGATTTTGTCTTTGTGTTTATTATATTTTAGCGATCTTTATATAATGAATTTATACAAGTTGCTTTTTGAACTCATGTAACCTCTAGTATTCCTACAAGAGTCCCACTGCTTAATTACACTATGTGAAGAATACAAGCAGAATAACCCCCAATGATTTCAACAAGGCTGATGTTTTTTTCCCCTCACAACATACAGTGCCTCAAAAAAGACAAAATACCTAAAAGCTGTGGGAAAATATGAATTCCATTAAACAGTTCTTTGGACATTCTGCTAGCAGTTCTGTATTACACCTCAATAAATCAGTCCCAGAACTGTTTTGTTTGTTTATTTTCTGAAGAACTTCATAGTTATCTTCAGAATTTAAAATCAAAGAAAAGCTACTACAGGTTTCAGCATGCATGCTGAGTTAATGAGAGAAAGCAACTGATTCTACTACTGCAGGTTACAAACAAAAAAACTTGACAACTAAAGAGTATATAGGCTTGATGAAAATACAACAAAATACCACTCCTAATGTCAAAAGCAATAAGAGAGTATCTTCTGTTACGAAACCAGCTTCTACCATCATAAACTTAACAGATAAATCTCATGAAGCCCTCAATTATTTCTCCACACAGTATACATTCTGCTGTCATGAAAGAAACTCTTGTTCAAAATCCCCATGTTCATACAGACACGTCTACCCCTCATGTCTCTACCTGTAAATTTAATTTATTCCTCAATTATTTTATTTTTTCTCACAAATATTTTTGTGTAATTAAAGCATTGAAGTTTGATTAACTTATCTGGAAAAGAACATCGGAGAGCATACGACAGAGAGCAAGAACAACTTGCTAATTTTAAAATGAAAGCAGGAAAATCTTTCTCTAAATGAACTACATTTTTTGAAATAGTGAAACACTGAGCCTAGACTCATGTTCATTTATGAATTAGATGTAGTAGCTTCAATTGTTACTGTTCTTCAACTGCTCATTATTGTGCCCTCAGATAAGATCTTCTATTCATGTAAATCTTGAATCTTCCAGTACATTTCAGGCACAGTAAAACATGTTACCTTAAATCATCTTACAAATGAGAGCATTACAGAATCAATTTTTATCAAGATGGATTACAATAATATCCTAAATTAGGTGAAAAATTAGACAGTAGACTCACACTCTAACAAGCATCTGTAAAAACTCTAAAAAGAAGTGTTCTCCTTCGTGCATTCAACTTTGTGCTTCCAAAAGCTAAATAAGCATTCAGCTTTTTAGAAAGCAGAACATGTCACAGTTTTAGAATTTTGTTAGCTCTTCCACAAGTACTGTCTCTGGGCAGGCATGTGGAAAACACAGCTTTCTAAAGGATCAGAACACTCTTGATAGCTTAATTAGCCCAAAATAGTAATAATAAAACCCCCAACACACACTCAGCATAAGCTTCTATGGTCTTTGTTTCCTTTTCTTATTTAACTCATGCATTCTGCATTAGACTGTATTTTATATTAGTGTAATGACTATCATAGCTAAACTCAGATTTTTGACAGCTATAGCTTTCTCCTACGTATGGTATTTGGGTAGGATCCTATTCAGCATCTTTCATAAAAAAAATGAATAACTTTGAAGTATGTTAAGAGATTTGTGGTGGTTATATTTCAGGTAGTCAAAATGGTATTACTTTTGCATAAAATAACAAGACAAAAATGCAACACTTTTTGTTCAGGATTTTATGTTTCATAGAGAATTTTTAACAACATCACCTTGTGTGAGAAAGTTTTTGTCATAGTTATGGAACAGCTGATATGGAGCTCCAGCCTCTATAGGTATGACATTGAATATTGATGTAAAATGACAACTGAAATTTTGTATAATAAACTTCGTAACAGAATATTTCTATTTTTTTAGGTCTGCTACAGATAGAGTAAGGATAGATATTTTATCATGATATCAGTGGGGTGTTACTTCACATTTCCTTAGAAAAGTTTCAGTTGTTCAACACTTGGTTAAATGAAACAAACTGAAATTTTGACTATGTAAAGTCCGACTCATGTCCAAAAGATGTTACTAGAATGCTAGAATTCAACCGTACAGATTGAAAGAAAACCAAGAAAATTAACATTCACAGACTAAGTCTGGCTAAACTCAATTGAACTTTTTGCCTCAGAAAAAATGTCCATCATCCACACTTAGCATAATAGAATTGTTAGGCCTGAAAAGGACCTTTAAAGATCATCTAGCCCAACATCCATCACTTGAGTGGCAACTGTTAAAGGATGCACAGACAGTGGATATTTCCACACAGAATATGAAGCAGCTGGGAAGTAGCCCGGACAGCATCACACATTCATGCTGCAGGAAGGTTGAGCTCATTACCACACACCCACAGCACCAAGAACTGCCCAATCTCAAGCTGCTTCTTTCTGCACGCCAATTAGTCATGTAAAATGAGACACTGGGGCCTCTCTATGGAGGTGAGGAGATCACTGTGAGATTGTGAGCTTTCAAGATCTACATAAAAAGACTTGGTGGTTCTATCCCATTTCTGATTTAATGATAGTACCACACAATAACAAGCTGCACTATGAATAATTTTAAACCCATCAGTTAGCATGGAGGCAAATCTGTCATGTCCTAGAGATAAATGTTCTAAGTATTATTGTCAGTAATTCAGCAAGGATGCTAATGCTGATGGTGTACCTGTTATAAGCACCCTGCTCATTTGAAGGAAAGAAGCAGCGATCTTACAGTTTTGTTGCATGAGAGTCTTCAGTCCCCAAAACCAGCCTGTCACTGCAAAGGACAAGTAACTTTCAAGGAATGTTCTTTCTTATATATCTTCATAATCTCTTCTCTCTCAATTTTTAAAGAAAGTCACTAAGTACTGTAATTTTATAAGTAACAGTGAAGTCCATATTTCTATCACGTAACTATATGATGACACCAAAGACGTAGCTGTTAGGACTAGAACTAGCTATTTAGCTTGCAGACAGACACTGATAAAGGCTAGTGAATGCACATTATCACTAATAGATACTCTCTTTAATTTTTCTGCTTTTTTGACCTAGATGTTTGGGTCAACTTACATGACAGTTGTATTAAGCTGCATTGTGGCAACAAAATCAACTGGTTACAAATAGATAACCTTAATTTCCATTTTCAGAACAACACCTTTATTTGTTCCTGAAGTAGAGTATGTATTATTGCATCATTACTGTCTTCAAATTATGGATATATACCATGAAATGAAACCTAACACCTAAGTATGCAAGCAGTAAAATCTGTGTCAACAGAAATTCTACTTTTCTGAAAAGTTCACCATTGTAATAGCTAGAACATACTTTATCACCCAAATAAATAAAAAGGACATTATCAGGCAGAATTGAAGACACAGAACTCAAAATATGTGGAAATAGTGTAAAAATCATATGCAAAAGCCAAAGACAGCAACTGATTCTGTTATTCTGTCACCCATTTAAAGGACATATTTAATGGGCACTTTATACATAGTTACTTTTCTCAGTTTATAAGTGGTTCATTAAGATATCATAGGCAAAAACATGAAATAATGAAAATAATATGGCATTTTATATGTGAAATATCTGCAAGTGATGACAAACACTGAAGTGCCTTATGACAGCCAGTGGATTTTGAGATGTACTGTGCACAATAGTTTTCTTCCCTTGTTCAAGAGAGATTCAAAGTATTCAGGTCAGAGATTTTTCTGTTCACAGTAGCTGGGGCAGTTCCTTCTCTGCAAAGTTTTCACAACTAAGTTACAGGAACAGAAATCATATCACAACATCCAGTTACAACATATTTCAAAGTTGAACATTTACTGAGAGACAACAGGCAGTTTCCTCCTTGAGCAGCTGTGTGTACCTATTCTATTGCTGATGACCTACCACAGCAGGAATTTTTAGTAGAAACTCTGACAAACAAACAAGCAAAAACCTCATGATGGTATAACCTGACACATCCAGATATTCCACTGGAGATCCCTTCATTAGTGACAGAGCTGTATTTTATTCTTCAACCATATGTTCCCAACTGTCCAGGCCATTTTCTAAAATGTACCTGTCTAGATAGAGTGAAAAATTCTCTGCAAACACATTATTATAGTCTGTAGTCTCCTTTACCTGAAAGTCATTTGGGAATGCTGGCAAAGGGATAGGTTCATTTACAAAGTGACACATAACTAATTTTGGCATATGTATAAGATCCAATTTCATAGAAACTTTATGAAATATGGCAGGAGATTCTGTTATCCCTGTCTGTTATCTACTTCTTTCGTGGAAGTGTTGCAACTAGCAATGATACAAAACAGCCACAAGTTTGAAATGTGGGACTGTGAGGTTTGATAAAGCCAAATGCAAATATAAACTCCATGTACTGCACCTACTTAATTGACAATTCTATTTAAACCCTTTCAGAAGTCTGTCATTTGCTGACAAAATGCTGAAAAAGCCGTAATAGATGATACATGGCTCAGGTAGCAGCTAAATATACTGTTACCCAAACCAGTAACAGGCATAGCTACTTAAGCCAATAGTCTAGCCTATCCAGAATCTGGGATATTGTTAGTAATGGATGTCATTGTGGAGAAAATAACAGATTGTTTTTTCACTTTGAAGGTATCTAGGTCTGCCAGAACTGCTTCTGTTATGTTCAAACCTCTGTGGCACTTCTGAAGCATGCACCTTGTCCTGAGGAAATCATGTACTGAGCCTCCAGTAAGGCAGACTGCAAGATGAGCTGGAACAAGGCTCAGGTGTACTAAGTTATCTTTATCTTAAAAAGACTGTGTTCTTAAGTGTATGAAGTATGGGTGGTCTCAGTAAGCAGCTGCTCATAAACTATTTAATTCTGTTTTGTTTAGACTTTACTGCAACGTGAAGATGAGCGCTTAAAATTAGTCAGAATTTCCCAGAAATGAAAATGCAGTAGCAGCTGCATCACCATCGAATAAACTACGCCTGCTGTATTGGGCAGCCTGGGATAAAGTGCCAACAAAAAGAACGGGCAGAGCAACTGGGAAAACTGATTTAAAAGTTAGATGACACTTTAGGATATGGTCATATAAAGCGGTTACAAGGCACTTGTAGATTGTCCTAATATTTTCACCATAAATCACAAACTTCAATGTTTAAGCAAACAATCAGAAATAGAAGAGCTGTCCTTACAAGACCCTCAGGCATGCTCACAACCTTTCTTGTCTTTTAATGCTTCTGTACATCTCATGTCTCTAAAGAACATTTGAGGAGAAAATTCTTTTTTTCATGTATCTCTGCTTCCCTTCAGAATACAGTGTTAGATTAAAGTAGTAACGAAAAAGTCATTGTTGTTGCCTTAAGGTGATGTTGCAGCCTCAACTAAATGAGGGCTCATTATCAAATTTCCTGTTTTATTATTACTAGCGTTCAAAGAATCCAAATAATGTCAGTATGAGTTAAATGCAGATCCTAACTAAACAAAATCCAGTGAATTACTATGACTAACACTTACATATGAGTTTAGCATTCCAGTGCCATAAAACAATAGCCAAACATCTAATAATCCTCTTAAATAAGAATTACCTTCATTTGACAGAAGAAAAAGAGTGTTCCCATTCAAGCATTTATGAACAGCCAGTCACACACATTAAAGCAGTTAGGAAGCCAGTACCTTCAGCGATGGCTCAACAGGCTCAAACACAACACACTACTATCTGAAAGATAATTAAAAGTCAGTTCTTGACTCCAGGCTTTGAGTTTAACTCTGTGTTTACTGTGGCATAGGGCTGGTTAGACCTTGTTGATATTCAGGCAACTTCCCTATCACTAGCTACTAAGGGCAGCACTTACCTGAGAGCAGAGAAGCTTCCAGAGCTACAGGTGAGGAACACCCACCCAAAAGCAGCCAATTGCCAGCCACCATGGGAATTTGAACCAATCACAACTGGTTACTCCCTCTCTGCTCCTATGACTGACAGGAGCCGTGGCCTCTGAGGGAGAGAGTCAGCAGAGACTCTGCATGAGGCGGCTGGAGCATGGTGGGGCTCTAGTGGCTACTGGCCCCACCCAACCCAGGTGGCTTGGAGTGCTGTCCTGACTGGCATGACCTCCTTCCAGCTGTGCTGCCCCACCACAACAACCACCACCACCACCACCAAGGGGCAGGGACACTGTGTGAGGAACCTTTACCCTGGTCCACCTGGCTTCTCTCCCAGGCTGTCACATCTCCCCTGTCATTCGTTAGCATTAATTACATATCTGTGATTAAAAGTGCTTCAGTGCCTGGGCCCATTGAGTCTCCACACTGTCAGTTCAGTCTCGGACATTTTAATATACTGATTTAAACACCAGTTGTTTACAGTGACCCCAACAAAAGGCTATTGGAAAATGACTGACAATTATGAAGTGATTGCTTGTACTGCACTTAATGTATTAAATTTTAACAAAACTGAGTTCATTGCAAGCCATGCTTTCAACAAACTTCAGGAAGAATGGGGAATCAATACAGATTTTCTGCGTAGTGGCAAAGCCAGATTCACATCTGGATGTCTCCAAGCCCACAGAATACAAGCTTGACTCCAGCTGTAAAGGACTGCATAGACACATGATGTACGTAATCTATTGTCAAATTAATTCATTTTATTTAAAGAATAGCCATTTAGAATTTATTTAAATATTCTCAGGATTTCAGTCTGGTTTTAAAATTTTTATTTTCTCCTGTTTTCTTTGTATAATTTCATGTACAGTTCTCTCACAATTTTCTTCCCTTAGATTGTTCAGCAGAAGAGAGATCTTTGTCTCTGAAGACTGTCTAGATTTTAACAGTCAAAGTCTAACAGCTCCTGAAGTTGCATTCAATGTGCTACAGTGTTACAGTTCAGTTACATTTATAGTTTCTGTGTTTTCATGTTTGAAAAGAAAGCATGTATATACAGACAGGTAAATAAATATCTTTACTCCCACTTTATTGAGTTATAATACCCATGAGAAATATGCTTATCACGATTTAAGATGGACGTCTTCATATTTTCTGAATTCATTTGGTGTCTTAATACTCAGTATCAAAAATACTTTCTCTTGCTTTTCTTGTATGCCTTTAGGGTACGATACAGCTGATGGAACTTTCCTGCCAGTGGCCAGTTATGACAAGGGTATCCAAGCAAGCAAGCATGTGAGAGGATACTATGACATTTACTTCTAAAACCCCCTCAGTTTTAAGGGTTTAAAAGTTTTCTTACTTCCTGGAGTAGCACTACAGGCACAAATAGAGAATGAGAGGCAGAAGGAAAGAACTGTACTAACTGCTGTCCCATTTCTCATGGGCACTGATCTGTTCAGAAAACTAACTCTGCACAGTGCTGTGTGAAGTCAAGTCAGAACCACTAGGAGTTTACAGAGGCTCCACAACAACTGAGACTGCAAGTTTGGTGCTGCAGTGAAATAAGAAGGGCATAATCCAGGAGATCAATCATGGAATATTCTTATTAGCAGGTAAGACAGGCATATAACTGACTACAGCTGGCTTGGAGCTCAGTATGGTGGAAAAAATACCCATAGAACTATGTTGAGGTATGATGAATACATAAAACCACAACATATATTCTTAATCAATTAAAATCTGACTTTTGGCAGTGTAAGAGTAGTAGGAGTAAAATCTATGCAAGCTGTCAATCAGGAGCATATTTTAATAAATTAGAGGAGCAGAAAACATTGGAAGACTCAAGCCATTGCTGTAGTAAGTATCTCTTCTCTTGAAACCTGGTAATAGAGCTAACATAAAATGCATCACTAATTATCATGAGAATAAAAGAAAAAAATAAGCAGTGCCTATACTGAGAAAAATAATAAAAGGCAAGCTGATTTTGACTCCTGGCCTAATTATTGTCACTATCCAACTGCCTTTCTACGCTCATGTTCACTTGACTCAGAGTGAGTTATTCATGCAGACTCTGTTTATAGTCAGTGAGTGGAAATAGACACATTTAGTGTCTGATTCCTCTGAACTGTTTTAGATGGCTGAGATAACGGATGCCCAAGAAATGCCCGCTTCTCTTCACTAACTGAAGGAATCTAGGATGTCTAGCTCAGATACAGACAGTTATATTGTAAATATGCTTAAATGAGACAAACTCCACTAGTAAGCAGTGAGATACCAAAATTAAGCTAATTAACCATAAAGCAAATTAAAGGCTGCAGTAGAGCTTCAGTTGAGTATTTTTTTAATTGGGGCACACTCGCAGGCTTCTGTTTGCTTGAGTGAAGACATACATTTGGGTTAATACCACAAATAGAATAATAAATATCGGAAGAGCAGAAGGTGTTCAAGCCTGGGAAATGAACTCCATGGGACTTCATTTCTTTTTTTGAAACTGCAATGAGAAAATCAACCACATTGGATAAAGCTGCCGGTATTTTATGCTCAGAAGAAGAAGAAAATTATCCAGTCTCTAGAGCTTACTTTCACAGAGGTGCACCTTTGTAGAGATGACTCCAGGCACAGAACTGCATACAGTTAATTGTTATATGTAGTTATGCATGGAAGTTTCTTATCACAGCTTGGGTTCAATGCTACCATATCTTACTTTCTATTCAGCAGTTGCTGACTGCAACATAGGTATAACTTGAAGAATCACGCATTTTATAGATGAACTAACTAGAAGTGTTTTAAAATATTATTGCTGCTATTTGCTAGACTCATCTGTCTAAAAAGCTCAATATAACATTTTAGAAGTCTATTTTGCATGCAGAACTTTCTGAAGAAAACAAAAGAACATGCCCAAGAGTGACCCAATCTTTTAATGTACATTTTTGCCACATGAGAAAGTTCATCGATGTAAGCAAAATAAGTAAGATAGTACTGTCTGCAGCTTAGCACTAGTGCTTCACTAAATGTTGTCCATCCAGTAGTTAAGGCTAAGTATTTTTATGGTAAGTTACGTGTTTGATACAAAAGAAGGAAACATTTTTTTTTCACTGTTTGAAGTCAGAAGTATGTAAAGCTACCACTGATTTGATGAAAGAATGTTTGTGGGGAGAATGTATAGGAATGTATGCTTAAAAATTCATAAATAATTTGTCACATGCTTTAAAATTTTATCACGTTTTCTGTTACTGTCTATTTTGTACAACAATACAGCTATTTACATCTTGCGTCCAAGAAAGATGTTAATAGATTAAAATGAAAGTTAATGTGTACTAGGGAAAGTTACCTATCTGATTTTTAAACATGCTTTTTCAACTTTTGTTAAATATTATTTCCTGAGTCCTTCACACCCTGAAATACAAAGACTTGAAATATTCTTCTCTCTAAATGAGTCTCATTAGAAATATGATTGATATAGGAAAAAAGTTGCAGTACATTGCAAGGTTAGTTTGATCAATTGGTAGAGCAAGCATGATCTCCTAGCCAATTTTATAGGCTGATGATAAAGAGAGAGACATTTCTCTTTTAAAATTACACAGTGTAGCCTCACTGGATACCAGCCACAAGAGATAAGTCATGTGGGCACTCCCAAAGTGCCTCATCTTCATTAGCAGTAAGGACACCAACACATATCACATATCTTCACTCGATGTTCACTTGGTTCTAACTTAAAAGCTATGCAAGTCCAAAGTCTGCAAACACCTTTCATATGTCAGCTATTTGAAAGCCAAATACTTGCTTATAGAAAACTGGGAAATGTGTTGCCTCCTTAAAAACTATTCTTCTCATGTTCTGCATCTTTTTTTTAGAAGACAAAGCTGCCTTCCTGTTGAGGCAAAACTGGATACGTAGTGTTGTATATCAAAGGAAAGAATAATTAAAAAGACAGTGCCAGGAGTGACAACTTCGCTACTTAACCTGCTCTCAAGTTTTGCTTCACTGTCTTCAAACTGCTGTAGTTACAGAATTGCTGGAAAAACTGTATTACTTTATCTAGCAGTGAATAATGTTTGCAGTGTTTTAGTTCTCCTATGCCCGCACATCATTTTTGTCTAACACTCTGGTTAAAATAAAGCTCTCCTACCTGGTTTTCCAATGCAACTTTCCATTTTTACTAGTCTTTTATAAGGGCATATTCTCTCAGGCAATGGATTTAAGTGATTTACACAGTATTAGACTAAGGGGAAGAAATGCTTGTGTTCCCCAGAGCAGCCACACTTTTAATCAAATATAGCTCATAAATCACATTTACAACTTTCAGAGCTCAATCAATAGGATACTTTATAGTCTGTAACAAAATTATCTGGAAAGAAGTAGAAGTATAAGAGGGATGTTACTGAGGGACCACGCACATCTAGGCTCTGCACCCTGTCTGCCTTTAGAGAATTAAACTGCCTATTTTAACAATGAGTGATCTGTCACAGAACCCTAACACATTTATAAGCAACACATATTTGGCTGATAATGAAGCATTCTAGGAGGCTATAATCAATAGTACCACAGCACAGCAAGTTTCCTGTTCCACTTTACCCTAGTTTGGGGAAAATTTTTAACACTTTTCTCATTAAACTTCAGTTAAAGACTTCTGTTCTCCTGGGCAGAAGTTTTCATGGCTTTGCTAACGCTGCGCTATCACATTTCTCTGAAGCCCTCTCCAAGTAAATCACAGAATACCAGGAACTTCTAGGTGGTAATTCAGTTACATGTCTTCCTTAAGCGCAATTTGCATATTTAATATAGCAAATTCTTCATCAAGTGTTTAATTTGTGTACATAATACTGAACAGTATCCTTCTATAATATGTAGTAAAAATTACTTCATTATATAATGCATAGAAATTGCTATTTGTACCGTACTTCATCTGGTACTGATGTAAATCAGTTACAGCTTTATAAATTACTGTTAGATACTCACATAACTTCAATTATAATTTAGATAACTTTCTCATAATTTCTGGAGTACGCAATAGAACATGAGAACTTTATCACCTCCAAAGAGGTACCTCTTCAAAACGTGGTGCTTTCTTGTACATTCTACTAATGATACAAATAAACTGTGTGTATGTTGAGTTGAAGATTTATTTGAACCTTTTTTTCATTGCAAAAGGTACCATGAGGATTTTTATACTCTGTACTAAGAGCACAAATAACAAAAAAATATTGTCTGGACCTCTTGAAAATCTAATGGCAGTAGCTTTCATGAAATTATAAATGGAAGCCTGCAGCTGCTGTATCAATATTCAAATTGCACACATACTCCAGTGATACCAGGGAGTGCTGTCTAAGTGACTCCTAAGTGACGGACTACTCAATAGCACATTTTCATTCAGATTGAAATCATCTTAACAGGCTGATTTCAGACAGCTTTGCCTTTCATTCCTTTTTGAGACACCTGCAGGAAGCATTGGCAAAGATCTGGTTGATTTCAGGTTTTGAAGACAGAAGACTAGAACAGACTAAACACTGAAGATGTGAGAGCTGCTCTTACCAAATACAAAGGATAAAAATGAGTAAATAGAATGATACATTCAGATTTTGCATTAAAATGTATTTCTTTTATTACTTTCAGCAACTTGGATGCAAATTGCTTATGAAGACAGAAGACAAGTGCTATAATAGCTCAGAAATCTATTCTCTTGAATATGACTTTTAATGTTGTATCTATTTGGGATCATGTTGTCACTCATTGAATACAGCTCCATAGACTAAAATTGGAAAACTAAAGTCCTACATGTGACTGAGTCTGTAATGGGTTTGAACACTTATCATTTTCAATCAAAACCTTCAATAATCTTACTTCAAAGGAGGGTGGGAGAAAGTTGTTTGACACAAAACATGAAACTGATAGGAGCCAAATAATCTTTTGGCCAGTTTAATGGCCAATTTCTTTATTTTGGTTTTAATAAACTCTGTAGGATGAAAGGTACCAAGGTCTCATTGGTATCAGAAACTTCCTGAGATATCTCCAGAGGTAACATGAAAAGTATCCCTTATACTGCAGATGCTATGGCTTTCTGATTAAGACAAGTGCATCTGTTTCCAAAGTCTGTAAATGTTGTTTATTTAGAGAGCTGCTTCATTTTATGACTAGAGATTCAGGTAGAATAGTAGGATACTGAGAAGGGATGCTGAAAGTATGTGAGCTCTAGAAACCAACTGTCTGAATTCTGCTTGGCATCCATATTTTAGGAACTAATTAAAGCCTAATTAGACACACTCCTAACCTAAGTCCAAGTCTTTAAAAGATGTTTGGTTCATATGGAGCCTTTGATTTCCCACTTATGGTATAAGAAGAGTATGTCTGCTAAAGTTTTCTCTTATGGTGTTCTGCAGATTTGATGGGTGAGTCATGGCAAATATCATCTGGTGTCAGATGGTGAGCTTCCAGACAAACCCTCTTCTTGTAGATGATATGTCATATAATAAAATTAACTTATTGATCTATTTTCTACCATAATCAGAATCCTCTGACATATAGCCATAAATGAAAATGTTGGCAAGAATGTCTTTCTGGTATTCCAGGGACAGCAATTGGATGGACATACAGAGGCCTGTCTACATGATATTGCACAGAAAAATACTTACTAATTCAATTTCTATTTAGAGTTGGCAGGACAAGAATCAGATCTGGTCTACAAGGCATGATGCTGCACTAATGCACGCAGATGGTAGTAATTTTCCCGAATGTGTGAATTCCTGTGCTAATAAAATCACATTATTTATGATTTCTTCACACACTCCTTCAAGACCAGTGATTTGATTTCTCAGGTGAAGTTAGAGAATGACCATCTGTCACTGATCATAAGGACATGCATAGAGTGGAGCAATCACACAGCATCTGGTCAAAATATATCTCAAAATGCCAATAATGGATACTTAATCTGGAATATAATAAAAGTTATTGTATAATGAAAAGGACATATATTCTAGCAAGGCAAGTAACATTTACACTATGGAGTCTAGATTTTCTTTGAAATGTAAGATTCTGAAATCTCTACCAAACCAGATAAACTCTGAACTTAAGATTTTTTCTCAAGAGAAGTCACACATCAGAGCTACTTTCCATTTCTTAATATGTTGAATATATGCTGAGTATCTGACTTATAAGAGGATGTTTTCTTTTGTGTCAACCAGTCACCAAGGAAAGGTTCACCAAGATAAAGGGTGTTTTTAATTGTGTGCAACTGATTCTGTTAAAAGTGAAGGAAATTGCCTTTATGTAGTTACTAGACTGACAGGTATATTTTTCATCAATAACAAATAGATTTTTTTGCCAAGAATGAATTATGGATACTTGGTGTACATTGATAGTACTGATATTTAAAAATACATATGTTTTAAAATTGTTCAGTGAAAATGAATCCTCAAGTTTGTTTTGCACATTAATGTATTGAGTTTCCAAATCCAATTAAGCTTTCCCTTGAGGAAAGAAATTTTCCTCTGGGAAAATAAAAAAGAAAAGAAAAAGGTACATGTGCTCGTTTCAGAGAAAGAAAATTAAAGGTTTGTGTTTTGTGAAAACATATAAAAAATAGGATCCTTGAAAGCACATGGAGTATCCGTGGTTGGTTTTAAATATTAGGCAGTGGATTTAAAACTGCTGATCAGAAATACCTGCAGCCACACTGTTAGGTTTCTGTTCCCAAGCATTCTCATGAGTTTGCTGTGCTGACTGTTGTGTACTGAGTTAAGGACAGCTGATTCAGCCTATGAAAACATGGCTTCTCCAGGTGATTTGTTGATCCTTGGCAGAAAAAATGGTTTTGGAATTTAACTTTGTGGGACATGATTGCTGTCAGGTGTATTTAGTGTGTGAAACCTGACAGATTACAGTACCTGCTAATCCACTGAGCTTCATCCCCCTTAAAATACTGTATTAGCTTTCAAAGGCAGTTGACCTGGATTATGAGACTTCTCATGATTAGAAAAGGATGTAAATATGTACAACAAATGAACAAATATGTACCTCCTTGAGGCAGTCCTGGAAATCTTAAAAAATATCTAGATAAAGAATGGAAAAGTTAATTATTACTTGGGAAACAGAATCACATCCCAAAAAACTGCAGAAGGGACAGCAAGAATTGCAATGAGGGAACAGAAGTCCAAGGTCATACAGTGAGTCTGAGGCTGTTTCAAGAATATAGCAGAGCTTGATTTTTAGTCCTCTGTGCTATTTGATAGTAACAGTTTCTTTATCAAGCACCGAACTTGTCAGATTACAATAGAAAAAAAAAAATACATCAGTAACTGGAAAATCTGTTTCTTGCAGAGCATGCATGGAGCTGCTTCTAGTGTCCTGAAGCACTCACTCTCCCTAAGCTACTCCCAGGAACAGGCTTTTTCTCTACTGAATTACTGTAGGGTTACTTGAGGGTGGACAGGAGGGCGCTCTTTTAACTTCCTTATCTGATTGTTCTTTCCTCAAATATACTGTGTTGACTGAAAAACGGTCACAGTCTTTGATTTCTGACAGTCTATTTTACTTTTCTTTCAGTACATTTGGCTTTGTTATGTCTTCCCTTACACTGAACATTGTCTGTGCAAATACCTCTTCCACTGTTACCGTGAAACGACTGAATAGTTGGCTCCAGGAAGCTAATCCTGCAAAGCTACCTAACATCATCTTTCTCCAGAACATCTCTCATCCAAGTCAAACTCTCCTGAAACCAATCTCTCTATGATCCACCTTGATGATGGTTGCTTTCTTTGGTACCTTTTATTCAGCTTTATAATCCTGTATGTGTAAACAAGAAAACTATTTCTGTGGTCTCACTAGAGTGATCCAGGGCATCTCAGAACATATGTGTTATTCTTCTTCCCTAAATCTTTCCTCCTTTCCTTTATTCTTATTGTAGATCTGATGTGACATGTGCAGAGCACCAAGCTAAGGCAGGTGGTGTATACTGTTCTCATTTATGGTGGTCCAATGGTCACAAAAGTGATGAAAACAACCAGCAAGCTACTGCAGCTTTTGAGATAAGAGCTTATGGCACCAGCAGAAAAACACAAAGTACAGACTGTAGGTTTTGTGGTCAAAGATAGGGCAAGTAAAGCACAGTAATTACTAACATCAAATTGTAACACAAATATTCAGATATATTTTCTGAAATAATCTCTCACTGATAGAAATGAAGTTATTTAGGTTTTTATTCAAACTGTCCAATAACTTCCTAACATTGCCTCTTTAAGTGACCAATTGGTTAACAAAATTTCAGCCCAAATTTCCATGACATTTTCCATTTCTCCTTCACCGCTTTCTGTTTATTTTGAACATCATGATAGGTGCTACTTCAGTTGAACTTTGGGCTCTTTATGATATTATACTAGCTTTCAAAAGCAGCTTATATGAATGATCAGGCATCCCAGGATGAGAAAAGGAAGTATAACAAATAAGGACCTCATAACTTGATGTAGTGAAGCATGGAAAGGGAAACTTACTTGTTTTGTTCTACATATGCTGTTGTCCAAAAACATTAGGGGCAAAAGAAACAATATTTATAAATGTTATGAAGATATTTGAAGGTTAACCTTTTCTCAGTTTTTGCTTTCATTGTTACTTTTCTGAGTAGTTATCATATATAATAGTTCTGCTGTTATACCTTCAGTCTATTACAAAGTTTTCCATTTTCTGCCAGAAAAAACAAAAAGATTATAGCATAGAAAAGATGAACGGAAGCAACAAAAATAAAGCTGCCTTCCCCAAAAGGAAGAGACTTCATAGCTCAGCCTTTTTTTTCAGTTATGGCAATAGGAAAACTTTCATACACTTTTAAGATAAAAAAGTTGGACTAAATATGACTGGTTTTAGAATTGCACCCAGATTTCTACCAAGAGAGAACTGAATTCAGATTTTGTTTTGTAAGTGTTATCTCATTTTCAAAGTTATTATGATCTTTTGTAAATAACCACAAAGTACACTAAGTGCATGCAGATAGCAAAAAAAGCAATGGGGAAAACCAAAGGGAGTGTTTTTTGTAGAAGTATTTTTTCCACTAAGTATTTAGCATAAACATCAGTAGTAAAGAACCTCATTTTAACTTCTTGTGTCACCACATTCTCTATTAAACGGGATGAAGTACACAACAGTTCTGCTGACCTGACCTTCTCACTGCAGGGGCCACCACAACCATCTTTAACCTCAACCAGAAATGTTTTCCACATAACCAGACTATGAAAAGAGTAATGCAAGTTTTTAACAGTAGGCAAGCACCAGGCAGAGAAGATCACCTTCCATCCAAGCAATAACTGAAAACCCTAAGACCAGGTGGTCTTTTTGGTAGACTGTCATGCATGTAAGAGTGACAAGAAATAGTTAAATGCAAAGAGATGTTAAAAATATCTATTTCTTTATACTGTGGCTCAAGAAAGAGAGAGATGTGGAGTCAACCTTTTCCTCTTCTGTTCACAGAGCACTGGGGAATGGTGGGGCTTACAAGTCAGAAAGGGCTGTAGCAGATACAAAAGAAAGGAGAATTAACAAGTGAAAAAAGTTAGAATATGGTGTCTATATGCTTTTTGTCTATTATATACATATACACGATAGCATATAACCAATTTATTACTATTTGGGGGAACAAAGCTGGAAAATAAATAAGGACATGCTATCAATATTTCATGGTCTGCAACATAACATTAAGAAAGAAAAGAAGAAACAGTGTTGATCATGTTCAGTAAGAAGCATTTCTGTTATTAGCAAAGACACTACTTCTAAAGACATTTCACAGTATTTCCATAGGTGCCTTCAGCATTTTTCTCCCTCACATTTTTTTTTTTTTTTAAATTTTTTGGTAGACAGACATTGTCTGATTACATCCTCTCTTAAAGACCCATGAATCAAATGTTAAGGGGAAAGACACTTTTTATTAGGAGAGCACCTTATAAAGCAGAGGATGAAAATAGCCATTCTATGAACAAAAAATCATGGCATAGATAAATGAAGATATTGGCAGAACTTACAAAAATCCTAATGTCATGCACAATGACTAAGCCTTATTGATTATTACAAGTAAGCTTCACCATTATTCATAGAGTTAGTGTCTCTATACTTTTGGCAAGTTGTTTATATAAAAAAAAGATACAGCAATATAGTACTGTAGTATTAATCTACTGTAACAATTCAGCAGCATTTCAGTGTACCACCACTGGAGCTAGAAGAAAGAATTAAGAATGTCTCTGTTCTAGAAATTCAGAAAACATATAATGCATTTTCAGAGGTAACAGAAAATGCAGAGAAATACAAGGGTTGGTAAGGTCCATGCTGAAACCTCATTTTAACAACAACAAACTAGTAGACTTCCACTGCACTGAGATAACACAATAACACCCCAAGCTAAAAGAGCTTATGGCAAATGCCAAGCATAAAACATCAGTTTCCTTCATCAGATAATTCTGAGTTCTTATTAGCACTCTCTGTGCACAGAGATTTTTTTCTTTATTATTTTAAGATACCTTCAGCTGGATTAAGTGTAATGCTGATTAATATTTTTCTTCATAACTCCTCATTTCACTTTTATTTTGCTTTTCTAGATTAGTATTTCAGTAATATTTTCAGTGTTGAGCTGTCCTATCACACAACTTCAGAAATCTGTCCTGCGTGCTGTTAAGTGACACAGTAGTAGTTTCTTTACCTTATTCCCCTCTCCTTTCCTTGAATGTCATCAACTTTTTAGTATATCTAACAGGGACCAAAGGCTTAATCACCTTTTTAATGTACCTAAATCCCAGTGAAGCTCTTAGTGGTTTTACAAACAAAACAAAACAAGAAAAGCAAGGGTGACCCTTACATCAAACACATTTTGAGCCAGTATTTTGGATCACAATGTTCTGTCTTGGCAAAATTTATTGTTACTGTTCCTTTTAAATCTTTTGCCTCCTCAGCATCTCTGGATAAATTTCAGACCCTCAAGTATCAGCATCTGGATTATTCATGGAAATGTTTAGGCATTCTTCCATTTATTCTCAACTGCACCCAGTCTGCTCTCCAGAAATGTCAAAAAATGGGAGAGTGATTCTGATAATTTAGAACTGAATTTCATCTTATTTCCTGTCTTGAGTCTGTCTGGATTAATCTTTGAAGGAAGAGATTTATGCAGTCTGCTGGATTTCAAAGAGCAATGAATAGAATGTGCCTTCTTGATTTTTTTAATGCATGGAAATCCTTGACTTTCTGTACCTTTATTATTTATTAGTATTTTAATGAGTGATTTAAAATACTTTCATAACAAGAGCAGAATTGAGAGATTATAACAGGAGTTCCTATAAAATTCCAATATAAGAACCTCCAGAAAGAGAGAGGGTTATATGCTGATTCTACTGTGTTCTTAACAACACATTAAATAAAGTAAACATGTATTTAGTGGGAATGCTCCAATCTTCTTGTATTTTTATTGTTGTTGTTGTTTTTTGGTTTTTTTCTCTATTAAAATAAGTCCGTAATTTAAACCTCAGACTAATCTGCAGTGATAAACTTTTTCTGTTTTGCAACTGTACTGCAAAAGTACCCCCAAAACAGTAGCATACTCTTATCTGAGAAAATGTATGAGAAGAAACAGGTCTTCAATAGGAACTAGGATTCTGCTCTTAAACTCTAACAGAAACATTAAATACTGTACTTTGCCACATAGTACATATTTCACAGATATTTTTTTAGTTGATTCTTGCTCTTTATTTCACTATAGTTCACCAGTTACTGAAACACATCGTACCCGTAGTGAAACAGTCACTACAACTATGATTATTTCCATGTGATAGTATTAAGAATAATGCCATGTGTTGGCAAATATATTTGGAAGTTGGGTGAATCTATAGTTTTCCATTATGTTTGGTAGAGGCTAACAGAATGCTTGCCTTTACTTTCTTTGTTATATTTCCCATATTTGCATAGTTTCCATTGTATTCAATATACAAGAGGGTTTTTAATTAATTATTTATAATACAGTGAATTTATTTTGTCAATTATAGAGCTAAAAATCATTAAAGTTCTTGATAGAGGACAATTCTTGATGCAGGACAATACAATTCACACAGGAAAATTGGTTTTATTTTTGAACTTTGCTGTCTTAAATATGAATCTAACAGAAAGTAAGAATCTGACAGTAATTTCTGCTTGGTCAATGCCTTAGATTTTTGCTCTATTTGATGATGTGTTCAGTATTTTTGCAAATTCCACTGAAATACAAGGGGACACTACATGCTTCCAACCTTTTGAACCTCTCACACATTCTCCACAAACTGATCTACATGCATGTAGAATGTAAATATATAAGTGTATTGTGCCACTAGGAAATTCAACTTTTGAATCCTGAATTACCTAAATTCAGGATTTTAGCTAAATAGCTAAAAGATTTTTGCTACATAATTGCATACTTTCTCATCACAAACTATTATTACAAAATGTAAAGAAACTACTACGGTGAGAAGAAAAACTGGCTTTTACATTATATAAGAGACCCCAACTCATTTCCCTTGGTGGGTGGTCTACTATCTTGAAGAGCTTCAAAATAGTGATTTCCTAACAGTTAGATTAGAAATTTCACCCCTGTTTAAGCAGCAATAGTTTGAGATTTTATAAAAGGACAAGCACCAGTGTGCTGTGAATATGCATAAAAAGGAACATGTCAGGCACTCTTAATTAGAAATAATTTGGGGTTTCATGGTTAAGTCAGAGTTTTATCCTTAGGCCTGGAAACAGCAAAACCATTTCCTCTGTAACCACATCATGTAAGTAGCCCGTGTCCTCTCAAAATGACCACTCACTTTGGTAGGTGACATGAAAGGATCTTCCTTGAGCAGGATGCTTTAGTGAGGACCCCAGAGAATCATGATGTTTGCTTCACACTCTCAGCTAGCTTAACCTTCTGAGAGTGGCCAGGGAGCAGACCGGCAGCTGCACATCTTTGTATCTAGGAATGAAACATTCCTTCTGGTTTTAATTGCAGCATTCTTGAAATCAAAATGTCAAGGTAGCACAATGTACCGCCATCCTAACTCTTTAGCACAGGTGATTTCATTGGTAAAAGGCCTAAGTAACTACTGTTTATTCTGTTCTATAAAAGCAAACCCAGTCTTCTATGTCTCTTTCTTACAGGCTACATAATAAAGCTCAAACACATTATTTAATACCTCAGCTGCTTTATTACACGGTATATCCTGTGGAAGAACACAAACGAGTCAAGCTCAGAAAATAAGCTTTGCCATACTGCCTGAGGAGACAGATAACATTTCCCCAGATGACTTGATTATCAGCAAATTAGCACTAACAGAACAAAAGGCAGCAACTCAGGTCTTACTGAAAGAAGGTGTTTCCAGAAAATGCCATAAATGGAGAACTAATGAAAGAAAAAGAAAGCAAGCATTTGTCACTTATGCAACAATGATTATCTTTGAATGAAAAATGACTCGAAGGAGTTGGGAGATTTACAGCTGAATATGTTACAAGCTTCAGAAACAATCAAATTTTATATCAATATTTTCAAGCAAAAAATCAAGGGAAGAAAGCTTGTTCCCAAAAATTCTAAACTTGCTATTATTTCATTTTCTATTATCTGTTCTTGTTCAAAATAGCGTTTGTTATCAAATTGTTTCATTTCTCCTAAAGATTACTATGACAAGAAAGCTTTTATCCACATTAAAGAAGTAGTGATTCAGAAGCCTAATACTAGAAATACCAAAATTTCACAGGTCTGATCTACATGAGGAGACAAAGAGGTTTCTACCGCTTTTATCAATTGTTTTTTTTCCCAGAAATAAAAGAACAGCTTCTTGAAAAGTGCTTATCCATGCAAGCCTTTATAACAAAATACTACAGCTATCTCATTTTTAATAACATCCAAATGAAAAATGCAAACCTTTAAACAATACTTTAAAAGAATAATTAATTATTTTAAATGGCTCATGACTGGTTATGAATAGATGTGAATATAAAATAGAGAATGTACTAGCATACTGACAACTATTTAAAATGTTTATATCACTATTAACTGTTTTCACAGTAATTTTTCAAAGCATTTAGTGCCCAACAGGCTCCATAATGTTCTTTCAGAGCAGACTTCTGAAATATCAACTCTCTAGTCTGGCTCTATAGTATACCATAAAGGAATAGATCCTATATCTGTTATGAAGATCATGGTTTGGGAGGAAGTGTCAGTGCAATGGTATATAGCTTTGCAGAGACTGGAACACCAGTTGTTGGAGTCTGTACTTTGAAGAGCTCTTTCTCTAACTCAACAAGCTCTTTCTTTCTCGTTATCTTCCCTCTAGATATAACTAAGCTGTATCTTACACTGTCATTTAATCATGCTTTTAATCTATTCTTAACAACCATAGAAAACTGCCATATTCCTTTGCAATTTCATGAAGTCCCCTTGAAGGTTTTGAGAAGTAGGTTGTTTTTAACTGATAAGTTACGTAAATGACCAAACTAGGAACAGAATAGATGGATTCTAATTCAGGATCTGCTGTAGCTAAATACCTGCATCCTTAACATTAAGGACACAAATCACACAAATTACTTACACTCTTACAATTAAATACCTGTAAAGCTTACCCACCCCATGGGATCTGGGACATAGTTTCTAAATTAGAAGTAAGTGTAATATAATGTATTAAAGCTCAGTTATACTGACACTTACTTTTGACGTGGTACTAGAACACTGTTCAGAATGGCAGAAGAAAGATTAGTTGCAAACCTCTTCACCACTTTCTTGTGAACCCAGCTGCTCTTCCCTCAAAATCCTGTTTTCCTTCAATTTTTAAAACACTTCAGTAAATTAACCCATGGCAAGTAAAAATCTGATATGTAGTAACTGATAAAACAAGATGGCATCAGATGGGAGATATTTTAGACATCTTCAAAAACTTCTCCATAATTTTGTGAACTAAGAAGGAAGAAAGTTGGAACCGTATGCTAAGTGACTGTGCAGCTAATGCGATTACTCACAGATGCAGGTTATTGTGAAGTGTTAACAGGTTACACTTCGTAAGGTTTGCCTGTTTCATATCAAAGTGCAAGATAACATCCATGTGTAAAAGTGCAGAGAACGTTAAAGTTAATTTAGATAATTCCTTTTTTAATTGTTCACCAAAATAGTTTTTCTGTTGAATTTTATTATGCCATCCAAACTGTATGGGAATGGTTAGCTATTTCCTACACACACTTTAAAATTGTAATAATAGCAACTAGTGCATCAAAGCCAATATACAAAGTTATTTGATTTCTGCCTAAATCCTCATTTGTTCTTAACTAGCCTACTGTGTTCTTAATTTTTAATGTCATCCTTTAAAAAAAACCACTCTAAATCTGAAGGGAAAGTTTACTACTTTTTTCAAATTTAGCCCAAAAGCTAGAGCATTAATGTTTATTTTGTGGGAAATCAATAGGTATCTCATGAGTTTAGACACTGGCTGTGATTTATGACATCAAATGAATTACTGAAGTTTATACATATCTCTAATTTTTTTTTTTTTTTTTTTTTTTTTTCCTGCTGGCAGAATCGTACTGGGTTTTGAATCATTTTCAGGGAAGACAAAATAAGTGAAAACGCTTGAACTCTGGAAAAACAGAGGATATGGGGTAACAGTTTCCTGTTTTCCTTTCTGGATACCTCAAACTGAGACTTGATTGTGGAGATGAATGCACGGTTGCCTTTCCCCACCCTCACCTCTTTACATGATTCCCACTTCCTCATCCTTCTTTTTGATGGAAATTGTCACAGACTTGTTTTAAATCATACATACACAATATAAACATTATTAAGGAGATGATAGATGTATGACTCACTGGACACATGAGATTGTATGCTTCTAAATATGGCTGAAATCACAGAAGTTGAGCTAATTACATTTTCAAAACCAGATAGAAAAAAAGACCAAAAAAAATTGAGAGAGATGAATGATACTACTCAATGACACAACTTAGAAATGTTAAGTTAGGAATAATGTCTAGAAAAGATGTCAGCAAAAGAAACTTCAAATATTGGGGATGATATTATCAAGTATCGCTCAACAAACCAGGGATTCAACAAGTATATCTTGGGGAACAAATGTAGCAAAGTTTCCATGCGGGCTGTTGCAAGATAACAACCTCCTATTTTACTACTGGTTTTGCAGATTTGTCAAAGGAGTTGACCTTTTAGTAATGTACAGAACATACTCAGGCAACATATAAAATTAAACAGATTTCCTGTTTTTAACACATGACATTTAAATATTCTTTTTATTGAACAATTTATAAAACTTTTACAAAATACTAAAAATTTTGGAGACTTTAAAATGTTAATCTTATAATTAACAGTCAAGGACATACTTTCTTTTCACAAACAAGACAGTGATATTCCAAACCTAACGCTATGAACTTTACAGTAATAGACAACCATCTGCCTTCATGCTAAAGCAGAAGCATTACATTTTTTCCACTCGTGTAGGGATTTTGCAATGAAGCAGATAAAACAGCTTAGCTAACAAAGAATTGTTTCAGGGAGGAGAGAATGATACATTTCATATTAAAGTCAAAAAACTTATTTACCTAGAAAGAAAAAAGAAAAAAAAGAAGCTCAGAGTACTTCCCTGTATTCCTTATCTACACAATCCTTCATTTTTATTGTTTGACCTAGCAAACACAGTTCCATAATCAAGATTAAATTTATGCCAGCAGCAAATTTTCTACACTGCATTTAGAGTTTTTAAAATAAAGCTTGTAGCAATTTCTGCTTTCTGGATGACTTTGGTAATTTGTAATTAAAATTTTTGAAAAGGAAACACTGAAAGCACTGTTAAAGGGAACTGAGGCTTCATCAGATTACATATATATGCTTTAGACTAGATCCTCACTTTGTATACATTGGCATATATCCAGTGCTGATGTATTCAGTTTGACTTCGGCAAATACAGTCGTTCATATCCATGATTTTCTGTTTCCTCAGAAAAATGAAGATAGATTTCCACTTTTCAAAATTGTTATTTAAGGACATTTCAGCTTTCAGAGGTATATGATAATTTAGGGTAAATACATCATGTATTTAAATAAACTAGCTGGGCCCTAATATATCCATGATGACACTTATGACTTGAAGATATTTCCTGTAAGGGCAGAACAAGCTCCTGGAGTTTATTAGTTAAGAAGCAATCTAATAGGAAAATGCAACATTGCATATAATAAGATGCTATCAAATTGAACAACATGACTTAGATAATGACATTCACTTACTTTTACTACAGAAGATGGTCTTATATGTTGTCAGAAATATACACAAAGTAACTCAGTGGTATATCTTAACCTAGATATGAAATAAGCAAATGCACGCATTCTAATGAAGCCAAGATATCTACGCAGGGGTTGTATATAAGACCTTGCCTAACATGATTACAAATTTACATTACTGAAATGTACAGATATACATTACAGTATCATTAAAAAAGATCACAGCTATTTTTAAGGGGTTAAGAGACAATTTCCTTGACTGGAGCAAAGTTTCTGGATTGCATACGTGATAATTTACTTTCTCCTTTGCAAGGTCTATGGTAAATAATAATAAAATGATTACAGATGCCCTTATCTCCTGTACTTATGAGACTTCCTGAAGAACTGGTCCCTGAATATCAAAGGCTTATAATGAAAGTCCAGCTGGGCAATTTCTGGTCTCATTACACTAAATTATCAATCTCATTGAAACTACAGGATTAAATAAAATCACATTATGCTTCGGTTACTTTTCAGCCACTAAATGGGGGATACATAAAATCTGATCTCGATCTATATAAACATGCAGTGTTGTAGCTGCCCTAGTGAGCTGCTCATGAGCCTGTCACATATGGCAGCCCTGGCTGACCTGGGAGTGCTGAGCACCAAGGAGGCTGTTCCCTCTATTGACGGTGGGGTTGCAGAGGGTAAAAGCAGAGCTCTGTGAAAAGAACCCTTTAACTCATTTTCTTCTACACAACAGGGAAAAAGAAATGTTCTTCTCCCAGTGCCAGAACTATTAAAAGACATCCCATGCAGAAAAATGAATCACTATTAAAATCTCGTCAACAAGCATGCCTGCAAACATCAGTGAACCAAATGGTATCTCTTCCAATTTTAGAAAAAAAAAATAAGGAAGATATCTCATGGAAACTAGACATTTAACCATTAAAATGATGATATGATTATACAGCTGAGATTATATTCTCAAAAGGAGCTACTTGTTTCAGTTTTGTTTTGTTTTGTTTTGTTTTTAAATCTTATATTCTGATTTATTGAATGGAATTGTTACCAGTTTGTCAAACGTAGGATGTTTCAGTCCTAATTATCAGATATTTGGTTACAATTGCAACTTATTATAATGGTCTTCTACTTTTAATTTGCTCTTCAGGTGGTCATAATTTAGTCATATTTTCACACATGATTTTTGAAACAAAGTCACAGAAAGAAAGAGAAGGGGACTTCCTCATTTACACAGTGAAATAAACATGTGAATTTCCCTTCAAAATGTAGTTGGAAGACAGTCAACTTGTCCCATTTTATGAACTCAGCAAGCCTATACTGGTTAAACTTCATAGGAGAAAATGCCTTAGGATGATTTGTTTTGAATGAGGAACTCAAGAATAGCTTTTTTGGTCAATGGTACTACAAAAGTCCATGACACAGAGAGGTAAATAATCAGTCCACGTAATACGATTCAAACATAGATTATGTCATTTTTCACTAAAAGCACCAAACTGTAGAAGACTGCTGGACTGACAGGTCAACTGGAAGGTAAGACTAGGTCAGAAGAAGGCAGCAATCAGACACCGGTAGAAGGCAGCAGTGGACTCCAGACACGGTGTCACCCAACAGAGTGGCTGCGCATATAAGCTGATATGGCCTATTACCCCAAGATGCCTGTCAAACTCCTCAAATTTAACCTTGCTTACTCCTGGCCGAACCCTCAGGAAAAGCCAAAATATGCTCCAATCCAAAATACTGCACATGATGCTGATAAAAGGTTGCCAAATGCATTCTTTGGACTACAGGAGGGAATTCTGACACATACAATGTATGTAAATAAATAAAACACTGCCTTGAAATATTGAAAATACTTCATTGAAACACACTGAATGGTAACTAAATCAGTTATATTTGAAGGAAACATGATTTTTTCATTCCACTATTTTATGGATTCTGGTGCCATTTACACAGCTGCCATGTACTGAAAGCAAGTGCAAATAGCCTGCTTAGATACCAAATACGTAGAAGATACTCACAGAATTCAATTTTAACACTGACAATGTGAAAATATATGATTTAATTTATTATAAAGTTGGGAAAGGCTGAAAGATATAACATTCTCTGATATCTAAGCAACAGGACAATTTTTTTTTTTGAGCTCACAGTCATTGATTGCTTTCACATATAGTGAGCGTAATGACCTACTTTCAGACAGTAATACAAGGTGATGTTAGCTCAGATATACCAACAGCCTGACAAGGGCATTTTTAACTCCAGGTGCCTGTATTTCATACCATGGGAAGTTCATTTAGAGGATGTTACAGTTATGTAACCATAATCTAGAAGATATTTTTGTTATTTTCCTGTGTACCAGTAATGCCCTTTAATTACTATGAGAATTATCCACTGCCATTTATAACCAAATGTATCTTAAAAGTCAAAACAGTGTTGGAAGCCAGCTAGAAAATCTGTCATAAAAAAGAACTTTCTGAAAAGCAGTAATGCAAAACAATTACAATTACAAAACAGAAACCCTGGCAGTTATTGATCAGTTTGTCTTATAGCCTTGATTCTTTTTACAAAGAAACCAAAATTGTTCAAAGAATTAACTTTTATTCAAATTCTAATTAAATTATGTTCTTTTGACTAATTTGTGCATTATAAGAAAGAGTAATACAATAGAAGTATAAATGAGCTACAGAGTGAAAAAAGCCCTTTTCAACAAAGGACCAGGCACAGTGGAGAACTGGAAAGCACATAATCTTTTGAGGAAATCTTCTTATTTACATATATTAACTTTTTTTTCTGTCCCAGAAGTACTAGGTTGCATAATATGCATTAATACTGTGCACAACAATTTGCACAAATAACATTTTTTGATTTTCATTAACTCAAGCCTGCAACTCTTCCAACTGTGCCTGACTCATATAACCCATCTTACCCTCCAATTATTCTAAATACCTCAATGCATCTACTCCTGAGTTACCAACACTAAGTGAAAAGGAAAACCGGGAAAGATGATGATCACTACTTCTTCCCCATTCCCTGCTCCAAAGAAGCATAAGACACAACTAATAAAGAATGAACCATGACTACCTTTTTCGCAGAACCGGCCAGTAAAGTGCAGTGGGCAGTCGCACTGAAATGAGGTGGCACCAGTAGGCAGAGAGAGAGGATGACAAGTTCCTCCATTATGGCACATTCCTTCCTGACACACGGATGGCAGTTCAGGGGAAATCTGAGAGGGCACAACAGGCTCTGGCAACTCAGTCACATCAGTAGAAACCATAGGGAATGCTGTTGACAGATGTGTGGGTTTGGGAATCCTGAAAGGATAGAGACAACACATCAAAACAAAAGATCATGAGGCAGAGTTTTGCCACTACGCTTCAGCTTCATTTGAAAACAGTAGGGTTTTTTTGTTTAGAAATTTAGATTATATTTAAGAAAATGTGAGTACATTAGTAATTCTCAAATCAAATTCCCATCCTGAAATCTATTAAAAGGTAATGAAGGTATTTTTCCCTGTGAGGGAGCAAGAAATTGCTTCCATGCATGTAGCACAGTTTGTTTATGCTCTCAGAATTCCTTTTAAGTGGATGTCAACAATGCAGTGATAAAAAAATACAGGCCTGAATTATTAAATATTTTATTGCTTGAAGTTACCCAATCTCACTACTGTTCTAGAAGACATGACATTCACTGAAGTAGACTAAGCATGAGTATGCTGCAGTACAGAAATACAGTACATTTTAATACATTTTAGTTCAAAGAAATAACTATATGGGGGAAGAAGGGGGTGAAAAAACAGATGGTTTTGTTTTCATATTTTACCACAAATTTTCTTGTTTAGAATGACATTATCTTTCACTTCCTAATTTTTGAGCTCTCACATTAGCTACTAGACTGATATGTTAATAATTTTCCTCTTTTCAACTTATTTCCTATCTCAGTTGCTGGAAATTAGTTAGCGATACCACCTGTTTGCCCTAATTATCAACTGTTTATTACTGCTTTTTGTTTTATCCAGAGAGACAAACTTGTGACTCGCTAAAACCATACAAATTTAAGGATACTTATTTACTAACCAGAACAACTCTTACATGTATAATACAAACTGTTACAATGAAGGCAAAACAAAAGGAATCAAAAGGAACCAGAAGATTAATAGCTCTTTAATAAGCTTGCACAGCTAAGAAAGATAGTTCTCATTAAATTTTGCATAAGAGCTAGACATTCTCTGATTTCATTAAGTTCAAGAGGTTCTACTTTTTTCCAGAAGGCAACTTCTAATTCTGAAATTTGGCAACATTAATCCAATAAAATACCTTAATATTTTTACTTCATTAGTAATTTATACTTTCTGAATATTTCTACTATGATTTAATGTTGTACAAATAGAATATCGTAATGGAGAATGGGAGACTGGATTGAACTGAAATATCACTGAAATTTTGGCCAAAACAGGACATAGGAATTATATATTTCATGCAATGGTTTATAGGCATCACAGAAAGTGAAAGCACTTCTGGCAATGTATTAAACATCAACAGCCAAATTATTTTTTGTTTTAGTAAAAATGGAGGTTTAAACCTGCTTTATAAAAAACAAGAGTGATGAAAAGTGGAGTGATGGGACCCCTTCAGTGTGACTTTGCGTTCTCCATTCTAGGCATTTGTCTTCTTAGATCTAGCTTCTGAACTAATTACATGACCCATTTAGTGATAACAACCTGAAAACTTATTTCAGTAATTTTCTTTTTGGAATACATGTTTTATAAAGTATTAATAAGCTTCATAATATTGTGAAATACAAAAACATAACACATTCCAGTTAAGTATAGCATTTGTAACTCTCATTAAACGAGAACATGAAAAATCAGTTTTCTCAATCATCCATACAGCACCTGTAAAACCTGCACAAAGACTGTGATACATGCTGGGAAGCAGGCAGGAAGGAAAAGAAGCTGGACAGAGGAAGGACAGAAATAATTTAGGACAAAGTACATATCTAAGGGACCCAGAGAAAGCCACAGTGATTAATAAAGGAGTGGAGCCCCGGGGAAGTGCAAAAGGGACACAGGGCTTAACAACAAAGAGGAGACGTGCAGAGCAATAATGATAAGGGAACCATTAGAGGGGGAAACTGAAGTAGGGACACAGACTGTGTCCGAAATATAAGACAGCAAAAACACATGCACTGTGGTGGTCAGGAATGAGGATACAAGGAATTCAAGGCAGTTAAAAGCCATCCACTTGGTAGGAGAGAAAAGCATCCACAAAGATGGCAGACAAAAAAGCTCAAAACAAATCCCCAAAAGATTCTGGAGAGGCTTTTTAAGAAATAGTGATTTTCTGTTTATTTCCATGTACATTAGTAGAATAACAACATTTCCATTTACATGAATAGAATTACAACAAAGGAATTACTGGGTTCATAACCATCCTTTTCTCCTAAGGGAAATAATTAACATGATCTTCATATGGGCAACATTAAATGTCTACGCAGCTAGCACAGCGAATTAAAAATGCTTAGTCACCTGCTGCTGAGATTGCAACCACTGATTAAAAAAAAATAAAATCTTAATTTTCTCCCCTAACATAAACTAAATATATTTGAGAAACTCTGAACTAATAGTAGGCTTATGTAAAGAAATCAGACATTTACAGGAGAAATGTATTGGGAGTTATTACTGGGCTTTGGGTTTGATTTTTCTGTTCCTCCTGAAAAAAATCAACAACAAAACTAAATAAAACTTGGGGACGAATCAGGGCATAATCTAAGCTCTCACTAGTAGTTATTAGAAAGACAATTTCTCTAATGAAAGATAATCCTATAGATTACCATTACAAAATTTATTCTTCTGAATCTGATCACAGCTACTGTCAGGGGCAAAACAGTGAACGAGAGGGAAATGTGCCTGACTGGCAGGTTATGCATTCTTGTATCCACTGGAAGCACTGATTTCCAGCTGTGGAAATTTCAGATCCCCTTTCAGGCGGGAAGCTACTGTTTTTTCTCTGAGATAGAATCACAGGAGTGTGCTTCAAATGAAATTTTATGAGCACAAGCAATGCAGCCTCGCTTCATTTTTTGGATGACATTCTAATCCACTGAGAAGAAAGAGAGGAAAGCTTCTTGGCAGGTTGATTTCTCCCTGGTTCATTTGCCTGTCTCTCGCAGTGTGTCAGCCTTTGCAGTGTTGTTCTGGATGTTTTGCTTCTAGATGGTGCCTGACTGCTTACGTGCCAGCATTGCTTCCAGGCCCCCTGCAGCTCGCTGCCTTGCTGCAGAAGCGGAGGAGTTTGCCTGGGCTGGTTAGTGGGGCGAACGTCTGCAGCTGCGCTCACAAGCCATTTGAGCTGCTGCTGTGAATAAGTAATGACGCCAGCTCAACCCAGTTTAACTAAAACATTTATTTGAATAAAGAGCCAGGAAGTGTTTAAAGTAATTTAGTAATTGAGGTGTTAGAAGTTTTGACAAAGTGTAAAAAAACCAAATCAGGCAAAACTTGATTCACTGGTACTACACACTAAGGCCACAATTTTCTGGCTTTTTTTTTTTTTTTTCTTTTCAATTCCTCAGCCTGTCACTGCCTTTCAGGTCAGCTATGCACATGAAGATGATCTAACTTGCTATAAGCAACAACACATTGTTTTTAATCTTAAGATGAGCTCAAACAGTTGAATTTTAGAGGCTTGTAACCTTGTGTTTCGTAGCTGAGTGCATGGAACTTAGAAATGCTTGCCTAAATACAGATGTTAGTGCAATTTGAAGTCTTGTTTATTTCATATTACATTCTTTACCACTCAAACTGAATGGCAGGAATATAGCACTTAGAGACTGTACTTGATGTTAAGTTATTAAACCAAAAGCACACATACCCTACCCAGCCCTGCTTCCCACTCCCCTGTGCTTTTCTTCTCTCTTAAAAAAGAGCCCAATATTATTAGTGTGTGGGGTTAGGGGGACTGTGAATTAAAAAGTTAAGAAAGCATCTGGGAGGCCCCAGCTGTGCACTGACCTGGCAGTGCAGGGGTTCAGCCTCGCCAGGGATTGTTGCTGGTTTAACCCCTATGCTGGGGACAGTGACCATGACTGGCGCCAAGAGAGCTGCGACTGTTCAGCCTGGAGAAAAGAAGGTTCAGGGGGATCTTGTCAAGTTGCATAAACACCTGAGAGGGAGGGGAGGGTAGAAGATGGAGCCAGACTCCCCGTGCTGATGGCCAGTGAAATGACGTGTGGCAATGGACACAAACTGAATTATAAGAAATTCCACCTAAATATAAGGGGTTTTTTTGTTTGTTTGTTTGGTGTTTTTTTTTTTTTTTTTTTTTTTTTTTTTCTCATAGAGGTGATTTATCTGTATAATGAACTTCAAACTGAGATCTGCAAAGAGAGCAGACTTGTCCTCATGTCCTCAATGTCATTCATTATCAGGATGGTGGCACCCATGTCTGCAGAAGCACTCTGACATTTTTCCTGAAGCAGGTTGATGAGACATGCAACGGCATGGGAGCCCCAATGATGTGATAACATCCCCACTGCCTATATCTTCTGGTACTTATGGACTTAACATTTTATTACTGAAGTAATGGATTTAACCTTATCTGATATAAGTGTGATAAGGAAGTTTGTATTTTTAGCTTGTCAATAAAGTAATTCGTGTTGGGAAGCAACTGCTTTTATTTGCAATTTTGCTTGGTAGAAAAGTGTGTAGATGTCATTTTTCTTGGGCTATGACAGACTATTATTTTAAGCAATGTTTTAGTTTTGGGAGCCAAAAGAAAGATTTTTCAAGTGCATTAGCATGCATGATAGATTACAATTTCAAAACCTTATTAAAATGAAAACAACTATGCTTCATGGAAATGTTGATCTAAATAGGAATAAGAAACTAGAACCTTGTGTGTAATTTGGCAAGAACAAACAAAACATTTTAAACTGTTAATTTCCCCGTTCACAACCATGTCAAGAAGAATACTTTAAATGGCATTTTACCGATTTCAGTGAATCCATGGAACAGTGTATCTGCACACTTACCCTACTGGAGAAACCACTTAAATAACTCAACAGAGTAATTGAGGAAACAAATTCAGAGATTACCAGAGAGAGATCATTTTTATTCATCAGTTTATATATGAAACTTATTTCCTCACCCATCCCAGTCTTTGTTTGATTTGAAAGAATCAGGTGTCTGTTTTTGTAACAGAGATGACAAACAGATCTATCTCTTAAAAAAATCCAATTCTCAGTGTATTTTCCAGGCTATGAGCCCAGCTTCTCCCTCCTACCAGGCACAACATTTGGTAGCAGAACTCAGTGATATTGTACTTGCAGCTTCCCATTTAAAAATTTGCAGTTGGTATAACATCATTTGCAACTGCTTTAGCACACACAGCATCTCATTTAATGGTGCAAACTCTTAGCAATGCAAATAATGTATTCAATATACAACGCAGCCGAGGGTGTGAGAATGCAATTAACAGAAATAATTAAGTTTATGAAAGCTTGGTTTTCAAATCCAAAGAAAAATTATGAACTCCAGTATGCATAGAAATGCCAGATATGGGAAGAAATGCTAGGTATGGAAAGAGAGGTCAAAGAGGAAAGAAGAAACAGGAGTACACGTGTTAAGAGACATTCCTGTTCTGTTTGCTTCAAGGTATGTAGATACCATAGACTTTGCAACAGATAAACAAGTTAATGTGAAACAGAATTTACAGCAAAAATTCTTTATGTTGAAAATTTAATAGCAAAGGCTACCCCTAAAAATTTCATTAAAGTGAATTTTTCCTTACATGATATTAAAATATATATATATATATATATATATATATATTAGCCCTTAAGTTCAGGGCATGACAAATAATGGTTTCTCTAGAACAAAATTTCTGTACCAAATGCAGAAGTAAATGAGCTTTGAGTATCTCATTTTTTTGCACCGATCTTTACTTGGTCTTGGTTTTGCCATTTTGTAGCCTTCCCCATCCTCCTTTTAAAGTTCTTCTTGACTTTCTATCATCCAAAGATTAAACTCAAAAGAAGGAGAGCAATCAAAACCACAGAGCGCTAAGTAGACCAATGTGCAAATCTTAAAATTTTTGAAGTTTATGCAAATCTCAAATCAGTCTGAACTTCAGCTTTCTTTTTTACATTTAGTCAATAGTCACAGAGAAGCACTTCCCAGTTTCATCTTAGCTGCCATTTAGAAAAACAGCACTTGAAATACCCGAGTACTGCATTTTTTTCTGTTGATTTATGCAACTACTTTGTTTCTTGAAACTAGTGGTTTTGAATGGGAAAAATACTTTCATTCCCTCCTTGAAAATTTTCCCAGTCCTGAATAGTTGAGTAAATTCTACTGGGTAAATTGAGTTCCTGTAACAGAGAGGCTGTGACAGTTGTCTATCATATCACAATTCCAGAATGAAGTCACTAATGTTTACCAAAGCTTCTCTCTAGCTTCAAGGGCTATAGATATTCTTCTACCTCCATGATGCCATCCACAATTTAGACTCCAAAATGGAAGATCTACCTATGGCATATTATTGTAGCACAATGTGTCTGTGAGGGATAAAAGATAAACACTTCTTGATACCTGATATAAAATTGATTTCCTATGTAATAATTCATCTTGGGTAGGATTTCTGCACTGTAATTCTCGGGACTGTAGTAGCCAAACCTTTGGTCTATGCCAACAGCAAAGATTCTCCAGAAGGCTAGAGTCCTGCCTTGCCAAGAAAGAAAATGAAGTGCTTCAAGAGGTATATTAAAAAAACCATAATTGATATAGTGGAAAAATCCAAGTCTGTTTGCAGATGAATATTCTAACCCAAGTCATGGGGAATCATATAGGAACAATTTTCTTTTCTCCACTCAACCCAATCAATGGTTGTTCCTTGCAAGGCAGAACAGACCAAGAGACTGGGTTTGGGGAGTTCTTACAGCACTTCTGGTAGTAATCTGGCAATTTCATAATGCTACCATTCCATCAAGCTGAGGACACAACTGAAGTCAAGTGTCTGATAAACCAGAACAGTGAACTTACCATTTATCTGAAGAATAAGAAGGGAAAACATATGTAGCACTGTTAGATATGTCTTGTACAGTCTTATCATTTCTTTGAGGCATGCGTAGTACATCTTGTCCTCTGTGAGATACACTTTTGAAGGATGAGGAGAGGCACTCTCATACCCTAACAGGAGTGATGGGTACTGCCAAGATAATCAAGGGGCTTGCAGAAATGCATGGGAACACATACTTTATCAGGCTGGAACTTCAATGCACCCTGGATTACATTATAGTTAAAATGCAGTTTTGAGAGAGCATACTTTATTTTTAGGTGCCTCACATGAGAATAGTTTAGGCATCTAAATAATTTGCACAGATACAGTCCTTAATCTCTTTATGCATTCAATTCCCAATGTGCTGAAAATAATTCTTGCCCACATAGTAGAAGTAGGGAAGGCCTATATTGCTTTATAAATATTAATTAAGATTGCCAAGTAGAAAGCATTTTACTATTCAAAGACAAACTGGAGAGATATGGAAATATAAAAAGGCATTCTGTATCAAACTCTATTGAAATTACCACAAGAGCTGTCCCGCAAGCCAGATAAGACAGACATGTAGAAATCAGTACAAAAAGAGTTAAAAATGCAGAGTACTGTAATGTATTATCTAGTGTTTCTTCCAGACTTAATTTCTAATTAGATCTTAATGCTGCAGAATGGCTGGCATGCATAAAAACAAACATCATTTATTCATCAGTAATCTAGCATTTAACTGAAATATTACTGCATTCTTATTGAGTGTATAAGGAAGAGCATTGTAAATATGACAGGTAAAAAACCCCCATAATATTAACAGAGGAAAAAGATATATTATGAAAACTTCCCAAGTACTATTTTACGAGGTAGTTACGAGATAAGGAACGAGATAAGGAACTAAAATAGTAGGCCTTTATGTACATTTTTTCTATGAGGAAAAATGATTTTATAGTCAATAAAGTATGTGTCACAGATGAGAGAGTAAACAAGAGCCCATAGTGAATCTGGGTACTGGCTTATACTTAAGAACAGGCTTCACCAAGGGCAAGTCTCCCTGACCAACTTAGTGACCTTCTATGATGGAGTGACTACATCAGTGCACAAAGGAAAGGCTGCAGATGTTGTCTATCTGGACTTCTGCAAAGCCTTTGACATTGTTCCCCGCAACATTGTTCTCTCTAAATTGGAGAGATATGGATATAATGGGTGGGCTGTTAGCTGAATGAGGAATTGGCTGGATTGTCACATCCAGAGAGTAGTGATCAATGGCATCATGCCTAGATGGACACTGGTGACAAGTGGTGTCCCTCAGAGGTCCATACTGGAACCAGTACTGTTTAATATCTTCATCACTGACACAGACAGTGGGAGTGAGTACATTCCCAGCAGGTCTGTGGATGACAGCAAGCTGAGTGGTGCCGTTGACACACCTGAGGGATGGGATGCCATCCAGAGCAACCTGGACAGGCTTGAGAAGTGGGCCCACGTGAACTTCAAGTGCAAGGTCCTGCACCTGGGTCGGGGCAACCCCTGGCATCAATACAGGCTGGGGGATTAAAGGGTTGAGAACAGCCTGGTGTAAAAGGAGTTTGGGGTTTTGGTGGATGAAAGACTGGACATGGGCCAGTAATGTGCACTTGCAGCCCAGAAGGCCAATCATGTCTGACTGCATCAAAAGAAATGTGGCCAGCAAGTTGGGGGTGTTGATTCTGCCCCTCTACTCCGCTCTGGTGAGGGGCCACCTTGGCAGTACTGCATCCAGCTCTGGAGACCTCAGTAAAGGAAAGACATGCACCTGTTGAAGAGGGTCCATCAGAGGACCACCAAGATGAGAAGAGGATGGAACACTTCTGCTATGAAGACAGGCTGACAAAGTTGGGGTTGTTCAGCCTTGAGAAGAGAAGGCTCTGGGGAGACCTTATTGAGGCCTTTCAGTAATTAAAATGGGCCTATAAGAAAGATAGGGACAGACTTTTTAGTAGGGCCTGTTATGATAGGACAACAGGTAACGATTTTAATCTAAAAAAGAGGAGATTCTGGCTAGACATGAGGAAGGAAGTTTTTCCAATAAGGGTGATGAAACACTGGCACACGTTGCCCAGAGAGGTGGTAGATGCCCCATCCCTGGAAAGATTCCAGGCTGGGCTGGATGGTGCTCCAAGCAACCTGATCTGGTTGAACCTGCTCATTGTGGGGGTGGTTTAACTAGAAGACTTTTGAAAGTCCCTTCCAAACCTTATCTGCTGCCTGCTACTGTTCAATTTTAATTTTATTTATTGTTTTCCCCTAAAGCAGTATCATATTTTAGAGCATCCTATTGTAAAAGAGAATGCTAGTAGTTGCTTTTTCCTTCTTCTCATCTTAGCAGGAAATGAGTGTAAGGGTACATGAAAAACATTTATGTTCTTATTAAAGGGATCTTCCTAACTGAAAGTTGTTAAATGCTGGAGCATGGAATATTTGTCTTTCATGCAATTGGAAAACTATTTTAATTTTGGCCACAATGTGGTTTTGGAATGAGCATTCTCACTTTACTTGAGAGTGAACGAATACTGTAACAATGACAATGACAGCAGTACCAAGAACAATCAATAACAGAGTAATTAACATGTTCAATGCTATACGACCTCATGTTCAATTTCTTTTCAATTCCAAATTCTCCAAGGCATCAAAATGACACCTTTTCCCTCCTAAATAATTGAAGGCATTTCATCTACCAGTAAAACTCTTTGGACAGCATTCACTTCATCAAACATTATCTGCTCAAGAGTTTGGAAATCTGCATGAGCTGATCACCTTGATTCTCCCTGTAGATGATCTATGTGTAGAGAGAGGCATCTCTAGTTCAGCCTGCTGTAAGATAGGTGATCACCTTTCTCCATTGACTACAGATGGAACTGAACAAATTCACTATGACAAGTGAGGACAAATTCCTAGTACTCACTCTGTCATGCTTAAAATCATGCATGTTTTGATTATGTAGCTGAAAAACATCCCAAATCATTTTTAGCTATGTGAAACATACCTTTACAGCAAAAGACAGAGCTTGCTTTACTCTATTACAGCCTAAAGTGATCTTTCTAAACTTTTAAGTAATCTAAGTTCACAATGAAGAGACCAGTATGACTTTAATGTCAGCAAGAGAATGTGACACTGGTTTAGCAATATCTTAAAACACAGGGAGATAGTAACAGGCAGCATCATCAAGACTGCAACTGAGAAGCTTATTACTAGTGTGAACAATGGCAAGAAAAACATAAGAGTTCACAAACAAGAAACAAGGAGAGGAAACTCCAGTTGCCTTGACAGCAGATTTCCATCTTTCCTTTGAATTTGCAGAACGGTACTCAAAACTGTCTGCACAGGAATCAAGATAAAATGCAGCAGAACAACAATATGCCACTGCACTGCACTTAAATAGTTTATGTTTATGCTAAGACTAGGAATAATTAGGTTTATGTTTATATTCAGATTAGGAATAATTAAGCAGTTGCCTTTCCTCAACCTGGATTACTAACAGAAAAATGCTAAAAATGGATTATTAATACTCTTCCATCTTCTTATCAGCTGAAAGTTGTGACATGGCAAGATCACAGGGAGGCAGAGAACATATTAAACTAAAAGTATGTTATACTGAAATTATCAGGTGGTTAACTTGTTCCAGGGTAACATTTAAATGAATTGATATTTTGCATCTATTGATCTCAACAGCTTCTAGTTATCTTAAACACTATGTGAACCCAAACATTATGTCATAGGAGGTTAAAATACCTCCTTATGATTTGGGACTAGGCAATACCAGTTGCCAGAAGTCATTGACCTATCCAACTACAAAACAAGTTTTAAAGCAAGCAAGAAAGAGAAACCTGAGGCAAAACTGGGAGAATATTCTTAATGACAGAGTTAGTGAATGCTTCTCATTGTTACCTTGAAATTGCACTATGTCTTTCTGCCATTCTTTCTTAAGTAACTTTAAGTCATGAAGGCCATCTATATTGAAAGCATTGATATTGGAGAATTAACAGGGTCATTATCTCAAAGCAGGTAATTTTCAGAATATCTAAATTAAATCAGAATGTTAAAAGATATAATACATTATATTTTTCCCTTCTTTCTTACTTTCTTGATTTCCTTGTGAAAAATTTGGACAATTCACTTAGAATTCACGATTCAAAATATCTAACTTTGTTATTTAAATGACAAAAGTGAATTCCACCATATCAAGTAGATTGTGCTTAGCCATTTCCAAAGGGCTTAGGAGGGCTTACAAGATACAAATATACCTTTTGTAGTAAAACATGTAAGTTTGTTCAAAAATAGTAAGTTCCTCTAATTAATATTTTTTCAAATTTGATGAAAACGTGACAAAGGCTTAGTTATATGGCCATATCCCCAAATTAGAGTACTTAGTTTACTCTGTTTATATTAGAAATGCATTCTGAAGGAAAACCAAGTCTTTACGGTAAACAAAATTAATCTCACTTGCAACTATAACAGAAGCCTCTTGCCACTTAAGAGTTTTGGACTCTAGTCAATTTCTTTCATAGACTTTAATTCAGTCAAGAAAATTTTATATCTTCTGGTTTATGAAATGGATTTTGTAATTGGTAAATGCTGGAAGTCAGTTACTGATGTCACACTCATGTTTATAGTGCCCAGAAACTGAAGAGGTGTAATCACTTCATTTTTATACAAGACTCAATTTTATAACATCAGTGAAATCTGTTAGGCAGTTGATTCTAATAAATTACTGCATTTTCAATGCAGAATGATGGCTAGGCCTTCAGCCTAGCTCTTTACAGATGTAAAAATTTCAAATTACATCTTGGATTCTAAGGATTTTTTTTTAACAGTTAAGAAAAGCCAACACACACTTTTATGTCAACCGGGAGTATAAGTATAAGTATAAGTATAAGTATAAGTATAAGTATAAGTATAAGTATAAGTATAAGTATAAGTATAAGTATAAGTATAAGTATAAGTATAAGTATAAGTATAAGTATAAGTATAAGTAGTGTAGCATCTTCTCCTATTTACCTCTTAATTTTACAGTGAATGGAGAGAGGAAAAATGGTGAAAACTGTCTTCAGAGATCTGGTCTGAAGCATGTATGTCTCAATGAGTTCTTGCACATCATAGAGAAAGGTTGGTTTTATTTGTTTGTTTGTTTGTTTGTTTCAGTTCCTTTATGTGCCTGTCGTCTTTTTGACACCGCTTGCAATTTTAACACCTCAGAGTTTTATGAGCTGAAATCCTTCCCTTTACTTGTACATAGAAAAATTACTTAAGATTTCTACTGTTGCTATGACCAATCTCAGCTTCCTGTAAACTTCAGAGCTTCAAAAGAAATCCTCAAACTCACAATTATTATTTTTTCTAGAAATTTACTAATGACTTGAGAAAGATGTGATTAGGAGCTGAAGGAGAGGGCACAGACCCCAAACTCATCTATATCTTATATGTGTGATTTTGAGTGAATTTTCAAAAATGTACATGAATACCTACTCCAGTTTTGCACAGATGAAACACTGATTTCTATACACTCTGAATATTCTGCACATTACAGAATTTGATCTTCTCGGAGCCAGGCTGTTTTTGTAACTATTCATGTCAATGTTTACACACGTATTTTGAATTGCTTATGCTTCTGGTTTCTACTTCTGTGAAAAAAAAAAAAAAAAAGGATTTTTTTATTCTCACAAATATATCAGATCAAGACCTGTCTCAGTTTTTAGGTTAAATTTCTGAAGCATTTTCTCTTTATCCAAGGGCTATAATTTCACTTTTAAGGAAGGAAGGAGAAAAAAAAGGGAAGGATACAACAGGATTTAAATCTGTTATTTTTCTGAATATTTGCTTCAACATAGATCAATAGTGTATTTTTTTAGAACACTATACTAGTGTTTCAAGGCTGCAGGGGGCACTGATGCACTGTATATCTACAGTACTGCAGAGCGAGAGTCAGACAGGATATGATTAAACAGTCCTGCAGGTTACAGATACAGAAAAAAACACATAAAGTATTTATAATCAATTTAGGTTTTGAGAAATTAGGTAACTGTAAAATATTTATATGAATTTTGAAGGAGAATTAATGTTTCTTTTACTGCTAAATATGTTTGTTTTTCTGTTGCAATCAAGTAGTTGTAGGGATAACACTGTTTTCTTAACTTTATAACCAAGGTCCCTTGAAGGATGATATATCTTTCTAGTATTGTGTTACTTAATATTACAGCCTTAGGCAAACAGTCCTCATTCCCTGTAGAAAATAAAATTTTGCTTAGCAGCTCCCCAGAGAAGACCTTTTGTTTACGGTTGATAATAGCTCGTTTATATATTAATCAGCCAATACAGACACTATCTGATTCACAGACTCATTGAAGTAAGAATGTATTACATAAGAAACCATGTAAGAAATAATTGTATGTGTAAAGAAGCAATTATATATTTTATCAGTTTATTCAACATTTTCTATTCTAGGACCTAAGAAAGATGGCATCTAAAATGTAGAGATTTCCTGACAATAAGAATGTATGACAATTTATCACTCAGCAACATATGGTAGACATGCAACCATGACTACATCATCTATTTAACATTCAGTACTGCTTGGTTTTTCTTTAATTCCTTTATGCACATAATTCCTTCCTTCCTTTTTTTTCCTTTAATGTAACTTACATCACAGTTTCATCTCTTCTGTTTATCTCCAATCTTCATATTTCCTGCAGTTAAAATGGTACTAATCCCAAAAAATTATGTCTGTCTATACAAGCCTCTATTTTAACACAGGAACACATAAAGAAGCCACCACTTCAACTGGTAGTTTGTACCAATAATAATCATTACTATTACAGCTTTTTTGGTTTATTACCATCTCAGATGTTCTGTTTAGAGCTTTCAGACATTGGTTTTAATATGCTGGTCTCTATTGAGCTAAAGAAACCTCCTCCATGTCCAGTGTTTCTCCTCATTAAACATACGTGCTATGTTCATATACAATATAATCACCTCAGTCATATTTTAGGAAAAATAGAAAAGAGACTGCTTCCTAAAGTATCATTCTGCATAACTTAAAAAAAAATAAAATTACCAATTTATTTGAGGATTTTTTAATTATACATTTCACCTTTTTTTTCTTTTAGGTATTGCTCCAGTGCACACCAGTGCACAATAAAATACAGTACAACCAATATCAAGTGGATAGTGTAAACAAAAATGAAATTGCTTTCCTACTTTCTTACTCAGATGCACAGAAATGACATTTAGCATTTTACTCCAGAAGCTTACATTGAATTGCTTGTCTACATTAACTAAAAATAACTCTTCAGGACACTGTTCTTCCCTTGGAGTTTGGCCTGTTTAAAGAAGAACTTAAAATAATAATTATTATTATTATTATTTTTTTTTTATTACTACAGATTTCCCTTTTTCAGTCTCTCTTTTTCTTGTAGTAATTAAACCTGTGATGTTTCAGCAATTTCAGAGGGCTTTAATTTTATTGCAAATACCTATTATGAAGCTAATTGCATATTCATAGATGAAATTTGGGTTCACAGATTCACAATACATATCACGACAATGAACGCCTTTTGGATATCAATAATATAAAGAACTTTAAAAAAATCTGGTTTAAAATTTTGATTATTTAGTAATTTAGATCTAAAATGGGCAGCTGTTATTAAAAGTGCTCTGCCAAAAAGAAGCTCAAACCATTTTTTAACTGTAAAAAATATTCAAAATATTTTTCAAAAGTGGAATATTATTTGTGATGGATTTTATTTTCTACAAGAAAAACAGGTTTTATGAAGTTGTTGATTGTTTCTCTTTTATCTTTTTTAAACGAGACTTTTATAAACCCACAAATACTTTAGAAGTCATGAAGTCCTCTGTTCTACTACTGACACAATGAAGAACACAGAATGGATGCCAGCAGAGAGCTGCTAGACAGAATAGAACTGAACTTCCAAACTTTTCTCTTGACATTCTGGCTGTTAGCAGTTCAAAGCAACTCTCATGATTTCTTATTGCTTCTGTATCAAATTTAAAAGTGAATCTCAAAAATGAAAAAATTCTAAAAGAAAGTATTATACTGATTCAGGCTTCCAGTAGGCAAATTATTCCTTTCAGTATGACTCTCATTCTTATTCTGTCTAATATGCCTCTCTCTTCACAATACAGTCTGGTATAGTAACAAGAGAAACTGTATCTCCATTCCAAGGCACTCTCTGCACACAACTTGGAAGTCATGGAGACCTGTTACAAAGTTTAGTTGTTTGTGAGTATGTAACAAAATATTTTTTCTCTATTTCTAGATTTCTGTAATTGGAATGACAGGAAATGCTGGCACCAAAGCTAAATGTGACTGTCGTACAACGAGGAAAGCATGCAAGATAATTTCTTTCACTATTTGATCAGTTGTAGACAATTCCTTCTGTTATATAGTTGGCTTTTCTGAACCACTGCTCATAATAAATTTAAGACTATATATCTAGGGAAATATTCTGAAAGCAGAATTCTGTCAAAACATCTATGCACCCAACTGCAAGTTTTAGATGGGCAGAACGAAAACATGATTATTTTTTTCTATTTTAAGAGAGCAGAAGAAGAGGGTTTTATTATTCACACACCTGTCTGGCTAGAAGCTCAAGTGATTATTTCAAGAAGCTACTGAACCATCCCACTTGATATCTTGTGTCACTAAGATAACATTTCTTCAGCATTAAGGTAAAGTTTTCAAAAAATATTGCAATGGCTATGATGCATGATGTTATCAATTCTGTGAAAAATATAAGTAATGAATTTTTAGCATTTTTAAAAAATGGCTTTAAAGTTAGTTTTTATTTTATGAATCTGCTCCAGTTTTGTAGGAAATTTGGAATGTTCTCAACCCCCCTTTTTTTTTTTTAAATTCTAGCAATACTCTTCCATTTTCATGTTTCTAATATCATTTTGTTACTATGGGAAGCTGTGATGAAACTTGAAAAAAAAAGGTTAGATTTATTCATGAGAAAATGAGTCTTTCTCATAAATCTTAAAAATGTATTTTCTTGATACAAATTTTTTATGGTTTTACATTTCAAAAGCTAATCACATTCAAGTGCAGTTCTTGTTTGGATAACATAATTTCCAAGGAAGTATAAATACTCAAAGTGATTTGGCAGAAGGTGATGAACAGTGCTGTTAGCCTAGAGCAACCCAAAATGTGGCAATCCGTAGGGTTCCTGGAACTATGATCTTTGATGTAAAGCGAAAGAGGGGTCCACCTCCTTTTTTGGATCTAAAAATATATAGCTGAAATCTTACACCTCTCCACCCATCAGTTTACCATATAATCCACAGGTAAGAAAGGCTGAAAAACTGCAAAAAGGCTTTTAAGCTATCTTAGCAGCCTTCTAATTCTGATCACTCTTAACACTGAAGAAGCTCCAAGTGCAGAAAATTCACCATGTTGTCCTCTAGACTCTAATGCCTCCCAAAATTTCTGAACCACCCCATGCTGGTCCACTGAGCTCTGTGACATCCTTAACTCTTTTATCTTCTATGTAAGAACTTATGATGATCTACTGAAAAGGTACCTGATTGGCAATCTCTCTCATTTCTACATTTTAGGTATGTGCTGTGGATGGATACAGTGACTTTCTACCCTAGTCACAAGTGTTTATGGGGCTTTAAATCTAACACTCAATGTAAAGAAGCCAAAGTAGCTATAGATTTTTTTGTTGCAATGGAAGTCTTTAACACATTTCTTCTTCCTAAAGTATTTACACAAAAAAATCAGTTCTACACTATGAGCGTTCTGCTTAAAGCCTGGCACTTTATTTTACTGATGTATAAAGGGATCAATTTATATGCAATGGTTAAGTATTTAGGTTGAAAGAAGTTTTATTAATTCCATTAATAAAGTTAGTAAACATATAGAGTAAGAATCACCAGTAACTGGAGATATTCAGTATTATATAACCACACTAAGATAGATACAAAGGTGTGACATGAGTGCAAAATAGCACTCTCCAGCACTGAAGTTTTTCTTTAGCACATGAAACAAATGTGTTATAAAATAATGAAGTACCTATGAACAGCAGTAGAAAGACAATTTCATTAAAATAATTATGAGTCTCATTCATAATCATGTTTCCTTTCGGTGCAACTGTGTCATAGTGTTTTCCAAAATATTTAATTGAGATATTATTTATTTTCAGCAACACACTGCCTCAGACTTATGCATTGCAATGCATACATTAACATATATACTTGCAAATGGCTCCTTGTCAAAAACAGAAGGAAAAAAGCGCATGGCATCCATTAAGCTTTATCTTATTAGTTTCCACGCGGGTACCTGGCAATTCCAGCAGGAATCAAGATCTCAGAACAATTTTTTATTACAGACACACTAACAGACAGTGACTGCCACTGTATTCTGTTGACAGAATTAAGAAACAATCCTCTGTGCATAAGGTTAAGGAAGGGTAAGGTTGGTCAAGATAAAAATCACAAAAAATATTAATAATCTTCAAGAAACAGAGAGTTGCTCCAAGAAAGCTTGTTGATAGTTTTGTGATATGCTGATGAAAGGCAACCTTTTCCAGAAATAGGGACGAAATGTAATATTTACCTGCATTTATGCATCCTCTAAATATATTTGACACATGGATTTGTCTAATATCCACAACAAACAATTTCCACAGAATGCTTCAAAAGAGTGAGTTAAAGGCTTACATAATTTACAGTGATTTTGAGGATTTATAACAGTAGGAAAGATTAGATCTGTCACTTCTTCATTTTTTTTTTTTTTTCATTTTTTGACAATGAAGTCTGTATGTCTGAAAAGTCATCATCTGAACTGGAATGCCAAAGGAGGAAGAAAAGGTACCAAAAAACCCACCCAGAATTCATGTACTCAGAACAGGAAGGAAACTGCACAGGAGAGCAAAACTCACACAGCAAAAGAAAACATTGCAAACCAAACAAATGTTGTAAAAGATGAGGGAAATCAAGAAGGATAAATCAAGCAAAGAGGATGAAAGTGTATAAAAACAACTTAGGCACTGGAAAAGGATGAAAAGGCAATTAGAAACAAAATGAGAAGGTTATCAGCCAGCAAAAGCAATAGATGAGAGAGGAAAAAAAGTAACAAAATAAATGCATAAAGAAGAACGAATGCTTATTATCACTCTCTCTTAAAACTGCAAAGAATTGTTATTAACATAATATCAAGCATCACATATATGATGAATACAAATGTATTATATTTCTGCAGCTTTATCTTCAGTTCTGCACTTCAGAGACATTTAGCCCAATCTCTAAGTTAATCACAGAAAATGTGTTAAATAAATAAAGCTTTGTTAATTTTCTTCTAGATATTCTTATTTTTGCTTTTTCAGAATTAAGCACATAACTCTAAAGTGTTATTGAAAAAATATTAACATATCTACCTATGCTGAGATGTAAGAATATAACTTAAAGTCTGAATAATCTCTCATGTATAACAGAAGCTCAATGCTTCTCAAAGGATCTTGCATTTATTCATAAACTAAGATGTAAGTAGACAGAAAAGCTTAAGCTTGGAACTCTGGAATCTCCCCTTGAGGTATAAGCCAACTTGTACATTTCATTGAATTCAAATTTTTCAGCTCAGGTGGATTCATCTGAAAGAACTCTAACCTTACCTGAGTCTTGTATGGGTTCTTACAATGAACCTAACACACAGTACTCACCACCATAAGCACTTTTCCCTTCCAGGTATGGAATGGTAACTATTTGGCTTTCACAACTAGTTGAAAAATAACTTTAATCAGGCCCAGTCTCCCACCTTCCAAAGTATGCAGTTCATTCCAAAGATAGAAATCAAATACCTCAGATGCTCTGAGTTGTGATGTTTTATCATATTCTGAAAAAAGCATGAAGTTCCATAAAGGAAGAGACATGCTGAGAAACTGCACAGGAGCCTGAGTATCAAAAAACTGTTACGGGTCTGTTGGGATGTTTATAAAAATATCACAGAAAACTACAGAATGGAAAGGGGAGTACTCACATATAAGGAAGGGAATTTAGAGCTTGTTGGAAAGTGCATAAGTGAGGGGAAAGAGGAACTGACGGCTTACTGAAAACATGTAGAGATCTCCAAAATGTATTGCATGGCTCCTGAGAAAATTGCCGTGCATTAGGAAACCCATCAGTCCTCTTGATGGAATGGAACTTGGGTAATGCACAGTCAAGAGCTTCTTTCCTAAATGCAAATAGCAAGCAGTGTCTTTGCTGAAATAAAGCTCAGATTCAGCCTGGAAAAAAGCATCTGAAGATAAATTAACAGCAAAATAAAGTCTTTGAAAAAATCAGCCAAAAATCCAATGGGCAGTAATGAAGAACTCAGCTTATTAGCTCCTATTTGTGAGTGCAAATCAGCCTTTTACATTTGCATTCATCAGTAAGACCTCTTAGGAAAACAGCAAACAGTATTTCTCTGTTTCCCAATAAGGAATTTTTAAAAAAAGAAAGAATCATGTCTTGGATAGATATACATATGTGTATATATGTATGTGTGTGTGTATATATATATATATATGTGTATGTATTTGTGCTTGTTTGACTGAAAATGAGTTAATTTTCTTAATGTAGTTGGAAACCTTTCTTTTTCATAGCTAGCAAGGTCATTATTTGGACTTAGTCTGAGAACAAGAAGGTATCACCCTGGGCAGAGTTGATGTTTTTAATTGCTCTGGTCTGAGAGCCAAGGACATTCTGAGCACTCTGCCCACAGGTCTGAGGCATCAACAAAGAGGGGCATGGATGGGGCAGAGCTTGACTGACATCCAGACTGATCAATAAGAGTATTCCATCCCATTAGCATAATTCTTCATATTTAAGGAGAGTTGAGATCTTCTGGTTTCTCTCTCGCTTCTTGGTTTTCTTCTCTCTCTTTTTCAGAGCAGGGGGAGTTCTGTTTGGGACGTATAGTTTGGCCTTTTGCCATTTGCAGAGGCCTCTGGGCATTTCTGGCTTTTTTGTCCTATTTTCTCTCTTTGGGATCAGCTGTTCGGGACCAAATGCTGTTTCCTGGGACTGGCTGCTCAGTGTGAACAGAGTTCATGAGGAATTGCATTGAGTATCTTTTATTTTATATTCTATTTTTATTTTATATATGTTTACCAGTAGTGTATTAGCATTTTGTTATTTTATTAAACTGTCTTTATCTCAACCCTTCCCTTCCCTTTCAATTTACTCCCCTATTTGAGGGGAGTAAGGAAGAGGTGAGTGAGCAGCTATTGTGGTTGTGTTGTTAGCTTGGGTTAAACCAAGACAATTTTATTTATGTGCATGTGTTTGGAATGTTTGAATTTACTCCATGCAGTAAACTCAGGAATATGAAGCAGCCTTCGCTCCCAGACATTAAATCAGAAGTCAGCTGCCTAAACATCAGCTTTTAATACTGGGACTAAAAGCTTCATTTATATCTGTCATCTGTACTCTACCCGAAAGTGATAGTAATTTTTCCTGTAAAATCTATTCCAGTAACATTTTCTGAAACATTTACAGAAGCTCTCTATTGCATTAACACATCACAAGTGTCTTACTTGCTTCAGAAGAAGGAAAAAATAAAAAATACTTCATTTCTTAAAAGATCCCATCAGAGATCCGTTATTTCCAATTGTCTGTTCTGCTACTGTTGGCCACCATATAAGCTTGTTCAAAATTGCCTATATATTCATAGCTCTGAGACAGGAACAGTTTAAATAATCTTAACATAAGCTTTGACAAGATTTAGATAAGTATATAGCCTAGTGCAATTCTAGAAAACTACCTATTGGATGCTGACCTTTACTAATTGATACAATTCCATTATAACCTTTCCTGGAAGCAAAAGCTACATAGCTCAGAGGACTTTTACAGATGCAAATCCACTCTCAGAGACTCATGCTTAAATTCATTCTCCTTCCCATTACATTATTCTGCCATTTCCTATTCCACTTCGGCTACATCTTATGGAAGGAAGCTCTGATGAGCTCTCAGTGCAATACATCCCTCCTAGCTGTTCTCTCCTCCCTATAGTATCATGAGTTGCAGCGTACCTATGAACTCCAGGATTAAATAGTGATGCATGTGATTAGCGGAAGGTCTGGGCCATGACCTTAGAGATTACCTGAGTTAAAGCGCCATGCTTGAAACCTCAGTGCTTCTGAGCATGCACAGAAATCCTGCACCTTTCAGAATGATCAGGGTTTTAATATCTTCAATCTTATCCAATGGTCCATTGCTGCCTTTACCAACCATCCCCTTGAATTTAAGTAGAATTTAGAACCTGCTGTCAAAATTACACAAAAGGCAATTTCCATGTTGCCCCCATGTCCCATTTTCTTCCACCAAGTTAGAATAATTCTACCTCCTTTGCAGTGTATGATATTTGCATTACAAAATATGAATAATAAAGGAACAAACAGCATTCTTGTACTATATATTTAGGGCATTTGAGACACCAGATAGTCAGGTATGTGTGCCTGTGTAATTAATGTTATGGCTCCATTTTTTACATTTCTTAATTCTCAAGAATTTTTAAACAGTAACCTAAATTGCATTGATTTCTGACATAAGCAATGTGGAGTATATAATATCCTATGAAAGGTGCTACCTTGTCCTGAAGTAGGGATGACAATAGTTTTGAAAATGTTAATGAACTGTGTGTGTAAAATTTGTTTTTGACAGCTCTCTATATTCATTGCACATATTAGCTCATACTTTTGGTATTTTAAAATTCAAATAGACCCAGTTAAAAATGGCAGAGCACATTTGAGTAAATTCCAAACCTTTTAAAAATTCATCACCTTAAAGTTTACTCACAAGCCCATACACTTTAAGAAGTTTGTGTGTGTCTTCCTTTGGCTGACCTTCGATGCCACAATAATGAAGTAATCCATATTGCTAGGGCACCAGGAAATAAAAACCATGGCAGGGTAACTGAATGCCACTAGAGTATGGCTAAATATGCAAAAGCAGTATCATTCAAAAGGATCAAAAATGTAAAACTAGGTGATGATAGGTAGGAGGTCAATTAAGGAAAAATTACAACAGCAAGAACAGAAATACTTTGTGCCACTGAATTATAAATACAGGGGTGTTCTTACAGGAAGAAATTGGATTGCTTTGTCAACCATGTTGTAGAGTGCTCTCTTACTGTCAGGCAGCTCCATATGTAGCAATATTACATCAACAGAACCATATGAATTCTACAAACCCAATGTAACTACACCAGGCTTTCTAGAATTCTGCAACTACTTGGATTTGCAGCATATATAATCCATTATTGCCCTATTTAAGTACTTTCTTCAAGCACTTTCTCCTCTGAAAACAAATGTCTCTTCCAAGAATCCTGTCTTGCAAAAACAGTGGCAGCTGGGCTTTCTAGACACTTTTTGGAAAGCAGAAATTTTAATTGAGGATTGATGATGGTCAGAATGAACGTGGGTTATACCTTAAGTGAGGAACAAAGGATGATGCAAGCTGCCATGTGTGGGCAGGTATGAAATTCATGTGTCACAGGGCAGGGAATGAGTAAGGAGCGCTCTTGCCAGGCTTCTCTGCAGTTCACTCCTATGGGACAACAATGCCACAAGTGAAATTCAGCCTAATTTCAATTGTGTTTCCCAGCTTTTCACAGACAGGAATAGCTGTGATTTGAACAGCATGGAGCCAGCTCTGTGTGAACTGCATAGGGCTGGACACTGTTCGGCTCATCTGCAGCATTCTGGAACAAGCAGGGGGAAAGCAACACATATTGTCCAGGATAAAATATTGAGGAGTCCCAATATCACTGAGCTCTGATTCAAATGAAGCAATCTTTAATATCTATACTGTACCATATCAGCCATATTTCTATGTTAATTAACTAATTATGAAGGGAAATATCAGTATCAGTACAAAATGCAATAAATCTTGGCATATAATGCTATAGATAACAGTGTAATAGATGATTCTAAATTAAACACTTTATAAAATGAACAAAGGTGAATTTTCCTGTCTTCATCCCTTTATATGTTATACAGACAGACTGGACAAAGCAGATCTCCTTCATCTTTTGGGTCCTGAGGCTCTTGGTTCTTAAATGAATGATTATATAAACTATTCAATAGGGAAAACTGAATAAAGAATGCTGTCAAAAAAGCCCAAGGATGTAGACACCTGAGAGAAAGTATTATTTTGGAGAATGCAAGAAAACATGAAAGATGATAACAGTCCTGATTTTAAAGTTATCCCTCTTTAATCTAATATAAAAAACAGAGCTACACCTTGCACCAGGATTTGGGATGCCAAAGCTATAACGCCTGTGCAAAACGGAGAACAATTTCCTAATGCAGTAAGCACAGGACACACTTGAGATGGTTTATATTTTTTCTTTTTTTTCCAAATGATTATTTAATTTCTAATTATAAATAGCCCTTGAAGTCAATATTTGTTTTTCCTAAATTAATACCTGAATTAAAGGTCTGAAGTAGCTTCCTTGCTTGCTTCCATCTCCATGAATTTCTGTTCATCACAGAAGCATGGTTCCACAGACAAGAGTGTGTGCCCATGTTTTGGAGGAGACACAGTTCTAGCTCGGAAAACAACTGTGCAGAAAGGCAAGAGAGGAACCAACACTTCTTTCTAGTTGAGGTTTGCCACAAAAGAGGCCAGAGTTCTGTATTTTGTATAGGTTTCACACTCACAAAAAGCCATTTAAAAATTAAAGCCACATGTAAAAAGGCTCATGCAAAATTCTCCAGGGATATAGGACATATGTCTTGTGACTAAAATCATACTCTGTTCTGGAATACTTCATGACCTACAAATGCAATTCACCTCTACTTTCTGTTGTTTTCCACTTATCCTTGTTCAAACTTTTGTATGCCAGAATAGAATCCTGATCTGCACCCTTGTCCCTCTATAGCCTTTTATTTCAGCCAATGTGAATATCCAAAAAATGAAAACAAATGGAGTTTTTTATGTATTCAGAAACAATGCTTTCCAGCATTTTTCAGTCTCAGATATAGTAAGTGTAGCAGCAAATCATCAGTATTTGTTACAAGATTAATGGAAATCCCCAAACCATGAGCAGAAACACAATCAGTACATCACCCTGCTTCCCACTCCTACATTTTGTTGCAGATTATCTTGCTTAGTTCACTGTGTTTCAGCATTCATTGGTTGAAAACTCACTCTTAATAAACTGTCAAACTTAATTGACCTACTATGCAAAAAGCATCTTACATACAGGAAAGGCTTCAGAAGCAGAAAAGAAAGCACAATATCCATCTATGTAATCAATTTTTTTTTCTGCAACCATTGCAGAAATTGTCTAAAATGGTCACCTTATATAAGGAAGAAAGCAAAATCATCACAAACAGTTTCTTCCGATTTGAAAAGGCACAGAGGGTAGTTTACCTGCAATTGTCAACATTATTTCTTCCCACAGCATTAGAGAAGTTGAAAGGTCCCACATTATTAATTTCTATGACTTGTATACAGCCAGTGAAATTGTAGACAGGTCCAGGTACCTACAAAGGAGAAAATGCATATGGTTGTTTTGCTTGTTGTTGTGATCAGTTTTGAAAATCATGAAGTTTCTGCAAAAGATTTGTATTTTATTTTAACCCTACTCCTGAAGAACCTTCCTGGTCCCCATTTTTTATCTAAAGAAATTCTATTAAAAAAAAAAAAAAAAAGTGAAAAGGAATAGACGTTCAGTAACTCTTCCTTCTCTGTACTTTCTGTCACCAGGGCACCCACCTCATTCATCAGTGGGCCTGCATTGCCTCTGGTGTTAGTTTTATCTGCCACGTATTGGAAAAAGCTGGAACACAAGAGGTTCCACTTAAATTTGAGAAAAAACTTCTTCTCAGTGAGGGTGACAGAGCACTGGAACAGGCTGCCCAGGGAGGTTGTGGAGTCTCCTACCCTGGAGACATTCAAAACCTGCCTGGATGCCTTCCTATGTAACCTCATCTAGGTGTTCCTGCTCCGGCAGGGGGATTGAACTAGATGATCTTTTGAGGTGCCTTCCAATCCCTGACATATTGTGATTCTGTGATTCTGTAATTACAGCAAGATAAGTTATACTGACTTGAAAATAAACTCATAGAGTTTTGGACATACAGACAGCACCACAGGTATAGTGAGACACCAGCAAAAAGTGGATTTCTCTAACTTTAATCAGGTAATTTCTATAGATGAACACAGGTAGTGGGAAACGGTAAACAAGGAAAACTTGAAAAGTCTACTTTTAAGTTTACTACTTTCCTGCTCAAAAGATACGTAGTACAATTAGTCGTGTTTCAAAGATGCCTAAAGATCTGCTAAAAATGCAAATCACTGTAGGGGCACTCAAAAAACAGAACAATAAATTGTTATGCGTATCCTGCCATCTAAACAAATATACTGACACAATATGTTGAGAGGTGTTATAATATATAAACAACCCAAAATATTGCGAGTCTTTTATAAACTGGACTACTGGACTGGAACAGGTTTCTGGTCATACCATGTCACGTGTACCCATCCTTGCAGCCACACAACAGGTAAGAATCCGTGGTTTATATAATAAATATAATAACTTGCACGCTGAAATGGGAAAAAAAGTACTGGTAGGACTTTCCCAGAAGATGAAAGTCATTGACAATTTTGAATGGTGCCTTGGGAGACTACTCAGGAAGAAAGCACAGTAACATTGGAAAAGGGTATGACATGAGGCACTAAATGGATGCTGGTCATAAGCCCATAGAAGGAGAAGCAAGTGTTGGCTTAGTGTTTAACACTGCAGAGGATCCGTTCCCAACACTGATCATGAAATCAGGTTTAGATACAAAAAGTCATTGATCTTGTCATTTCATATAGGCATACTACATAAAAACAAAGGGACTTTAAAAATTGACATTCAAAGGAATATCTCAAAGCGTAAAGCACCTGCAGATGAATACTTAAAGCGAGGGATCAGAAGTTCTCAGAAAATGTAAATAAAACACTAGAAAAATAGACTGCTGAAAACTGGAATGTTTAAATAGGAACGTACAAAATACTTCTAATGGCCAAAAGACACCCTTTAAATGTCGAAGTCATGTCCAAATGATGGAAAATATGTAGTTATATAAATGTTGTTGGTAAAAATCCCATAAAGCAGGACAGGTAAAGAAAAATAAAGATCTTGAGGAACAATTTGCTAAAAGCATAATGGTGAGCAGCAAGTGCTTTTTAAAACCCAACAGGAGCAGTAAGCCTGCCAGAAAGGCTGTAAGGCTAACAGACCGTCAAGTATAAAAGGCATGTTCAAAGACATAAGACTCTAGAAGGAAATGTAAATGAACTCTCCAAAATTTAATGTAGAGGAGCTCTAGGGGGTGTCTGTGCCACAGCCCCTTCTTACTAGGGATACATCAGAGATCTCAAACTAGAAAAGTTTAAAATAAATGGACAAAGCAAACAGTAGGAAAAAAAAAACCAAGAAAAAAGCCACAAAAAAACAAACAAAAACAAAACAAAAAAACAAACAGTGTTTTACCCAGAAGTCCTAAAGGAAATTATTGTAGCCATCACTTAAAATGACATTCAAACCACAGGAATGGTTTTAGGGATTTTGGGGGTTTTGTTTGTTTGTTCTGTGTTTTGATTGGTTTGGGTTTTTTTATTGCCTTTATGATTCAAGAAAAGGGGACAAGACTAGGGAATGCAAATGCACACCTCAAACTGTGGATCATTAAGTTCCAGTTCCACTCCAGACAAACCATTTAGAACTACATTAAAGAACAGAATTAACAGATACATAGATGAACATAATGTACAGGGGAATAGTTGAGATGGTTTCTGAAAAGGAAAATTGTAACTCTCAGGAGGAACACTGAATACGTGAATAAGGATTTCTTGGCACATAATGTTTGATTTCCAAAAGGCTTTTAATGTGTTTTTGTGTTAAAAGATTCTGAAGTAACTTGGTCACCCTGGGATAACAAGGAAAGGCTTCAATAAATGAAGAGAACGATTAGAAAAGAAGCAGAAAAACTGGGAATTAATAGTGAGCTTTCTCAATATGGAGAGGCCCTAGAAATTCCCTTAGCAATCTGTAGTAGGGTCTGTGCTCTTCAGTGTGTTCACAAGTGGCTCATTCTTTCCTGTGTTACTCAGGGTAGCAAAACAAAATTCTGAGGAGTTCATAATATGCAAAAATTTAACAGTATGCAAAAACTATAAAGTATATAAGGATGATGATACATATGAGAGTTTCTGAACAGAAAATGTCAAGGACAGTTAGAACAAAATAGTGCACAGATGAAGAAAGTTTTCACAGTTTCTCACAATACAGGATCAAAAGGACATTGATATTACATAAAAGGGTGCAAAGATGAAAGCAAGCTAAAGATCATATTTTTCATACAACTTGAAATTAAGCTGTGGAACTCTGCTTTAGGATGTTTTTTGACATCACCTACTACAAGACAGCTGAGAGCCACCTTCAGGCTTTAAGAAAGCACCCTGTTCCTCTCAGGACTTCCCCAGGCTAGGGCTGCCATAAGCTGCTCCCAGCTCCCGTGGGAAAGGAGAGGTCTTTCCCTCCCAGCAGAGAGATTCGCAGCTCAGGGGCGACTCGGCTGAAGCAAGGTGAAGTTCTTTGCTCCACACTGTTCAGCTGCACTGAAAAATAACCCACTGAGCAATGCCATGCACAGTAAACAAAATGAACCAGCCTTCCAACCCACGGGAAGGGCTCAAAGCAAATAATTAAAGTTCATTGTTTATTTCTTTAGCAGCAAAAGCTTAAGGGAAGTTAAGACTTTAAAATGGATATATTACTACAAAACAACAATGTAGAAAGTTATGATTAAGGTGGCATTTGAAGTCAGTAAAGTTCAGCTACTAGAACGAGGAAGGTCGGCTCTGTGTAGCAAACAAGGTTTAGAGGATTGCACCAAGGATCCCTGGAACTTAGAAAGAAACAAAACCTTCACTCAAGGACTGCATGTGAACACTCCCCTTTTCAAAGTTACACTTTTGATATTAAAAGAACAATATCATTTGATATATGCCGGTGGCTGACGTAGACTATAGAAATGGATTATGGACAACAGAAGACTGTGTCTCTTCCATTTCATTCCTGTATGAATCACTTTGGCAAGGAAATAGTGCGATGGACTGCCAAGTGTTACAGTCAGCACTCTGCTTTCGTTGCCATTATCATGACAAAGTATACCAGGTAATCTTTGAAAATGTATTGTCCTATTAAGTTTCACATTTTACTTTTTATAAGAGATACTTGTTATTTTTTTTCCCCTGCCTTTTATGAATAGTAATTAAAGCAATTTTCAAATTAAGAGGATGCAGGATCTGTTGCCTTTCTAATATGAACATGGACAGAAACAGTTACAAAATTCTGAGTCAGAAATTACATAGGACCCATAATATTGCCTAAAAAGGTGAAAAACTGAACAGTGTTTTAACATTGGCTACATAAATCAACTTGTTAGAACTCTGCTGCTTTTCTCCTTTTTCCTCTTCTGAAGTTTCACTAAAGCTTAATTCTGATTGTTCCATTCACACCATGTATATTTTTCAACAAAAGCCATAATTCTTGGTATTGTAAAAACAAACCAAACAACCAATAAAAAAAGAAAGGAACCAATAAATGCAATGGTCAGGTATGATATAGTTTTAACATTTATGGGAGCTACTGTGCCTAGGTAAGTTCATTCAAGGCTGAATGTCGGGTTGGTATAGCGAAAATTCACTATGGCAACCTATGATCTATTTTGCACACTGAACAGCAAATTAATCACTTGGTTTGGGAATAAACATTTAACTGCATATTCCCCCAAGCACTGTTGTTGGTGTATATTTTGAAAACATGGTTTCCTTACCCCCAAAACAAACATAGTGATTTGGCTCATAATAATTTCTCCTACATTAATATGTGTATATTTTGAATACAATCCATTCCTCTACAGTAATGTTAAAATACTAACTTATTCATTCTGTAATCATAACTACATCATAAACACTTTGGTCAAACAATTACTTGCCTTTGGAGTGCTATGCTATCTATAGAAAAAACAAATGTCTTCTTAGACATATTTAGGAATAAGGACTATTGATACCAATAATCAAAAGTAAGCAGCTTTTATTCTGCCAGTTTTAAAAATAGTTTTTTTGTTTATGATTAGCAGAGTATTAAAATATAGACTTCACATGTAGTTGGGATTCCTTCCAGTTACAAAAGTACATTAATATGCTGTCGAACTGTAATACTTAAATTGCCTGAAAATGTCAGGGTCATAGCAACACCAGAAATTTAATTTAATACAATTCACTATTCAGAAACTATGCAGATATGTTTGACATATAGTAACCATGCTCTTTAAATGCCCTTTATACTTGACAAAAATGAGTACAGATACTTACCTGGTTGGAAAAGTTCACACATATATGTCAAACTATTTATTAACATCCCTTACTGACTAGCTCAAATTAGAGCTGCTGTTAGGTAGAATTAACCTAGAATTGAGTTCCTAGTGAACAGAGCTTGCATACTGCCATTTCACTACAGATTCATAAATAATATAATGAGGTTTTGTCTTATGACCAGGGCATTTATTAAAAATAAATTCAATTAACTCAAAAGAAAGAAAAAGCATAGTACAATCTTTCCTAATTTGTCACCACTCAAGATAAATTTTATATATCTTAAAAATTCTCACCATACATATTACAGTGTACCATGATACACTATTCAGTAATCTTTGTGATTCCTGTGAAATATGCCTAACTTTGGATTCTGATTTGTAGAGCTCTCTTCAAAAGATTGTGAAACTTTTCAAAGTGAAATATTTTAAACAAAAACAATATGGCCCAAGTAACCAGTCTCCTGTGCTGTAGGGCAAGGAACTTAAACTATGCCTTCACATTGGATCTATGAGCAGACCAGTACTGGTAAAACACCTCCTGGATTGCTGCGGTGTACAGTGAGAACCAGACTGGTCATCTGCCTGATCCCAGACTCTATCAGGATGAGTTAACCCAGTATAACAGACATTCACATTCCTCTTGCATTATTACCTCATCTAAATTGACTGACAGTGTAAAACTTGACTGCAAATTCCCACGTCCCACTGTCAATTTCCCATGATTCTGCCAGTTTGTTCTGGCTGAGAATGGTTCATTAAGCCACAAAGGATTAATTAAAATCAGTAAGTCTGAAAGATTCAAGGGTACTGAGAAATTCCCTTACCATTTTTATGAAAGTTCGTCCTTGGCCAGGATCCTTATATTTTAAACTTGTTCTTGGCTTGCAGTTAAGCAATTGCAATGTTGCATTTCAGAAGTGATATGAAGACTTTGAAGTAAGGAAGGACCTTTCTAAGTTTTATGGCCAGCAATGTCTGGTCTTTTTGCGAACAATTTCAGTGTTTATGCTTATAAGCATAATGCGTGATTTACTTACTGTGTGTGTTATTCCAATTCTTAGTTCAACTACTGTAATTTATGGTTTTTAATTCTCTCTTATTTTTAATTCTCTCTTACCCATGAATAAGACAGAAAATATATTGGCCTAACATGACTAGAACATGTAGAGTGAAATTTAGAAAACAGACTTATGTTTCTTATCTAGTATAGACTCAATCAACTGTGTAAATCAACTGATCTCCCTGAACTTCCCCTTTTCAGAGTGATGCTGAAGTTAAACATATTCAACACTGTGCTGTGCTGATATAATACAGTATTATAGCACATTAGAGGAAAAGTGTTTGGAGTCCCTCACCGTTAACTACTTTTCAGTCTAAGCCAGTCAACTTCTGTAGTTCTGGTTCTTGTACAATCAATAACAAGTAGCTCGGACTTGGAAACCTTTAACACAATAGATGTTTCTATCAAGTATATGCTTTTATGTACTGATGGATTGGGTGATCCTCATCGGTCGGTTTCAACTCAAAATATACCTAAAATATACCTAAATTAAGAATCAGTGTGAAACACTTCTTACTGAATCAAAAATGTTGAGTTACAAAAAAAGGCAGGGCTGAAGCAAGTGGTTATCCATCTGTCTGAACTGGACGAGGTAACACCTTATCTAAAACAAAGACATATGCATATAAAAGGAATTAATACTCATATGATGGTCAGGCTATCTCTGGCATAAAGAGGAAATACATATGTTTCAAGGACATTGATTGTATTTATCTGAAATATCTGGAGGCCTTCAGAAGGGAAAAATGGCTATAAAACCTAAAATGTTCCAACAAAATAGACTTTTCTTTAGTAAATGTAACCTGAGGCATATGTATTCAGAAGGGGTTCATTTTGACCGTGTTCTACGAAAGCTGAAGATTCTCAGCTGAAGAAGGGACAAGAAGAAAATTTCTTCATACATTTTTATGATTTTGTGTTTTCTTATATCATGCCTGTACATCTTTTATAAACACCTGCAACTGGATTGTCTGGTTTTGTATATTGTAAATACTTCACCCCCACCCCTAGCTTAGTCTCTTTTAAGACAAGCGTGGATTCAAGGTAACACAGTATTCCTCACACAAGATGTAACAAATATGTCAGCTGGCACACTATTCCTTTCAGCAAATGTTTTCACTTCTTAGGTCTGCAGTGTGGCATGCACAAGCTATGAGGACCAGGTGAGAACTAGCATTATGGCAGTTTGCGGTGTTACGAACACGGTAACAAGTAGAGCTGCCAAACACATAACAAGGTGTTTAGGAGCACACATGCATTCCAAGGTCACCAAATGTTAGTCGCATATATTTAGGTGATCAGAAGTGTATCTACAGTAGACAGATCACATAAAAACTTTAATGAGGATGTGTGAAGAAGGTAATTAATCCATGCACTTCCAAAATGCATTTAACGCATTCTCTTACTATGGTAAGACAAGACAAATTTTTGTGTTACATAAACAATAAACTCTATGAATGACTAAAAATGTAAAACCTTTACCAATGTTTGATCAGAAAACTGGCAGGTTACTAGATGCTGTTGTCTGCATTGTCTTTCAGCTAGATGCTACTGTCCCTGTCACAAATGTAACAGAATAGGAAAATATAACTATAATTCATCATATTAGCATAGACTGAGATTAATGGCAGTTTGATTTGGCACAACAGAGAAATGGACCCATGACCTGTTTTGTCATCTCTCCTGAGGAAAAAAAAAAACCTTTATCAAAGGAATGATGTAAGCAGTTGGATTCAGTTACCTAATTATTTTTTTTTTCAGCTTGAATTTCCAGGTTGAGAATCACAGTCCTGAGAGACTTAGAACAATATGTGTTTCCACAGAGCTGTGAACTGTCTCTGTACTGCCTGCTCATAGACAGAGTCAGATGTTGGTTTATGCGGCACACTACCTTTTGTTCTAGCTGTCAATTCTATCTCCCCCCAGCTTGACTCATACACTATCCATATACTTGTCAAAAGACACACCTAGTCCTGAGATTCTTATGCTTGCCCTGAGTTCCGTGCTCTTAAGAGCACAGAATTTAAAAATTTTATTTGTAATTGATAGTCCCCAGGAAAGCCAGAGTAGACAAAAAGGTAAGATTCACATGAACAAATATTATGCATTAGATAATATAGAGGAGAAATCAAACAATCTAAAAACTGGAAGTATGAAGTAAGTTCTTCACTTAAAAACAAAAAAAAAAATTGAAAACAAACATGGCAGATTCTAAACCACTTCCTTACTTGCTCCCATTACACAGTTCCTCCTCTCCCCCTTCCTAGTGTTGCTTTAAGCATTGCTGACCTGCTCTATTCTTCTCAAGATGAAATCTTACCTCTATGATTTTTACTTTCAAGATACCTCAGGCTTTTATTCAGGAAAAACACTGTAGGGTCAGCCACTTTCCCTTTCTTGAGATTCTAATGCATTTATATTCTTTCTCTAGCACATTCTTTCTGGTTGAAAAAAACTTTCCAACTGTCACAAAATTTTCAAGGCTATTAAAGGGCTTTAGAATGGTGTATAAAAAAAAGGTCTTAATGCAATAAACACCCTACCGAGCTCACAACATTTAGTTTTCTATTCAGACTTCACAGATACTACAAGTGTAATAATTAACAGTACAGAGACCTGGTACTCAGGCGGCTCTGAGCCCTCTCTTCCACTGTTCTGCATCTATTGAGGCTTCTACTACACCAGAGTACATCTGATAATGAAAAATAACTTTTTTCCCCAAACTTTCTCCTAGAAATAGACATATGAGAGTAAACAACCACCTTTATCCGGCACTGAACTTTTATCCTTTATCTCCAGTAGCAACCAACACAGGATGCCAAGAAAGAGAACAATAACAGATCATGTAGCTTGTGGTATTTCACAGAATCACAGAATGATTGAGGTTGGAAAGGGCCTCTGAAGATCATGTTGTCCCAGGGAGTGTTGCCCATCAGATAGCTTTTGAATATCTTCATGGATGGAGACTCCACAACATCTCTGGGCAACCTGTGTCAGTGCTCAGTCACCCTCACAGCAAAAAAGTGTTTCCTGACATTCAGATGGCACCTCTTGTGTTTCAAGTTGTGCGGGTTGCATCTAGTCCTGTCACTGGGCACCACCGAACAGAGCCCAGATCCATCTTCTTTGAACGCTTCAGGTAATGGTACACATTGATGAGCCTGAACCCCCTCTTCTCTGGGCTGTCAGCCTTTCCTCACAGGAGAGATGCTCTAGTTCCTTAGTCATCTTAGTGGCCCTTTTCTGGGGTCCTCCAGAATGTCCACATCTCTCTTCTACTGGGGAGTCCAGTACTGGACACAGCTCTCCAGGTGTGGCCTCACCAGGGCTTCGATGTGCCAGCAGCGCTCCTGCTAATGCAGGCCAGGATGCCATTAGCCTTCTTTGCTGCAAGGGCACATTGCTGGCTTATGTTCAACTTGATGTCCACCAGGACCTTGAGGTCCTTCTCTGCAAAAGCTCTACAAATCTTTCTTGTAAAAACTACAAATCAAAGCATGCCTGATGATGTCAGGGATTCTTCAGCAGGGAAGTTCTGCCATGTCAGTAGAGGACTTTTCACATACTGATTATAGAATGATATAATGTCACATGATCTCATTCAGGTATTAGAACTTCAAGAACCAAGAGGAACAAACATTCATATATAAATACATACACACGTGTGTGCACGCACAAGCACACAAATGGGCTTATTATGCACTCATTTATGATGTTAACCAGGAAACTCTTTTAAATAAACAGATCTGATTCATTCAAATCCCTCTCTTCCAACCCCAGTAAAAATTTCAAAAGTATTCTGCTGTACGCAACAAAGCTACCAGAAAACAGACATCAGGTTTGCAGCATGAACAAAGAGTTTTCATTTTCACAAATGATTACAAGGCAAAATTGATAGCCTTGTTTTTCAGGCATTGAGTAGACATGAGATCACAAATGGCAAACAATGTAGGATCACGTGAAAAGGCAGGATATTTCTACCACTTCAGGTTTACATTAACATTTCATCTTATAATTAACTTGAGTTGATTTTGGAGTACATTCTAGAAATGTATTTTGTTTTAATTTTTCCACCTCTTTTTCCATACTCTTCTTCCTGTGCTGTGAACAATAATCTCTAAAACAGCATTCTGTAACCTGGGATGAGAATTTTTATAACAAGACAGTGACACAATCAGAGAACATTTATTCTGTGTTTACTTTTATACACAGAGAAAGCAGCTTTCAGTAGTTTTATATATAATTCTCAGAATTCAGCAAACACCAGGACAGGAAAGTAGGTAGAAGCTAGGTAAGTAAGTAACAAGGAGGTTTAAGCCAGAGAAGAGAGTGACAGGGACTGACACAGTTACTCATCTTTGCCCCTTCTTGCATTCAAAAAATGTAGCATTAATACTAATAAAATAGGAAATGCATGATTTTGTGCCAATTCGCCTTAAAGTTCCATTTTTTAAAATGTTTCCTCATCTTCTTTCATTTCTATATCTCATTTCATTTAGATGAAAGAGCACAAAATATGAATTAAATTTCCAGTGGTTTCACATATAATAGCTGCAAGTTCCTTTATTCCTTTCTTGTTTCTGTGATGCACACCAAAAATCACAAATTTACAATGTGATCGCCATGTTCCTCTCTTAATACCGACACTTTCTTTCTATTACAACATCTTACTTGGCTTCTACCTTTAGAGCAGAGTGCGTTTCCTGCTGGCTTGGCAAATGCATTATTTGACTATTTTTCAGCCTCAGCTATTCACTGCATGCCCAATAGGTACATTCAGATACTTAGTTTAGAGTGAAGCCATTAAGCGAAAAGCACTGAAGGGCTTATTTGCCAGGGATCAGGAATTGCCTCTCTTGACTACAGTTTTCTATAAAAACTGCCTCTGCTACATTGCTTGCAGTTGGGAAAAGAAATGAAACAACACAGTAAAATGTCAAAGCTGCCAAGACAAACAAAGTCAATTTATCGCTACTGAAATAATGGTAACTTGTACACAGAAGATCAATGAGAATGGAAGATCCCAGTACTGAAAATGAATGCAGAGAGATCACTAACATTATTAGAGAAGTAGGTTCTAGGGGAAATCACACAACTATGAGACCAACTTATCATGCATAACAGGAGACCAAATGTTTTCAATATTGATAGAATCTCCATTCCTCAGCAAAAAATTTGATTTTTTTTTTATTTTTTTTTTTTTTTTACCATCTACACATTCAGACTAAAAAAGATGATGATACCTTATATTTTAGTTTAATAAATGTCAAGGACACTGTAGAAATACTTGTCACCCAGGATAACTCTGGAAGGAGCAAATAGGAATCATCATAACTTAAACAGAGCCTAGAAAACAAAACTACATCTTCAATGAAGGCTTTATCTTTTGAAAGGAAAAAAGCCCAGAATTATATGAATAATTTAAAGAACTGAAAATATCAAAGATGGGAGGTGTGAAATTTCCATAATTAAAGTGGCAGAAATGTCTGGCAATCACCAGCTGGAAGAGGGTAGTGGGAATAATGAAGACCACACACAAACATACACACACAAAGACACAGCAAAGAATGATATGTGTTGGAAGTAGACAGCACAAAGATGAAATAAAACTTGCCAAAACTCAAGCTGAGTTGGACCTTACACAAAATATAAGCACACTGAGGAAAGAAGAAAGACTGACTGAATGTGAAGAGAGGCATCACATTGCAAATATTACAGCTGTCACCAAAAACGTTTGTCTTACTAACACTGAAGTAGCACTTCTGGGGTTCTCCTAGACCATGTACCAGTGTGCTGCTGTAATGGGCTCCACACTATATTTACTTGTAATTGAAGCTAGTATGATATCCTCTTAAGAATAACAGCTACCCTCTTTAAAACCAGAACATTTTATTTCCATAGGGAGCCGCAGGGTGGGCTCAGGTTTTTTTTAAAAAAAAGAAGTTCCAAAGAACAACCCAGACGGCAGACAATAGACATAGCAGGGAAGTAGCAGACAGCAACTTAAGCAGAGAAACTGAAATTAGAGAGAGGAAAACAGGATCAAAGAAGATGCAAATTCATTAACACTCCAAAAAGCAGTGACAGACTAAAAACCCACCTGCAAGATCATGGTGAGTGGAGAAAGATTGCACCTAGATATTTTTCTCCTGCTTGGTCTGACATCATGCTCAGCTTTTATTAGAAACAGACTAAATGTCCTTGTTCTCGTTCTACTGAAACCTGGCATGTTTCTTATTTTGAAGACTTTTGGTTTTCTTCGGTTAAAGAAAACCATGCAGAATATCACACCCAGGTGGCTTCATGTGGTTTGGGTCAGATCAGGAGGCTATCAGCTCTGAGGGTATTTATGCAGCCCTGTATTATGACTCCATGAGAAAACCCTGTATGGCAATATTGCCTTCACTGAAATATTAGGGGATGTATATAATCTCACATGAGTATATTCTTGCTGGGGTACCTGCTGGTATAGTTTTCTGCAGTTTATAAACCTGATACTTCTACCACCAGATATTTCAAGCTATGACATCACACTTCTTCCAAAGAATTATTATTATTATTTTAATTTCATAAATGCTGATTTTTGTTGAGTATTGCCAGGGTGAAACATCTCTTATCTAGATAGTAAAGAGAACTTCTTAGTGGCTGTCCTAATATTTCTTTATAAAGACATTGTTAGTTCCTTGTGAAAGAAACAGCTCTTACCAGCTATTCAGGCAGGTCTCTCACCTCTACTCACAACTTTAACACATTGAAAAGTCTACTACAGATAAACCTACAAATCAATAATGACACCTAACAGAAGTATAAGAGAGAATACTGTGGTGATTCATTGTCAGTACATGACAGAAGATAGCCACAGAGGTCCCTCTGGGGTGAGAGTGAGCTTGAGGAAATGCAGTGGGTTGACCCCAGCTGGCAGGTGAGCCCCCTTTCCAGTCGCTTGCTCACTCTCTCCAAGCAGGATTGTGGGGAGAAGAAGGGCAAAAGCAAGCAAACTCGCAGATTGACATAAAGACAGTTGAAGTGAAGGGAAAATAAGAGGGAAAAAACAAGTGATGCAAAAGCAATTACTCATCACCAGCAAACTGGTGCCCAGTCAGTCCCTGAGCAACAGCTACTTTGGGAAAACTTCCCCCCAGTTTTATTGCTGAGTGTGATGTCATATGGTATAGGATATCACAGTATCACAGTATGTTTGGGATTGGAAGGGATCTCAAAAGATCATCTAGTCCAATCCTCCTGCTGGAGCAGGAGCGCCTAAGTGAGGTCACACAGGAACATGTCCAGGTGGGTTTTGAATGTCTCCAGAGAAGGAGACTCCACAACCTTCCTGGGCAGCCTGTTCCAGTGCTCTGTCACCCTCACTGAGAAGTTTTTTCTCAAATTTAAGTGGAACCTCTTGTGTTCCAGCTTGATCCCATTACCCCTTGTCCTATCATTGTTTGCCACTGAGAAGAGCCTGGCTCCATCCTCATGGTACGCACCCTTTATATATTTATAAACATTAATAAGGTCACATCTCAGTCTCCTCTTCTCCAAACTAAAGAGACCCAGCTCCCTCAGCCTTTCTTCATAAGGGAGGTGCTCCACTCCCTTAATCACCTTCGTTGCCCTATGCTGGACCCTCTCCAGCAGTTCCCTGTCCTTCTTGAACTGAGGGGCCCAGAACTGGACACAATATTCCAGATGTGGTCTCACCAGGGTGGAGTAGAGGGGAAGGAGGGCCTCTCTCGATCTACTAACCACCCCCCTTGTAATACACCCCAGGATGTCATTGGCCTTCCTGGCCACAAGGCCACAGTGCTGGCTCATGGTCATCCTGTTGTCCACCAGGACCCCCAGGTCCCTTTCCCCTACACTGCTCTCTAATATGTAATTTCCCAACCAATACTGGAACCTGGGGTTGTTCCTGCCCAGATGCAGGACTCTACACTTTCCCTTGCTAAATTTCATCAGGTTCTTCCCCGCCCAACTCTCCAGCCTGTCCAGGTCTCGCTGGATGGCAGCACAGCCTTCTGGCATGTCAGCCACTCCTCCGAGCTTAGTGTCGTCAGCAAACTTGCCGATAGTACACTCAATTCCCTTGTCCAAATCGTTAATCAATATATTGAATAATATTGGCGCCAGTACTGACCCCTGAGGCACTCCCCTAGATACTGGCCTCCAACTAGACTCCGCACCATTGACTACCACTATATCCTTTTGGTCAGCTGGTATCAGGTGTCCCAGGTCTGTCCCCTCCCAGCCTCTTGCCCAGTCCCAGCCAACTTGCTGAGGGGTAAGAGCAAGAAGCAGAGAAGGCCCTCATGCTATGTAGCCACTGTTCAAAAACAGCCAAAACATCCCTGTGTTAGCAATGCTGCTTGGGTCACCAGTACAAAACACAGCACTGTATGGGCTGCTATAGAGAAAATCAGCTCAGCCTCAGCCAGATTCAGTACAGGGAATCAAGGCATCTAGAATTTCTCAGGCATATAACAAGAGTAGTTGATGTGATGCTTACTGTGAGTCAGTGCATGGAAATACAAACAACTGCCATTAAAGATGTAAGTGAAATACAAAGTGATACAAACATTAGTGATAAACATGACAGAAGTGAGAAATAAAACCCAAAAAATGTCTGTTCCAGAATACTGTAAAAACACAACTGTGAGAGCTAAGTTTTGTTTTGTTTTGTTTTTAATTATTATAAACTCAGGCAACACTATATGGTTATAGAATACTAAATAAACTACTTTAATATACTTTATGGCCACATGTATGTTTTTGGTTTCCAAGTTTGTTTTTATCAGAAATGGCAACAATTTGCTTCACTTGCCTTCCAAAGCACACAAATTTAATCAGTAAAAGCAATTTTCAATGGGATTTTGTGGGATTTAGCAGCAAATTGTCTCATTTTTTCCTGAAGAGAAACTCTAGGATTTGCATTTCAGTAGGATGGAGGTGTATACCCAAAACTTCATCTTTGTGGCATAAACCTCTCTACTATTGAAAAAACTTGAAGAAAAATCACACATATATAAAACAGGTACAGATTAATATTGGTTTTGTCTACTAAAATATGTTAAGAAGTGCTTTTTCTCATGTAGCCTGAATTTTGCTATTAGCTTACTGCAATTTAGGCCTACATGTTTACCGTTATCAAAAACAAGTTAACAGATGAGTAAACAGACAGCTAAAGGAGATCAGCTCTTGATTTTAGCTGTGTGTTACAGAGAATGCATAAAGAAACAGAAGGTAAGATTTATGCATTCTCATCAATTGCAGAAAGAACCAGTCTGAGAGAAATGAACCCATCATTTATGAACACACAAAGAAAGAGTGGGCAACTAATCTAGGGAATTACTGATTGATAGGGTCATTTGGGTGATTATTGCATTAGTTGCCTGGCTGGTACAGACATTCTGTTAAATATATTTCCGCCTTGTCAAATGTGCTGTAGTCTGGTTTCTCCTGAAGCTGAAAGGGTCCTACCTAAACTACGTGGAAGTAATTGCTGTTACACAGTTCCCATTAGGTTTACACCCTCGGACTGTATCACTACAGGAACTACAAAGGAAGATTGCAGGCCACTAATTGGTATCTGCTGGTATGCATGGTCAACACATCCCCTTTACTGAGGTATAAACCCTAGATCTTCTCTGTTTTTCTTCATTGTTTGTAGGAAGAACATAGTGTCCAGCATCCATGTCTCTTTGATATAATTCTGCCTTGAAAAAGAGACTGAAAGGGAGAGGTAAACCAGGGTGAGGAACCATACTAATGTAGTTTTGGACTGCACCTGAAGCCCACAACCATTTTCAAACTTCAAACATCAAACTTCTTACAGAATATTCCAGAGCACACTTATGCAATGAATGATTACGGCCTATCCTCCCAAGCTTTAGGAGGCTGCTTGGGAACAGTATAATCTTCAGTCAGTGTTTGGAAGGAACTCAAAGTGATCAGATGACAGATGTCTAGGATGCAAGCACGGAAGAGCACTGCTGCATTAAGTCACCTCACTGTAGTCTCTTTAAGTTTTAAGCTTTGCTAGAAGGGTCTGATATCAAACATAGCCTCTAAGGGCTCATGAAAGTTATCTGCTGACTGTTCAAGCCTTACTTCTCACTTATCATCAACCAGAAGTGCTGAAATTGTCCAAAAAGCATCTCAAAGAGTCACACAGAGGAATTACTGAAATGTCATGTTCACAGACAATGCCATCTGTTGAGCTCCACTGCTTGCAGACAAATAAATTAATTCTTTTTGTTGTTTGTATAACATGTGGTGGCAAATTTACAATTCTCCAAGGTACATATATTATGAATTGCATCGACTTCCAATATGTCAATGTGAAAGCATAGCTCCATCAAACACCACAGATCCTGTGTAGCAGACTGCTTGAATGTGCTCTCCATCCCATAATGCTGTGTGCTGCAACTTTCAAGATAACAATCATTTTCAAAAAACAATTTCTAGACTGGACCATGAACAATAGGCAAACAAAGGTGAAATACCTGACAAGGTACCTGAGCTGTTATGCACATACACACTGCCAGATTTCCAGGTAAGTTAGACAATGTGGGAAAGCTATTGGATAAAAAAGGCTGAACATGCTCAGCAGAAGATAAGTCTGTAATTGCCCAGAATTTTGCACATGAATAGGAAGAAGAGACAAATGGTTAATGTTACTATGAGAACCAGGGTTGTCAGAGAATGAAAGAGTCACAGAGAGACTGAAAATTTTCTCCCAGGACAATTCTCACATCAACCCACACATCAAGACAAGGTGTCAGGGAGATGTCTTGCCAACAAAAATGAACTGTAGCTGTTGCCAGAATCCTGTTGAATATGCAGGAGCTGTGGACTAATTAAGTGGCAACATTAACCACAAACTGAAGATCTTAACAGCAGGTCAGCCTAGCAACTATGGGAAAATCAGTGTCCTCAGAGTTGAAAGAGAAAAAGTGATCTTGCAGCCTTGCTACTATGTTCAAAGAGAAATGGTCACCTGGATTTGAACTTGTAAATTCATAAAAGCAACTTGATTGGAAGTACAAATCAATGCCATCCCTTCAAAATGTTATTCAAAATAAGGAAATAATCTCTACAGAAACAGAATCATATCTTTGCACATCATCAGATCATATAATTGCATATCACCAAACCAGCATCTTTCTTAAGATAAAATCAGTGTGTCTTTGTATAGGGTATGTCATGGTTTTGGCAGTGAGGAGTCTGCAGAGGTGACCTCTGTGAGGAGAGGCCGGGGTTAACATGCTGATTCCAGCGGCTCCAACCACCCATTGCAGGGCACAGCTGAGCCCCCAGCTGTGATGCTCAAGCCTTGGGGAAAATGCCACAAAGGTGGAGAAGGCATGGAGGAAAAACTGAGAGAAACAGAGGTGCAAACTTCACGGGCAGTATCTGGTGTGTGGAGAGGACCATGCCAGAGCAAGTGGATATTTCCTGAAAGAACTGTGACCTGTAAAGAGGACTCACACAGGAGCAGGGGAACTGCATGAGGAGGAAACAGCAGAGATGAGCTGCCATAGAGTGACCATGACCCCCATCCCCCCTGTGCCTCGGGGCTGAAGTGGGAGGAGTTGGGAATGAAATTAAGCCTGCGAAGAAGCAGTGTGGGTCAGGGGAAGGTATTGTTTGGATTTTGTCTTTTGTTTTTCACCACCTGAATCTACTTTAATTGGCAAAAGAATAAATCAGTTTTCCCCAAGTCAAGTCCATTTCAGCCATGACATTAATTGGTAAGTGATCTTCCCATCTTCAACTCAACCCAAGAACTTTTTAATCTTATTTTCTCCCCCTGTCAAGCTGGGTAGGGGGAGTGGGCACTTAGTCAATATCAGCCCACCCCACTCCTGAAAACTGACAAAAGCTTAGCAGGTAGCAGGATTGTGATCTTAATCAAAAGACCATTTGTATCTAAGGTCAAACACTGAATATAAGAGGACCTTAAGATGGTAGATGATATTGTAGTTGCATGCAGTAAAAGGTAGAAAGGATAAAAATAGCATCAAGCCTTCCAACACATACTTCAGGCTGCTGATACACAGGAATAAGCTCATGGGAATAGTGCAGACAACGCATGATGGATAAAGAACTGCCATATGTGTGGCTGGTTAAATGACTGTTGAGATTGACCTTGAGGAGCGCCTAGGGGAAGGAGGAAGAACAAAACTTTATCATTCTTCCTATGAGTCATTAGAAGGATTCAAGAGAATATGGGATGGCATAGTTTTAAAGGAGTGAAGGACTTAAATCAGTTCTCTTCCATAGATTCATCCATTTCCTTCAGGAGCCCTGTGCAAAAAAAAAAGAGAAAAAAAAAAAAAAAAGGTACCAACAGGAGGAGCTACCCGATAGATCCGATAGATCATGAACAGTTTTCAGCACTATGGAATAATTGGTGCCAGTGGCTGAAAAGTCCTCTAAGACAGATTCTGCAGTTTCAGATATTTTATTGATGAGTTCTTACTGGTGAGCAAAAGCCAAACTGTTCACTACTGAAATCTGAGGGATATAGGAGAATTAGCCTTTTCTTCTAGCAGTCAGTCTCTTAACATCTCTCTTCCCTGTGAGACACATGCCTCTGTATTCCTCTGATGCAGCCATGGGAGAAAAGAAAAAGAACAGCAGAATACATATAGGTTCTCAGTATTCCTGCAGGTTTGGCAATTGTAGTTCATTCATTTTACAGATGACAGTAAGAGGGTAACAGTTGCCAAATTGCCTGGTCAGGCTCCAGCAAGGCCTCACTGACGTAAAATAATCTTGCATGGGCTAATATAGGAGAAAATTTCCATTACACTGCCCTAACTCTTTGAATGCTGGATAGAGCTTCCCAGGACCAAACACCACACTGGATTCACAGAAGGCAGCAGGCAGGCTGAACCTGAAAAACTCCAAAGCCCAAGAACAATACATATCTAGGCATGCATGATACAGATTCACCTCTCTCATCACTGGCCACATTGCCATATTATGACAATGTGAAGAAGATACCCTAAAAGGAAGTTCCAACTTGTGGCTCCAGAGCAAAACACTCAAGAGAGTGAACTACCAATGACAGGTGCAAACAACAGGGTTTGGATATGTGGTTTGGTATTGACCCCCAGTATCAGCATCAGCACTCTCTTTGGTGGTTAGAGAGAATATGTATCACAGGATCCCAGAACTATTCCTGTTCAAAGGAACCTCTGGAGGTCTTTAAACTAGGAATGACAGGAGAGAGCTACCAGCAGCCTTGTGAGGGACTGATGAGCAAAGCCCTGTGAAAGCTAACAAGCAAAGGGCCTGGGGTGATATGACAGGAAGGGGTCACAAAATCAAAACAGTCCCAGCCTTTCCTCATATGAGAGATGGTCCAGTTCCTTAATCCTCTTTTTGGCCCCGTGCTGGAAACACTCCAGTTGATTAAGAGGAAAGAGCTCGAGCAGATCCTCTAGAGGTACTGCAACAGAAAGAAGTTCTGGTGTCATAGAGGAATACACAACATATCACTTCTTTCAAATATATATGTATTTTTGCAGTGGTATGTCAAAGCATCTGAGCGTACCCACCAGTTCCCTTCAGAAACTGAATGATATCATACAATTTTCCTTTTAATTTATCTTTTATTTCCCAAATGCTTATTTCCCTCTACAGGAAATATTAATCAAAAAAGGGGAAAATGTTTTTTCCATACTGAATAGAAATCTAAACTCAAACCTCTTATTAAATTCTCCAAATGCGAAGTTTGCTTACACCCTCTTCCCCCATATGTTTTGTTTTGTTTTGGTTTGGTTTTAAATTATCTCAAGAGAACAAGACAGGGGATATTTCAGTGATGCCTTTGTATCAGTCTTTTAATTTGCTGAGGATGCTATCTGATTAGCTTCGAGCATTTAGAACACACAAATCTGAGTTCAGGTACTGTAAGCAAGAAACAAAGTACTTTTGAGAAAAATACTTCCATAAAGTAAAATTCTGAGGGGATTGCAGTGAGACAGTGGCAAATCATCGTCATTCAGGGTTATCAGGAGACTGCTAGTTTATTTCTTTTTCTCCTCACCCTCTTAATTTCAGACTCCGAAGATTCAGCAATTTGATTTCCCCATGTACAAACAGGGAGGTCTGGTTATTCCTAACTGCATAAAAGAGTTTCTGGAGAGCTTGGTTGAAGCAATGCATATCGAGACTCTGATAGAAATAAGAAACAGGAATAATCTATTTGGCTAAGCATCCTGATTCTGCCCAGAGTTTTGGAGTTCAGACCCATTGTTTTTAATGGTCTGACTCAGTGCGGCTGCTCCCAGCCCAGCCCCGCTGCACAGATGGCCCAGGGCCATAAAGTTCATTGGCTTATGTTCTGCTAGATTACAGTGTGACTATAATATCACTGGTTTGGGTGATCTGTAGCTCTGTAATAAATATAATAAACTTGGCATTCTAGCATTATCTAATGAGACTGAATTACATTTTTAATCTTGCTTATAGTGCTCAGTTTATACTGTGGACTGCTGGCATATTATACATATGGAAGGCAAATGCATCTTTTTAATATGGAATTGTTGATATTAATGAGATTTTTACACTTCTGTGAAGCACAGACGTGAAAATGTATCACTATATATAACCTTAAATGTCTCTTTAAATTTGATGCAGAAGATTATAACTGAGAAAAGATCTTGATTCTTCACCAGCAATACTTTCTTATCTGTGTATTTAACATAGTAAAGCATATTTTTACTTTCTGGTTTAAGATTATTTTGTTATGGTTTAGATAGATGTTATTGTTATTGTTATTGTTATTGTTATTGTTATTGTTATTGTTATTGTTATTGTTATTGTTATTACACAGTATATTAACATTATATTAATATTAGTATCAATAGTTAAACCATATAATAGGTATTTGCATTACTAATATTACTATTTACATAATGTAATACTACATACATGCTTATATACACAGATGAAATTCTGACTTCTCTAAAACAACTCTAATGAAATTAATAAAAGCAGTAAAAAAAATTAGAGAATATAGCTGGAGAAAAGGCAGAAAAAAAGATGGCTGCTTCTAATATACATGTTCACAATTGATAAGAAGTCTGATTTATGTGTCAAAAATACTTGTTTCAACTATCTTCTTAATAAAATATGAAGCACAATCTGCAACTAGTAAAATCACCCAAATTAATAGAAACTTTTCAAAGTAACTGAATAAAAAGAATTGAGGGGATCTTGATGTTTTTATGCCTTCCATTTGGCATTTTCAATATTATAAATTTGGAATTTATCAGACATACAAGAAAGATTTATTGCACATTCTGATTAATATATTCTAGGTTTAAATTTTACTGTAACTAGCAGAATACAAAAATTCTGCATTCTGTATGAGCTGATTTTATTTTTTTTTTTAACTTTAAGGATCACACAGAACTAATACTGAGTTTCAACAAGGATTCAAACTTGTTTCAAGCAGATACATCAGTGATACATTCTCCAAAACACTTACATGGGCATATTCAGATGTAAGAAAAAGTATTAACAAATCAATAATATTCCTATAACCATACTGATTAAACTAATTAGAAAAAAAAAAAAATAAAAAGAAAGCGGCGTTATTCACTAAAATGCTCTCTGCACACACCTCTTCTTTAAGCTGATATCTCAAATACTGCAATGTTCAAAATCATCATGTGCAGACTTTACAACACAGATTAACTTGGAAGAAATAACACAAAGAACTAACACAGTATTATAGGAAAATTATAGATTTTCCTTGATGGTGTCACTTCCCTCTATTGTTTAGCCTTGAAGACCTGCAAGATCACACCCTTAGGTGCTAAGAGCTGCTGGCATACTAGTGATGAATAATTCCAACAGGAAAGCATTGTAGACATCTAGAACTTGCAGCAAAATATCTTAAGGCCTGTATGTATTCATTTTTGGATCAAAGGGCAAGACAGTGTATTACCATTATATAGTAGATATAATTACAGGATATCACAATTACATTAAAGCTGTCTTACCTATCTAATTCCATTACATTTTACCTGGAAAATATTTTTAAAAATGAAAATTTCACATTCAAAATATATGTGATAAAACTGAGCTAGGTAAATATATTACCCCCCCCCCCCCGCTCCCCCCCCCGCCAAAAAAAAAAAAAGGTAATAAGAACAATTTGTGTTATACAATTCCCTTCCTGTCAAACCATTAAACCATTATTTCTTATCAAAAGACAAGTAACTGCCTCTGGGAAACCACTTGAATTCTAAAAAGAAAAAAAGTAAACAATAAGAATATGATAAGCATTGTGAATGTAGAAAAATAAACACTGGGATATTATGATGCAAGAGTAAAAATCATGGAAGGTGTAGGGTGCACCAGAGAAAAAAGACAATATAAAGAAAGTAGTCAAATGAATATATACAAAGTAACATAAGTCCTTTTGCACTGAATTTTCATGCAGAAAGAAAAATACGATGCTAGAGCAATATTATATATCACCTAAACAAGATGACGATTGTGCTTGTTAAATACTGAAGCAGGTTAGAAAGGGTAAGGAAGAAAACACAGTAATAGGAGAGTTTAATTACTCCCAAGTAGTCTGGTAAGAAATCATGACAAGATATGACGCAGGGACTACATTTTTAGATGCTGTAAATAATGGTTTCTTGGAACCATTAGAAAAACCACAAGAGAAATAACTCTCAATTTTGCATTAAGCCGGGCATAGGATCTGTTTCAACACATAACCATCAAAAATACACTTAAAAACACTGACTATAATGTACTCAACTTCAGTGTCCTTCTGGGAGAAAAATACCCTTAAAAATCTACCAAAAATAGTTTAACTGCAACAGAAAGATTCTATTTAGGATAAAAATGAAAGGAAAAAATAATGGGTAAAGTACTTGCAGGTTGCAGTAAAAGACTTACATTGAGTTCAAATAACTGTGTATATGCTACCTAAAAAAAATCCAGACATTATTTTTTAAAAAGAGGAGCTTGGATAACGGAATGGCAGAATAAAGAAGACTATTAGATGACATCTTTCAGACCGAAATATAGGTGGAGGGTGTAAAGGAAACATATCTGGTTAAATCTAATTAAATCTAAACCATGCATACTCAAAAGGGGTCTGGGATTTAATTTATTTTTGACAGAAAAAAACACTTGAAGAACTGTAGGATCATGGAACAGCTCAAGTTAGAAGGGATCTCGAAAGATCATTTGGTTCAACCTTTCAGAGGAAAGGGAACCTAGATGAGATTATCTAGCACCCTCTCCAATCACACATCAAAACCCTTCAGTGATGGAGACTCCACCATGTCCTTGGGGACGTTGTTCCAGTACTCATTAAAACTTAAAAGAAGGAAGCCTGTAGTTATTTAAAGATGGTATGTAAATTTTCACTTAAATTGTGTTCAGTACCAAAATACAAGAAAGTGGCAAATATGATACCCATTTTATAAAAAAGGAAAAAGAAATGTCAAAATGGTTGAAACAAAGTAAGACCCAGCAAATCTATATTCAGCAGCACTTTCCTAGAAGTTGTAATAAAGAATGCAAGTAGCGAAAACACGGAACAACATGACATAAAGAGTCAGTGTAAAATTTTGTAAATGAAAGCTATGCTTCCTCTATTATTATTACTACTACTATTACTATTATTATTATTAAAAACATTAATGGTTCTGTACAAGAGAATAATTGAACAACATAGCTAATTTCGTTTCTAAAAATATTATTGTATGGCTTCCCACCAAAAGCCATTAAAGAAAATTAATAGTCATGGGAAATACAGAAAGGCCTTTTTTTGGATTAATAAACTAGTTAAAAGAAAGGAAACAAGATTTAAAAATACTAGGTGGGTTGTCACATGGTTAACTGTCACAAATATTTTCGAGTCCTGTTGAAGACATTCACAATTTATCTAAGACTGCATGAAGTACTGAGGTAAAAAAGTTTGCTGATCAGTATAAACTATTTGAAATAGTCAAAACAGCAGCTCCCTGCAGAAGACTGCAGAATTATCTCTTCACTCGAGAGACAGGACCCTTGATTTCAGGAAAATGACTAACTGTATGAGAACAGAGCATGTAAACCATGACTTCTCAAGAATGTGCAGCAGCAAATGTGACAGCAATCAGTAAAACAATGAATGACATGTAGAAGATTAATTTTTGGTGATGTGACAAATATCTATTTAGTTTCTCTGTATATTTATATAAAAGCACATAAATATATAAAACATTTGCGGAAGAATAAGCAGAGCTTTTATTAGAATAAGCATTTGCATGATGCAAAGACAGATCCAGAGCATCTCCTAAATAGGCCATTAGAAAGAAAAAAGCTCATCAAGATCTAAGGCTGTCATGTCAAGATCCAAGAAGAAATCAGACATCCTTCAGGAGGAGGCACAATGCATTTCAAACCAGCAAACTCTCTGAAAAAGCCTTTCTGAACACTGTAATCACACACCAGACTTAAAAGACCTACAATGTGTAAGGAAAGTCAAATTAAAAGGAAGTGGCATAAATAAAATGGCATTATTATTATTATTATTATTATTAACAAAAAAAAAACAAAAAACAAACAAGCAAACAAAAAACCCACAAAAACCAAAAAACAAACCATGGGTGCTGGAATTGATACAAACAGGAACAGCTCAGTTTTCACAAGGTAGCACTGAAACCCCATGAAGATATTGGATAGAAGAGTCAACACTGTTCACTTGCACTTTCTGTGTCAGAGCAGAACCTCAAAATGAAGTGCAACGCTACTACAAGCTGAGCACCTACATTCCACTACACCTTCAGTGAAGACTGGCAACTAGCTCCTGCTTAGTCTATTCTGAACTACAGCTTAAACTCATGGAGTAGATGATGCTTTAAATTATATAAAATATGAAATAACAACAACTACCAAGCAGATTTATGATCTGATGAAAAAAACTATAACCAGTCTATAGGTCTCATTGATTAAAATACGGATCCAAAAAAAAGGGAAACTGAACATTTTTTTTTTAACTTAGAGGACTGTGTGAAAAGATCTGGCAGTTTGACTTGCAAACAATATGTCAAAATTCTGTCAAAATAAAATGGTTTTACAAAACATATAATTCTTAATAACTAAGTATGAAAATTTCAGATGTGCCGTGGAACAACAGGGAATTTGTGGAGGTTCAAGAACTGGCTCCTCTAAGGTTTCAAACTATCCACTCTTACTTATGCCACTGTAGCAAACAGTTGCACCCATGTAACAGTCTAGTAGGCTTTGTAGTCCTATGAAAAAACTGATCTCCTTTCCTTTGTTGGCTTCTCCAGGAGTCTTCTCAAGTTGAACACTGCAGCCCAAGGAGCATTAACTGGACCACTGTAATTCATTCACATCTGATGACTACTGCAGCAGGATGCTAAATCATCATGTAGATCTAATATTATTATAAATTATTATGTGAAAGTTACTGTCAGAGATCCATTCTGCAGCTTTATCAGATAAGGTGAATGCCAGATAATCAAACCTGCATATTGTGCACAGATTGTACTAAATTCTCCCACTGCTTTATGATGGTCTGGCAAGGGACATGGATCATAAACTATGTCTAACTAAACAGTTACTGTTGCTTTGGTCTATGGAAGCAAAGCAGCCGTAACACAGAGCAAACTGCTTTCAGATCATTCCAAAATAAGGGCCTGATTTTGTGTTTTGTAATACCTATTTTATACTATTTCTTCAGTCAATACTATTGAATTCAGTGGATGAGTAATTGCAACAAAGAATGCCAATTTTTGTGTCTCAATAATAATTTGTTAAAATCTTTAAAACATTTTCATCTACATGTGGTAATACCTGAGAATATTCTGAGACTAAATGGGCAGTTTCACAGCATCATATGCTTGTGATATCACACTATCTCTTTCTCATAAGAAAACCACATTTTTCTTATATATGCACAGCATATTTTATACTTATGTACTTAAAATATGTACCTCCACAAAAAAGTTCACCCAGGTATGGGCTAGTATAACTGAGAGACTTTAGATGTGTAATGACTTCCGTCTCAGTTATTATACAACACTAACACTCCACAATCCTGAGCGTATCACTCATTATCTGTTTCTGTTTTCCCGTTGGTAATGTTGGATACAAAAGCCTGCATATATATTTGCATACTTTCCACTTGGTCTTTTATCTTTGTTTTATTTAGAAGATTATTCTCCAGGTACAGAAGCTTCCTTTCCTTCTGAAACTTCCTGGTTTGAATACTTGCAAAGTTTAATTATGGAGAACTGCGTATGTTGAAAAGGAATATGAAGATATAATGACATTTCACATTCTTAATACTAAAACACTATTAGCTCTAGATATAAAAATTATTGGAGCAATTATAGCAGCAGAAATAACACTATTACTGCAGTCAACTGTTGCTGTAGGTATTTGAAAACAATCTTTAATTTCCCTTTGAGTGTACCAATCTTATCTACTCTGCAAAAGAACAAGATATGGAAACAATTAGTGATACTAGACCTAGCATGAAATTAATTATTCTGAAACATGTCTTGAAATTCCAGAAATAATGTCTTTTTTTTTTTTTTCCAATTTCTGATTTAAAATGTCTTTTTTTCTGCGTGTAATTTGGTTCCTATTTTCCTGTTGTTGCTTTTTAATCTTAGAAAACAGCTACCATAAACAGCTCTAAAAAAACAATATTTTAAAAATATGACACTATTTAACTGTTTAACTGATTTTGCCATTTACCTGTTTCTTAGATGTGACAAGTCTGAAGTATGCCTGTCACATTCTTTAACAAAGAAACAGGATATGATTTAAACATGAGTAATAAACATAGCTGTCACAGAATTGGATGGTAGTTTTTTCAATGTGTAGAGGCAGCGGGATGAGATGTCTGCCAGCCAGCTATTTATAGTTTAGCTTTCCTCCTGACTGCTCAGCTCTGCCTTCCTATCCTGTTAGATAAATCCAATAAGCTTTGCAAAGGACAGTTTACAGAGAGTCATAAAAACAATTTCTTGCTGTGCGTGAAACAGTTTGCAGTGCTTGAACTTGGATGAATTCATCCAAGGTGTTTCAGCACATGTACCTGTTATTGCATTTTCTACCCACATCTTCAGGTCCTTGCTCTCTAGTTCATATCCAGGCAAATACTTTTTCTATCTTTGGCTTGTGGGTGTGTAGCATCAGAGAATTGTTGATGTGTATGAGGAAGAAGGGGCAGAGATGAGTGTTATGGACCAACCACAACCTCCATTCCCCATCCCCCGTCCCACTTGGATGGAGGTGATGTAGGAGTTGAGACCTGAAGCTGGCAAAAAACCAAACCAAAACAAAAAAGGAATATCCACTGTCCTTCCTTTGTCTATAAAGCCAGCCATCTCAATATAGAAGGTCAGGCAGATTTTCCCCTTGGCAAATCCATGCTGGTTGTTCCCAAGGTCCTGCTTGTCCTTCATTTGTTCCTACAACTGTCTCAGGAACTGAGTTGTGCCATTGGCCCCACCAGCTCATGGTTACCCAGTTCTTCCTCCTTGGTCTTTTTAAATATCACAGAATCACAGAATCAACTGGGTTGGAAAAGACCTCAGAGATCATTGAGTCCAACCCTTGGTCCAACTCTAGTCCGTTTACTAGATCACGGCACTAAGTGCCATGTCCAATCTCAGTTTAAAAACCTCCAGGAACGGCGAGTCCACCACCTCCCTGGGCAGGCCATTCCAATGCCTGACCACTCTCTCTGTAAAGAATTTCTTTCTAATATCCAGCCTAAATTTCCCCTGGCAGAGTTTAAGCCCATGCCCCCTTGTCCTATTGCTAACTGCCTGGGAGAAGAGACCAATCCCCACTTGGCTATAACTTCCCTTCAGGTAGTTATAGAGAGTGATGAGGTCATCTCTAAATATGAACATAACATTGCATCTGTGTTTTGGCAGTCATCAGGGACATCCTCTGATTTCTCTAGTCTTTCAGAGGTGATAGAGAGTAGCCTTGTGATAACAGCAGCCAGTGGCGCATGCTTGTATGCATCCTATCTGGACCCATGATACTTCATATAACTGGTTTACTTAAGTAGTCCATAACTTTACTTTGGTCTACTGTTCTAGTGTTTCTCCCCAACAACCACTGCCACTGGGCACAGAGATCTGGGAGATCTGAGAGCTTCTGATTAATGAAGAAATCTATTGGGTAGTATGGCATTGCTTGCTCGGATCTCACAGGTGTTCTTTTAAATATATCACTGCCTTGAGGGTAAGGCTGTAATCTGTTCACCTGAAGTGCAATCCCAAGCTGTGGCAGCAGCCAGGGAAATCAGTAGAGGGTGACTAGGAAGGAAATTAAAACTTCTGTTGATAGTGTGCTAAGTCTGTTATTACCCTGGGCAGTGAAAACATAAGTAGTTGGTGCTTATTAAGCCTTCCAGTCTAGTACTATCATGACTTTGTTTATTGATATTTCTATTCGAATTGGTGTATAATAGGCAGAACATCAACCAGGTTCAGAACAGACTCAAAACACCTCAGTGAGTACATACAAACAGTAACAATTCCTGAAAGATCCTATGGTTTCCTAACCAATCTTTAAGGAATCTTTAAGGAAGATTGAAACAATTTTCCGTCTTAAAGAAAGTGTAAAAGGCTACCTCTTACCTTACTCCTTATACAGAATGGCATTGAAGAACTAAAAGAAAAACAGTCAAGATAGGGAGGTATCTCCCCTTTCATTTTTGGAAAAGAAAGCTTCAACTTTTTGAGATTGAAAGGCACAGAATAATTGTTGCACGTTGCCTTACATGCTGAGGGCACTCTGACTCTAAGCAATATCGAATAGTAAACATACAGACAAAAAATAAATGTGGATAAAATGCATGGACACTTGAGAGCTGATTAGAAAATTGCAGTATAGGAAATCCTCTGAGGATAAAATATCTTACCCTGAGGGCTTCACAGATCATATCAAACTTCACACATAAAGAAAGGAAAAGAAATATAGCCTGGAAATTAATAGTGTAGCATAAGCCAGTTCCAGGAATACAGAACTCCTGTGTCAACAGTTTCTGGCACTGACAGCTAGAAGCTCCTGTGAGACAGAAACTGGAGCAGTCTTGGGTCTGAAGTCAATGCTCTCTACAACTTCCCCAATATTGGAAAGTATGAGAGGCAACAGCAGGGCGAACTACTCCAGAGAGAGAAAGAGCTCATCTAAAACAAGACAATGTATTACTAGGCAGATACTATGGATATCACACGGGTCATTAATCAGACCTGACTCCAAGAGTGATCAGAGCATTTGCCAGAGAAAGCAGAGTCTCAGCTGGAGTAGAAATCTCCCTTGAAGAGAACTGCAGGACGAAGGTCAGAAACAGACCTTTTCTGTTTCAGGGATGATAGAGGTTTTACAATAGAAGCCTGACTGCCTGGGTCAAAGATTATGAGAAATAAACTTCCTGGAGTGGCTTCCTACTGCTGGGATTGAAAAGCCCACATAAAGAGAACTTGGGCAGACGGTGCTCCTTTCCCCGACAAAAAGGAAAAATAAAGCCTTTATAGACTGTATGTGGCTTATAGCCAACAGTCTTTGATGAGGAAGCCAAGAAAAATTAAACTTGCCCAAAGCTACAAGAAGTACAAATTAAGCAGAATGAGACACTAAGATCAAAATGAACACAAAAATCACAAAGGAACAAAGAATGTGAAGTGAAATAAAAGGCTGAAGCAATCTCAAACAGAAAGCAATGAGCTGCAAAAAGCTTCATGGGAAACTACAGAAACAACAGAAAGTCAAGGATGTATTTTCATCTTTTGGGGAAGTTATTTGAATATACACTTTCCAAGTACTGAGGGAGGTTAAGTATCAACAGCTTTAGTACTTGCATGTGTCCCACATCTGTAACCTCATCTAAATAACAAGCATGGACCATATCATTTCACCTATTAATCCTGTGTTAAGAATAATCTATTGAAATGCAACACCCTTAAAGAAAGCCCATCTTGATATGACAATCCAACACATACATAGGTAAAAAGTCCTAGCAGTATACTACCCTTAAACCACTGTGTATTATCACTATTTTAACTTACCTAAGGTAAACCTATTTTTCTAGATTTTATTTTGCTGTTAGCTAGTTATCATCTCAAACTTCCTTCTCACATACACATTATTTTGTATAATCCTCAAACAAATTGCTTCTTTACCTGCTCCTAAATACACCCTACAGATAGAACTTCTTTAATCCTTCCCTATAAATTCTTTGGGGGGGGTCTCCAAGAACTTTTTGCTTAGCCTTTAAGAGATATGTCATTTAAAAATTGATAACATCTTTTCTTTATATCTTATTAGTATAGACCATTTCTTGTGCATATATTTCTATAGTAAATAAAATTTTCCATGCAACCAATAGGATAAAATATTCCAGATGAAAGGATAGTTTGAGTATGAACATTTGAATTCAGGAAAAAGTTATATAACTACAAATGTGTTCTGATGTGTTCTGTTCATGCCAGTATGTTGTATTTATAAGTATACTTCTGGCTAAGTATTTTGCAGCCTTAAGAGCACCTACTCATGAAAACTTTTAAGCTGGGTTCCAGCTTCATTTATTACTGTACAATTTATTATAAGGTGAAAGCAATCTAGAAAAGATGCATTACAATAACAGCATCAAAACCATGTCTGTGCTTGAAATTACTGTATTTTTGTCATTATAGGATGACCTTCACTTACTGAAGAACAGAACAGAAATAAAAAGGTTAAAATAATAGTCACAGGGTGAAGCCTACCCAAAAGTGTGGCTTGAAGAATGAAATCTGGACTATGTATGTCCATCTCTGACTACAGGATTCTGCTACACAGTGGAAAAAGCAAAAATTCCCACAGATTAACCTTGTTATAGTTGGGGAACGACATCTTATCCAAAGATCACTGCTCAGAAAAATGAGACCAATGCTATACCAACACAGCACTAACAGTTTCGTTTATTCCACTGCATATGGAAAACAAGTAAAGACTCACAAATAATCTTTGTTATGTAACGGTGAACAGATTTACATTCTGGTAACACATCTGAGGGTGTTCACATAGAGGGTTAAACAATCCAGGTAGCAACACTGGTTGGCTTTAGATAAGGGGAAAATCAGAGGCTGACTTGGAGCTACGTGGCTAACAACGCCACTGGTGCCTTGTGCAAACAATTTAATTTAAAAAAATTATACATAGTTATGACAAAAGCCCTTTGGGCATAGGGCGGGACTCCATACTCAGACACCCGACAAGATGTAGAAGGCAGAGCCAGCAGGAACTGCTCTGCACAGGGCACTGCTCTGCACAGGGGCCATACCGCCAGGAGCTGGTCTCAGTGACCCCTGGGTGCAAGGTGCCAGTCTCAAATGAATTACAGGGGCTGGGACTTAGATCAGTGTGAGTGTCATAGACTACAACAGAAACCACTCATCTAGTTTTGAAAAAAAAATTAAAACATTGGCTGGAAGCCACTTAAGTGATGTTCATCTGTTATTATGATGACTCTCCCCCCAGTTCCTCCATAACAGCAATTCGGTAATGACCCACTTCTCTCCAGTGCTCTGCATGACCCTGTGCATATCTTACCACCTTCACAGCTCACTTGCTCCCCAGCTCTGTGCCAGCCCATTGCGTATTAATTCTCACCCCTGCATGCGCCCTTACCCTACCTGCACACATGGTCCATTTTTACACACAACTGTCTGTGCCAGCACAGGATGCAAGCAGAGATCCTCTCTGGTTATGGAACCCAGTGCAGTTACACTCTTCACATCTTAATAGAACTAGCACCTGAGGTAACAGGTATGTCCTCTACATTTGATTGTGTTCGCTCCTTGTCTACTCAAGGCAAACAGGAATGCAGATCATAGCTTCAGGCCAGAATGCTGTTTCTGCTCACTTCACTTACCAATGTCTCAGGCACCAGCAAAATCCTGCAAGGGACCATACTCATCCTTCAGATGTAATCATCAAAAAGCTGCAAGTAATTTTTTTATTTTTTGCATAGTTCAAATCTCCCCAGTTCTAACCTGTTCAATATGCTCCTCCCAAAATAACAAACAAATAAAAAGAAAAATATACCTGCTTAATTGCATAACGATGAGGCAAGCCACCAACAAATATGGATCCTGTTTCAAGCCAATATGAACCGGACAAGAAATTGCTAGGCATACTGGTCTGTGCAGATATCCCCAGGACTGACATTTCTGCTTCACACGGTGCCATGCCTTGCCTGCATAGATTTAGAAACAGGCACGTTTTACCACCATATATAGTTTACATTACTCTGTATCTGACAAATTAATTAGGTTGTTAGTAAACCAATAAGGAAAGAAAATCAAGTAAATAGCTGTTTTTATATTAAAGACCATAAACATAAAATAAGCTGTTTAACAAGATGTAAGTTGGTATCTTTGGGGTCTGAACTTCCATTAAAATGAAGCCACATTGTAAATCTGAACAATATAATTGCTTAAAAAGCCAAAACACATAACAATGGGTGAATAAAACAGGCTGGCAATTTTTAACAATAACAAGAATGTTTTGTAATTTGAAAAAAAAAAGACATCCATTGACTTAAAATATTTTAAATATCCTGCTTTTTCATTACAAAAAAGATAACCCAGAAAAGCAATTTAAAACAAACTGCATTTTAGAGACTGCAGACCTACTATAATCTGTAATACTTATCTTAAAAAGCATTATTCCTAAAACTGAAGGCAGTAATATTAGGTCCTGAAACTAACATATACATTCCCTTTCTTCTCTCCCTGTCCACACATACCCTCTTAACAGCATCAGTCTTAACAGCATGCATAAATTGTTAACAATAAACAGAAGGTGCAAAGTAAACAATTTGGTTTTCTTCAATTTTTTCTTAATGATGCAAAGCTCATTTACATTCCAATATCGAACTGGCAGCAAGCACTCTGTCTTCATGAAAGGAGGAACAGTGAAGAAATATCAGAACTAAACAACAGTTTTTCATGTAGGAATTTCTTTTTGCCTGTCCTTCTCTCTGCAGACCAAACAAATCAGAGTTCAATCAGCTGTATGTTTAAAAATATTAATGTGTCTTTGTAATAAGGTGTCACAAAAAATCTATGTGAAAATAGCAGATACAAAACAAAATCATAAAACCAACAGTCTGTATTTTAGCTAGGATGGTATAGGTAAAGTAGGAATTCCACTTACCCTGTTCTGAAACGTATTAGTTACAAAGAGGGCAAAGAATTTTCTTCACTATTTTCTGACAGATAAAGATATATAAAATATTTCCCACGTGCTATTTGATAAGGTCTTCTATAATTTCTAACTGAGAGGTTGAAGACTTAACATTTGCAAACAGTTCTCTGTGTTTCTTTTCTGTATAATTGGTTTGTGATACTTTCAGAAAAATATGAAAACATAGCATTAGCTTTTTAACAGAAAGGACTGCAGATGTTTTTGCAAGCGAAAAGGCCTACCCATCCTATGGTAAATAACTTCAGGCAAAGAATATAAAGTTTTGTTTCTTGGTGAAATCAACTTTAAGGAGAGAAATAAATTGGGATTTTAATTTTATAGACTAAAACTTCTCAATGGATTGTTTTGGAGTTTTATTTTTGTTTTAATCTCATTTTTTCACAAAGTTTTTAAAAACTTGCTAATTAATAGCTAACATGAATGAGAAAAAGGAGAAAATTGTAGCCAACTTTGGTCAAGGAAAGGAATGTTTTCCTACCATGTTTTGTAGATATCATGCAATGATTGTATATCTAAGCACATACACAAGGTTCTTCAGCACACAATTTTCATTACTTGCTTACAAAGGGAATTTGCTGATATTGTGACAACTCATACATGCATTCTTAGTAGCTCTGTTTGCAACGATCAAGTAGATTTTCCTAAGGCTTGAACCCAGTATGACATCTTAGATATTTTCATTCTACAGTAGAAAGCTGTGGTTAGAGTTCTAAGGAAAAAAAATATTGATTTTTTAATATCTAAATTTTATTCTGTTTCTGGTAAAAGGATATAATATTTATGAATAAAAGCATAATAATAGGATAACATTATTTCTGAAATATTTTAAAACTGACTTGTTTTAATGCAACACAATACTTAAGACTGGAGAAGAAGAGGGTCAGGAGGCAAAATGACAGCCATCTTTTAAAAAAATAATTCACAGATTCACTAAATGAAGAAAAGCTGCCCAAACAGCTTTTTTTTTTTTTTTTTAATTACTATTTCTTCTACACATTTTGAGATGCTAACTCTGTAACTAATTAAATGACCACGTATGTACTTCTATTGCACAAGCATCCTATTTACAAATGTGGTTCTTTTCACCTTAGCTTTAGACATATTTGCTAGCTTGTTCATAATAGCTTCTATGAAGGATATGCAGAGGTATTTTTGTGAGCATATATAAACATATTTTGAAATTAATTCCCAGTACATTATGTCAGAAAACAAGTTAATGCAATTCAATAGCATGAGCTGCCTTTGCCCTAAGCTTGTTAGAATGTCAGCCATGCACCTTTGATTGTGCTTGATTGAATCTAGCAGGGTCTGGCCAAATTAGAATAACAACCTTAAACCATTATTGTTTAGCATTTGCTGATGATACAATCACTGAGTCATATATGCACTCTATGAAATTTTCATCAGGCTTTTAAAATACTTTCTCTACAATCAGCACATTGGGTGCTTTAAAGGTCAAGTAAGACAGAGCTTTTTGCATAATTATAAATGTGGAAATGCATACAGCAACTCTCAAGCACTTTTGCTGGCTACGCTACCAGTAATTGTGCCTCAGTCCAACCCAGGAGTAATAGCTCACAGATTCCTCATTTGTACTCACATAAATGTAATGATTAAATACTGGCCTATTAATTATAACCTGAAGATGAGTTCTGTTCAAACAGTATTAAATCCATTGCCTAATGCCTCACAGGTTGGAAGGCTAGAAAGGTCAGATAATAATTTGATAACTGTTGGGGTAAGATAATGGTACCTAAACATGACAATGTCTGCATGAAATCCAAATCCTTTCACATAATGTCCTTACTTGTTGGCATTTGTTAGTGGTGATTAAATAACATGCTTGGGATTATAATAAAATGGTAAAAAGATAATAAAATAAATGGGCTATGAGGAAGAGGGAAATGGGGATGCCCAGATAAAGTGTTAAATGTCAGTTATGCTGTGTAGCCTTGCTGGAAATAAAGCTGCTTTAATTTGGTTTGCCTGACAAGAAAGGGAAATCTCTTGTTCTAGAAATAAGATTGAAACTTTCACCCATCTCTAACTATTTCATTTTGATCATCCTAAACAACAACAAACAATTCATTAATTACCCTTGAACTATTTACGATGTAATGTTAATATTCAGTCTATTAATCAAAAACAACAGGTATGCGAACAGCTATATCAAGTATGAATTGTGAACTACAAGAATTAAAGACGTGTTATTATCATATATTCTAAAACACAATCCCAAAGTTCTTTGCTTTTATTAAAGACTACCGATTGACTGATTAAAGCTGAGAAACATTTCACTTTCACTGTGTTTAATTATTATTTTGCAGATTTTTTATCTTAAAAAAAAAAAATCTAACTCATGTTTCTCTCTGTTTTCACTCAGTATCTAGTAGATTTTATTTTCTGTTTTCATATAAAACTGCTCCTTGCAGTAGGATTTTTATTGTTGTAAAACTGTAACAAAACAATAGACCTGTTGTCACAGACAAGAGTTACATTTTCTCAATACACATTTAAAAAGTGGGATCAGTTTTGACCCAATACTGGTTTTAAAAACCTTAAGGCTTTGCAAGGGTGTTTGAGACAACTTTAAGATTGAAACATTTGTATCTCTCTGCTCAGAGAGCTTGTGCAGGTTTCACCCTTGGAGGTTTTCAAAACTTGACTGAACAAAGCCCTGAGCAACCTTGTCTGGCCCCTCGGCTGTCCCAGCTTTGTGCAGGAGTTTGGACAAGAGACCTCCTGAGGTCCCGTCTGGTCTGAATTATCCTGTGATTCTATCATCCTGTGACATTTTTCTGTAGGAGATGTATATAGCAAAAAAAAAATCCAAAATCACCCCAAAACCCAGCCCCATTGTAATAACATTTAGAAAATAAGTCAGAATCTCATATTCCCTCAGTAGATTTATTTAGATGGAGTACATTTCAGTTACTCTCAGAGTCACTAAATTTTTACTCTGCAGTAATATGTATCATTTTAAATGGCTCACATCTGTTGGTGCTGACTGTGCCCTACTGAGACACCAGGTAACACACACTTTCATGTTGCAAATGAACTAATGAGTCAACAATGTATTTTTTTTCTCATTCTCTCTGACAGCAGACTCGTATTTCCTGACCTTGGAGCTGATGTCTTACTCTGGTCTTAGAGAATGATTTAACTAAATAAATAAGGAAAATTAAGTTAATGACAAGGCATCATATTAACTGCTCTAAGAATACAGGTGGAGAAATAATATGTGTTTCATATTCTAAGGAATGAATAAATATGGCACCCCCTTATTCTTTTCACAGAGATTACACTTATATTACTAAAGTAAAAAGGTCCACAACATGAGTTCAAATCCTCACATATAATCATCCATATTTTTATGATATTATCACAGTTCCTATTAGAGCTGCCACCCAGGCTAGCTATCATCTCCATTTCTGAAACTGAACAAGTTCACTGGTTACTGCAATTCAGGAATCATTCCTAGTTTAAATGTTGCCAACCTATTTTGCAATAAGTATTTTTATAGACACAATCTGGGACCTGCCATTTGGCTGCAGGTCCAGAGAATAGTTTTCAAATTTCAATTTTATTTACTACTACAGATTTAGCTAAAGAAAAAACAATAATCTATGCTCACGGCCATTTCTGTCTTTGCACTTGGGAGAGTTTCAAGTTACCTTCTGCTCACATTGTAACAGCCTTAAATGTTGTTTACAGAAACTAAACTTAGAAAACAATATGCACTTATTTCAAATTGATGTAAATAAAATGTCATTTAGTGAACAGCCTGGCCCAAATGAGAGTATTGTATTCAAGCATAAAGACAGTGGAAAGTTTAGGCTTGGATCTAGATTTGCAACACCAACATTTTATTTTAAGTGGAACTGAAAAGCTGCACCGAATTAGAAATAATTACACAGTGGAGATGCATATGTCCATGAGCTCCACAGGCCAACATTATTTCTGGTCTCTATATCCTGTCTGTGTTCTCCATAAGATCATTTCTGTGCCTGTGACATGGGGCCAAGGCAGCCACAGAACACTGAACCCACTGTTCATATCAATAACCAGACTTTGATGTTACTCATAAAATAATAAAGGACAAAGTTTTAAGTATACTGCCTGTTATTAGAGTCATACTGTACTGTACTCTTTTTATATTTCTGTCCCTACAATATATTGTTTTTGAAATTAAAGCAGAAATTTTTCATTCTTAGAAGTGAGACTAATGAGCTCTTTTGAGATCCAAAGGAAAAGAAAGTAGCAATGACAGAAACACTGCTAGTATTTATTTTGATAAATAATCTGAGCAAGAATAGATCACTATAAACGATATACAGGATTTGTCACTTTGATGATTCTAAATTTTAGCTTCTGAGTGTCTCCTTTGATGGCAGAGTTTTGAAAAGATATAGACTGTGATTTGTACCCAAGATGTGGTCTGACTAACTAATTAAGCTTTTATCTTAAAGAGACTGTAAAACAACAGTTTGTATCAAACTAATTGGTGGTATTAAGTTGCTATTAACTGCTATTACGATCAATTTAGTACAATTAAATCCATTGCGTTCAGTTACATTATTTAAAAAAGGCAGTTGTTTATTCTCTGTTGACTCATATGAAGTTTATGAAAAATAGGCGCTCTTTGTAGAACATAAAAAACATGGACAACATATTGAGCTTTGATTTCCTGAGGCTTTTAACTCTAATTAAGACTTTTTCACATTGCATTGATGCAAAATAAAATAATATTATTTAGTTGCAAACAAATGCACTTAGTTTTAATCCTTTGTTTTCTTAGATTTGATCAGTGCAGATTTTTTTTGTATACTGAGACAGTTATGCAAGAAGAAATTTTACTTTCAATATTCTCAGTTTCTGGAAACTAACTGCAATATCTGAGACTATTAATTCCAAGGTTCTCTTTCATAGTTTCTAGGTTTTGCCCATTTCCACTATTCCTTCTTTCTCTGTGAATTCTTAGTTCTTGCTGAATGAATAAAGTATTTTTTGTAGAGACTACAGAATAGCAAAGGGTATTCTGACAGAATGCAGAACTGAGATCTTTACTACACAATATTTGAAAGGTGTACATTCATGTAACATCAGCAGGATCAGAGCAAGATTTTTTTTCTGAAAAAAAGCTTGTTTCTGAAAGAAAGGTAAATTGCTCATTTTAAGAAGACGAGCTTTAAGCTAACATTTTAGATAAATTCTGAAAGTGAAGGGAGGCTTGAATCATCTCACTGGCACTTCTTATACATCTATTGATGTGGTTTGACTGGCAATTTATACAAAAGGGTTAGTTCCTGCCTTTATCCCATGGCATTCCTGTGTTCCTTCTCCCTTCTTTGCACAGCATTAAGGAAATAATTCAACTGAAAACAAAACAAAAGTATATCTTTTAACTGGATCAGTTCTCTATATGAGCTCTGGCCATATGAACCAGTAGCAAGATAAAAAAAAAAAAAAAAAGGAAGGGGGAACAAAGCAGCTTGAACATGGAAAAAAGGAAAATAGAAACGAGAAAAAACAAGGAAAAGGAAAAGGAAACCCAAGGCCACAAGTCTCCCCTTAAAGAGTTTCTGAATTTTCCCCTTTTTGCTGAAATGACTTATCCAAAAAGAAATAAAAGGAGTCCCCTCTTTGATGACGGAGCACAAAATGACCAGATTTTTAAAAGGTAACTTTTAAAATAAAGAAGATGTAGAAATAAGTCTGATAGATTAAATAAAAGGCTTCAAAAGAAATTTATTCTATAGCTTGAATAAATACTGTTGGTCTCAAACAAAATCGCCTTCCTCCCCTGGTCTTACAAGGCTCACCTTAGTGCTTACTTACTAGAGCAGGCATATTCTTTGCCGCCTTTTTTTTTTTTTTCCCACTTTTTCTCCAGTCTGCGCTGTTGCTGCAGATTGTCTACAAGCTCTGTCCTGTCCCTCAGGGAGACAAAGCTTATTTGCTTTCAGAAGAGGAGCAATCTCCCCGTCTCCAGATGACTCTGACTGAAAGGAAATCATGTGGGTGAAGTAGAAAGACAGCTTCCTTCTTACTAGTAGGAGTTAAGAGTGTGCAGTATTCACACTGCATCATTTGAGTGAAAAACAGCTATAGTGCTTGTCCTGCTCTCTGCATATCCCTCTTTCTTCAGTGAGAAAAATGTGGCTTGCATCATATTTCAAATACTCACGCTGCCTCATATCTGCCTCAGTCCAATGGTTTTCATAGAACTCAGACCTTCAGGCTTCTGGATGTCACGTGCAGTGCCTAAGAGCATTTTTCTCCCGGTACAGAACTGGCTAATTATTTTTATTTCTCAGTTCTTGGGGACATCTCTCAAATAGCAGAACTTGAGTTTTGTGGTGAAAGAATAACTAGCAGGCAAAAAAATATCTATGAAGTGAGAGGGAATTATACCTCTTAGATGCCGGCCACTGCTTTTTCATATAGTCAGGGTCACATATCTGAGACAGGGTTAGCAGGGTCAGAAAGGAATCTTTACCTAGCTTCTATTTTCTGCTTTTCACTGAAGTACTGGCTGGGGTTTTCCAGCTGGAATATTTTGGATACATAAATTCTTCACCAATGCTGTGAGTTTAGGAATAGTTGACTGTAGTAGACCGTATCTCAGGGAAAAAAAAAGGTAAGAAACAGAAGGGTTTGATTTAGCTGAAGTCAGTGGCTTCTGAACAAAATATTGATCATTTATGACATAGAGGTCAACTTAGTGGTCCCTTGGTGGTCAAATGAATGGTCCCTTCTGATCTGAAACTCTAAAATCAATAGATTTTAGAAATTTTATGTTAGATAAAAATGGTAGCCTATGGTATCTTCTTCTGTAGTGTTCAAATGAAGTTCTATAAAATGTTCTGTATACGCTACACTGTTTTTTCCCTAAGATCCCTTTGGGATATCTGGTGCATTTACTCTTAATTAATATGCATATATTGTATAAAATATATTGACATCACATGTGAAAACATGAGAACTTAAAATCACTTTGTTTAGGTAGTCAAAGGTCTCACCACATTCAAGTTTATAAAAGTAATTACTGGATTGTGTGCATTATATATATTAGGTCTGCTCCAGCCTCCAGCAAATATATAATTTGTTGAGATAATATCTTTAAAAGGTATGGAATTTAGTGATATGCAGCAGTAGGTAAGAAAGGGTATGTTGTTTCTTTTCTTTTTCTACTAAAGACAGAAAAAGAAAGGCAACTGTAAGTAAGAACAAAAAATAGCTTGTGAATAAAAAATATAAAAATCTATTTTGTTTTTCACGATAATGACATTTGAAAGAATAGATGATAGTTTTGGTAACGTAGGTCTAATACCAAAGTTTGAGATGTTTTCTTTTCAAAAAACAAACAAACAAAACCAAAAATCTAACTGGTACTTCAAAAATACGTAAGACTAGTAGAAGATAGCTGCATTGATACACTGTATACGAAACTAATCTCTGGTACTTTTACACAAAAATAATCTCCAGCTGCAGAAATCAATGCTTACTCACAAAGCAAACTAAGTATGATTTCATTGCTTCCTTATAGCTTTCCTTAATATTTCTTCAGCAGCAGGTATCATCAATGCATTCTCAGTTTTCAACCTGTGTATAGACCAATTTGCTTATCTAAGTTTGTTTTTGTTTAACTGTTCTGATGATTTTTAGTAGATGCAGTATTTCTACTTCCACTGCTATTCCTCTCTAGCTTCTGTAAAGTGATTATCTGCATAGTGCCGTAGGTCATTAAAAAGGAAGGATTAGGTTCTTGGACAAAAAATAGCATAATCTGAAAAACTTCACTGAACATTTATTCTCAAGAAGCACCACCATTTACTCTGAACACTTGACCTCCAAATAGAAAGATACATTAAGCTACATTTAAGTTATCAAGTATTTATGAGACAAAGTAATGAATAAAATTAGTCACATGAAGGAATGGTATTAGCCCAGCTCCCCTTCTAGCTATCTCTGAAAGGATTAAAATCAAATTATCTCTAAATGTATTGTGCAGGTTAGTAGAATGAGCAGGAAAACAAATATATATTCTGACTAGCAAGATTTCAAAACTTTTCCTCCATTTAATGTTTTTTGGTTCATATTTATTTTTAATCTCACAGTTCATAAATCAGAATCTTGTTTGATTCTAATGCTTTAATCCAGCATTGCCATTTCTGTAGCCCTGCCATGCTCTGCTAGTGGGCAGTAATAGTATCACTTTGTGTAACAGAAATCTTCAGCACCTATAAGTTAGTTTTCCACTTTTTGAGCTACTTGTGCCAATAGCCACTCTTTATTGTCAACAATTGAGTATCTTTCTTCTTTCAGATGTATTTCAGAGCACATTTTCTGTGGGATATTCTTCAATTCTTCCTCTTCACCTGTGTGATAGTCACCATAAGTATTTTAGTCTAAATTTCTTTATCTCTGTCCACACTCAAACCAAACCAAATAAAATAATTCTCTTCCAATTCTGTGTTATTTCATTATCTACTTATTCCAATTTTCTACCTTACAAATCCAGGTCTTGACATTAGTATAATTATTTCAAAAGTTCTCATAATTTAATTTGGTTTACGTAAAAATGCATCTACATCTAAACTATATTCTCAAATTAGTTTATTTTCATTGATTTAGCTCCTCTGCAATGGATACTGAACAGTCAGTAGCAGATATAACAATTAGGAATCAAGACAATGGAATTTAGGAAAAAAGAAGCATAATTTGTTTACCAGTGTTAATAAATCATAAATACATTGGACTAAATCTAATAAACTGGACTTTTTCTAAGTAAGATCATTGAGGTGGGAAGTTTTGGACTACATAAAGAAGAGAAATTATGATATAAATCAGCACTTGTGTTGTATTTCATACACTCTGAGTTTTGCACTAAGCACTTTAGGAGGGACTGCATGAAAGACCAACACAGCCATATCTTGGAAAAGATGCCCTGTCAGTGGCCAGCTTAGAAGTCCAACAACTTGCTAAATCCTTTGTATTGGTAATAAATATAAATCAGGCTTAACCCTGCATATGTCCAAGTACTTCAACAAAAGTCTTGCAGCTGATGCAAGTCCATTGATGGCTTCCTTGGGAGAGGCCCAGAAAATGTATAGACCATGAAGCTATCTTACACCAAGAATACACTTTTTACAGCATTCTGTAAATATTGAACACACTTCTACTCTAATTAAGCAGTAGCCATTGCTATTAATATCTTGTGGCTTACACTGTTTTTCAAGGAGATGGCTCATTAAGCATGTTTTCATTAAGTACAGTATATGGCATTTACACGGTACATGAAACAGCAGATGGATGACCTCTTCACCTATATGCTGCTAAGTTAAAAATCAAGGCCAATGTAAAACAGAAAAAAAACAAATCAAAATGGAAAACAAAATAGAGAAGCATTTGCAATTTTTTCTAACCACTTTTTCTATCATCTGCTTCTCTTACTGCCTGAATGCCCTAGGGAAAATATGAGCTTTGCAGCATATTCTAAAGAATAATAAATACAGCATATTTTTCACCATATGGATTATCTCAGGCCTTCATAAAAAGCTATCAAAACCATGCAATACACAAGCTCCAGAGCAAGCATATGTTGCATTATGGCACAATTAGAAAGACCTTTTTCTGACAAGAGGAATGAGAAAACATCTACATCTCAAAACCAAGACAATCAATCAGCAAAAGGCCTCTGGTCAACTAGTGTAAACCTCAAATCACAAACATTATGAGTTAAAGGAGATAATAGTCCACATCCATTTTTCACTGTAAATCTTTCACTTCCCTGGTAATATTCTTAAGAAAACCAAAACCATACAATCAGATATGTGAATGACACATCTGCAATGATTTTCATTAACAACTAGATTTAGTAAACAGATGTACTATAATAGCTTAGACATAAACCAGAACTCTCAGACAATACTCTTGAGGCAAACTTTGGCAACGTCTTGGTTTTAACAGCCAATGACATAAATAAAGCCTAATCTGATGAAAAAATTATATGCTATCCAAAACTATCAACCTATCCAAGATCTTGATGCACACCCAGTTCTCTTATTATATTCAATTTTATTAAAAATTGTTACTGCCACAATATTCCATCATCATGAAAAATGTGTTTCAGCAATGTTACGATTTTACTTTCAGCATGAATATTCTGGTGAACTACAGGAATTGGATATAGTATAGTGTCTGACAGTAATATGCACATTTATTTGCAAACCTTAAAAGGTGTGACATTTCTTTTATTCACACCAGGAATTATTTCTGTGGGATAAAGGAAGCAGTAAAATGTTCCCCTGTAAGCAGAAAAGGAAGATATTATCACTATCTAATTTTCACTGTATTTCAACTTGTATTACACAACACTCACTACTTTTAAGTCTATTTCTTTCATTTAATATGATACAGTAGAGGCAATAGATCCTTTGTAGATGGCTTATCTTCAGTAGCTGAAATGCAATGCTTTTAGTCAATTTGAAAGATAAAAACCTTTCTGTCACAGAGCCACATAAAAAGGGCTCCAAACAATTAGGAATATTTTAAGTAATGAGAACGAGCATTTTCTTTCATCAAACTAGTAGAAAACCATATTTTTTGTATTACCCATGATGTCTGTTCATAACACTTAACATCTGCATGTCAAAGAATATCCCACACTGTGCATATCCATTATGTTACCATATTTAGTATCTCCTACGTTCCCATCCTGACTTTGCCAGTTTCCCAGATACCATTGTCAAAAACTTAACTTACTTATCTCACTGCAAATCACTTCTGAGAAGATTAAATAATGTTTGTGAAGCTCTAGACAGATGCTGAATAAGCTACAGCAATTTTTCACTAAGGTTATTTTAAGTTTTACTATGCCGTATTATACTACAGTTTATTAAATTAAATGTTAACTTCATGAAAAAAGTAACACACATATTTCAAGAGTCACTCTATCAAATATAATTGTCAACAATATATATTTATTTTTTAATAAAGAAAAAAGTATGTAAAGCAGTGGTTATTATACTTTTTGTACAGCATATACATTTTCTTAATTAACTCAAGCAGATGTGAAGATACACTAGTTGAAAATAAGAAGCAGCTTCTAACCAAATCTTTCTGACATCTGCACCATTTAGATTTTAAATCCCAGAATCATAGAATAATTTAAGTTAGAAAAGACCTTTAAGATCATTGAGTCCAACTGTAAACCTAACACTGCCAAGTCCACTGCTAAACCATGTCCTTAATTGCCACATCTTTTAAATATGTGTCACGGAGGCAACCCACAGGTCAATTTAAGGGACAACAAGGTCCAAAAACAACTTTTATTAGACCGGCGAGGAACAGGGTTTAGCACTCCAAAAGTGACTTAAATACAGGTTCGGATATCAGTTGAGGAAGATTATTTGAGGGGCAGCCACTGATATAACCAACAGGCGGTCCACAATGCGCATGCACGTGGCTTCACCCAAAACAATGCCGGGAGCCGTCCCCGAGTCCCGGAGGAGTACACACTTGCCTAAACACGGTGCGGGATTATGTTTAAAGAGATACACGTACTCATAGTGAGTACGGAAAGTGTGCACTCGCGATTCCGCGAGAGTAAATTTATAATACGCTTGCAGTCCTGCGAGAGTTATTTTACACGTGCAAATGTGCACGGAATCCTACACGTGCTTATGTGGAAGCACGGGAGGAAAATACACTCGCGATTGTGCGAGGGGCTCTCGGCGGCCACTCGCGATTGTGCGAGGAAATAAAGTACTTGTGCAAATGTGCACGGAAAGAAAATACACCCGTGATTCTGCGAGGATTAATTTTACACGCGCTCATATGGAGCACGGAAAGTTATACGTGCATATGTGCACGAAAGTATAAATATACTCGCAATCCTGCGAGAAGTTTTACTTACACACGTGGCGGCAAGGCAAGCGGAGTCCCCATCCCGGGGGGGCTCTCGGCGGCAGCATCTTGCTCGTGCTCCGAGAGACCCGCGGCAAATGGGCCGAGTCTCGACGAGAGTCCTGTTTTTATACTGGCTGATCAGATCTGACTGTAGGCACTCTAGAAGCTTCTCTGCACCCCCACACTGTCTGTGGGTGCCCCTGAAGCCTCCAAACATCCCCCACACTGGGCACGGCTCAGTGTGCCTTGGCACTCCCTTCTTCTAATGTCCCAGGAGCCAGGGTGCTCTGGGCCAAACAAAAGAAGCTGTTAGCCTCAAGTAGCAGAGAAAGAGGGAGATGTGCCATACTGAAGGAGGGAGGGGGGTTGCATTCTGCCACAATCTGCCATGACTTTTAAATATGTCCAGGGATGGTGACTGAACCACTTCCTTGGGCAGCCTCTTCCAATGCTTCATAACCCTTTCCTTGAAGATTTTTTTCCTAATAAACCTCCCCTGGCACAACTTGAAGCCATTTCTTCTTGTACTATCACTTGTTACTTTGGAGAAGAAACCGACACCCACCACATTACAACCTCCTCTCAGGTAGTTGTAGACAGCAATAAGGTCTCCCCTCAGCCTCCTTTTCTCCAGGCTAAACAACCCCAGTTCCCTCAGCTGCTCCTCATTAGACTTGTGCTCCAGGTCCCTTGTCAGGTTTGCCGCCCTTCTCTGAAGTCGCTCCAGCACCTTAATGTCTTTCTTGTAGTGAGAGGCCCAAAACTAAAAACAGTATTCAAGGTGTGATCTCACCAGTGCTGAGCACAGGGGAATGATCACTTCCCCGGTCCTGCTGGCCACACTGTTTCTGATACAAGCCAGCTATAGACCAGTATTCCCAGGTCCTTTTCTGCCAGTCAGCTTTCCAGCCACATTTCCCTAAGTCTCTAGGGTTGCATGGGGTTGTTGTGACCCAAGTGCAGGACCCAGCACTTGGCCTTGTTGAACCTCACACAATTGGCCTTGGCCCGTTGATCCAGCCAGCCTAGATCCCTTTATAGGGACTTTCTGCTCTCAAGCAGATCAACACACCCTCCTCCTGCCCCCCACCCTGGTGTTGTCTGCACATCATCTTAAAACAATGTCTAAAACCATTTTCAGTCTACTAAAGTGAGTAGAATGATTAATTATTGCTTACTAATTAGCCTGAATCCCATAAATGCTCTGCATTCTGTCTCTTTCAACAGCAAAAATCAGTGTGGCCCATCTTACTTGAGCTGTTCTGAAATAATTACCATTATCTGAAAATGAAAGAAGATAACTTTTTTCCTTTTCAGGCTCAAAAGGAACACCAGAAATAGAAATTGGGCTGTTTATCTTTCCAGCTATTGACATAGGTTGATTTATAGATTCAAGTTATTTTCTGCTCAATGGAGCTGGGGAAAAATGCATATAAGAGGTGCACTCACATCATGGTAGTTAATGCATTCCCAAGTAATGTCAATGACGTGGCAGCTTTAATTCTCTGGCACCAGGGGAAGGATGTTTTTCTTAAAATCTCCTACTGTGCTGAGGGTTCTTGTATTCAGAGTTTTGTTATCTTCAGGATCTTAAATCTTTCTTAAAATGAACAATGAAGGAACAACAACAGTATTCTAATGGTTTAAACTAGCTAACAGACTAAAATTTTTGTTTCCAGTCCTTATCCACTTTCTCTGTGTCACCTGGGATTTTTTAGATTTGTTTGGTATTTCCCTCCATTGTCTTTAACAGACTTGCAGAGACCTTGATTATTTAGTCATTGTTCGTACAAAAGCTGCTTAATACCTTTATCATCCTTATATCCCTTCTCTAAAAAAAGAATCCAATTCCACTTTATTTTGAGATTGACAGGGAGTAAAAACCAGAGAATTAAACAGAACTGCCTATGTTATTAATCATTTATAGAATCCCACATTTATCAGTATCGCAGAGGTGTCTTCCTCCCTTGTCAGAGAGAACCTTACACTTGCTATTAGCTTCTGTTAGCACAGTTTAGTTTTATGTTGCTCCCATTTTGGGTGATAAGCACAAATGCAGTGACTGGCTTTTGCTCCTTTTGTTAAGTTTGCATTGTCTTACCATGTGGTCCAGAACCTGATCCTGGTTAACCATATTGGAAAAATATATGCCAGCAATGCCAGATGAAATGCAGCAACAAACCCTGGTCCTTCTCACTGACTACTCACTGCCACATCTCGGTCAGCAAGGCACAATATAATGGCTGCAATCACCACTATGGTTTCCCATAGCCACTAAGGGTCCAGTTGTACTTGCCCTGCAAAAGTGCTTCATTTAGCTACTTTTGGACAGATACAGCTATAAAAGGCTTATTCCAGTAAAATACTTTTGTTCCTTCTGTATCCCTTCACAAACATTTTAGGGAGTCATTTATTCCTGAGACAAGCAGACAGCTAGCTCTCTTTCTTCTTGCTGGACTGGAGTGCTTGGACCTATTTTAAGCTTTCTAACAGGAACTAGGCACCTGAAGGCACTGAGACTGATGCTTAATTTCCCTATAGTTGCAAATCAGTGACAGTAACAAAAGTCATAGTGTTGCTTCCACCTATCTATTTTCCAAGATTTTTCTATTAATGACTGTTGTATTGTCAGAAATTCAACTCTTTCCTGGACTAAATAGCTTGGACCTACTGCACAGCAGCTTCCCTGCCTGTTTGTTATGGTACATGATTTCAACGAAAATGAACTTATTTAAGTACATTAAGCACATCAGTGATATGATAACACTGTACTGTAGTTTTAAAAGTTATTTCCTAGGATGTGCTGTAGTCCACACTGCCAGAACATGATTTTACTGCACGCATTCAGCTATTGCTCATAACTAATGAGATATCTTTGCCATTCATTACACTAACTGTGCAACCTAGATGATCTTTGAACACAGACAACAGTAAAATAGAAAACTTACCTAATTTGCACTTTATACCAACGTCCATCATCCACCCTACCAGTAGTAGTGATGTTTTTGACTTCTGTGGCTTCATCACAAGAAAACTGGTACTACAGAGTGGGAAAAATGCTTTTATTACATAATTGCTAATGAAATAGTTACAGACTTAGAAACTAGAATTTAAAAAGAGCAAATGGTTTCATGAAAACCTGAAGGATGTCATGTTTATCAAGGGAAACTAATGTTCTTTTAAAGATCTGGATCAGGAAGCCTATTTCTACCAGAAATATACCCACACACATATATATGCTTCCTAGCGTGCATGAAATGCTTTAATCTTTGTGTATTGTACAATCAGATATTATGGGCCTGATTTGCAAAGAAGTTGACCATCTGCAACCCAGCTCAAATTAACATTGGCCACGGGTGAATTTTACTTACCATTTTATGGCCTTCTTACACTTCCAAACACGTAATGTAGCATGCAGGCTTGAGCATTTTGGAACACCATTTAATTTCCTATACTAATGTGAACAAGCACTTGATTTCATGGTTTGTCTACTTGTAATTGTAGCTTGATTGTGAGCTTAGAACCATTTGTTCATTGGGCTTTAAATCTACATTTAATTGACCGGTTTTGTGAATGATTAAGTGAATTCAATTAGTTTTAACATGGCACACTGGGATCTTTGAATAGATTTTTGTCAATTAAAGTACTTTCATATTTTATGGTGCTTATGATTTGCTAGAAAAATATTTTTCTGCATCATTACTTTACCATGAATGCAAGTAAGATGGACTTAAAGCCATCAACATTTTTTAAACCTTGGATAACTACCTGCCCCTGACTAATATAATTTGTTCTGGATAAAGATAGTCACAATATAATAAAACAGTTAATCACAACATAACAAAATAAAGTAAAAGGTTATTTTCTTATTTTCCGATGTCTCTAGAATTAATATATGATTTTAGTATGGTCATGCTCTTTAAACAACAAAGTAACTAAAACTCAAATATGCTGTTCCTACCAGTCATTTCACAGCTCTTACAGAATGATATAATTACAGCCAAACTTTTGGAAATTTTACCAGGGAAATGGAAGATCCGCTATGAGAAAAGTAACTTATCTTTAATTTATTTTTATAGCCTCTTTAATATCTCCCCATATCTTCATGAAGCTCAGGCTTTATCTCTTCCTCAGAAAGGAAGGAATAATTTGCCCAAAGTAAAGATATACTGGGATACACACTCTACTCCTTGAAATTTCTGAACAAATGGATCCTATTGAGCTTGTCCATGAAAGACAAGTAAATATTTTTTGTGGTCCTGTGGAACTATGAATTAACGTAACAGATCAAGTAAAAGGTTTCTACTTGGAGTCACATGGTAATAAAGATACACTCCATTCCTTTACATAGTAAATATTCTTATGACAATTCATTCAGTTACAAAGCCTCCCTTATAACAATTCTAATGAACTTGCACATGAAGAGGCTCAGTCAGTTTAGGCTCCGTGTATAAAACAGAAAACCTTAATTTATAACCAGTTGTAAAGACAAAATCTACATGCTTTGGTTTTGTTTTTTAATATGTACTTTTTATATGAGACGTGCTAATTATAATCACTGTTCCATTTTTGTCAAGCACCGCATACTGTGAAACATATTAATCATATTAGCCATGAATTTGTCCTAACAGATAGAAAGTTTGACAACTATTTTCCTTAAAATACTAAAGAATCTCAAGACTCTATGTAGCTCTATCTGCTGTCTTCTACAACAGGAAACATAAAAAATATTAAAATTTTTACAAATCCTAAGTTTTACTTACTTCTTCACTGGGAGATTTTGACACCTTACCTGTAGGGTGCCATGTTTGATGAAAAGCTGAATTAAAAAATGTCCTATAGTTTCTGAGCTCTGATCAATATACAAGAGGAGACCGTGAGCATTGTATGTCTTAAATTCCAAGTGGAAGAAGTTTTGCATCTTCAAATGCAAGCCTTGAAATTCCAGGTAAGAATCACCATAATAGAGAGCATGACTAAAATCTGTAAATAGAATTTTGAGAGATATAAGGATACAATGACATTTTGCTTCTTCACCCACTGCTTGCTTATTCTGCCAATGGTAGCAAAGATATAGGTTACTCTTTTACATTTGTCAGGGAGACATGAATCTGAAAATTGATGTTAGTTTTCTTCTGTCAAAGACTGAGAGTTTATAAAACTAGACGTAAAAGGTTTAGGTCAGATTATATGAAGTGGGCAACTAGGATCAATGCCTGAAAGAAAAGGCTGTTAAGATGATAGCACTTGGTATATAGCTGGTATCTTTGTCTTCCCATAAATCAAGAATAGTTTTTCTGAAGTTAGGCATTCACATAATTTTTGATGCAAGACTGAATGAGTTTGAAGTCTTTGCAGAAACCACACAGTACGGAAAGGGAGGAAGACATTCCACAATCTAATTATGAAACTGGAATCTTAAGTAAATATGTCAACTATTTCTGTCTAAAACAAACAATGGGAAGTTGCTAGAGTGAAAGATGCAAATTTCTCTTCTGACTACCTTTAGCTTGATTGTTCGATTTACATAGTTCCCTCTTAATCTCTAGCACCCTGTGCCATACCTAGCAAAGGCAGATGCATTTCTTATTTAAATGGAAAAGGCGTGTGAATATATCTGCAAGCCCATCAGATGATAGGCTACACTTAAGATGGACTTCTTTATTCCTCCCCTTTCTCCCCCCTTTCCACTCTCCCTTCCATTTCCTTCTCCCTCTCCCTCTCCCTCTCCCTCTCCCTCTCCCTCTCCCTCTCCCTCTCCCTCTCCCTCTCCCTCTCCCTCTCCCTCTCCTCTCCTCCTTTTCTTTCTTTCTCTTTCCCTCCCTTTCTCCCTCTCTTTCTTTTTTATTTTCCCTTCTCTTTCCATCCATTTCCTTCTTTTCTTCCTTTTCTTCCCCTTTCCTCCCTTTTCTTTCTCTTTCACGTGTTGTGTTTTTTATGAGAGTATTCAACATACACATGGGTACAAATTCATACATGAATACAGTCATGCACTTTGTTTTTTTTACTTGACAATATTTAAACTGAGCCTCAGATCAGCACACTTATCTGCTCATAAGGAATTAAAAAATGTGTCTCCTCTTCTACACAAGTAATAGGAGTTTTGTTGTTTCATTTTAGCACAGCTATGGTATTTTGTTTTTTTGCATAAGCAGAAATATGCTTTAGTCTCACTCAAAGAATAACACAGAATACAATTATTTGTTTGATCAGCTTTATGAGACTGAGAAAGATTTAAAGAAATATTAACAACTCACCCATCTTGTTAAAAAAACTCAGTGCAACAATATAAACCTAGATAAAATGACAGAACCCAAGGTAATGGCAGGAATATGTGCCAGGGGAGGTTCAGGTTGGACATTAGGAAAAGGTTCTTTACCCAGAGGGTGGTGGAGCACTGAAATTGGCTCCCCGGGGAGGTGTCATGGCTCCAAGCCTGGCAGTATTCAAAAAGAAACCGGACAACACCCTCAGACACATGGTGTGAACTGTGGGGTTGTCGTGTACAAGGACAGGAGTTGGACTCAATGATCCTTGTGGGTCCCTTCCAATTCAGGACATTCTATGGTTCTATAAATGCATAACACCTAATAAGTTAATAATTCCATTTTGCTTGGATCAGATTTCACTGAATCATCTATGAAGGGATTCCGAGTATCTCTGAAAGTCATAGATTCACTTCTGTTTTCCAAAATGGGCAAAATTTTAGTCTGTTCATATACTCATTCCAATAGCAAACACATTATACATATGTTTAAATTATGAACATCAATGATACTGGCATAAACTCCAAACTATTAATGTTGCACTCCTGTATATCACTGTAAGACTATGCTGAATTTTATACTTTCATGACATTGCAGAAACCTATTTACAAAGTCAGAGTCACTGTGCTCAAATCCTGAACAAAGCTCTTCTTAAAAAATTCTCAGAAGAGGTGAAAAGAGAAACAGCAACAAATGAATAACATATGCACACATACAACACACAGTAAAACAAACCAAAAACTTCAAGCAATACCGATTAATGACCAGTGATGCAGAATTGATGACCTCAGAATTTTAAGTTTATTTAATCTTTCAAAATTCTGTTTTGAAATATAAGCCTGTATGTGTAAATTGCAGAAAACTCAATTGAAAAAGGAATACAAAATTGCACTGAAAGCTTCCATCTTATAGACATGACAATTCCTCTAAAAATGGGCAGACACAGGTTTAGAGGATTATCTCCAATCCCTAACTCTTGCTTGTTTTCCTTCTTGAGCTCTCCACTAAGCACTAAATCTTTCCCTCATTCAATTTACCCTGAACTGCCCCTGCACATGGTTTTGCTTCTCCCATGTAACCACTCAGTTATCCCCACACTCCTGAGATACTGATATCTAACCACTTATTTTTCTTGACTCCACTTAGGGGATCAGCTTGGCTCAAAGACAGCGAAGTTGCACGGACCATTTCCTGCAGTCCTAATTCCTCCTGTACCTTCTCAGTTTTTTGAAGGTGTTTTTTTGTGTGTGTGTTTTTAGTTTGTTAGATTGGTTGGTTTTGTTGTTATTTGTTTCTTTGTGGGTTGTTTGTTCTTTTTGTTGTGCGTTTTTTTTTTTTCCTTGTGTGTGTTTTATTACTTGACATATAATTCAGCAGACATGTGAGAACAGGTGAAAATTATGTCACTTCTTTAGTGCTCTGCTAACACAAGGCATCTGACCTGGATCTCACTACAGGAGAGTAAAATCTGTACTTCTGAGGAAAAGAAAGAAAGGTGGTAACAAAGCAGATTATTCATGATTGCTGAAACTATAATCTAACTCTGGTAATTGCAGTCAGACTCGATTATCTACTAAATTTCAAGAAAGACCAAACAAGAAAAATCTGGTGGTATCTACCTTTAGCTTTCTATGTGTAGTTGTAATAAGTACACAGAGCACTGCTGACAAAAATTATACGTTATTCTCACTGACATCCATGCCTTTTTGTCTTCCTATGGCCACAAATGGTACTGCCTTGTACCACAATACGCTCTATTATTTCATGGATGTAAAGCCAGTTTTGCTTCTTCTGGGAAATACTTTCATGCTGTTAACCAGAAAGATTTTAAAGGAATCGGCTGCAGTAAAACTGCTGCAACTGCTCTATGTCTATAAATATGGAAAGACTTAATGAGAGAGAGCACTGAAGAATATTTAACAGGCTCCAGGTTTTTATGAAATCCATAAAAATGTGCTATCTGAATCACAAATGGCTACTTACCTTCCCACAATAGATATCAACAAAAACTACTGCTGTGGTCCTACCTATAAAGATTCTCACCTTGTTTATAACAGTACACAACCTTTTCCTGGAACAAAATCTTTGCTTATAATCCTCCTACTACACTTAAATGCAGCTTTTTCATTTGACCTCTAGAGTTGGCTTCCTAAATTGCTATTTGCCCTAAAGCAGAGTGCTCGTCACCCAAGCCTTTAGGAAAAAAAAAAGAAAAAATTGAAGCTGTATTTTATCTTTTCACTCTGAATATCTAACACTTGCTTTCCTAAGAAACAGGAAAGCCTTTTGGCTTATAAAATCCTTTCAGCTGTAGCTCATTCCCCTGTGCACATACAGCTCTCAGCATTTTTCTGTTTACACAAATTCACATTAATGTCAGAATGTTAAAAGTTTTGAGACCCAGACATAACAGTAAGAACATAAGCAGGCAGGTCCACAACCCAGCTGACTGGCAAGCTTCATTAAATCTTGCCAGCACCTGTTGGATTTCCTCCATTTCAATGCGCTGCAGGTGCATCAGCTTCACAATGGAGGCCTTCAAATTTAAAACTTCTCAAGGGCTAGACAACTTCAGTTCTTGTTTTTTAAAGACATGTAGAGTTAATAAAGACTTTAAATATGGTCATGGGTATATACTCCTGTGGACAATAGAGCTTTTGACTCTGGACATTTCAAAGTCTAATGCATACTCTGCAGTTTGCATGAATACAGGCACAGAGAGGATGCTAATAAATGTTTTTCTTTTCTCTCTACTGCTCTGCTTTTTTGTTATGTTACACCTTAGGATAAAGCACTCCCGATCAATCTATCATTTTTAATTTTCATTGACACCTCTTTTAGATAATTTACTGCTCCTTTAATTAGAAATACCTTACAAGATTCAAACATCATTGCCTGTGGGGAGGACTTTCTCAGGAAAGATATGAAGTATTAACTTGCTATTTGGAAATTTTGTTTTTTTATAAAGAAGGAAAAGGTTTCTTGCAACAGTGTATGTCTATGGTCTTAAATTTACATCTGATTAAGACTGGGGAACAGCAAGTGACAAGAAGTTTTAGAAAAGTGAAATGAAAAGGTCAGAGCAAGGACTGTTTCACTGGGCTGGCTACAGACCCCTACAGCCCAACAGGCAACTTACAGCAGCCACCCATGGCCCATGCTTACACTAACAGCATGCAAGGAGCAATGCTCCTGGAACAACCTGTTGGCTTCCATCATAAACAGCACCGTGGCTTCCTCAGCCAGGGTATGTCTGTGTCTCACCACGTGGGGTGTCCACCCATGCTTGCCACATCCCATGGGTATGGCTGGCAGGTGGGTCAAAAACCTCAGCGGCAGCCCAGTGTTCTGCCCCACCAACAGCCACGCCAACTGCTGCCCCACGCACCATGGCCCCCTCTCAGCCTCGCACTGCAGCTTGTGGCTGGTTCTCTCAGTGTGCCCTGGTGCTGTGTTGTCAAGTAAGTGACCAGAAGGGAGAGAGAAACGGTCACACACCATTAGGGAAAATGAGGATTTTTACAGAAATGTACAGACCACTGGAGGCAGGAGAACAGCTCCTGATTGACCTGCAGCTGTCCAGGACACTACTGAGGGGAAACAAGATGAATCAGGAGACTCCTCAGAGCCAGCTCAGCCCACACCTTTTGTCTGCAGAAAGGGAAGACTCCCTTCTGCAGAGAACGGAAGAGTCAATCTGTCAGTCTGATCTGATGTCTCCAGAGGCTTACTGCCTGACAGGGTGAGGATCCAGGATTTTGCAGAAAGACTCACAAGGCTTCCCCAGCCCACAAAAGGTTAACCCTTGCTACTCTTCCACGTGGACAGCAACAATGCTGCTGGGGTAACTCGAAGCATCAAGAGCGACTGCAGAGCTTTGGGTATAACAGAGGAAAGCATGGGGGCCCTCAGTCCCACCAGCAAGGGGGAAAGTCCTGACCAGCATCCAACTCATACAGCAAATCAACATCTGGCTGTTCTGCTGACACACCTAACAAAGTTGGGCAAAAGCGTTTTCACTTGTTAACCTAATGAAGAGGACCTTAGACTAGGTATGCTGGGGGATAGTTCCATAACCCCAAGAATAGTGAGGGAGGAGCAGATATGTCTGAGCAACAGCATGACAGGAAGCTCTTGCAAGTAAGATAAATTTACCTCAATATGTGCTGGTAAACGGTAGTCAAGCTCCTAAACCACTGACACTTGAAGAACAGTACATGCACTGCAAAGAATTACAGATGGTAAGTCAAGTAAAACCCTCCTATATTTAATTAACTCTCCCCACCACATCATTCTCCTATGAGTATTCACACACAGCAGTCTTTTAAATTACATTAACACATTTGGAAACTTGAAATTTAACAAATATTTTTGTGAATATATTCTTGAGGAGATTAATGCTGGTAACAATTCTTCATTGACCTTGAAACTAATAATTTCATTCTTAATTCATAAATAAGCCTTCAGTCCTCTAATTAGGATGGCACAAAGCAAATTCAGCCATTATACTTTGCTGTGAAACTCTATCTCTTGGCTTATTTCTTCACTTTCTGAGTAACATGGGAAATACATGGACAAAAAGTAAATCTTATTACTATTACTTTTATATTGAAATTGACTATTTAAAAAAAAAGGAAGAGAGATTTTCATAACCAATTTTTCTTAGTGGTAAAGCTGCTTAGTGCAAGTTCTACTTCTAGTTGGAATTTATGCCTTCTGTAAAATATTACTGTTGTGCACTCTGGAGAAGATTTTCTAACAATTACTCTAACTACTGTCAATTATATTTAAATATTTTGTCAAAACTACAGTGTATCCAGCCTTTAGACTTAATACCAATAAATTATTTCAAGCACTAAACTGCTGTTTGCACTCCTTTAATTCACTATTTTTACTGTACAATTGTGTTTGTACCTAGTTGGCAGTTGATGGTGAGAATTCGCTTTTTCCAAATGCACACTACCTTCTCCATACTACTGATAGGTACACACAGTGTTAATGATGCGATTTGTTTGCATTTCAACTATGGCCGAAGGCTCCCAAAAAAGGCTTCAGGTGAGGAAAAACAGCTGCCAGGACAGAGAAGGGGCCCAGCATGATGTTCATACTGAAGATAAGAAGCCTTCAGGGAAGGTTTGAGGGGGACCTAACAGCAGGCTTTCTGTACTTGCAGGGAAGTTATTCAGGAGACAGTCAGGCTCTTTGTAGACAGGAATGACAGGAGGATGAGAAAATAGTCTTAAATTGAAACAGGTAACTCACCAGATGCTTGCTGTTCTAACTAGAAAGAATTCATGCCTCCCCAGTGTTGTGAACTCTGACAGAATTTAAAGGCAAGGTTAATGGATTAGTCATATGATGCTTTTTTTTTTTTAAACTTCTTTTAGAATGTCTTGTCTCTGGTGGCCTATGGACATAGCAGTGTTTTCTCTTTACTTTCAATACATTGAAAGTACCTCAGCTTTCATTTTCTTTACATTTCTATATTTTATCTCCAAAAACTGCATTTCTTTGAGGTTTCATATTTAATGAGTCATGTCAATCACTCTTGCATTCTAAAATAAGGTCAATCATTCCAGTGAGTCTTGGAAGACAGTCATAGCAAAATAATCTGTAATTTTTATTCTTTGTTCCTCTAAATATAATAGCCTACTTCATATTTGTAATCAGTATTTAAAAAGTTCAGTTTATTTACAAATGAGTCCCATGTTCTTCTGTATGTTTCATTTAGTCTTTTTAGCTGAAACACCTTAAAGACAGAGCAGAACACTGATCTTCAAGTGCTATTTCCAGATGCAGTGCTATTTCACTGTGATATGCCTCACCTTTGGTTCCACATAATGTACCCACAGTTGCAGTGAGCCTCTGTTTTATGCTGTCAAAGAAGTCTGCGCTGCATGACTAGCAGAGAATTATAGTTATGTTTTTCTCTCAAAGTTGAAATGTTCTTTAATGTAGCGTGCTAGACAACAATAAAATGTGGTTAACATCCAGAACCGTTGCCAGTGTAGCCCACAAGCAGCTTTCAAGCAAAGAAAAACAAGCTATGAACAAACCGTCTTTACTGTTCCTTTGTCACGCTTACACGAAGCTACAGATTTGAATAGACTGCAAAATTATTCTGAAAGAAAAACATGTCTCTTTCAGATCCTAAACCCCAGGAAGCTCTCTACCTTTTCCTGCAATTATTGTATACCTTTCTTTTCCTCACACGTGCATCAGTCATGCCTGTTGATCCATGTTTTGATTCTTAACTCCTTTAGGTTCAAGAGTCTGCAATGCTCTTTGTAGTGTGATGTGCACTTACTCTGCCTGCCCACTCCATAAAGGGGACAACTGGCTGCATTTTCTATTAATTTTCAGTTCTCTCCTCCATTCTGTTAAAGCTTTGTTTGGAAACAAACAAAAAGACCTCTATATACAAGATTTTCTTGCACAATACATTATCAAATGATTTTTTAAAAAAAGATACGTATACACAAACAGCACATCTTTAAAAAGCAGAGAGGTATGAAGAAGCCAAGACTACAATAGAGATTGAAATTCAGAGCTTTGTAATCATATAAGGAGCGACATTCTATAACATAGAATTATTTTATGGGAAGTAAAATGCCTTTAAAAAATATAACAATTTATTTGTTTATTATTTACAGTATTTGGATACTGTGGGAAAAATGGGCATGGAACTTGTTTATATCCAAGGATAATAGTCCATTATAGTCACAGTAATAATATCCATTTTCTATATAATATTGAGTTATATATGAGTAATACGTATCAAATTTCTATATGTACAAAATACATAAACCACATACTTTTAAAATCTCTTGGGAAGTGGGAAAAGAGTTTCAGACTATTCTAAATTTTTTTACACAGAAGAGAGCTCACTGAACATATAGGTCTATTTTTGTCCTTTTTCTATGGCCAAAATAGGTTCTGGAGATCCCCCAATGGAAAGGAGGGACTGGAATGCTGGACTGTACTCAGCAACATGGACTCTGCCTTGCACTGGCATATGGTATGAGCCAGTAAAAGGTTTGTGCTCTGACAGTCTTTCAAAACTATATTCAAAACTATATTCAAAACTATGGACTTAAATGTCCATTTCAAACTAAATAGAAATCAGCTGTAAATTTTTTTTCCTTCAGGGGTAACAGCTTGGAGAGCTCTATCACCTACACATTTTTTCGTGAATGCAGAGAACTCCTGAATGACTTTGAAATTAATTTAGGATGACAGGAACTCAGTTGCAATGTCTAAAATTAAGAACCCAATTTCTGTTGATTTTCATCCTGATTTTCACTAATGCCTAACTTGTGACAGATAAATTGGTGGCCATTTAGAGATGCTCAGGTCAGCACTTAGGTTTCAACATCTTTCCAGAATCACCTAGTACAGGTAAACTGTGGCTATGATCTCCCTTGCCAGAGCAATTATAACTACATGGTATTTCTGGAAACTGTTATTTGCTACTTCTGTAGGTAATATATATGTGCATTACAATACTTAAAAACTCCGTATTTATTAGCAGTTAATTTTAAATCTATGGTTTTCATATCTCATCTTCCTTATACTTGCTTAGTTTGAAAAACCTCATGCTCATGCAATGTGACCTTTCTACACAGCTGTTACTTTCCTGTGAGTGATGCTTTAATTGTCAGTTTTACCTTCTTATTTTCAGATGTCAAATTCCGTCTGCCTCTTCTTCACTCAGACATCTATCAGGGCCTACTATAATATATTTTCCTGGGTTCAGCAAATCCTTTCTGGGGCCCTGTGCAAAAGCATCTATATTCCACTGACGTTTAAATTAGACTGACAGAAACGTCTTCTCTAAAAGCAAGACTACAGAAGATTGCCATACAAGACATGTCAACTGGTCCAATGGACTCGAAAATCTTTGTGGTTTTCTTGTCTATGCATTTAGCAGTGAGAGGGCTATATTAAATGCTTCTCCTGCTACCATCACCGCTGAGTTCCACCAATAAGTCAAGCAGAAAATACAAGTGTGCTACATAATGGAAAACTTGCTGATACTAGAGAAAAATTCATAATAAGATATATGTTAATACAGCTTAACCAAGTTCGAGGTTTATGAGAATAAGAGTATAATAAAAAATATGAGGCATTTATTCTGTTGGATTCGAATACTAAAACTGGTTAAAATGCCCATAGAAGAAGAAGAGCATGACAATCCTAGAAGTTTCATGCATTTCTGTTCTAATTTGGTATACTACTCACTCGTTCTTTGAAAAAGTATTTTTTGTCTACAAGTAAATACTCAAAATTAATTTTCTATAAAAATTCACATATGCAGCAGGAGCAGTGAATGCTGTATGCTTTTGAATATATTGGAGAGGAATAGCAGACATTGCTTGATTTTTTTCTTAAAAGTACAGATAAAACTAAATAAATTAGTTGATTACCGCATATTTTTAAAAAATAATACCTTCCCTACATGTTTTCACATATATATAAACTGCAAAGTACGGAGAAGAGAGTAAGTCTTGGCCACGCTTTGAATTCAGGGAAAAGGGATGCAGAGTATTCTACCAGTAACCTATTTAAATTGTGTGAAGCACTTGGAATAAAATTAGTGCAGGACGTTGTTTTATTATTACCACTAAAGTATAAATAGTTCCTAAAAAGTGATTGTGTTTCATTTTCAATTGTGGATTTTAACATAAAATACACTGCATGACTAGATTTATTAATTCCAGTACAAGGTCAGTGAGAAGAACTGAGACTTGTGTGAGTGCTGTCTGCCAGTCACACAAGGGATTTTTCAACATGTTGGCTGGCTCAACAACATACAGATGATGGAGAGAGGTGTCAAGTTTCACTGCAATCAGCAGGGAAGTAGAAAAGATTCTCTTACTGAAGGTATAAAAACATATCTATAAAATCTGGAAAAATCTCAGCTGTGTGTTTCTCTTTCAGCCAAACCCTATGTTGTTTCCTTGCTTTTCAAACGTACCATAAGGGACACAGAGAGGATCAAGCATTATTACAGGAGAAATCAGGAACAGCTCTTACCTTGGGGATAATTTGACCTGCTCTCAGCAGAGCTTCACAAGCCTTGCTAAAATCTTTCCCTTCTGCTGCCCTTTCTACAAAGCCCTGGCAGCTGGCACAGAGCCAGCACCAAGCCCAGTGCCATGGCTAGAAAGCATCAGAGCCACCTCTGGGAGAGAAGCAGATGTATCCATAAGAACTTAAGCTTTTTCATTCCTATTCATAAGCATACTTGCTATTTTCAGTCTCTTACAATTAGACTTTGAACAAACACAACTGAACTTATTTTAACATCTTGTTGCCAATTTTAAAGATTAGAACCAATGGTCACAGCATGAAGTGGCTTTAAAACATCCTCTATAGTATTGTAGGTTACTCCAAAAGACAGTTAGCTCCACACTAATCAGGATAAATAATATAGAGGGTAATGGCATGATAATAAAAATCTTGCAGTGCACTACAAGAACTTCACACCGAAAGTACAAGGTTTTAAGTCTACAACACAAGAAAAATTCGGTTAGTCATAATCCTTTCCGCTTTGCCTCCCAATACTAAATCAATCACTTCAGCAAGTTTATCTTCTGACTAAAAAACAAACAGTCATTGTGAAATCCAACAATAATAAAATAACACAATAACAAAAACAGATAGAAGGGATGGATTTAAAAAATTAGTTTAACAGCATTTTTTTCCCTAATGCAGTAAAAAAAATCCCGATGAAGGTGCATGGACTATCGAAATATGGGTGTTGTTTGAAAGTGACACCTACAATAATATTGTGAATTCTATGCATTTAGTTGAGGACGCATGTATGGTACCTACTGTAGCAGAAGCATAGTGGAACTCTCTGTGAATTTAGTGGAACTCTTTTTCCAGATCCAGATCTTCACAGATCCAATATTTTTATTTAGCAATTCAGCTTAAATTTGCTTAGCACCACACTGCTATGGGAGAAGTGATATTCAGGTGATTTACTGACCACTATTTTCAGGAGTGTACTTCTTCCTGTTGATGGTTTTTGGAAAAAATCTCATGGAATCCTAAGACTAAAACTATGCTTATCTGAAAACTGTGTCTCCCCAATCACTGACAAAATACTGTGGCAAGATGGCACTGTTAAGTCTCACACAGTAGCGATGCTAAATTAACAGCTATGTTTTATCTGTTCCATATGTCGTATTTACTGCAGTTGCAACTTTACATAAGCCTGTATTTGACAAGGAGTTGCAGTTAAATTGGTCAAATGCGTGTTTTTGTCTCCAGTATGCCTTGTTTGGCTCGTGGCTAGGTATGCCAGCTCTCAGAGCAGAACCACAGCTGTCATTGCACAGGGATGTCAGCTGCAGAATTTGTCTGTATCTTGAATTTATGGAACCTGAAAACAGGCCCAACGGAAGCTGCACCTTCAGGCATGGATAGTATTCACAGCAGGGCCATACTAATCTGTCATTTACAAATAGGGCTGATACTACTGATCCTAAAACCAGGGAAGTCATGGTGCTCTAATATAATACTTCATTCACCTCTCCTGGTGAAGTTGTGACTCTTTCTTCTAATATATAACATATAGTACTGTGTTCAGTCTGTCTGTATCTCTCTACTTTTATTTTCTCCAAATTAATTTTCAGTACAAATATGTGGCTGTCTTATGAAAGAAATAGTAAAACAATCAATTAAGAGCGTGGTGAGCCTTATTTCTATTTCCTTCATCTTATGTCAAGTAGTAGAAGCCTGCAGGCTGTTTAGTGTGCTGGTATGCATTTTATTCCCACTTAGCTCGTTAGTTCTAATGAAGACCTGCATGTATGCAAACCATCAACAAAAAAACACTCAGTGGATGTTAAAAACACTCATCATTCACAGTATTAAATTCCTCAATGATGTCCAATAAAGGATGTGTAAGAAAAATGAATATGAACTCCCATTTTGTGTTTCACTTCCCGAGTTACAGTGGTCTAGTGTTTGCAAATGTGAACAAGTGCTATGGAAACAAATGCTGCCACAAATATTTAAGAAAATAAATGCAGAATGAATCACTAATAACACATCAAACCAACGCCACACCACATAAAACTCAGTGGATGTTTTGAAGGTCACACAAATGAAACTCTGATTAAAACCAGGATCAGGAAATTCAAAATATATCACTTCTGACACATAACCTACTAGAGAAAACCAAAACTGTAAACCTAAAATAGACTGTTCATAAATTTTATATATATATTATAATATATAGTCCCAGCTGCTTCCCCTACTGTTTTGTATGTGATCTAGTCGCACATAAATGAAAAATTCTTATTTGATAGCCTTTTAATATGGGAACTGGAAGCTCAAAGGATGAGGAAGATCCAGAATGATAGTGCTGCTTAGGTCATTTATTTCAAGATACACATTTGAAATAGTTTATATGCTGAAAAATTTAAGTTTATTTTTTGAGTCTTAGTGTAAGCACAGTAGAATAATTTCCCCTATGTAGAAGAACTAACAGTGCAAAAGGTAGCCTTCGCACAAATCGTATTTTGCAAAGATTTGGCATGAATCATGAAGATAAGATTAAAGAGCACAGACACAGGACATCTTCCCAAAAACTATGTGTATGGAAGTTGTGGTGAAAAATGAGAAAATTCTTGCTACTTCAGAGTAAATGCATGTGTCCGTATTGTACTTAGCTGCAGTGTCTTTGGTTTAAATGAAGACCGGACTCTGAAGAAACTACATAGTGGTTAGATAGTGGCTTTCTAAACATGCATTTGTGGAAAGTTTCCCACTTTTGATCATGATATCTAGTTAAAAAGAAAGGTAACTGCAAACCTACCTGAGGGGTCATGGACAAAAGATAAATGGTTAAAAAATGTTAGTTAGCTAGCAATCAGGGCTGCAAATCAAATAAGTTACCAATACACCTTTATTTATGAAGGAAAAAAAAAAAATAAAGGCAAATAGGTAAAGATGTGTGCTGTCAAGATAACACAGAGAATTAAGGTGGCAAGAACAAGAATTTTTGCTTCTGAAGAAACCATGTGAAATACATAATATTTGACTATGTTACAAAGGCATGCGTTTTTAAAATGAAGTTTTTCCAATAGATCTCAAAAGTGAAGATGACAACAGCAGAAGCTGGAAACATTGATGAAATTTGGAATAGATCCGAAGACATGTATGGAGCAAAGCTGATGGTGGTAGAAGATAACAGCCTCCCACACAGGTAGGTATGTCAGATGAGAAATAAGGAATATATTGTGATTCAGATAAGTAAACAACAATGAGGAAAACACAAGAAAGGGTCCCAGGTAGTAAAAGAGAAACAGTAGAGAGGAGAAACCAGTAATGACAAGCAATGGGAGCAAAGTCACCAATGCAAGCTGAGTGGAAGGTGTTTAGAGCTTCAGTCTAGAGAGTCATATGGATGGCATTTCTGAAACTGTGAAAATGAAAAAGCAGGATTATCTGTGACTAGAACTCAGGTGGAAGCTTATGCAAAGGATTATACTATCTGGCAATTGGCAACACCAGGAGAATTAACTTAGTACCTTGAGGTCCTCGCCAGTGTTATGTTTATGTTTGCATGGAAATAAGGTGAGGAAAGTAGGGGAAGATTCGGATTTCATGTTACAAAACCAAAACAGATATAGCTCCTCTTGCACTGGTGGCATAGTGTTAACTCTTCCACAACTAAGAGAAAAACAAAGTCAGCCCTGGAAATTCTGTAAGACCAGTTACAGGCCTAATATGTTCTAGGATCATTCTCTGCAAAGGGACCTGAAGTTCTCCAAACAATGTGCCTGGTACTATTGTTTAAAAAGATGCCTTCATGTATCTTATTCAGAATAGTCACAAAGTGAGGGCCAGAATAGAAAATGCCATACTAAATTTTATAACTAATTCCACTTGGTGTGGAATCACTTACCACCTCCCTAATCGTTGAAGTGCAACATTAAATCTTAGAATCAAGACAGAATTAGGAAGAAGATGAGTAAAACTAATATCTACGCTTGATACTGTTTATCTCTAAGGTAAAAAATGAAAAAAAACCTCAGTTCTTATTTGGTAATAAGATAAGGGAATAAGATTACTTTTGGGTCAGCATGAGAAAAAAAAAAATCTTTGTCATCCATTCCACTTCTCACCATAAGCAAAATGTCTGCTTTATGTCAAGTGAACTACGTTTACACATTGGAAGTCTACAGTCATACTTACTTTTGTGATGTACAGCATTAGTTTCTGCTGAATATTCTACCAAGATGATGCCATTTCAAGATCTCCACTATTTTTTCTCATACATATGTCATTACAAAACAAACACTAACTTAAAATATGAAAAAGCACCTGTTTCTTTGTTTAGGGTTACACCCATTTTTGTGAGGGGTACAGCGATACTCATTGCTGATGTCTATAATCAGAGTAATTTTCTTGCTCTGCACCAGCGTATGGGTCTAGACCACAGAAATCACTGCACAACTTCATGAGCTGATACAGAAATCATGCTAGTTTAATACAGTTTTTAGCCGTACAAATGTTTGCACTTCCTGTGTCACAATAACACCAAGTTTTTCTCTGCTGAGGAGTTACTGTAAATAGAGGAAATGCTCTGACAATTGTTATTTGGCAATTCACTTGCAAGACACATTTACTGAGCTCCTCAGTAACTTTAATAAAACAATCAATTTCTTTTACTAGTTTATCAACAAATTCCCTACCGGCATGAAAGTTTGTTCTGCTCAAAAATGTTGCTAGAACACCAAATGCCAAACAGGAAAAAAACAACCAGCCAACCAAAAAATGTAGTTATTTATGTTTGAGGCACATTCTGAAGGACAGCATGGGTTCGGAATCAGTGTCAGTTGAAAGGATCACTTGGTCAATGGGCTGAGTTATCTAATTTATCCATACAAAAGCTGGAAAGCAGCTCTATATCACATTGCCTTCCTGTCCCAAGACAAATTTCTAAAAGAACAGAAAGAAAACTGCAAAGGCTTCTTTTTCCACTACTGAAAGATGCTAGATGACCTCATACTAGTCAGTTAGAGAATCGCTAATTATAGAATCATAGAATAGTTTGGGTTGAATGGGATCCTCAAAGGGCATCTAGTCCAATGCCCAGCACAATGAGCAGGGACATCTTTAACGAGATCAGGTTGCTCAGAGCCCCATCCAGCCTGGCCTGGAGTGTTCCCAGGGATGGGACATCTACCACCTCTCTGGGCAACCTGTGCCAGTGTTTCACCACCCACACTGTAAAAAATTTCTTCATGTCTAGCCTGAATCTCCTCTCTTTTAGTTTAAAACCGTTACCCCTTCTCCTGTTGTAACAGGCCCTGCTAACAAGTCTGTCCCTATCTTTCTTATAGGCCACTTTTAAGTGCTGAGAGGCTGCAATAAGGTCTCCCCAGAGCCTTCTCCAGGCTGAACAATCCCAACTGTCTCAGCCTGTCCTCATAGCAGAGGTGTTCCATCCCTCTTCTCATCTTGGTGGCCTCCTCTGGACCCCCTCTAACAGCTCCATGTCTTTCCAGCTCCAGAGCTGGACGCAGAACTGCAGGTGGGCTCTCACCAGAGTGGAGCAGAAGGGTAGAATCACCTCCCTCCACCTGCTGGCCATGCTCCTTTTGACACAGCCCAAGGTATGACCGGCCTTCTGGGCTGCAAGCGCATATGTCTGTATGGAAATTGTCTTGCCCAAAAAGACAGCAGGAGTTTTTGTTTGATTTTATACATCTCTGTATATCTAAGTAGCAGGGCCACTGCAACTGTAGTCAGCCTTAGGAAGAGCCCCTTACTATTGTGAGTTTGAAGGGACCAGATGTCTATAATTCAGGTCATGTGTTTCCTAATATGTCTATACCCTTTTAAGATAAAAATTGGATATCAACAAGCTGAAGAATCACTATTTCAACTTTCTACTTATTCCTTAGTACCCTTCACATAATTTCCTGACTATGATTGTTTATATTGTTGAAATTATATTAAGTAGGACTAAACCCAGGAATTTGAGAAAGGACTGAAGTACAAAATTACTGTTTGTATAGGAGCTGGAAATGGTCTCATTTCACAGCCAAGCCCATGCAGAATTCTTTGTTCTTGTCCTGTTATTCAATTTTCCAAGCATTTCCATGTAAATTTACTTGTTAACTCACAGAAATTTAATATTCATTTCTGGTAAACGCAATGTTTACCTGTACTATATAAAATACCATTTAAGAAAAACAGTCTTGTCCCTGATGCCTTTAAGGAAAGATTACTCAGGAAAATCAATCTACAAATACTGACTTATGCTTAAATACCACACAGCAGCAGTCACTGAGGAATTCTTGACAAACACAGTATTCTATTTTGACCAAAACAGAGAAAAAAATCTGCAAAAATAGATCAGTATTTGGGAGCTAGAGCTCATTACATTTTATATCTTTAGAAAGTTAGACAAGAATTGTAGCACATATGGATAAGGCTGGAAAGAAACCTTATTTACACCAAATAAAATTTGAAAAAAATATTAATTATAATCTTGAGTACAATGACATTTCACTTACACAGCTCTGTTTAAATTTCTTTCTGAAATCCTAGTTTGATTTACTAGAAAAGTTAGGCATGAAATGCAATCAATTAAAAAGAAGTATTTTCACATATAAAAAGTATAGAGACAAAGAACAGCTGCCTGCTATAGGTATTTGTATGATACACACGATTTTCACCAAAAATATTGATATGAAAATTGCTTGATTAAAGAGAAACACTATAGGACTTAAGATTTATTGTTTTCAATTTTTCATACGTCAAAAGTAACAAAATAGTTGCAGAGTATTTCCTAACAACAGGAGCACACGCTGTGCAGACTTTCGGGGGAACAGTCATAAATGATAACCAGAAAGAGCCTGGAATACAAAGGCTTTGTCCTGACAACGATGTTACCACAGTGCATAGAGATTTAGAGTGTGATCTATAGCACAGCAGTATACAACACTTGTGTTACTTAGGATGGTATTTCCAGCATTACAGAAATACTGAAAGCAATAACTGTTGTTGATGCCATTCACTGTGTCTTTTTTAATTGATTTGTAAAGGTCTTACACTTCTTTCTCCTTACAGGACAGGAAATTTGGAGTCAATTTTTTAAAGTAAAATTTCAGGCTAGCAAATAATGACTATGCTTAACATCTCCAAGTGAATTTCTTTCTATCTAATATTATAAATAAAATTTTGGGAAGTGCTAAAAAACCAACCAACCAACAACAACAAAATAAACCCCACACAAAACAAAAGAGAAAAGAGAAAGACCATCCCACAACTAAAGACTTATAAATGATCTAGTCAGTGTCTTTTATAGGTCATCCCCAAATTATTATTTTTCAATTGAATACATTCAAATTATTTGAAGCTAATTAATCCAAAGCATCAGAAATTCATCTTATGTCTTTCAAATGTTCAAATACAAGGTTTTACATGAATGTAAAATCCCAACATTACCGGTCGTTAGGAATAAAAACTACATTCTCAAGAACAACAATACTCCATGGCTGTTTTAATCAGCTTCGTTATGAAGCTATGCCTTCTGTATGGGCACAAGTTTTACCAGCTTGCTAAGGACAGAATCAAAAACGGCCTCATATTTAAAACTTGGGTCTTTTAAAGGTCTAACAAGTATCGGCTTCTTACTGTACAGGAAATGATTTAAAACAGCATTAAATTAATCAGCACATTGAGCTTTGTACGCAGCTTTAAGTTCTTAAAAGGTCTTAAAACCTTATTTAAAGTACAAAACAGGCTTCTCCATCCATAAAGAGGACAGTCCTAAGGCCTCTGAAAGAATGAGCAGCATTTTCTTCTCTGATATGGACAGCAGGCATATTTAATATGTGATAACAATTCCACATAAATACATATTACAGCTGAGGAAGGGACAGATATTACAAAGCCCCTCTGCCTGAAGAGGTTTAGCTGCAGCTCTCATTTTCCTTAGGAATGTTATGGATCATATTCATGTCTTAATAATGCCATTCCGCAGAAGTGAATGCAAAATCCACTGGGATGGAGAAAAGGAGAGACATGTCCAAGACTTCTTAGCTGTAGCCTAGTGAACAAGGCTGTCACCTGACTAGAAACCTCAGAGAACTTGTGCATTGTAACAGGATTTTGACTGTATTACTTCAACTGTACCACAGATACAGAGAAGAATGGAATTTAGGTAATCTTTTAACATTAAGAAATTGTACGTTGTTAAAAGAATGTATCATTTTTGGATGAGTGCTGAGAAAATATTTTTAAAAATAAAGGAGATATATTTGCTAATGAAGTCTGGGAAAGATTATGCAAATATGGTATTTTATATCAGTTGCATTATGCCTAGAATGGCAAAAAGCAAAAAAAAGAAAACAAAGCTTTAATGGGTTAAACCCCTATTTAGTCTGGAAAAGGTATAAACAATTGTACTGTGATTGAAATAATCAAAACCAGTGCAAAAATAGCTATCTAAAAATTCAGTTTGCTAAATAATGTATATTCCACTTCCGTTTTTGTACATAATTCAGGGAATACTGGTTGAGCACCATCTCCGCTAGAGTGATCACGACCAAATCACTACACTGTGGCTTTCTGCCCCTGTAAAATGGGATCAAGAACTACACAGTACTTTGGAAATTAAGATTTTTTGAACAATAATCCAAAAGCTATATACGAAGCAGGAACCTATCTAACACTAGATAATGAAACTAGGGAAGTCAGTGACTTGGACTCTGGCCTCTCCTCAGCTGCCAGATGTCTGGTTAAGGATCCAATGCAGATCCGTCCTCCTGGAAGCTAAAGGCCAGAATTGTCTGCTGTGCATTGACATGTACAACTGCACTTTCAAAGGACTAAACAGGGATCATTATTTTCCTTTACAGAAGTGCCACCGAGGGGATGGCAGCGCCATTGTTCATCTTTTATGCTACAAACCAATTATTATGCTGTTCAGCCAGTGGGAGACCCAGGTTAGTTTTCCTCTGCCTACGTCTCAGTATATGTCTTCTATGTATTAGCAAATGTCCTAGCTACTATTTTAGAAACCTAGCCCAGAGGGTATTTTGTTCCTCAGAGTGGAAAAATTCATGAAAAACATAAGTGAAGAGGAAAGTATAGATTTTGTATCCTTAGATGAGGGCACTTATTTGAGAGCAGGGAGACACAGGGTTATTTGGATTATCTTTATGGTGAATGGAGAGAGAGGAACTTCTATAACATGATTTATCTGAATAATTTTAGATGCATTCCTTGAGATGAATCACAGCCTAAAAACATCTATTTCTCTGCCTAAAGGCAGTCTAGTGTCAGACTCCAAATCCTGCGGTAGACAAAAGAGAAAACACCATTTATATGGCGCCAAGAAATTGGTGTTTTAAAGGTCTTTGTAGCACATACTATCCAATTAATACAGAAATGCCTCATTAATCAATGTAGTTAAAATTGTTATACAATAAAGTCTTCCTATTATCTGTCCCTTTTCTTAGCTGTTATGCTCATCCCTCCTGTGTACTGCTGGGACATAAGGCTGACCCTTCATTCTTCCTCAAGAGTGACAGGGGTGGGATATTGTAGGGGTGTCATGTAGAACTGTCAGCACCCTCAGGTCTTCGCCAGAAAAAGTGTCACATTTCGTTCTTCTAAGGCATGAGCTCTTCTTATACATTTCCCTGTCACAGCTCATTTCCTTCTCTCAGGCTGCTAGCTGCAGCCCAGCAGTGACTGTCAGGGGGGTGTGTGTCACCCCTCCCCAGCAGGTTCACCCCCAGAGCAGGAGCTGGAACAGGGAGGCAGCAGTCACTGGGCCCAGCACAGAGGTTAAACCAGAGATGCCAGCTCAGGCCATGGTGAGGCTGAGCCCCTACTGCTGCGTCAGCACACAGCCGGGCCTCCCCCTGCTGAGGGCAGAAATCATATTTACTGGGCTACACTAAACTCAGCTCCCATATGGATATCATCATAAGTATCCAACGTTAGGCATAACGAAGTTTAGCTTTTCTTGCTAAGGATAAACTATGGACTATTAATGATCAAGTGTGAGACAAACAGTATCTATTACAAATTAATTCCGCCAAGCTGACTTTTCTGATGTGACTAAAAGTTACCTTGTGTGTCTTTGAAAGGAAGGGAGAAAAAGAAAAGGAACTGGATGGGACAACATTGGCACTAAAATTGCTAGTTGGTAAAAGCAATCATACACTCTCAACGTTCTGAAAAAGTATCTATTAACTCTTGTGTAGAAGTTCAATTAATAGAATGAAATCTTTACCTTCATCTTCCCTTACAGTTACTCTGAATCCCCTAATCTCTCAGACAATGAAGCTTCACATTTAAGGAATGTGAGATGACTCCAAATTCAATGAACTTAATAATGAAACATTATGGTTTCCCAGATAAAACAAAGAAGTAACTTGTACTACTGCTCCTCTGGACACTGAATTAAAGAACACAATACCCATTTTGACTCATATTTTCACTTAATACATTCCTACTAATGTTATTGCACTAATGCCTCCATCCCCTTCTTTTCTGCTGTTTATTTAGAAGTTATCTGAAGCACTGAGTACTTGCATTTTGGTTAGGATAAGTCCTGTTCTTTTCTCCACAACTGAAAGGATAGAGAAAGGGTTATCACATCAGGATTTTACTGATCACTGACTTGTTTCTTGTCTTGATTTCTATGTTTACCTAGAAAGTAACAATATCTGATGAAATGTTATCCATCCTTGATTCCAAACAGAAGCATCTGACATGACTGAACCAAAATAAAAAAGGAAGACATCTCATATTCTATGAAAAATAATCTATTACAGGAAAGTTCCTTGCACTCTTTCCTTTGTTGAGCAAGTCTTTAAAATTTTAGGAAATTACCACAACCATTTTTTCAAAGCCATGAGACTCTGAGTGCTTAATTTTCAGTCATCAGAACCAAATAGACTATGCCTAGAACATGTACTCTATTCAATACATAAATTTTTAAATTTCTAGTAAAGCCAAGATAACACAAAAGGTTACAAAAACAGTAGCAGATGTATCTTTAGTTACCATTTTATTTGATTACCATGACATTTGGTGCATTTTCAAGTTCTCTGTTTCCACATGTGCTGAATAGTCATGAAATTTTAAGACACATTCATGTTAAGAAATAATAAATTATATATATATATATATATATATATGTATAACTACTAGAAATGCTGTAATAAGAACTGGTCTCTGTTCTTATTCTGAAGCCAAATTTCTCAGGGTTTCAACTACACAGCAATGCAAAAAAGAAAGCCACATCTGTTTCTTAAATCTTCCATTCCTTCCTGGAAAGGATTCCAGTACATGTTCAGATTCATCTATAGATTAGTAAAGAAAAGGGGCTATTTTAAGTCTAATTCTAATCCAGCGGAAAACTCAATAAATCACCTATTATATATTTCAACTGTACTGTGTTTGGTGTTGCAAAATGTCTTTCAGCTGGGCCGAATCTCTCACAAGAAGAGCTCAGAGATGGTGAGTCCCAAACTCTAGCTGTGTTTTCATCTGAGATAAGATTCCCAGTAGAAACCTAATCTAAATCAAAACACAGTCTGATTAATCAGTTTCTCATTGGTTTCTGTAAGTTAACAGATCTACTTTTATACTATAAAATCAATAGCTTTGTATAACCATTTAGTGTTGACTCTACATCTTTTACATCCAATAAAGGAGAAAGGCACATATCAAACTAATTTTATAGAATTTTTCTCCTTTCTCATCTACTGCTTAGCTCCTGATTGAAAAATGGTTTCTTAAACATTTCATATGTATATAATACATTAACAAAATTAAACCTGGACTTACAAGTCTGTTGCCATTTACGTTTTCTGCTGCTCTTAGGACATTTTTTTGACAAAGTTTGCCCCTGAAATATTTTGGTAACAATTCACACAGCTTGTTCAATACACATAACCTATACTGCTGAGGAGAACCATAATAACAAACAACTAAATTTAAGATGATGAATTTTCTCACTATTAATTTTAAGGAAAAAAAAATGCAGTAGTACTTCATATCAAACATATGCATTGTAACAAAACTGCTGTAGTTGCTTGGCAACCAGGATCAGACCTTTTGGAAAACAATAAATACCTACAGCGATCTATAGAGATTTGCCTGTAATACAAAGAAGAAGTTGATATTAATTGGCAGGTTGGTTTGCCCCCTATACGAGTCCTGTCCTATGTCTTTTTGTGATTAAGAGTTTGAATTTCTTTTTAGATTGCCAATAGTGTTATATTAGGTTGCCAATAGTGTTATAGTGTTAAATTAATTCTTTATTTCAACATATATTGGCTAACTAGCAGCCATCAGGTGAATTTGCTGAGCAGATCATCTGTCCAGCTTCTAGTATAAATTTAAAGGTTTCTTAGAGCACCTACATTTGCTCATTCAAGAAGTGACTAACTTCGAGCCACTGTTGCTGGAGAGACTTTTTCAGAACAGCATCTCTTACTAGCAATGTAAAGTGTTGTGTTTGCTTTCACAGCACATTTCAGGCATCAGTATGTAGAATATGCTCAACTCCAAACCGCTCTGGTTTCTGTGCTGTGAGGACCAAAGGCCTTGACTAGGTCCAGCCTTGCAGATCTACAGGGAACTACAAACAAGAAGACCTGTATCACTAGTAAGCTCAAACCAAGACATGAACCCTCTTGTAGTATGGTTGGAGTACTTTGTGCCTGGCCTATGTGGCACAAATTTTTGTGGCACCTGACCTCCCCAGTATGAAAGAGCCCCAAGATCGCCTGCTCCAAAAGTTAATGGGATCTGTAGATTATGTATATCTAGGCTGCTTAGGCAACATCTATAGCTGTTTTTCAAGTAGGGCAGCATGCCCTTAAACAGCTGAGTCAAAGATTGTGACCTGAGCCTTTTTCCTGACCTGACACTCTACCATGAGCATAGGTATAAACTTTCCTGTAGGACAAACTATTCCAGAGTTTTGGAGAAAGAAAAAAAAATGCTTCAAACAAAAAATATAATATATTAACTTGTAATAACTTCTTTCTACACACACGCTCCATTGCCTCCTGCGTTCCAGAAGAAACAGTTAATCTTAATGTGCTGGTAAAATATCCTCTGCCCTGAAGTAGCAGTAGATCATTTCACTCTATATTAACCTCGTGTCTGCTATCTACTTTGTCACGTATGATGTAACAATGCTTACATTAGAGATATGAACTGAACTGAACACATGGAAGGATTCCCTTTAAAGAGAATTTAACTCCCCGTGGACTGAGTCATCAGTGTTCAGCCTATAAACGAAAAAAAAAAAAAAAAAAGAAAAAAGAAAAAAGAAAGAAAGGAATTGTGGTGTGCAAACTTTTATTTTCTCTGGTTTAAGTTCATTTCTGTAATCAAGTGTATCCTACTCAGAAGCAGTGTTTATCATAAAGGCTTCCTCTTGTTTTAGCACAGAAAAGAGCTAATTATTCATAGCCAATAAGAATGATAAAGGTACCATGGCACTCTGGTACCTCTGGGTAAAGCCTAGCTTTATTTTTCCTTTGGTTATAGAAAACTTCTGTTTATATAAATGCATCTGTCCTCTCATAGCCTTCCCTTTCAATTTTCACCTTTAAGCTACTAAGACTTCAGATTACTGCTGATGTCAAGAAAGGCCTTTAAAAATGAGTGAGAATATGGTAACACTATCATGAAAAGAGGATAATTCATTTACAACCTATGGCTACACAGACTTTCTTTAAAAGAATTTCCTCAGCAGGTTAATGTTCCCATCCTGTGGACAGGCTATCTAATGTTAAAGGACAGGAGTTTAAGTAATACATTTTTTTTCTCTTAGCTATTAAGAGAAAATAAAATAACTTCGAAGACTAAGTATACTTCAAAGGGATTAAAACCAGACACAAAAGTGTAAAACACTGCAGAATAAACAAGAGAGTGTTTTATTATCTTTTTCTTCCATCTGACTACAGTGAATGAGTAAATCTAAGATAACTCCATTTGATTTAACTGTCTGTGAAGAACAGTATGAAACTAAAGCAACCGATAAAAATGTAAGCAGAGATGTTAAGTGTTCCTTGTTATTTGGACACCTACCCAGATGCCCCACATTTCACTAGTGCATGAATAGGATACTGGTGGATCTGCTGCAACTAAGACCTTTATTTTCTATTTAATACTCTTACCTCAAAGAATCAGAGAAAAGTGATTTCTATTAATGGGCCCATATAGATTGTGATTTCATAGAAGTTCTTTATGGCCGTTTAAAAGAACACAACTATTGACAGAACTGCAAAGGGAGGTTTAGAATTAATTTGTATGTACTAATTCCAAATAATAAGCTTAGTTTTTATTATCTTGCTGGAGTTCACTCTACCTTTGATTCCTCTTTTAACATAATATCACTGAGCTGTAATACTGCTTCACATGTGAGAGCTTCAGTAATTTAACTGGCTTTAGTGGTCTTAAAGTGATCGTACCTGTAATGCAGAACTAGAAAAAGCCTTTTGATGCTTAACACCTATAAACCTGTCACTGTAGATCACAGAAAATCTATTATACCAGTGAACAATTTCTGCTTCAAAAGGAGATGAGCAGGAAAACCTTTTATGACGATCTCAGAGATATTTAATGGTATGAATCAGGATTCTGAAGTTTTTTACACCTTTATTAAGTCCAATATAATTCTCGAGCTTAAGAAGGTGACAAGCATTAGCTAATAATACTGTCATTTCATAGGTTGCACCAAATGCTAATGAAAATGACACTGGAGGACTTAGCAGAAAACAAAACAGAATACAAAATAGCTACCACAGGCTGTCATTTGAAACCATCACATTTAAATGATCTATTAGTTAAAACATTACAGTGCATGGAAGAAAAAAAAAGACAAAGAAAAAAACCAAGGAAATAAAAATCTGTATGTGAACCCTATTTATTATTTGTTAATGGCAGAAGCCTTACATCAATCAATATACCTCATATTTCCTCAGAACAAGCTCAGTTTTGTCCACAGCTTACCGAATCAATTAGTTAACTCAGTCAAAAACTGTTCCATTACTAGTGAAGAGTCTTCCATCTAAAGCCTTTGATATACTTTATAAAGTTGCTAACAGATGTAATCATGTGGTGCTTCCCCCTCTTTACAGCTATAAAGGTTTTCACAACAACTTTTTTTGGTGTGTTTTTGAATTAAAGCATCAAAAAGGTACAGAACTATCAGCAAGGCTAGACTTCTGTGTCTTAGATTTTACAATGATGACTCTCTGGTATTTCTAACTTATGCAAACACAGAGGTAAACTTCTGGTGTTCAATTTTTTGTATACTAAGTACTGAGGTACTCTTTATTTGAGCTGACAGATGCAGGGAAAAAAAAATAATAAAGCACATTTAAACAAAGGAAATAAACCAAAATTAAATATCAGGAAATATCCTAGCTAAGAAGGCATATGCAGAAAAAGGAGAGGAACTGTTCCAAAGGACACTGACTACCTTTCAATTCAAGGAGGCTGCTCCTGGCCAAAACAGCATAAGCAGATTGACTAGATGAGGAAGGGCTTAAAAGGCCATGATCCCTTCTTTACTCTTTGCAAGCAGTCTGAGTGGTGCGAGCTCTATCTCATGTGACAGATGAGACTGAGAACTCTTATTTCATACCTATAGCAAGTTTTAATACAATTATAAATGTAAATTGTATAACTTAGTAACCAAAAGCATACTTGACAGTTTATTTCTACCCACTGCCTCCAAAATTCACATTAAAATTCACCAAATATATATGTATTTTTAAAAAGGTAACAGTTCCCTACATAGAATTTTAAATGTATAGATAGCATGACAGTAATAATTCTTTGTTAACTTAGCAGATGAGAGTATCAGCTATTTATTCATAGTTCTGTAAGTGCTGCTCCTTGACCTATAGTTGCCCTGATTCTTAAAGGCATTGCATTCCACTTTTGGCTCTTATACTCATTGGGAAAGTGATGAAATATTCTTTAAAATGGCAGTGTCCGCTGGGGCCTTGAAGAGACCTCTGTTTACTTATATTTGAACATAAGACCTATAGGGAGAGGCTGAGGGAGCTGGGGTTGTTTAGTCTAGAGAAGAGGAGGCTTAGAGGTGACCTCATCACTCTCTATAACTACCTGAAGGGAAGTTATAGCCAGGTGGGGATTGGTCTCTTCTCCCAGGCAGTTAACAATAGGACAAGGGGGCATGGGCTTAAACTCTGCCAGGGGAAATTTGGGCTGGATATTAGAAAGAAATTCTTTACAGAGAGAGTGGTCAGGCATTGGAATGGCCTGCCCAGGGAGGTGGTAGACTCGCCGTCCCTGGAGGTTTTTAAACTGAGATTGGACATGGCACTTAGTGCCATGATCTAGTAAACGGACTAGAGTTGGACCAAGGGTTGGACTCGATGATCTCTGAGGTCTTTTCCAACCCAGTCGATTCTGTGATTCTGTGAATTCAGAATCCTCCATGCACAGCTGTGATTTACAGTCATCAGCTGACATGAGGCATGTTGAGATCCATTGTAACTATAACATCTTAAAAGAAATTGCAGTTGTAACTGAGTGAGCTACCTGTCTTCACTGAGTGCATGCTGGCCTAGTTTTCACTCTATTTGCATAGTCACACACCTCCCACACCATGCAATTAAGCCTGTGTTTTATGACAGCCAAGACTGAGACAACTTCACATTTCTCAAGCTACTCAGCTGCTCATCCAACTAAATTCAATGTGTGGTACTTGACATGGTCCAGCAATGGATTCCTAACACTGATTTCAGAACTATGACAACTGCAACATGCAGAAGTTGTTGCTGGCACCCAATGCAGTGGGCCTCCATGGTTATCAAAAGAGTTATGCTAATAGTATAAATGTCAGAAGACCAGTGGCCAGTATGGGCTAATTGCTCAGGTTCCTCAGCAGGTTTCACAGTGATGAACTCTTTGCTGGTAAAACTGCTCTGATATCTGCCCCACAGCAAGCTATTTTAAAACTTGGTCCTCTGTACCCTACATAAGCTGTAGACATGTTTGACTTCCCTAGAAAAAAAATTCTGTTGGCAGAGATTTAACGAGCTCTGAGAGCTTTTTTGTAAGACACAAAAAATGTGTTACGGATGGGACTTAGTTCAGGATTTAAATGTCTAAATGGAACTGTCTTGATAAACATATAAAGACATAATAAATTCTCACTGTGATCAGTGGAGCTTTGTAGCACAGCCACTTCGCTACCTGAACACAGATATTTGGTACCAGTTTAGATTCCATAGGATACTCTGCTTTGTGAGAATACATGAATCATATCTTCTAGCCTTTCAGTATCCATAAGATAATCTAGAGCTTTCAGTATGTGTAGGATAATCTAGCGTTTCATTTGGCATTTGTTTAGGCAACTGAATTGAACTCTAGGTCAGCTGAACAGTTCTGTAAGATTTACAGACAGAATTACCGAATGCCTTCTTTGCCTCCATCTTTAAGGCTAACACCAGCCCTCAAGAATCCCAGACCCTGGAGGTAAGACACAAAGTATGGAGAAAGGAAGACTTGTCTTGGTTGAGGAGGAACAAGTTAGAGAGATCATTTAGACAAACTGGACATCCAGAAATCTATGGGCCCTGATGGGATGCAATCACAAATGCTGAGAGAGTTGGCACATGTTATTGCTAAGCATCTCCCCATCATCTTTGAAAGCCTGTGGAGAACATGAGAAGTGCCTGAGGACTGGAAGAAAGCCAACATCACTCCAGTCTTCAAAAAGGGCCAGAAGGATGATCCAGGAAACTACAGGCCTGTCAGCCTAACCTCCATCCTTGGAAAGGTGATGAAACAATTAATTCTGGACATCATGTCCAAGAATGTGGAAGAAAAGGTTATCAGGAGTAGTCAACATGGATTCATCAAGAGGCAATCAAGTTTGACCAACCTGATAGCCTTCTGTGATGGTATGACTGTCTGGGTAGATGGGGGGAGATCCGTTGTTGTTGTCTACCTTGATTTCAGCAAGGCTTTTGATAATGTGTCTCACAACATTGTTGTAGGTAAGCTTAGGAAATGTGGGTTGTATGGGTGGACAGTGAGATGGATTGAGAAGTGGTTGAATGTCACAGCTCAGAGGGTTGTGATCAATGGTGCAGAGTCTAGCTGGAGGCCTGTAGCAAGTGGTGTTCCACAGAGGTCAGTACTGGGTCCAGTTTTCTTCAACCTGTTCATCAGTGATCTGGATGAAGAGACTGAGTGTACTCTCAGCAAGTTTGCTGATGACAGAAAACTGGGAGGAGTGGTTGATACAGTAAAAGGCTGTGCTGCCATTCAGTGAGATCTGGACAGGCTGGAGGACTGGGCAGAGAAGAATATAATGAAATTCAACAAAGGTGAGTGTAGAGTCCTGCACCTGGGGAGGAATAACCTCAGGCACCAGTACAGGTGGTGCAGGTTGGCCTGCTGGAAAGCAGCATTGCAGAGAAGGACCTGGGAGTCCTAGTGGACAACAGGTTGACCATGAGTCAACAACGTGCCTGTGTGGCCAAGAAGGCCAATAGTATCCTGGGGCACATTAGGAGGAGTGTGTCCAGCAAGTCAAGGGAGGTTATCCTCCCCCTCTACTCTGCCCTGGTGAGGCTGCATCTGGAGTACTGTGTCCAGTTCTGGGCTCCCCCGTTTAAGAAAGACAAGGAACTACTGGAGGGAGTTCAGTGAGGGCTACAAAGATGATTAGGGGTCTGGAACACCTGTCTTATGAAGAAAGACTGAGCGAGCTGTGTCTGTTCAGCCTGGAGAAGGCTGAGAGGGGACCTTAATTATGTTCATAAATATCTCAAGGGTGGATGTCAAGAGGATGGGACCAGACTCTTCAGTGGTACTTAATGACAGGGCAACAGGCACAGGCTGAAACATAGGAGGTTCCATCTGAATATGAGGAAAACTTCCTTACTTTGAGGGTTCCAGAGAGCTGGAACAGGCTGCCCAGAGTGGTTGTGGCGTCTCCTTCTCTGAAGACATTCAAAACATTACTGTGCAATCTGCTCGAGGTGAACCTGCTTTAACAGGTGGGTTGGACTAGATGATCTCTAGAGAACCCTTCTAACCTCAACCACTCTGTGACACATATACACTTGAAAATCCTTTAGACAGAAACATGTTTTCTGTTTCAAGTGTCTCTTAATTAAATGTTGATGATACAAAATGTGATATTTGATTATATACATAAAGCTACCCCATAAACTGATTTTTTAGAAAAGAGAAATGAAAACCACAAGCTTCTCAGCAGAGAAAGATCTATGAAAATTGCATTCAATAGCTGTCACCCTTCCTAGGTATTCTCTGACTAAATCACAACTAAAATATCTTTTCATACTGAAATGGAAAACAGACTAAATCTCAATACAGGAGCTCTACAATTCTGATGCAAATGGATTAGCTCTGCACAATACATGATGATGAGTGTAGCGGCAAGTTCACGTTCATTCTGAAGAATGTCACTGATGTTCTGCAGCTACACAAAGCACTGAATCATCTTCTCTGCTTATGACTTGTCAGCTAAAGCTGTAAATCTTGCAGGAGTCTTGTAAGAACACTTAGGTCTGAGTAACAGAACATCAAGAGAAGATATTTAATTTCTGAGACATTAAAATTCAAACTGATATTCATAGTAGCAAAGTTTCCAGAGTTTCCATTTCTGACTCCCCATTTTTGAACCTTTCTAATCAGAAAGTTTCTTGAGATACAGACATAATTCAGCAAAGCTGAATTTTATTTTGCACTCTTTGTTTAGTTTCTGTACTCACCTCATCTCAGATATGACAAAACATTAAAATTCAGCATTTGTAATAATTGACATCTAAGGCTACCAATGTTGCCCCCTCAGTGTTTGTCAGTGACAGCATTCACTTCCAGGTCTACCATATTTCTGCACAGTTTAACTCAGAATGTGTTCAGAATTTTCCTTTTACATCAATGAACCTCTAGCAGTATCATAAGGTATCATAGTCTCAATATCTGGTCTTAGTAGATCTCTGATAGCATTCAGTAATAAATCTATCCAATCTATCTACTGGAGTTGTTAGGCTACCATAGTAGTTAAGTATCAGATAACTACCATCTGCATAAAAATATATAACTAAATAGAACCTATATAGAACTTAAGAACAAAGCTCCACTAAGTTTAAGAGAAACTCTTGCCTTTTCACATTAAAGAATATGGGACTTTGTGAACCTAACTGAACTACTCACAAAGAGACAGGAAAGGTATAAAAAACTAACACTCAGCCAATTCTCCCAATTTCTGCCTGGATCATGTGGAACAACAGGAGTTCACAGAATATTCTCTTTCTTTCATTTGACGGCACAAACTTGTTTGGTCTTGGCAAACAACTGTCAGCCTCAGTAATTATGTGATCAATACTTTGAGGTAAATAAATGTAATTTCATGGAAGACTGTATCACTTTTGCTATAATTGTTTCCTGGTTTGCTGCCGGTGTAAAGTGGTCTACACACCTCTCAGATACGATGAGTAACATGTTGGTGTAGAGGTCATAGTTGTGAAGTGTCTCATATTTCCCTATCCAAGCCCTGCTTCTGGGGATAAAATGAAATCTTAATTCTCTTCCATTGCTTAAACCATTATTTGTTTCAATAATCATATTTGTCAGTAAATTGAAATACTTAGAAGCAACACGGGTTGAATTCTTTATAATTTTAATAGCAGCAGCTTTCTTTTACTCATCACAGTTTTCATGCTGAATGCCAGTCTTTTGATAGTCATTCATCTACATGTATCAGAAGAACTAGAAAAATGAGACATAATTTGCAGCTGAGCGAAGGAATAAAATAGCAGCTGAGTTATCTCCCACAATGCTAATGCCTTGAAAAGATAATATATTGCAAAAAGATCCTCTCATGTACTCAAACTTGGTTTTATTAGACGAAGATCATTTTCCTATGGAAGACAAATAATGCTTTAAACATGGTCATTATCATCACCATGTATTGTCAGGAAAAACCTAGTTTCTGGAATGAAGGAAAAGCAGGAAATCCAATTCTGCTATTGATATTAATATCATTTTTTGTTCAATCCAAAGGACTTCTGTCCAGAATGATGCCCATACCCACAAGAGGGAAAAAAATACACTTTATTTTAGTGCAATAGTCCATACTTTTTTCTTGATAACAGCATGCTTTAAAGCTGAATTGACAAGTGTCAGGTTATTGTCATGACCAGGATACAGAATGAGGAACCAACAAAACCTTCTTAGAATTCTCAGTTTCCTTTTCCTGTCCTAATTTTGCTGATCTCTTGTGTGCTCTGACACATTTACTGACAGCTCTATGGGAAAAAATGCCAAATTCACTTAAGAAACTGCACAGGTAACAGGAAAAGGAATCAAAAAGTCACCGTTTCATTTCAGTTAATTGAGTTGTATGTTCAAAGTTGCACACTTTAGACAGCTGCAGCTGGTACCTAAAGCAAGCAGCAGAACAGCAGTTACCTCTCTCCACTTTCATGCCCTCCACCAGACTTACATTTTTATAGACAGTGTTAAATCTGCCAAAATATATGGGAAAGGGATTCAGAAAAAGGAAAAAATGTAATCCCTTCTACAGTGCATCTTATTTCAAAATTGAGGGTTTTTATTTAAAAAAAAAAAGAACGGAACCAAGCAAAGACAGACTAAAACGTCTAAACAACAAAATAAGTTTCTGAAGATATCAGGGTTATAATTCAGCTATTATCAATCACTTTATTATGACATCTTTACTTCTTCTAACTTTTTTACCTTAGTAATCTTTAGCTTCTATGTAACAATCACCATCTCTACCTATATAAATGCATTCCCTCAGATAGATGTTGGAATTCTTGCATCCCCATCTTTCTGTGGTTTACAGAAACTTATAAATAACAGCTCTGTTCAGTCCAGCCTCACACCCTATGCAACCGTGTCGTGATTGTAACACACTGCAAAAATCCCAAGGACCAGCCTGGGAATTCATAGCAAACACTTTTATCCAGCCCCTGAACTTCTCAACGTTTCTCTGGTGAGATCCTCTCCAAATTCAGGGCCCCACTGATCATCTGCAAGTCTTGCAAAATTACTATGTTTCTTCTGAGTTTGAGTATGCAAAATTTTCCCACGGAAAATTGCATTCTTATTTTTCCCTACTAAATGATTTTGCTCTTACATAAACCCCACTGGTTCAGGATTTTTTTGTGTGGCTGTAGCTGCACATTATGCTTACAGGAGATAAAGAGGCAGAAGACATTCCGGGCACCCATGTATCTCATGATAGTGCTCTTGAGTGAAGAAAGGATGGCAGCAATCACAGAATGATTGGTGTTGGAAGGGACCTCTAGAGATCAACTAGTCCAACCCACCTGCTAGAGCAGGTACACCTAGAGTAGGTTGAACAGGAATCACAAGAGGCACTACATTTTACATGCTACATTCAGCAAACCCTGAGGAGTTAAACACAGCTGTAGTCTACATTCTTGATCTGACTTTCAACTGAGATAACTGTGAAAACAGTAGTGAGCCATTCAGAGGGAATGCTGTATGGTCCCTGGGATCACTGCAACAATCAAAAAAGGTTGTATCCACCAAAACATACCTTCTGCACACACACACAAGGACATAGGCATGTCTGTATCTTGAAAGGCTCAGGCCATGCATGACAATCAAGATGAAGTAAACTGATGTCCCCCTCAGCATTCCACATTTTACATTTTTTCATGGCACAGGGTCAGATCACTTGTTTCCTCTCCTACTGTAATGTGACTCACTATTGGGAGAATCTATTCTGCCTGACCCATAACCAAGCTTTGTAACTCACTAACGGTTTAAAGAAAGCACAGGAAAAAAAAAATCACAGAAATCAGAGTAGGATCTATGTTAAGGATATAAAAAATCTGCAATAAAGACACTATTTCCTTTCCAACTGTGGTCAGAAGACTTAACAAATCACTGTGGGTATATATTACATGCTTTTGTCAAGGCAAGAGTTCTTGGGAAATGTTCTAGAGTCTCTAGTATTAAAAGAAAGATCTTATGGGAAACAATTCTCTCTGGCTAAGACATAGTCAAATGCATCTTATAACACAAAATTATTTAAGAGCACTGATGTTACTGAAATCTATTTACATTTTTAAACGGTTGGGTTTATGTGCATAAATAAATAAGGTCAAATGCTTTGTAATGTCAAATGAGCTTTTTACATCTGACTTAATATAGAGATGCAATAAGTATCAGCAAAGCAACTAAAATCTTTGCATGATAGTTGAAAACTAATATAATAATCAAATTATGAAAGAGTACTGATGTAATTAAAGGTAATAAATTGATATAAATAAAAAGTGAAGAACGGAGAGTAAACATAGTTTAGGATAAAGGAAAAAAGCTCATAAAAATTCAGCACAATATTTCACAGAATCACAGAATCACAGTATGTTAGGGATTGGAAGGGACCTCAAAAGATCATCTAGTCCAATCCTCCCACTGGAGCAGGAACACCTAGATGAGGTTATAAATGAGGGCGTCCAGGCGGGTTTTGAATGTCTCCAGAGTAGGAGACTCCACAACCTCCCTGGGCAGCCTGTTCCAGTGTTCAGTTACCCTCACTGAGAAGTTTATTCTCAAATTTAAGTGGAACCTCTTGTGTTCCAGTTTGAACACATTACCCTGGTCTTATAATTGGTTGTCACTCACCCCTTATATATTTGTAAATTTTAATAAGGTCACCGCTCAGCCTCCTCCAAGCTAAAGAGCCCCATCTCCCTCAGCCTTTCCTCATAAGGGAGATGCTCCACTCCCTTGGTCACCTTTGTTGCCCTGCGCTGGACTCTCTCCAGCAGTTCCCTGTCCTTCTGGAACTGCAGGGCCTGGAACCAGACACAATATTCCAGATGTGGTCTCACCAGGGCAGAGTAGAGGGGAAGGAGAACCTCTCTTAACCTACTAACCACCCCCTTTCTAATCCACCCCAGGATGCCATTGGCCTTCTTGGCCACAAGGGCACAGTGCTGGCTCATGGTCATTCTGTTGTCCACCAGGACCCCCAGGTCCCTTTCCCCTACACTGCTCTCTAATAGGTCATTCCCCAATTTATGCTGGAACCTGGGGTTGTTCCTGCCCAGATGTAAGACTCTACACTTTCCCTTGTTATATTTCATTAAATTTTTCCCCGCCCAACTCTCCAGCCTGCCCAGGTCCTGCTGGATGACAGCACAGCCTTCTGGCATGTCAGCCACTCCTCCCAGCTTAGTGTCATCAGCAAACTTGCTGATAATACACTCTATTCCCTCATCCATTTTAAAGATATTATACCATTTCAGGCTATAGGCAAAACACGGCTATTCTGAAATCTATCTTTCTCACACTAACAGATCATCTGCAGTGGACATGGAGTTAAATGCACTTGTAAAAGTACATACAAAGAAAGTGTACTCTTCAATACATTTTTAGGTATCTAATCTAAATGTTTAACAAGTTGATATAATTATTTATTAATTCTACACTCATTTGTAAACAAAGTGTTTTTGAAGCAGTGTCATGTTTTCTAATTCTGTCCATGCTAATTCTTTATATAGACTGTATTACATGATCCACTACATCAGATCACAGGTTTTATCCAGAGCTGAGACATGCATCTACATGCATCTAGTATAACAAGCTGATTTTACCTAAATAGTTAGAAGTTTGGAATATATTGTATTGGTTGTTTTGAATACAAGTGAATGAGTTCTAATCTTGGTATTGCAAAACACGCTGGCTACATAATAAATGCTTTCTTTACATCAGTGCAGCTCTGAATGATATGGGATTAACAGGCAGAATACATAATGTTCACAAAGAAAAGCTGTCTGGGAATATCACAATGTAAAGCACCCTAGTACACATTTTCTGTCCTGGAGCCTCACAATCTTCTAATGCTTTTATTACAGACCAGGAATAATTTAATTCAGAATTAATTTCATTAGTTGTAAAGGATTATTAAATGCTGTGAATAGTTACTAATATGTCATCTGGATTTTTTTTTTAAGTGCCTATATCAATCTCAGCCCTATTTCCAAACAAAAAGATTATTTTTTTTTTTTTTTTTAAGATATGGTATTATGTGCAGCATTATCAGATTGGGAATGCAAGTGTTGCTCAATTTTGTACTCATATGCATAGAAAACTTTGTTCCTCCTCTACTTCATGCTTTTTACTTTGTCTCAGACTTGTCTCAAATCTACTTATTATAAAATGTTTACATGAAATCTTCTCGCAGATGTTTCAAAGATGACAAAGCATGACAAAGATGTTTCAAAAATGACAAAGATGACAAAACATACAGGAGTTTTGGGACCATGTTCAAAAGGACACTAGGAAAAGGAGCTGACTACAAAGAGCCTCAGCTTTTCCATGGGTTAAGAACTGACAGGAAAATAATACTTTAAACTGCTGGAAAGATGCACCGTGACAGCATCACACAGTGATGTGATCGGCAGCTCATTCTGAAATCTGGCTATGAACACCCCCCCCTACAACCCTTCACCATTCCAGTGATACCAGAGATAAGTGATAATGAATGACAGAGACGTATAGGAAACATTTTTATGTGGATGCAGAGGGCCTTAGGTGCAGCAGTTTTCTGATTGTGCCAAGCTGCTGAGCAGAGCCCAAAGCTGACGCTGGCCAGAGTTGCCTTCTCCTGAGCACAATGGTGCCTGCTCATCACAGCACCAGGGATGGGTCTCAGTTAACAGTGCATGTGTGCGTGTGCACATGTCCTTTCTTTGGTCCCCTTACTAAATTGAACGTATCAGTGGCACACTACATGGTGTTTCTTTCTCCTCTCCTACGACAAAGAGGTTCCATGTTTTCTATCTTGTAATTTTTTTTATTTTTTTTTTTCCAAGGGTGGGAGAAGATAACTATTTATAAAAATCTAAAGAAATTAAGCACACAAGATCATTTACTCCAGTCATCTTGTGCTGTATAACAACTAAGTTCCCACAGAGGAAGAATCCTTAAGCATATAATGTTCCGAGGAGTCCTGGATATCCTGCAAGTTGAAGACAGAAAAATGTCTCTGTTCTAAGCCTGGAGAAGAGAAGGGGTAATTGTTTTAAAATAAAAGAGGTTAAACTCAGACTAGATACAAGGAAGAATTTTTTTTACTATGAGGGTGGTGTAAAACTGGCACAGGTTGCCCAGAGAGATGGTAGACACACCAACCCCTGGAAACATCCAAGGCCAGGTGGGACGGGGCTCTGAGCAACCTGATCTAGTTGAAGATATCCCTGCTCATTGCAGGGGAGGTTGGACTAGATGACCTTTGAAGGTCCCTTCCAACACAAACTATTCTATGATTCTGTGATTCTATGATTCTATTCTGAACCCATCACTGTGACTTCAGTAATGGAACTGAGTCTGCACCACAGACAACTGTGCAAGAAATACTGGCTTCCTATACATTTCCTTTGTAATTTTTTTAGATAGTGCTTTCATTCCAATACACTTTCCTTTGATAAAGAGATATGAAATAATAAGTTCTTGTATTGTATGTTTCTATTACTGGAACTCAAAGTTCTTTGCTGGCAAGATCTAAAATATTCATCACCCATTGTAGAGATGGGGAAATGGAGACATACTGAAATGACTTTTATGAAGTCAGTACATCAGAAGCAAGGACTGAAAACAGAAAAAAGATGGAAAAAAAAAAAGATGCTTTCACTGAAAAAGGATTGATATGGTCTTTTCTGAGACCCTTAGTAGGACAGCTGAATTATTGCCTTGTTCATTTCAGAATTTCACTTGACAGTCCTCAGACAGTATCGTTTCTATGTGGATACATTCATTCATCTACTCCTCTTTTCCCCAAGAAACATGACACATCGAAGGGTGCATTCAATCATGCCCCTACCCTAGCCACCAATACAACCCTTGAGATACAAACCAGAATTTTTTCAAATGAGGCAAATAAAAAAATTTGGTCCACTGTCAGACAACATGAATTTATACTTATTACCCGTGCAATGCTTGTGGAATAGACTGTATTTTCCAGTTTTACTTTGCTGCTTTTTAAAAAATCATTTGTTTTTTAAAGATATCTTTAGGCAAACCTAATTTATGTGTGGGTTGTTAAAATCTCTAAGAAAAAAGTTAGCAGTTATTGAAACATGTAATTATTTTTTTTAATTAAAAAAGGCAAAAAACAAAATCCAAACTTTTTTCCTTCATAGTTTTTACAAAGGTTGCACAGTTCAAAAAATAACAAAAATAGCATGAGTGTCATTTGCCCAATTTAAATATTGAATATCCATGAAAAATCAGAAAAAGTAGAAATATATTTGCTAGTAGGATTTTTTTTTTTTTTGGTCCAGAATTAAATGAGTGCAAAAATGAAGAATATGTATCTAATCCACAAATAGCACTTAAAGGCAAGCCTAGTAGTAAAGTAATGCATATTAATCAGGAGTTCATTAAAAGAATTAAGAATAGGGTAAAATTATACTGCGTTTTATTAATGAATCTGTTGATTACAGTTCAGAGACCAAAAGAAATCTTCTGAGTTAATAATGATTTACAATCTCAGCTGATACTAAGCAGCTAGAAAACAGAATTGACCAACATACAGACTTTACTGTACCTGTCTTTTTAATTTGTTCTCTGTATAGATTGCAACTGAATGAAAGTTATAGCACTGAACTATAAAATAACCAAGAAATAATTAACTGCTCCTAAGGTTGGTCTGATGCATTACTGATATCACAAAATTAAAAACAAAGAAAATGTGCTTGCAAATATTATTTATAGGCTACACTTTTGAGGGGTAAAGATATATTTGTAAATCCTTGAAGGAAAAAAAAATTGGTTAATTGTATTAAATTATTTACCACAGCAACAAAGAAGCTTTCTATAACTTTTGAGCAAATATTCTTGTCTAAAATGAGAGAAGGTTGGAGAGAATGAATGTAGCTAAAACAACCAAAACTTTCCTCAAAATAGCCAAGTGTCCCACACATTAACTTCTTCAATTACTGTAGTTACAGTGGACACTGTTGCTGTATTTGCATTCCCCAGGTCTTGGCCTATCATTCCTAGTGAGCAAAAGATAGGAAGATCATAAACAACTCTTTTGCAGCTGAGATGCTATTATTACAAGGAAACCTTGTTATGCATTTCATATTCTCCTTAGACATTTTTCCCATGCCTTTTAATAATATGTACTTTGGACTGTAAATGTCATGAAAATCCTAGACATTCATAGCCTTGAGACAAAAAAAAAGGAAAATATAGATAAAGCTTCTAAATATAAAACGTGTTAAGTGCCAGCCCCAGACTTCTTCTTGAAGGCTAGGATAAAGAAATGTTACCATAGGCTAACACTCGTATATAGCTCTGTGGTCTTTAAGGACAGTTAAAGGGAAGTGCAAGAAATGAGGCTTTAAAATACATGGTCAGGAGTCTACAGGTATTCTAATACAGCAGAAATTTCTCAGCTGTCATTAAATTTATCAGCTGGTTACTGTAACATCTTTAGACCAGTCACAAAGTATGCCGTTAGTACCTATTGCTAACATTATTCTTATGGATCCTGGTGTTTCGTGGAGAAAAGATTTATAGCAACTATTCACATGTATGAAAACATGCTCAGCATTATTAATTGGCCCTGACACAAGCAACATTTTTGCTGCATACAACTGAGCAAAAAGCCTTACTCGGTGCAAAGCTTTCATCAAATTATCTACCAGTGAAAACTGACAAGCTGAGTTAAAGTGTCAGAGGAAGGGGGAGGTGATATATAACAGCACAATTTTCATTGCACAAAGCAATATTTTAGCCCTTACAATTTTGTACTGAAACTCATTATTCTTCTCCATTATGGGCAAAGGGGAAACTCTCTAAGTGCCCAAGTCTGTGACTTCTCTAATTTTAAGTCTGGTTCAAATGACTGCTTTCTGCAGGGAGATGACTAAATGATATACAGCTGTTCACCAGGCATTTGTCTCTTGTTCACACTCAGGGCAAGTTATCAAGAATTAAACTCTGTGCAGCCATTACACTGGTGGGAATATTAAAGCCAGGACTGTGCTACATTAGACACAAAATAATGAAGAATGTTGTATTGCAGTCAGTCTAGAATTGATGTCACAGAACAGATGTCTGTGTCACAAACAGAAAGAAAAAACAGTACTGTTATTCAGTACTGGCTCTATGTTGAGCATTTCTTGACATAACATAATCATTTTCCATCCACGTGGCCTCCGCATGAAAATCCAAACAATGGACATGTCTCTTATCACAGCAGGAATTTATCAAACTGCCTGGGCCCACCTGTGTACAAAATAAACTAACTGTACTCATTCTGTGCACATGAATGACAAAATGGTCTTAAGAGCTGATGGGAATGTATAAAACCATTTGAGAAAACTGTTATATGCAAGACTTTTTTTTTTTTTTTTTTTAAAGTTAACAAAGTAGCCAAGTGGAAAATTCAATCTGGTAAAATTAAGTCACTCACTGACTTTGTTTTTGTTAGTTTTGGGGGTTCGTTGTTGTTATTATTATTATTATTATTATTATTATTATTATTATTATTATTATTATTAACTGGTTTACATCTATGTGTTAGAAAATAATCAGGTCAAGAAATTTCAGCCAAATCTTTTCTTGACCCAATATTTCCCATTGTATCAGGCAATGAAACACATATACAAATTCTGTTTAACAAAAAATACCTAGTTAAACAGATGCCTTCAATTTAAAATAAATACATTTAAATAATTAATTCTGAATATTATTTCAAACTAATTGTAATGAATTTCTTCTTTATTTCAGAGACAGTTATTTGCAGTATGTATCAAACTCTTATAATATCAAGACTGTACTGAGACAAATAAAGTAGCAGTTTAGACTGCGTAGCACTTTTGAGGGGATAATCCACTAAAATGGATATGTCTCACCCAAGGTCACATAGGAACCAAATCCCGTACGTGACTTTCAGTTTAGTCAACTATTAGTAATACCTTGTATGAAAAAATACCCTGGTATCACTTAGAAGCAAGAAACATGATAGATTATGGCATATAGTGACACAGGTCTTCACTGCTGCCTCTGTGCATTCCTTTAGCAGAATGTGTGTTTTGCCCCAGGTTCCTCACTGCCAAAGAAAAGTGAACTAAGATACATGTTTTTTGCAGACCCTCATCTTGACATCTATTAAATGCTAACAGCATTATTTGATCATTTCACAGGAAGACTGGTACTCAAACATTTGTTTACTGGCTCTACATATAAATAGAACACTTAGATATTAAAAAAAAAAAAAAATAACCAAACAAACCCAAAACACTGAATAACAGGATGACAACTAAGGATGTGCAGCCTCATCTCAGAAGGGTAGAACTGAATGTCCCTGCATAGGTAGCCGGTGGTTATGCAGTGACTGCAGTACACATGACAAGGGCCAGCAACTCCACCTCAGGAATGACAATACTAAATTTATAGTCTTGCAAGTTAATCACCATGCTTTACTTATATGCAAAAATACCTCTGAATAACGACATCAAAATTTGGTTTACTGTGCATCCCCAGGAAACAGCAGAAAAAAAACCCAAACTTTCCCCTTGGCTTCCGCTTCCCTTTCTCCATCCATTGGCAATATTAAACTCAAATGAGCTTTGCATTACCTGCCACCTCAGCAGCCAGTCTAGGCCCTTAGAGCAACTCTGGCCTGAGTCATTGAGAGTGCCTAGAGTAATGGGATGTTGGTTGCACCTATCCCAGTAACTCTGCTTATGCTCAAAACATGTTCAACTGCACAAAAAATGTGGAGATTAAATCCTAAAAGCTATTTAGAAATTAATGGAAAATTTATGCCATATATACAAGTTCTCTAATAGCAGTTTGTGGTGAGCTGAGATGTGTAAGTGGAATTAAGTACTGTGGAATTGCATCAAATGTTTGTCTGAAAGACCAGCTTGGTCCATTGTAATGGATGGACTTGTATGTAACATGAAAAGAAATGAAGACTCTAGAATACTAAAGTTTAAGATTTTTCCAAAATCTACAGGACATTATTATTCATGACATTGCACATCTGCTCAAAACATTATCATTATGAAGGTGTCATTTCATCATGCATTTACAAAATTGCCTCTTGAAATTTCTGAGGCGAGCAAGTATCCTTGCCTTGCTAGGATTCAAGTATTAGCAGGTGGAGAAGCAATTCACCAGGTCTACTCACATCTATTTCATTTTGTGTTTTCAAGAGTTTTTATCACCAAAAAAAAAAAAGAAGCTTCTCAGAATATTGAAAAACAGTGGCCACACTCAGTTTTGTCTTTCTTATTCTATAGCGCACAATATTGTTCTGCCTGAAACCTCATCAAGCTGTACTTGTTATTTCATTAAAGTTGCTATAAGAAAAAAGAGACAGGTATACTCCAAAAAGAGATGGCAAAATTATCTTGTAAATTCTGTGCCCAGTGGTGCATGATTGTTCAAAAGTTTGTAAGAAAATTATTTCCTTGGTGGAAAGAAAGAGGTCAGGATCTGAAAGTCAACTTGATATCTAATCAAGAAAAGAACAAAATCACTAATAATAAAGTTTCTGCAGGTCAAGTGTTTTCTTGGGCTGCTTCTATGGAAAATTACTATTCTCAAACCAGACTTTAAATTACATCTTTACAATTCTATTATCTTTAGTGTGGTAGCATCTGAGAGTGTAATTTGAAGATAAAACAGTTTGATAAAGGACATTGCAAATAAAACTGAGTTCTGATGACTACATACAAAATAAAACATAATCTGATTCAATTTTACATTCATGTTGATTATAAAACAAAAGAAAATTCAGTAAAAATAGTCCAGTAAAATATGTAGGAGTTTATAAACAAATAAACATAAAAGCAAGTTCAATGAATTTTTTTAATATAGTAATTTCAAGACCGAAAATACATGTTGATACATGATCAGTGACAAGAGAAAAAAAAAAGTAAGAAAATAAGAAAACAAGCAAGAAAAATAACATTATGTGTCTGGAACAGGAAGGAAGTTAGTGGAAAAGATTAATAATGCAATGATAAAGAGTGTCAAAGATAAACTTCCTAGGGCAAGTGGTAATTCAGCAGCATTTGTTCTCTGTCTTGAAATTCTCTGGCAGAAACTGCTATGCATTCTTTAAGAAAACTTTATGCTATGTCTGGATTCATTGAAAAGCAATCTGCATACTGGTTTTGCTATCTCTGTCTCAGCAAGATTTTCTTTTAAGATGCTCTCAATGAACTCTCAATGAGAATGGAAACTTTAAAAACTATAAAAGGTAAATTAATGTTAAAACCTGATTTTTTTTTCCCCCCATTTTTTTCCTGTTTGCCATGGGTGTTTTTAGGGAGTTGCTTGACAGTATTATTCTAAAAATCCTCCCAGTTCCATAAAAACTGCAAAGACAATTTTAATTGTCATATTAACTTACTATTTTCCTTGTTGAGTTAAAGCATATGATCAAGTAAAACCATTGTTTCTCAGTACAAATTTGCTTATTCTATCCAAGTTAAGAAGCTATCTTACATATACATATATAATCATTCTGGTACATGGATGAAGTTACTGGGTATGTTCAAAATTCCAGGTCAAACAAAGTAATCACAAGAGAGACCTTAAACATAAAAACTGAAATACCAAATAATTATTCTGTTTCTTTTAGTAGTGTTTAGAACCTTTTTCTGACCTATTTTAAAATAACTCCATGTACACTTCAGATCTATGTCAATTCATTAATTATCCACTACAAATTCAACAAACAGAACTAAAAAAATCAACTTCCAAAAATACAAGTTGCACTCAACAAAGAATTGAAAAGAGGAAAACATGAGGAATGAGGAACTGAAGACTATTTGGGTATTGCAACATTTTCATATTGTTGAGAGCTAACTTGTCATAAATTGAGTAAAGGTAACCTCTGACTAGAAGCATCATACATAAAGTAAAATGTCTTTCTAAAAGGCTTTCCAACACATAAGGCCATAAGAATGATTCTTCAAAGTAAAAACCTCCTGTTTTCCTAAAGTGCCACAGAGTTCAAACTTAATAACTCATTAGACTAGGGCAAGTTTTCTTCACTTACTATTTGGGACTCAGAATGACCATTAATAACTCTCAGTGAAGACAACAGCTTGGCAACAAGTTCAGCCCCCATTTTGATACACGTACTACAAATTATAAAATATCTTGTTATGTCCTAAATTAAAAAATATGGGTGATAATAGTATATATATATATATAAAAGGAAACAACATTTCCTAATAATTTTTTAATAAAATCATTTCCATTTACCTTTAAGGAGAAAGCCATTATTAAAATTCTGCCCTGGCTATCTTACTGGTATTGCCAGTCAAGCTTGAAACCACCAGTGAGTACCTGAGGACACAATATCTTCCCCAGGAGGAAGGATTCTTCACACAGACCAGAAGGAGAGCAGGATGTTCTAACAGTGCTCTATGCTTAATGGACTTTCTTCACCTCTCTAAATTAAAACCAGAAAAGACAAAGACATAGAAAGCAAACCAACTGAACAATACAAACAAAAAACACCCTTTAACTATGTATCAGGTGACTAAGATTTCAATGAGAGCTGGAGGACATAACACTTTTAGCAAACTAGTAGAACTTCTGAGAGTACTTTTGAGGTTTGAATAGCAGCAATGACTTAGTAACAATAGACTGGATTTCAAAAGGAAATATAAATGTATTCAGAGTATACAAAATTAATTAGGATGATAAATTACTAATGATAAAGAACTTCAAAGTTATAATTCTTATATATCTTGATTTCACTTATATCAAATGTAAATAATTTATGCTCAGATTTCATTAGTAATTATTTGATGTCCTTCTTATGCAGCAACACCATAAAGGGTTCACAAATCTTGACAGTTCTGGTACTTCTCAACTTTCAACTTTTCTGAAGAAATTAGAGTTTTGCATTTCATTTTCCACTTTCCCTTATAAAATGAAGTAGGCTTTATGTTCCATAGCACACGTATTTTGAAATAACTGTCTAAAAATCCCTGAAAGAATTAAGGATTTCTGATCCTATTTGGAAAATAATCTCTGCTATTACGCATAAATATTTTAATAAAAAACATTCAGATGGAGATACAGAAATTGAGATTACATAGAAACATTATGCAGACAACATACAATCGATTTTGTGATTGAAGGATGGGTATGTCGTTTGTGGTTGGAGGAGCAGGTCTGAAGTTTGTCCCCTGAGCTCAAGCTCAGAATTGGTTGAGTTGTGGACTTGTCTGGCTTCTGAACTGCCTTAGCCACCTTCGCAGGTCGGTAGCAAGACCAGCCTAACCTCCTCTGGCTAGAACCAGCTACAGCTGGGAACCTTAATCTGTTTAGTCTGAAACTAGATCACGCATTGCTAAGTGGCACTGAAACTCCATCAAAGAATTTTGATCTCTATCATAGCTGCAGAAAAATTAAAATAAGTAAGACAAAACTGGATTTTTCCAATTATATATTTCACTAATTTTTTTATTCTTCGATATTTGACATAACCCCTTTACCCCACTGCTCATAACTCAGTGGTAACATCAACAGTAAGGCCTACAACAAGCACCAATGATCTCACAACTCAAGAGTCAGCAATGATGGAACTCTGGTTTTCATATAGATCTTCTCAAGCTTTGAGGATCCGGTATTGTCTGTATAGCCTTTCCTTTAGTGCTTAGTGGAGAGCTCAAGAAGGAAAACAAGCAAGAGTTAGGGATTGGAGATAATCCTCTAAACCTGTGTCTGCCCTTTTTTAGAGAAATTGTCATAAGATGGAAGCTTTCAGTGCAATTTTGTATTCCTTTTTCAATTGAGTTTTGCTGGGGAATGCCAAAACCTTACTTTTAAGGATTTGCCCACACTTAAGTAAACTTGCATGCCAGATGAAGATAGCAAGTGAATAAGAGTTACCAATAGATGCTATTTAGGAAGCAAATGGAATAGAAGGTTTAAATAATGCACCCACATAAACTATGAAGACCTTTCTTGGATGTTTATTTATGTCTATCTTTAATTAAGGTGAAAATCTTTTAATATTCAGTTGAGAGAGGGTAAGTAAAGGCTTCCAACACATGCAGAGACCTTTCTTTGATCTTGTGCCAAGACAGACTTCCAGTTTGACCTATCCTGGTTTATGAAAGATTTTTTTCTTCTGTATTTATGCAGTAACATTACTATGAGTTTCAGCAAGGGATAAGATTATATCTTTTCCTCTACTTTCTTTTTTGTGAGAGTTTTGATTAGGATTTTGGCTTCACACTTAATATGTCTAATTTCTGCCTGTTTTCTCCCTTCACAAAGTACACTGTATGTTTATTTTTTTTCAAAGTAAGTTTTCCAGTCATCTTATGAGAAATAATTTTTCTGTCCTTGTGTATGAATCTCAAAAAGGTAACACATGAAACCAAATAGGTTAATATTCAGAAATATATGCTATTTTGAAAGAGACAACAACCTATTTCTGTGTAAGCTTATTTTTATATGATCCTGTCAGATTTGTGACACTGCCTTCATTTCAGTACCTCTTGTAATGAAACATCAAATACTCAAAGACAAGCTTGAAATGTTAGAGTTAGAATTCAGAGATCACAATACCATGTCCATAGCTATAGACTACTAAATTCCTCCAGATTCAGTGCTAGTGACTCAGGTGACAGCACATTAAGGCGACAGGAAGAGATACAAGGTAATACAACCTCAGTACAATGAAATATCAGACCTAAAACTGCTGTAAATTTTGGTGTCATTTTGATGAGGCCAGCAGTTAACTCTTCAGTAAGAGACAGAGAGGCAGAACTGAGTCTTTATTTCATTTGCCAGAACAGTACAGAAGGTTCTAAACTGGCAAACTTTTTGTTTCATCAAGCTGTAGTGATTACACTGGAATTTTTTGGCAGATATATACAGATACAGACCTCTGGGAGCTCATACAGTTAATCTTAAAGAAGATTTTCTCAGTCTGATCCTAATACAGGTAGCTGCTGATGACTGAAGAGGATTTAGTACCAGTCATTTGTTCTAAATACTTTATGGTTACTTTTTGTTTTGCCTCAAGATATATGTTTCATATAGCCGTTGTACTGAAGTATTCTTTAAATTTTATTTAGTTGCTTAGATTCCCTTCATTAACCTTCTGGGTTCTCTCAAAGGGCCAGATTCACAGAAGGATCTATCAATTTGATGTGGTACTGCTTAATGTTTACCTTTCCAGTTCCTGGCATAGATGTCAAGTCTCTTCGCAGGTAAATGCTTTATGAATGCCCCGAGTCAACTACCTGAAGAATCATAGTTGCTGTTGAGGAGGATTAATGTGAAGTTCATCTCCTGTCTCATGTTTTTTAAACTATGAAGCAGTGGTCCAAGGCTGGACACTAGAAAGCAATTTTGATTCATTATTACATTCAGCATTGTTATACTTAACTCAGATGTTTTTAACAGTCCTTTGACATGGTCCTCCACAACATCTTTCTCTCTAAATTAGAGAGATATGGATTACAGGGTGGACTGATCAGTGAATGAGGTATTAGTTGGATCCACAGTCAAATCCAGAGGGTAGTGGTCAATGGCTCAAAGTCCAGATGGAGACCAGTGACAAGGGGTGTCTCTCAGGGGTCTATATTGGGACAAATACTATTTAATATCAAGTGCACCTTCAGCAAGTTTGCAGATGACACCAAGCTGAGTGGTGTGGTTGACATGCCCGTGGATAGGATGACATCCAGAGAGACCTGGACAAGCTTGAGAAGTGGGCCCATGTCAGCTTCACGAGGTTCAACAAGGCCAAGTGCAAGGTCCTATACCTGGGTCAGGGCAATCCCCAGTATCAATACAGGCTGGAGGATGAAGGGATTGATTCCCAGTGGAAAAGGACTTGGGGGTACTGGTGGATGAAAAATTGGACATGAGCCAGCAATGTACAATTGCAGCCCAGAAGGCCAATCGTGTCTTTGGCTGCATCAAAAGGAGCATGGCCAGCAGGTCAAGGGAGGTCATTCTGCCCCTCTGCTCCACTATGGTGAGACCCCACCTGGAGTCCTGCATCCAGCTCTGGAGCCCTTAGTACAGGCAAGACATGGACCTGTTGGAGAGGGTCCAGAGGAGGGTCATCAAGATGATCAGAGAGACAGAACACCTCTCCTATCAGGACAGGCTGAGAGTTGGGGTCGTTCAACCCGGAGAAGAGAAGGCTCCAGGAAGACCTTACAGTACTTAAAGGGGGTCTATAAGAAAGATGGGGACAAATTTCTTAGCAGGGTCTGTTGCCATAGTACAAAGGTAATGGCTTTAAAATAAAAGAGGGTGGATTTAGACTAGATATAAAGAAGAAAGTTTTTACAGTGAGGGTTGTGAAACACTGGCACAGGTTGCCCATAGAGGTGGTAGATGCCCCATCCCCGGAAACACTGAAGGCCAGGCTGGATGGGGCTCTGAGATACCTGATCTAGTTGAAGATGTCCCTGCTTATTGTGCTGGGGTTTGGAGCAAATGACCTTTGAAGGTTCCTTCCAACCCAAATTATTCTATGATTCTAATAGATTAAAACATCAGTGTTTTAATCTGTAGAGAAAAATAATTATTGGTAACACAAATTCAAAATAGCACATTTTTGTTAGTTACTACAAATTCTGGTTTTAGAACCCCTCAGTACAACCCACTGAGATCAGATACTGAAGAACTATTTGCTTACTCCTTACATAATATTGTTTAAAATGATATAATAAAACACAAGAGAACTATAAGGCCTTGTGAGAGAACAGAAGCAGATAGCTGCATATGTCTGTAGTAATGGGGCTTTTACCAGGACTGCCTATTTGAAGAAAACCCATTTTCCTTCCATCTGCCTTAAAATGATCACCCTCTGTTTCCAAATGATAACATTTTTATTCATATCATCAGCTACTTTGCAGCATTCTTTCTTTGCCCTTACTACAGATTAAAATTGGAAACACCAGTTTCTGTGAAGATTTACATGTAGCTTGCGCAGATCCAGTTTAGTTCCATTACCTATCCTCCAGCCCAGGGATATGGCCGATACAACAGTTAATCAGAAATTGTTGATTAAAAGGCTGACACAGCCATTAGGTTGTTTTTTGTAGCTACCTACCCGAAATAATTTTGCAGCTGTGGCAGACTGGAGAAAAGACAGCCGTTCAGAGACCAGTAGACTGTTGGAACTAGCAATGACTAAGTCTATGTTCTGAACATGGTGCAATTTCTCATACAAGTAGCTCTCAGTATCATATAGATAAACCAGAAAGCCTTTGGTAGGTACATGTTACCAGTCACTACATTTTCAGAATTTCCAAATAACAGAAGCCATTATAGAGTTTTAGAAGTATTTTTTTTTCTTTTTTGTAAGCTACACTGTGCACTAGCAGGTCTAAAAAGTAAAGGACAACACATTTATTAATAACCACCACATTCTGAGAGTGCTTTACTCTCCTAAAGCAAAGAAGGAAACACATTTTATTGTCACAAGATGGTATCAAACTGTCTATAAGGCAAGCATTACAAAAACAAGAAAAGTTATGTACCTTGCTTATAGCTATATCTTTACCTTAAAAGCTAAAGTGACAGACTGCTCATCTCTTTTACTAACTGTTCTTAAAACATTCCTATTGATCAAACTTTGCATTCCCATTCCCTCTTCTAATGGTATGTTATTTTCTTTCAGTTTCTCTCTAGTTATCATTGTCTCCTGGCTCTCATCATGCATATCAAATTTTCCCGTGTGCTTCTCACATGTTAAACAGATTGATATTCAAAGGTATTTATACAGTGAATGGTGCTAATTTACTGATATTATATGCTTTACTGAATCCACAAACCTCATGTGACATCAGGCACCAAAATACGCTCAGTAAACTTTGGTAAGATATAATTGGTAGGATGACCAGAATATACAGATACTTCCAATTTACTGCTGCTGAAAGTTGGTTCTATCTGCCAGATCCCTTCCTAAAGAAAGTGGTTAGAGTCTTTCTCAATGTACTTGGCAGAATTTTTTTTTCTCTTTTTAAGAAGGGCTGTGCTAATGTTATTGTAGTCGCTACCTACTTTTCATATATTTGCTCAGAGTTTATGAAAGCAGGTTTCCACATTTGTGAACTGAGAATTATCTAAGAAGCTTGAAGTTCTCAGCCAGAATCAGAAAGAGAGTAGCCAAGGTTATTGAGGAATCAAATCTTAGTGGTGCATGCTAAGCTGTGAAGGCCACACTGGCTGCACCCAAGAGAGAAGAGGAAGAGGAATCATTACTTTTCTGCAGTGTGACGAGGACTACCCACATGCCACAGCAGCACTCAGTTCCTGGTACAAAAAGAAATCTACTATAGGCTTTTGATCAATCTGGAAAGAGCAGTGCTGAGAAGTGGACCAATCTGAAAGAGCCTACTTTGAAACACTTCTAAAGAGTGATTAATGATTGGAGAACATACTTAAAAAACCTATAACACAGCTGTGATTCAGTATGTTCCTGATATCTTCTAGTGGCTAGACATTGTTTGACACTAGCTGTACTTCTCTCTTTCAAAGAAGCTAGAAACACTATCACTCCCTTCCCCAGCTTCACAAATTCTCACCCCTGTGCTGGTTTGAATGCTTTCTTTTGGAACTTTCATTTGGGGGCAGGAGTTGGAGGGAGGAAAGAGGCACAAACATTTTTCTGGGTTTTATCTTTCAGAGCAAGAAGTCAATTGCCCTAATTGCAAATTGTTGTCCTGTATAAAGTCTGCTTTTAATTACAACTATATGTATAAATACCTGCATCAATAATGACTCTGCCTTTCTTTGTATTCTGAGAGCTTGAATTTAAATCCCACTTATCCTGGGACATGGTTTTTCTCAAAGTAAAGAATCTCAGACCTCTCCTGACTCTATTGAAAACCTGGAAATGAGGAAGAGAGCGACTGAAAATAATGGTCTGATAAGCAATGAGCAATAAGCAATAAGAAGCCTAGTCTGAGAAGATCCTCATCCTGACAAAGTGGTTGATAAACTGCATTATGCTGACCTCCATGAATTATATCCTACCCTTCTGGAGACAAGAACAAAAAAATAATTTGTGTACACATGTGCACACGTACAGTTTACCTAGACTTATAATAGGAACAATGGTTAAGGAGAAATTTGATCATAAACAGTGAGATACCCAGCATAAAACAGCTGCTAAACTTACTCCTACAGTGAATAATAATTTTTACAGTGCAGTGGAAGTCACCCTGACGAGAATAAACATGCACTTCCACTTTATTTTGTTTTAAGACTGGATGTCCACTGTGACTTTTCAGCTTTCTGGCTAAAAGCTGAAATAATTCCCTCGAACCACAGAGCTACATTTTCACCTTCAGTTCTAGCAGGTCATGATGGCTTCAGTTTCTGAGCTGATGCTTTTTACACCAAGTGAACTGGAAATAATATAGAAGGGTTTTGCAATATTAACTTAAAGAGCAATAAAACGGTATATGAAAGTCAAGGTAGGTAAGCGTGATGTTGGACACTAAGAACATAAAGACAAGGAAAAGATCTCACTAGGCTCATGTACTGGTGATGTCCCCACGCTATGAATACTGAGTGTTCTGTTCCGCCATCCTATAGACTGTCAGCGTAGAACTGGAAAAGTAACGAAGAAGGATGAATGTCTTCTTATTAAATGGACTAGGAAGGATGGAATAATAGTATGAGAAAGGTCTAGAAAGCTATGGGTGACATGAGAAAGGTTAATAAGGCATTCACCATTTTCCAACAGAAAACCAGAAGCATTATCTTAAATCCGTCTTGGCTGATCAAGTCAAACTAACAGCAAATGCACAACTTTCTTATTATTTCCACAGTTTTTACTTTTTTAAATCAACCTGTATTGTTCAGCTCTCCTAGAATTTGTTATGGTACATATTAAAAACTGTCTTTAGGAGGAAGAAAAACATTAAGTTCAGGGTTGAATCAAAGTGATCCAGCAGTGCTTTATGCTTAATCAACTGCCCTGAGCCCATAAAAAATCAACCATTTTTCCTCACTTCTGCAATTAAGAAGTTGCAGTCACTGGTCTTTTTTTGAAAGCAATGTTGCACTATAATTCCAGTAATTTTCTTGAAATAGCACCTATGTACTGTGCAAGCTGAAGCAAAACTGTCAGTTAACCAGCACTGAACCGAGAAGCCACAGTTCCAAAGGGTAGAGGAAACAAACACTACAGAAATACTTGGAATCTGTGCAGTGACGAAGAGAGTCCTGCACATTAGATACACATCTGAAAATTTTACTTCCAAGTCTGTAGACTTAGTACATGCCCAGAAGAGCATCCTTCCCTGGGGATCCACTCTGGTGCATAAACTTTACCACAATAGCCATACAGTTTTCATTAGGACCTGCTCAAACTTCCTAGAGATTGGTCATGTTTATGATGTTATCGGCATTGACTGGAACATACTGTGGTCATGGACAGGTGCTGCACACTAACTGGTTAAGCTTTGTGGGTGCATTTTATTTGGTTCCCTAATGTAAACCAAAAGGGTACAACCAATTGGTAGGAAAAGGGGAAAAGAAGAGGTGATTTGCACTTCACCGGCATTTCTTTCCCATGAGAATCCACCATAATGACACCATCACGATTTGCAGGAGCATGGCCATGACAGTTATAGCACCAGAACAAGAGAACCACACCACCCCCACACCTGTGCACACTGCTGGCTCATGCTGGGCTTGCAGCAGCCCAGGTTCTTCTCAACAGAGCTGTTCCCCAGTCATCCGGTCCCCCATATGTTCCTGTTACAGGTTCTAACAGTAATTTAATTCTACTGTTCCTACTTCACATACACCAGCACTGCTTCTGCCTAAGTTTGTGCTGGTTTTGGCTTCCCTACAACCTTGTATTCCAACTTTTGAATACTCTAGTTCTCTCTCTGTGAAACACAACCAGTCTCATTTACACAGCACTGGCTCTAATTTCTCAACATTTTTAGCAAAACCCCTTCAACTTGAAGACTTAATTTCAAATTATTTGTATGGTTATGATTTTACTTCTCACAACTTTATCCCATTTTCAAAGAAGAAGGATTTCCAAAAGTCCTTCTTCTTTTGAAACATTCCTGGATATGTAAGAACTTGATCCTAGAACTCAAATATGATGTAGGGGGACTGATTCCACTAGGGGGACTGATTCCACACCAAATTATTGTGTGTTTTGAGCTGTAACCTCAGGTGTTAAAACCATGTTTTCCACTCTGGCTACACATAATACTCACACCTCACAAAATCAGCAGAGCTTAGCAGCTTGTTTTAATATAGTTTATGTCAGTTTTATGCATCATATCCCACACAGGCTTAAACAACTTACGCTCTGAGACGGGTGCCTCATTAGCTGGCTAGTTAAATCCTGAATAAATATTCTATACTTACGGGCAGAATAATGGTCTCCTCTCTGCCACAGGAGAGGGGCATAAGAAATTTCAATAACTTGTATATATCAGCCTAGTTTCTACAATATATCTTTGCAACCAGAAAATTGTTGATTGAGCTGCTGCAATTGCAGTATTTCAGATGCTGGTCAGCATCATTATTATACAACTTTCTCTATGAATATTCTTGTCTTTTGTAGGTATTGTAAACTAGCTGAGCACAACAGGGAAGTACAGAATACTCAGGGCAGTATATGGAATTATGACCACTGCCTGCGTGGAACCATGATGAACTTTTTAGAAGAAATCAAAGGCACAAATCCCTCAAACTTCTCTGTTCACCTCACCTGTTTATGTGCCTAAGCAACAGCATGGCTATTCTCCAATAAATAAATGTTTAAAATATATTTTTAAAAATATGGTAGGATGTACTCTGAGAAACAGTATGGTGAACTGAAATCTATCACTTGGATTAACAGAGTTGATACATGCCTTATGCCTTATATGAAGTAGATTTTTTTTAAATTTTGGAAAATTCCCCAAAATAAATCAAAACACTTTTTTTTTTTTTTTAATATTTTTGAACTTATGCAATTACTAGGATACAGAACGTCTCAGTTTTCAGAAGCCTGAATCTACAAAGCATTCTTACACAGGCATACTAAATAGCAAGTTTACTTATATTTGAAAATACACATCACATGCCCTAAATTGATGTCCGTTTACATGATAAAGATACTGAGATCTGCTAGAGTGGTACATATCACCTCCTATGGATTAAAAGAATAGTGAGAACTAGATTTGCTTCAGTATGCATTTTCTAATTCATTCTGCTATTGTGAAATGCGAGAAAGAACATCACTGCCTGCAATTGCAATTTCTGCTTTAAACAACCAACATAGGACAGTGTTCAGAGAATCTGATATTGCAGCTACAAGAAAAGTTTGCTTCCTTCTTTTCTTGTAAAAATGTGGTAAAAATGAAGTTAGCATATATTAAAAGATTTCTGTTACTTTTGGGTTTCTATTAGAAAGTAGATGCTACCTGCAAATTAGGTCGAATTAAAAAATTACAAACAACAAAAAAAATTCCCTTGCAACTTCATGTTCTTTTTTCATAGATTTTTACTGTGTTTATCAAGACTGACATCTTAGTCTTTTTTCGTTCATACACCATATTTCAGCCAATGATTTTGAAACAAAAAAACCTAAATCTCCTTGGAGATATGTAAACAACTGAAATGCAAAATGAAGAAATAAACCTTGTATCACTCACTGGTCAGTGTAAAATTGGTGACTGGGTGGCTGACCATTTTCAAGCAACCCGATTGTCTCTACTCAAATTGAACATTAGACAAGTAGAACTCTCAAAATAATTGAACTGTTAACAACTCTATTGAGGTGCAGTCACTACACTTTTTTTAAAATCAGCATGTGTATGAGTAGATTTTTTGATTGTCTGGATTTTTGCACATATGACAGTTCATCCTTTATATACCCATATACCAGTACAAACAGAATCTGACTATACAAATAATCTCTGATCAAGTTCTACTATTATATCCACTGACTTTCCATAAAGTCAACAGATATTAACAAAGCAAAATATGAATATACTTTCTGCTGGATCTCAAGGTTAGAGGCTAGATATCAATATTTCATAGTTCTGAAATTAACTGCTGTGCCTCTTACAACAACCCCAATGTGTGCCAGGGTGTTTTTGTTTGGTTCGTTGGTTGTTTTTTTAAAGTTATTGACAATAACATTTCAGTCTCAGGGGAGAATAGTCTTGTTTGGTATTTTGCAAACAGTTGTATTTCAAAGCATTATTACACAGAGAAAAGGATGGTGTTCACTCATGTCCTGATGTTAAAATGCACTACAAAGTGAAAACAAATTCAGCTGACTCCTGAGGAAGGATCACTTGTTTATTTGCAACAGGAGCATAATTTCATCAGTATCAGAAATTATGGGATTTTAAGACACACCGTTCTGTGAATAAATTGATTAACTTTTGATCAAACATTTGTAGAAGAAGACAAAGTGATTTAGCTAAAAGAAAAAAAAAAAAAAAAGAAGAAATTAAAAAAAAAGAGGCCAGGCCCTTACCCCCATACTGGTTCAAATCATAGCTTTTTGTAAGTCAACACACTACCTAGTTTCTCATACTTTTCACTCCGTAAGATCCACAGAGTACTTTGAGTTCCAGGTTCTGTATTTTACAGTATTTTCTGTAGTGATTCCTTGCATGAATACCTCTCAGTCAGTGAACATTTATCCTGTTTCCCTGATAGTCACTTTCTCTCCCTTCCCTCTCCATCTCCAAAAGATTTTAACTGAGTTTACTGTGCTCAAGGACAGACTCTTTGAAATGTAGAGATTAACCTAGTGATGACAGAGGCTCTACCTTTTTTGTTTGTTCACAGTTTTCCTTTAGAAGGACGACTCTTGGCAGCAGATGAAATACCCATTTGCTTTTACCTGGCAACTGCACCACGGTTAAGAACAAACACTACAGGCTGAGGAAGGAGGAGAACGGTCCTTCCTCAAAAGAAAACCTACTCCAGGGGGATAAACAGGGCAAGAGATACTACAAGCAAGGAGTTTGTAACAGTAACAGAGAATAAGAGGTATCTGAGAAAAGCGGGGAGCAGGGACAGAGCTATACTTTAGTGGTGACTGTAGATTTTTTCCAAGGGACTCAGTAGAGACTACACAGAGATTTTTGCTGTCAAACATAGCCTCTACATTTTGAACTACGCAAGCCTTAGAGGATGTAAAAATTCATTGTCCTTACATAGTCATAAAACTTAGTTCCAGAGAGACTCTGATATTATAAGACCAAACATTATACAACTATACTTTCAAGTAGTCTGTCCTTCATTTCTCCAGCCATAATTTTAGTTCACATAAAAAGATAACCAAGTCTTCCAGTGGTGTTAAAACAACAGCATCTCTAGGTTTACTGTATCCTGATTTTGCCTCGTGGTCTCTTTGCCCCAGTCTAGAAAAAGAACACTGTCCATCTTCTCTCCTACCTTGGGACTCTGTCAAAAAGGTGGGCATGTTAATAGATTGTCCCCAGAAAATATGTAATGAAATAAGTGCCCTATTTATATTTGCAGAGAAGACTGTACTAAATTTTTCCAAGCTATCAGTAGACTCTAGCAGAGATTATATTTTTGAAGAAATTTCAGGGAAAGAGAATAAAAAAGGGCTATAAATAGATTGTACAACCTCATAAATAATAATATTCCATAAATTTACAAGTCCATACAAGGCCATGCATTTAGCATTGGTTCTGCTAATTAAAAGTTAATCTGGTCATGATCATAAAGAAAATACAAAATTAACCCAGAGTTATAAGAAGAAAAAACAGCAAAATATATCACAAGAGTCATGCTGTCCAGAAGGTCCTACTTGGATCTCCATCCTTGTCTTTCCTGCTGCCTGTTCAAATGTGCCTTTGCTCTCCTGCCGTTTCCCATGATCATTGCAACTCAGAAGTATTCCCAACCCAGCCCTCCACTACAAGCCCCTGCTTGCCTGTCCCCATGCCATCCCTCATCTACATATCCTCTGTCTTTCAGTCCCTCTATTTTCTTTCATCATAACGCCAGTTCTTGTTTCTTCACTTTATTGCATGATAGAGCTTTTTTATTCTCTTCTTCATCTAAATTCCTGATTAAATTCAGTTCCATTCTCTGCATTTTATACCTTCCCTCTACTGCTGCCTGCTGAAGCTTGTAAAGGCTGCATAGACACAGATCAGGAAAAATCATGTAAGTTTGCAGTAGGTTTTACAGTGTTTTTTGTGAAGTAGTTTTCCTTAAGTTGCAGTTTCCATGTTAAAACAATGCGTTCTGGATCCAGAAAGACAAGAACTATTGCAGAATGCTTTCTTGGCATTATGGAGGCATCTTCATGTTTTATGCTAAGATAAATTCCCACATAGCTCTAGTTTACCATAAATAATTTCCCATTAATAAAGACAAACTAAAGACACTTCTGTGAAAAAAAAAAAAGTTATTAAGAATTTGAGGATTCATGAACCATTAAAGAGATGATGAATACAGAGTGAAGCTGTATTGCATACCAACACAGAGTTTTTTAAGAAGATCTTAATGATCCCTACAAAAAAAAAAAAAAAAAAAAAAGAAGAAGATAATTTCTTCTTGAAATGTAAGTATATATAGCAGGTATTCAATCCTTATAAAGTTCTGTATTTTCAGTGCCTCACGTAGCATTTCTATGCTGAGCAAAATGACCCATTTTACTTAAACTGTTATTTGAATTTAAGTCAAATTCACATTGTGCCTTCCTGGTAGGCAACAAACTTTAATGGTACATCAAGAAATATGGCACTGTGATTGGCAGGATTATTAGGGTTTACTACACTTTTCCCCAGCATACACAAATCCAATATGACAAACTACTGATATCTTTTCCCCAGTCCAAGAGATTTAGTAATAATGTTCTCTCACTGTATGGGCCTAGAACTATTGGCATTCTGAGCACTTTCACATTAATATCTATTATTGAAGGGTGATACACAATCATTATAGATTCACAGAATTGTTTCAGTTGGAAGAGACCCTCAGGATCATTGAGTCTAACCATAACCTAACTCTAACGCTAAACCATGTCCCTAAGAACCTCACCTAAATGCCTTTTAAACATCTCCAGGGACAGTGACTCCACCACTCCTCTGGCAGCCTGTTCCAATGCCTGTCAACCCTTGCTGTGAAGAAGTTTTTGCTAATATCCAATCTAAATGTCCCATGGTGCAACTTGAGGACATTTCCTCTTGTCATATCACTTGCTACCTGGGAGAAGAGACCAACACCCTCCACGCTACAACCTTCTTTCAGGTATTTGTAGACAGCGATAAGGTCTCCCCTCAGCCTCCTTTCCTCCAGGCTAAACAGCCCCAGTTCCCTCAGCCACTCCTCACAAGACTTGTGTTCCAGCCCCCTCCCCAGCTTCATCACCTTTTTCTGCACTCTCTGTAGTACCTCGATGTCTTTCTGGCAGTGAGGGGCCTAGAACTGAACACAGGATTCAAGGTGGGGCCTCACGAGCACCAAGTGCATTGGCACAATCACTTCTCTAGTCCTGCTGGCTACACTGTTCCTGATAGAAGCCAGGATGCTGTTGACCTTTTTGGCCACCTGGGCACGGTCATTCAGACGACCGTCAATCAACACCCCCCAGATCCCCCTCTGCCAGGCAGCTTTCCAGCCACTCTTCCCCAAGCCTGTAGCGCTGCCTGAGGTTGTTGTGATCCAAGTGCAGGATCTGAAACTTCGCCTTGTTAAACCTCATACAACTGGCCTCAGCCCAACATTGCAGCTGGTCCACATCCCTCTGTATGGCCTTCCTACCACTCCCACCTAATTTGGTGTCATCTGCAAACTTACTGAGGGTGCACTCAATCCCCTCATCGAGATCATTGGTAAAGAGATTAAACAGAACTGGCCCTAATACTGAGCCCTGGGGAACATCACTTGTGACTGGCTGCCAACTGGCTTTGACTCTGTTCACCACAACTCTTTGGGCCCGGCCATCCAGCCAATTCTTTATCCATACTTTGCAGATATCTTCACTTCAATTGCCCATGCATTCAGCTAATGAGATTCTCTGAATTTTAGGCCATTTACAAACTCAAAGTACTGAGATCTATGCCCTCCACTTGTTGATGGTGAGATTATAAGGATACTTCCCATATTCCTATGAGAGATGTGAATCTGTTGTAATCCAGAAAATGCAATTAATGGATTCTGTCATCAAGTAAGCAAACACTAAAGAATTCAGAGTAAAGCATTTAAAAGCTTACAAAAAAAGAATAGAGAGCTTGGCATTATAGTCTGGTGACAAGCAGAAACACATTATGAAATAAACACAAAGGGGAAAGTGGAAATCATTAGCTTTTCAATGCAAAATACATACAAAATCAGGGAACACGGGACTCTTGTCTTGTTCCGTGTGGACACTTGTATTGGTTACATTCATAACTGTAAATGTAAGCATACACTTCAGATCTCTGTCTAAACATTGTGGGCTACGGAACTGCACATTATTTTAGACTATGTTAAAAGAAAAACACATGGTAGTAAAAGAAGCCTCCCCTCTCAATACTAAAATGAATAAATTAATAAAAGTCTCACTTTTAAGAAAATCCCAAACCTTGAAGCACAGATTCATGTTTGACTGAATAAGACTTTTTCATCTATAGTTCTCTAACTACACCGAGAGTTTTAAAAATGCTCATAATGATTTATGTAACAAGGTCTACTCACCTGAACTGTCAAGTACAATTTCAGAACAAATCATTAAACCAGTATAGCTACTGCAACTTTCCAACCTGACACTGATAATTGTATCTCATTGTTTATTCAAAAGAAAAATACAATTCAATTGATTTTACAACTTCTTTGCACTATACACAAAAAAAAAAAAAAAAGGTAGGAGAGGGTTGGAGAAGGATAAGAAGGATAATAAGAATAATATAACCTCTTGTTCAGAGTAGTATTGTAAGGATCTTAGAGGAAGCGATTAAGTATCATAAATAGAGATTAACAGTTTGAAAATATTCTTTAAAGTAGAACTAAAACTATTAAAAAAATTATGTTACTGTAAAAGCACCGGACTATTTATTTTACCTTGAAATGCCAACGTAAACTCTTGAATTGCACTAAGATAAATGAGCCAAAACCGGTTTGTTCATGTTTTCCTGTTTAAAACTCGTTTATGACAACCAATCAAGAATTCTATCAGAATGAGGACAGGACTCCAAATTCTGCCATAGGAAATGTAACTATAGCCTTATTGTTTAATTTCAGAAGTCCCTATTCATTTAAAAGGAATGATTCTAGAAAGGCGAGAACAGATCAAACAAATGAGAGTTTCTGCTAGTCTCCTATCAATCTCCAGCTCAGATGTAGCTTTGATGGCTTTCATACTAATAACTTCAATATTGTCTGATCATTCCCAATTCTATTATACCTTTTTCAAAAAAGACAGGAAAACCAAAACTGCATACTGTATTCATGCTATGAACATCTATGCTGTATCTTTGATCCTACAGAATCCCCCATTTGTATGCTTAATCATTCCTAACACTTGATTTAGGATTTTTTTGTGAATACTCAGCACTCAGCTGACACTTTCATATAAACATCAGGCATGAACCTAAATACTGCTTAGTCTGTCACTGTAAACTGAATCAGGATTTTTTTTATCTTCCTTCTGTGCCTGTGCACCATTTCAGAGGTTGCTGAATTCATTATATCGTTAAATAATACAATCTCACAGTGTCATATCTTCAGTGAACCGTTTTTCATTGCACTGATTATTCCATTTTCAGGGCATTAAAGAACTTACCAGCTGCAATAAACATTTACTGTTTTGCTGTTTCCTACCCTGTAGCTTGCTCAGTTTCCTTAAAGGTCTGTTTTATGGGAGTCAGCAGCAGCTGTTCGGAAATTTAAAAAAACTTCCCTCAGCCCCCTATCCACATGACAGCTGACTCTTCCAAGACTTACAAAAGGCTTCAGGGCAAAATTGGTCTTTAAATGCCCCAAACATGTTGCCTGTTCTTAACAAAGTCATATTTAGCCATGTTTTCTCTTAAATATTATTTCTATTACCTTAGATGATACAGCAGGACACCAGTCTTATGGCTTGTAGTTTCACAAATCCTTTTCTGGCATCACAGTAATGTTTGCTTAAAACTGGCTTGTCATTGAAGATACACAGAAAATTTCTAATGTTCATTTTCTCAGTTTATTAAAATATAATTGATGTAGTTTATTTTCCAAAAGGATGGTTGATATGCTTTATAAACAATAAAACACCAGGCAGGTTTTAGCTAATCTGGAAACTGGGGTTTGATCACATCAAGAAGAAGAAAGTTATATGTAACATGACAAGTAAGTTACAAATCCTGGCAGTAAAAACCAATCTCTCATTGAACTCCTTGCTTTATAAATACTTGGAAGATGTGTGGTTTTGTTTTATTTTAATTGAATGTTCAACTACCTTGCTTAGAATATCCAATATGTACACATTATGCCTACTCTTAAACCATTTTTTTTTCTATACTAGAAAACAGAAAGCATACAAAATCAGTAGCTATCCTGACAGTAACTTTGACTCTCAAGGAACTGTTATTACCTTTGCAGAAACTCTGGCTAGTTTTGCACTTTCCAAGTCAGGTATTGTACACACTTATTTCCAATAATTCTGAGATTTAATAAGAATTCAGAAACTAAGAAAAGAGGTTTTGTCTTTTATTAAATGGAACTTCCTAATACATTTATAAGACAGTATTTGCATTTGTACTTAGGCCATTACCAAGGGCTTCACCAATTAAGAAATCTATGCACTGCTACTGTTTGCTCTTTTTTTGTTAAATTTAAATGCTGGAACAACAGAGAAGAGAAATAAGGCCAGCAGTGAGGACTGGCATCTTGGCTATGAAAAAAAAAGATCCTGCTGCTTCTCATCAGGATATTCTTCCATTTCTTAAACAAACTTGAAGAGAAAACACTTCCAAATTAATTATCTCCTGGTTATGTAACCTGTTTTTATGATCAGCTTCATAATTGTCATGTAATCACATTTTCAGTGATAATTTCTCTTTCTGTCTCATACATTAACAGAAAAGAGATTAGCTTTCTTGCATTGTGATTAGTATACTCAGAACTGAGGATTTAAAGTTGACATGAAAGATGGGAGTACCAAGTAAAGAAACTGAGAATCCACAGAAGAACTACACCATCCTAATTTGGGACATAAGTTCAAAAGAATATAAGGAAAACTGTATCACCAATATCTGCAAGTATACTGTATTGATTTAAGTGGAAAAAGCTGAATTTCTCAGTTTTATGCCAAGAAAGATGGTGTTGATAGATCTTACTAGCTGGCAGGTAAATCCCTGTTTGGGGAAAGCAGACAACGCTTGGACCAGCTAGACCAGCTTCCATCTACAGAAGTTCATTTCAAATAATAATGCTAAAAATTAATCCATATTTCACAAACAACTCCTCCCCAACCCCAGGTCACAATATTCCTTTTTTAACTATTGTAACAGTTTCTTTAGACTTTACAAAACTTTACAATACTTAACATAAAAACGCCCTTAATTCTACTCTGATCAATCATATCCCTCATGTTAGTCTAAGCAACTTTTATAACACAAGGTATTGTGACATACAGGTTTATTGCAGCGACCTGTAAGATTAGAAGTTTTATTCAGTGATAGACTCATATTGTGTATTTGGAGTATAATTGAAAGGATGCTTCCCCCGAAAAAAAAAAAATCTCAAATACAATAAAAGGCAGTGTGACTGTACCAATGAGATAGAAACCCTCCTGCAATTCCTCAGAAAGTTACAATGTTACTTAATCAGTGTTCATTTTTCTTTTTTTCTTTGGTTTTATTTTTAAATGTAGAAGTGTGCTTTAGTTGCCAAACTGAAGTCTGTTACACTGATTTCAATAAAAATTTCAAGAAACAGAATGCAAAAGGGACAGAGAAAGTCCCATGGTATTCAAAGGCAATTTATACTGAAAATTTACTCAATATAACTCCTTTCCCCACTTCATTTCAAAATTTTAATTTCTCAGTCTGGGAGACTAAGATCTGAAGGAGGAACAAAAAAAGCAGAGTTCTTATGACGCGTTTAGCAATCCGACACTTTCAAGCCCTTTAAAGGCATTAATGAAAATATAAGGCAGTGAGAATGGCTGTACTGACTCATCAGCTTCCTGTGTTGATGAGCAGAAACTTATGTAGCCTTCCCACTCTTATACTAGCAGAAATCAATGTCCTTTGCAGTCAGAGCAGAAATACACTTTAAAGCAAAATCCAAACTCAAAAATAGCATTTACTTAACAGTTGTGCTACAATGATTATAAGTATAAAATCAATACCTTTTCCTAAATGGTAAATGTTATTTCAAAGTTCAGTTAGTAATTTTATTTATATATTTATTTTAAACTTGTAACTGTACAGTTATGTATCTAAATGTAAAGGAATCAGGAATTGGATGGCACTAGGGTGCATAGATTTTTTTTTTTTTCTTGAAATATTGCATTGTTGTTCACAGAATATCAGAACTAAATAATCTAAATTAATTACTTTTGAGATCACAGAATCACAGAATGGTTGTGATTGGAAGGCACCTCTGGAGATCATCTACTCCACCCCACCTGCTAAAGCAGGTTCACCTAGAGCAGGTTGCACAGGATCATGTCGAGGCAGGTTTTGAATGTCTCCAGAGAGAAGTTCCCTTGAGCTTGCTGGGACTCTCAATTATGAAATCGTATCTCACCTCATCATCTGTCATCTCTTGGGAAAGAAAAGCACTGTGACCTAGCTAATAAACAAAATTTATTAGAATTTCATTGATCCTGCTTAGAAGGATGAATAATTTCTTTCCTTCCTTTCTCTTGATGCAATGCACCTGTGTAAGAAGTGGCTTACATTTCATAGGCCAATACTGTGTTATGCCCAGCAAACTACATGTGGTTACCAGGAATAATCTAATCAAGATTCTATAATATGATGCCACTTGCTTAGTATTGGTATTTTAAGTGTTTGGTAAGTGAAAGCTGCACGTAGCCACAGCCTGTACTACAAAACTGAAGCAATTTTTGAAGTAGGGCATTATCTAAAAGCAAAGATTTGGAAAAAAGCATTCAGAAATTTTATAATGATCCTGTTGATTATGAGTGGATGTTGATTATGAGTGGATCAGCTTAATGCTTTATTAGTATAGCTGAAGTTATTTTACTTCAGTGTTAGTATTGAAATGTTTTCATTTGAAATCAGTAAAGAGCAATGATTAACCATGCCTTACGAACATAGTGGATTAAGCTTTAATAGCTCCAAAATATACAGAACAGTGTTTATAATGCTGAAGTTCAGTGAAATGGGTGTTTTAACAGCTTTTTAAAATTAAGGCAAATAGCATTTCTATCATTTCTATGACCCACAGTTGCTTACCCTGCAAATGGGGCATGATACTTTCAACAGTTACTATAGCAATAACTTAGTAATTACTTTTAAATAGCAAAAAAGGTGCTTCAGTAAAAATCATTTAAAATATCCTCATCTGACTATATCCTACTGCAGCTTCAACTGTGTTTTTTTTCTGATTAAAATAAATTCTTTTAATAAAAGCAAATTTCATTTACCCACTCTAAAGCTTTAAAAAAACATGTATATAAGACTGAAGCATGATAGACATTAAAAAAAAGTGATCTACATATTAAGCAGATAAACTCATAGGGCCTACAAAGATTTTTTAATTGGTGTAATAAAACATATACAGCTAGCTGAGGCTTAGATTCTACAACTCATGTTACAGTAAAATCAAAGTTGTGCCAGGAGGCATTGTACCCACTGGTAAATACTTGTAGGATTACATACAGAATTTGATTTCCTACGAAATATATAAATACACAAACACATGTGTGTATATATAAGTATTTCTTTTATTGATCTTATCATAACTTTGAGGAGAGAATGATGAGAACACTGCTAATGAATTTGAAGTAATATCTGATTGTCAGCATTACGAACTCATCTGAACATTACTTATATCTAGTGTTATGCATGTGTTCCAGAGCAAAACAAGCTCAGAAAAACAAAACAAGAGACCTCAATATGAAACTTCAAAAATAACCCAAATTAATTAGCACACCAGCAGCCTTAGGTGGAAGCACAAATAAACTTTTTATGCTTACTACAGGGGAAATTTCCACTAAAAAGAAGTCACCCTCAGAATTTTATTGATTTATGAGATCGGAACTGGCAAGTTTAAAAGTATATTGTAAATAATTGCAACAATCAAAATAAGTCCTGATCATTGTACTTGTACCTTAGAGAAATGTTTTATCCTCATATTAAATGGAAACCACACTCGTGTACACACATTATTTACCTTTAACTCTAGGTCAGTAAACATTTTAGTGAAGTCAGCTTATTACAATGAAACATAATCTTAAAAAGCAAGATTATTTATAGGTGGGAAACAGCATATCACAATATGTATACATAATATTTTTCACTCCTTTCTGTGCCTTTACTGACTATTATTAGTGCTGATGGAATAGTTTCAAGTTAACAGCTACTGATGTTAATTTAGAAACATAATCTCATTTTTTTGATGGCTGCAAATATTTGGTTTTAATTTCTATTAGAAAATGCATCTTCATGTAAAAGTAGGTATCATTATTACAGCTTTGTTACATAAAGGAGGTTTTAGCTATCTTAAACTTATGACAACATGAAAAATAATAGTTACTGCACTAAAGGCATGGCCCCATCTACACCGACCTGCTCTACATTTCCGGCGTTCATTTTATACAATTGTATATATGCATCACTAATATGCCACTCACTGATTTAAGAACCAGAAAAAGAAAGATCTCCTAAACCCAGGAGAAATACTGAAGATACTCCACCTACAAGTATAAAAACTGCAAGGACAAAAAGAGCTCCCTTTTCAGAAGCTGGGAAGCTGGAGATAGTATTATCCAAGACGTCGAGATTCATAATTATTTTAGGATGCCAAAAAGCAAAAATTCGTTCTCAAACATTGGAAAGCAGCAACATTCCGCTTCATTAAAACTCAGTTATTCCAATCAGTCCCAAGATGTTGAAACAACCTACTTGTTCATGTGCTTCACTGTGGAGACAGAATTGGCATAATGTTAAACTAGAAGGGAGTCCACACCCTTTCTGTCCCATGGACTCAAAGACGTCTCCTGTGACCCCAGCAATAATTGAGGGACGTAGCAGAGAAACATAATCCCAAAGATGACAAAAGAGACATAGAGGAAATTGTGCTTCATTCCAAAACAAGAATCAATGTATACATTTTCTATGCCATACTATTTAAAGGAAGAATAGTTGAAACAAATGGTCTAATTGATTATCTAACATACACTGTGCGTCTAGGGGCAGCTAAAGTAAAATGCTCTGAATCATATAACACATTGAACTTCTTATAACGTTAAGCTTAGGATGCTTTTACAAGTGAATCTGAGTGAGAGCTAATCTTGATTGTTTTCCAATCAATCTTCTGATTTCAAGAAGAGCAGTTTATATAGAAAAGCTCAGAAACTACTTTAAGAAGAAACACTCAACACTACCTTTTTCCACTGTGCTATTAAGCTAGAGCATCTACACAGAATTTATATCCTACTGAATGGTAATACAAACTAATTTCTTAAGGAGCTTTTCCATTTCAGAGTCTCCTCTTTCCTTGATTTCAACAAAGCTATTTAAACATTTTTTTTTTCTCAAACTCCAAATTAATTTTATTCAAATTACAGTTTGTGACAGAGTTGGTCATTTGCCACCAAGAGAGGGAAAGATGAAGGAGAAAGATGTGAAAAACTCCAAGACAGATCACAGATGCTTTTAAGTCCTCACATTCAACATGATGGAAAATATGGGACTTCATTCTCTTGGAAGAAAATTGTCAATTAGATTAATAACCTAGTTGTGTTACAAACTGATCATATGTCCAGAGGTAACCAAAATATAACTAAAGCAAAGGAGGAGTCAAGTTGTAATAGAATGCATTAATTCATATGTGTGTATTTATCTATAGATAATGTGGACAGTGTAAGTGTTAGAAACTATAAACTAAACAGTTGCATTAAGTAGAGGAAGAAGAACAAAAGATGGGAAAAATAATATTTTAATACTTTACCTTGAAAAAAATCCACTTCACCTTGAAAGGATGTTAATCACTCTATATATTTATTTAAGTACACTGGTGAGCAGTATTTTAAATATTTTAAGAAAGCTAGGAACCAAATTTACATACAGTAGTAACATACAAGAAAACCAAGCAGAAGTGTATTTCATCAAAAGACAGAGCTCCAAAGAGTCCTGCTGCATCGTATGAATTCAGTTCATCTATACTTTCCCTTGCTTGGAGAGAGCCAGTGGCCAAAATAAATTCTAATTTTCCTTCTCTGTTGTTTCTCAAAGGTGTCTTTTTTAAAGTAAATTCAGTATCAACAAGAGGTGACATAATGACAACTTTTTATACTGAAGTGCTCCATTTTTTAGCAATACTGATACTACTCTGACTGCATACTGTGGTTGAAGGATTTGGGTGGTTTTGTTCCTGAACAAGAAGCTGGCAATTTTAATACATATAGCATGCTGCTAATGTGAATAACTTCTTGAGCTGAATCATAATGGACTGAAGGCTGTAGACATTAAAAGAAACAAACAAAAACATGAAGGATGAATTTTTAAGCAAGCTATTACTGCATTCTTATTTATCTGAGATACTGAGGTTCATCACATGGATTATTGACCACATAGGAGTGTAAATTCTGATGTTTTTCCAAATCCTTGTAATGACATAGTATTTTATACAATTCCTGAAGCTACTGTCTTTAAGTGAAGATAAATAACAGAATTTTACAGTTCTTTACTTGATCTTGAAATAGTCTCTTCAATGAAGAAAAAAAAAATCCAGTGAGGCTACAGTGAAAAAAATCACACATAACTGAGGGATTTTGGGTGAGCCAGTATTAGAGAACTTGGCTCTATTTTTCAGTCTTCAACAGGAAACTATCTTTCAACATGATGGCTCTCCAGTAGTCTTAAATAAAAACTATAAGAATTAACAGTTCACCATTTTAAAAGTAGACAGGATTATAACTCAGCACCCCAGTATTTCTGGTAGGCACTATATTTCCTTTGTACATTTGAGGTTGAGAAAAAAAAAAAAGGCAAATTATTACCATGAGAAAAAATGACTCGTACTTTAGATGGAAGAATTAACTTAAGAAATAGGTACGATAATAGATATATTCCCTTCAAAGCACGATGCAGGGAAAAAAATATTAAATCCATTCTTTTCTGCACCCCTACCCCTTTTTAGTATAAACTAAAGAAAAAATAAATTGAGTAAATGCAGCCCACTTCTAAACCTAAGAATGAAGTTCTTAATTTTTCTTTTTTAATTTCATAACTCCAATATACTAAAATATATTTTGTAAATGTAGATGTGCTATGCACAAAAGAACAACTGGTGTAACAGCATTTGCAGAAGTCAAGTCAGCATGTGAAGCTTGTTTACCTGATGCCATATGGACACAGTTAAAAGCTGCAATGGCTAAACTAGTACTGATTCTTCCTCTTCTGTATATTGTGAGGACTCATGCAGAGACATGGGCTAATCAGATACAACTGTGGGAATGCCCAACATACAGAAGAGGTGTATAGCCTCAGAGACTGACTGACTTTCAGATTTGTAAGTCATGAGTTTTCTACGAAGTTCTGAAATACATTCTACCTACACTAAAAGGGCTCACATAAGCCACAAACTCTGGAAGAACTGAAAAACCTGGTTAGAAGCTTAACTTTCAGAGGAAGTACTAAAGCATTACATGATACACAGTTTGAAATGTCCTTCACAAATTTAAATTGTCCAGTATCATATAGGGTTTTTTTTTTCTCTCTTCAATAGAGGGAAATAAAAAATGTTGACTGGATAGTTCTTACCCCTCAAATCAAATGCACATATAAGTAGTCATGCTGAGGTTAATTCTTAAAAGAATGCTTAAGATCAATATGTCATTTTCTATATTGAGTGTAAAAAAAAATCTACACTGAGGTTTTGTCACCAAACTCTTGTAGTTTTATTAATCTTTTATGATGTATCCAAATTCAGAAAATATTACTAACTAGGTCAATGATTAGGCTTCTATATTCATCCAAACATGTTAGCACAAAAATTTTAAAATGTTCTTAGATCTTTTTAATAAAGCAATCCATTTGTTCACCCAGATAACCTTGAGAAGTCTGCATAAGATGAACTGGAGACATTAATACACCCAGATCTCACTATTTCTGCATTGTAGTCAGTTGCCTTTAGGAACAACTTAGTTTTAGAACTTACAACTTGTAGTAGTTTGTATTTGTAAGATCAAAATGCACGTAGTATAGCACCTTTGGCAACCAAAAGAGCATACATATCTTCAAAGTAACTCAAGTCAAAAGAGTCAGACTGATTAACCTAATAGGGCTTCTATTTAACCACAATCTTGGCAGTTTGCAATTTCAAAGTATATCTAAAGTATCTGATAATTCGTTTTTCCCCAGAGGCCCAGTGCTCTGTGTTAGGTGTGTATGTTCCTTACACACTGCCTAGATAGTCTGAAACCCTTCAGAGTAGCCTATAAGAAAACTAACATGTCCACAGGAAAAATGATATCTCTGCACCCTTAGGCAATCTGCCCTGCCAAATCCACAATACGCTTTTTAATATAAGTCCATGGCAGAAATTTCAGGGGATAAGTATTATCAAGGATTCCACATTCAAGTTCTTCTCTTAATGAGAAAGCTAATGTCCCTCTTTGCCATGGCTGGGGTTAGCGGGGACCCTGCCTTTCTGGTCAGTGTTTCCATTAAAGACAAGCTAGTGAGAATTCTCTCTTCTCCCTGCAGGACACTAATCCTCAGACCTCCTATGAAGAGATGATGCAGCCTAACCTGCACTTCACCTTCACTACAAAGCTCAGAAGAACTGGAAACATTTCATTCTCCAGGCTTTGCTGAAAATCTGTTCTCACTGACACAGAGAGAGAACTTTTAAAGTCCTGTAGCAAAAGAGCACTTCTTTCACAGCAAATGAAAGGAAGGGAAAAAGAAAGCCTTCCCAATCTCAAGTCTTCACAATATATTTCTTTTTAGATTAAAGTATAAAGGCAACTAAATTCCTCTCACCAATAAAAGAACTATTATTTTTACTAAAAGATAATTATATTCAAAGTTATTCATTAAAAGCCTTCATTAAGTAATATTCCATCATTTCCAGAATAGATGTGATGTATGAACAATATTGGAGGGAAAGATGTCTCATACTTCATAATCCTAACTTGAAGGACAATGATCTTTAAACTTTTCTCCAGTATCTCCATCTTCATGTAAATACCAAGTGGCCACAGGCATTAAAAAAACAAGGTTACCAAGGAAACTATCTCTAAAGAAATTAGAGAAAAGCAAGGATGTAAGTGATGGTGTCTGTACACAAAAGGAAGAAAATAGGAAACAGGAAAAATCATTACACTGTTCCATGTCTTTCAGCTTTTAAGATGTGATCTTTAAAACCAGATCCACAGAAGATAATTTAGATAATCACTGGTTTAGGTTTTCCTCTAAGATACTATTCTATCCTATTTATTTCACTGAAATAAGTATTAGTATAAATTAAATATGCTGTTAAATGTGCTGTTGCACTGCTGTTGTGTTTCAACCTGGCAGGCAGCTAAATATCACATAGCCGTTTGCTCACTGTTCCTGCCCAGTGGGACGAGGAGAGAATTGGGGAAAAGAAACGGTAAAACTCATTAATTGAGATAAAGACAGTTTAATAGAACAGAAAAGAAAGTGGAGAGAAATAATATTAATAATAATAATGATAAAAGAATTTACAAAACAAGTAATGCACAATACAATTGTTCACTACCAGCTGACCAATGCCCAGCTTGTCCCCAGGCAGCAGCCACCCAGTTGCTTTTTCCCGTAGTTTATGGTCATATGGTGTGGAATGTCCCTTTAGTCACCTGGGGTCAGCTGTCCCAGCTGCGCACCCCCAGCCTCCTCGCAGGGTGGTGGGAGAAGCAGAAAAGGCCTTGATTCTGTGTAAGCACTGCTCAGCAGTGACTGAAACCTGTGTTATCAACACTGTTTTCAGCGCAAATCCAAAACACAGCACAATATCAACTAATAAGAGGAAAATTAATTATCCCAGCGGAAACCAGGACAAAGGCACACATTTAACCATTCCTTTTGCTTAATAGTTCTGAGAGATAATTAAGAAGACTGAATAAAACTGTGACACGGATATTCTTTTAGGAACATCCAGTAGTCTCCAACAATTAAGGAAAACTGTTATATGCTAGGATATTTGTCAATACTCAGTGAATTCTCCAAATTAGGATAACAACATCAATATTTGAATATTCACACTGAAAACTAGGAAATCAGGAGAAACTGAGAACACTGAATCCAAAAAGTAGAGATGCTTAAGCAGTTAGAAACACACTGCCATACATGGTAGAAGCACTGAGTTGGAAGAAAAGTGCTGTTTTGTGTAACAAAAATATTCTGATTCTTTCATTCCTACTTTTTTCATGAAAGGCAGGACAAACTTCTAACTTATGTTTGTAAACTGAGTATCTTCAGTATGTTTTATGTCCTCCAAACTTTCCTGACTCATTCATTGTCATACTAAATAAGTTCTGAACACTGAACAGTTCTAAACACAGTTTCAAATTATTTTTTTAGTGTTGCTAGTACAATAACTGCTTGTGATACACACAATGACTGAATTCTCATATGATTAAATGTTTTTGATACTTTACAATGCAGACTTTCTTTGGTATTTCACATATATGACACTTTGGAACAAATCAAATCATGATATAAGGCCTTGCACCTGCTTAGCTCGGAAATAAAAAAAAGATAACCACATTTTTCACCTCAATGTAGAAAACAGTGTCCAAAAGCTGTAGGTTAAAATGTTTAGATGAGGAGCAGCTCTTTCCAGTCAATAAAAAGGGTAAAACGTTTTCCCTCTGGTATATTCTTGACCTATTCAGGTATGCAGAAAAGACTCAGGTCCAACAGTTCTTCAGCTATCTTATTTGTACTCTTATAGTACAGGCATTTATCATCAACTGTTCAGTTGCACACACACTGGCAGTTCTAGGAAGGAGGTTTATAAATGTATTTAAGGTACCTCCAACTTCTGAAGCAGAGCTGAGACAACAAACACTTGAGAGAATTTGCTCCAGCTTCACACTGTTTACTTACTAATAGGGAAAAATGTGTTGCATATTTCTTTTCAAGAAGAAGAAAAGAATAGCTACATATGACAAATTGCTGCCCAGGCCATGTCAAGCCACAGGGCAGCTTGCTGTTAACCAGGCATAATTATCTCAAGAGTATTGAGTAATCAGTTCAGTCTTTATGACAAAGTGACCCATGTGACATTAAAGGGAAAAATAGGATTGCCTTATGAAGTCATTTTATGTTTCCCATAACTGCACATAAAGATTTACTGAAACAAGTCAAAGCCCCAGTCGAAGGTCTGAGATACATAATCCACTCTCACTCAGAACTCTACAAGCCTGTTAAAATTAGAGGTGTTGAAAGCGTGAAATAGTGATGCTATATGACATATAGTAGAAAGACTACTGATTAACTTATGTTAAGGTAGTGCCCTTTGTTTCCATGGGGGTAAATATGGAGATTTTTAGGATGAGTGAAGAGAATCTAGAAACAGTACAGGCATCCTAGTTTTCTTCAGGACTAAAAACCTGTTGTATCATTTCAGGTCTCATTCCTAAACATGTAATCCTGAATGCTCTCACATTCTTGATCAAGTTTGCTGTTTGATTCTCACCCCTTGTTACCTCACTATGCACCCACTCTTGCTTATCCTGCCCTGACCCTACAATGTCCCCCACTCTCCTACCTCACATATTTGTTTCTTTTTCACCATCCCCATCCTACAGCTTCCTCCACTTGCAAACACACATCACAGCATTTTAGGAGATGTTTTTCTTGTTTTACTTTCAAATGCACACTACTCTCTTTACATGTGCACAGATATGACTGATTTGAGAACAAAACTGAGACTTTGTCCTGGTTTTGTTAAAAACAAGACCAGTTTCTTTTTCAGTGAATTTTCCTTTCAGCTAAGCACCTTCTAAGCGATTGTACTTCTCTGATTTTTTTGTCTGCATGTTTTTCTCCGACACTGTGCTTGGTGCTGACATCACCAAGGTCAAGACCAATGGAAATCTGAAGAAGCCTCATGTTTAGAATTATTGCTATGACAGCCTAGAATTCCATACATCTCATAACTGAGAGGGGCGTGTTTGAGGAGGGGTGGACAGAACAGGTGACTAAAACTGACCAACTGAGTATTCCATCTCACAATCATCATACCCCCTATAAAAGAGGGTGATCATGAGGGTCTAGTTCTCTTCGACCATGGCCAACATCTAGAGAGGACCCTGTCTGTCTGCCTGTGATCTGGAAGGCCTCAGGCCCTGCATCCCTGAAATCCAGTTTCTGGTTTGCTCTGAAGTCCCGCCTGTGACTTCTGGGTACCTGCCCTGCAGCTGTTGGAGCCGCCAGCTCCGCACACCCAGCTGCACCGCTGCTGGAGTGAAGCCAACTCCATATCGAGCACTCAAGATTGGTTTTGTATATTTCGTATATATTCTCTGTTTATTAGTAGTATTTGTAAAACCCTTTAAAACCTTCCAACTTGAAGTCTAAGTCTCCCTTCTTTCTTACCTTCCTTATCTTTCCGATCTAAAGCAGAGAGTGAAGGGAAGGTGAGGGGGTAACAGAGAGCATCTGCCATGGTTTATTGTCTCTTTGCCTTAAACCTTGACAGACTTATAGAAAATTTTTAGCCAGCAGGTCCTCTATCCTATTGCAATGTCCATGCAAGCAGAGATCACAATCAAAGGAAAACAGTTTCTGAGATGCAACAAACCAAAAATAATTATTTTCCTTTAAATATTGATTAACTTTTCTTAGAAGGATGAAGTCTGAGATTTCACACTACTTAACATTCAATACATGTGCAGTTTGTTCAAAGTGACTCAGAAATATGATTATTATTTGCAAAGAAAATCACACATAGTTCACCCTTAATGGTTTTTTATTCCAGTCTTAGATGGGTGATAGCTGTCATACTTTGTATACACTGTGCAATAGAATTTACAAGCAGATGCCTTTGTTTGAATAATGTTTAGCAACTAGAGGACTAGAGACCTTGCACTAGAATCCAATAGTGGATCCCTCCTGTTCTACTACTCTCTTTAGTCCAGATCTCAGTGACTCTTATCAGAACTTGTCAGTACTGGTAAGCAGTTACTTGCTCAAGGGAACTGTACAGGAACCACTTAACTTCCTCCACTAAGCTGAAGAAACAGTTGAAGTGTTTACACATCATGAATGCTGCTAAGTAATCCCTAAGGATTACTTAACTCCAGGGCATGTAACACAATCTTTGAAACGCAATCTGTGCATCTGGGGTGCACCTCATATTATACCAAATAACAGGCTTTTCAAATAAATAACAAGAGAAAGTCTTAGTAGGTGTTCTCATAACTCTCATAACTCTCAAAACCTTTGTTATTTCAAACCACAGAAGTTGATCACTGTGGTTTATTTTGAATATATTCAGCACATGGGTTTAAGAGCAAAGCATAAGTAAATTCAGTAATTGCACTAACTGCTCTCAAAAGTAAATGTATAATGCTAGCTGCATGGAATTCCTCATGTCTTTCATTTGCTGTTCTTCAAAGAAAACTAAACCTAATCTTTTTAGGCTTCTCAGAACCTACAGTACAAATGACATTTATAGATACCAAAACATACTCTTGGCTATGCTGCTTAATGTTAGCATGAATTCTATGTAGTTCAAAAGATCTACAAATTAAACTTTAACACAGAATGCTGATATTATTTACCAATTATCTACCAATTTCTTTGAATTACTGGGAAAACAATAGCTTCCCTAACCCAGAAATACTTGTTCTATTCCACCTTTTTTTTTCCTCTCTTTTTATTTTTTTTTTTCCTCATATGGTAGTTAACTATGCCTGTAGAAAGTTCCTTAGAGTACTGTCTTTCAAAGTACTGGGGATTTATCAGTCCCAGGAATAGATGCTGCTCATAGATTCCCCTGGCTTTGGAAGTCCAAATAAGAAGAACTACTGACTGTCATAGACACTGTTCTCAGGATGGCTTCTATATACCTGATACTCAAAATCTGCTATTATTAGCATGTGTGTTAAGAGTTTTATTCCAAAAATAATGATACTTTCTTCTGTGAACTAACAGTCCTGGGAATATCAGTCAAAATGAACCTCTGAGCGGATGGACAATACAGTCTAGAAAATATTTAAATATTGCTGGAACACTTGACGGTTGGAAGGCAGACAATAGTCATCAACTCAAAATGGAAATGTAACCTATCACAGGTAAGAATGGAACTATCAGCTTTTTTTGCTAAGACTACAATATCTACAGTATCTAAATTGCCAACATGATTTTTAAAAGCTAAACCTAATTATATGTTTGGGAAATATACAGTTATCACCAGAAAGTTTTTTTTGACATTTGTACAAAATATTTCTTCCTGCTGTGAATCAAAATCAGCAAAAAAAAGCCTTCAATACAGATATATCCTTATATGCAATATCTCCTTGAAAAGTCTGCTTGTTAATTCTTATCAAAAGAAGCTAGTCAGCATGCTCTACAGTCAGATATTACAGAATAATATGAATTAGTTTCTCATGGTAGTTTTTAAAATGGTTATCAAAAATATTACCTGAAGTCGTTATGATTCTGTCACATTTTTTGAGTTCTATTTTTGTATGTTTTTATGTCTGCTGATAATAGAAAATACAAAGTAAAAAAATCAAGGTAAAATATTTCTGAAATGAAAATGAGGTGACCTAATTTAACAGACCGTCTTAATTGATCTCAGTTTCATTCGACTAAGAGTGCATAATAAAATAAATGAAAATGTGAAGAATTTCTGCTTAGTCAGGAACATTAAATGATTAAAGTAGCCAGCTGCCAAGTGGATTTAACTCCGTTCACCACAACTCTTTGGGCACTGCCATCCAGCCAATTTTTATCCATTGAAGAGTACACCCATCCAAACCATGAGCAGACAGTTTCTCCAGGAATGCTGTGGGATACAACGTCAAAGGTTTTACTAAAGTATAGGTAGACAACATCCACAGCCTTTCCCTCATCCACTAAGCAGGTCACCTTGTTGTAGAAGGAGATCAGGCTGGTCCTGCAGGACCTGCCTTTCATAAACCCATGCTGACTAGGCCTGATTGCTTGGTTGTCCTGTATGTGCTGCATGATGGCACTCAAGATGATCTGCTCCATAGCCTTCACCTGTAACGAGGTCAGACTTACAGGCCTGTCATTGCCTGGATCCTCCTTCCACCCTTTCTTGTAGTTGGGCATCACATTTGCTAACCTCCAGCCAACTGGGACCTCCTGGTTATCTGGGACTGCTGATAAATGACTGAAAGTGGCTTGGTGAACACTTCTGCCAGCTCCTTCAGTGCCTTTGAGTGGATCCCTTCCAGCCCCATAGACTTGTGTGTGCCTAAGTGCTGTAGCAGGGAAATGCTAACCATGTCCCATGTACTCATTTTCATTCCATTATAGAAACCTAGAAATTTACGTATTATGAATATTTTTTTTAAAAAGAAAGGTTAATTTGCTTACCATTTTCTTGTTATAACGCTCATGTACATAGAATTATCACAGATTTTGCTATATATCTTACTTGTTTAGAAGTCTGAGTATGAAGCAATCAGGGTAAAAAATGCACTTCACAGTTACAGGCTATCAAAATGCTTTTGCTTGCAGGGAAGCAGGTTGCATCTAAATAAAAGCAGAAGCAGGCCAGGCCTGCATTAACAGTTCTATGTGTTCTTTATCAGATCACTGGGGAGAATGACTGCTTGTGAAAGAGATCTGGAAACTTACCAAGTTCAAGCTTCAAGCATTTATTGATACAGTGCAAATACTGGACCAGCACTCAATGCATCCACTTTGTAGAAAATTCCATGCTAACCTACATAGCCGGCATCTTAACTATGTTAAAAGTATTTCTTTCCTTGATATAGAAGATAAAACAAGACACATTTAAAATCAGCATATGATTACACCTATTCAGAACAGGGAAACTAAAATGAGCTGAATAATAATATGCCTGGCAAAAACGATAAAAGACAAAGTTTAAAGGAAACATGAGGGTGCTGGCAGATCTAGTGAATAACAGACACCACAATATCAATATGATAAAACAGAATTAGAAGGTAAAGGTGTCATGTAATTTCAACATTTTCCAGAAACCTTGGCATACACAGTTTCATATAATTGAATAGAACTTGATTAGGCAGAAAGACAAAAAAGCATTATGTTATTATGGAAAACAGTGTGTAAAAAATAATTAAAGCCCTGAGTTTTCTTTTCTCCTAAGAGTCATTAATTAATAACAACTGAATGCAAGCAAGTGATAAAGCAAAATTTGAAATTTGGCAGAGCAAGATTTTAAATAAAATAGTACTGCATATGAGGAGCTTTGTAGCATGTGACAATTTGACTCTCATGAATCATATTTTCAGATCCCATTTGATATGTTAGGTAGTCTTAAAGGAAATAAAGATATATATTGAACACAAACAGTTTAAGCAGTGGGAGTAAGTGGCACAAGAGAGGGTTGAAAATCCACTTCAGTGAAGTATTTATTTAGTGTGTGTTATTCTTTGTAAAGAATAAATGCTTTTGGTCTTCCAGATGTCTTTGTGAGCTCCACCACGCACACACATAACATGAACAGAAAAGTTGGTCCAATATTCACTTTGCCAAAAGCGAAAGTACAAAGAAGGAGAATAGTAGATATGAAGGAAAGGAAAATAATTTACATTATTTTCCAAGATAGATGTCTAAAGCAGGTGGTGCTGTTTCTCTTCATTTACTACAGAGTGATACAGCTTACACATATTAACTAATTGATAGCTACAGGTAAAATGAATCCCACACTTGGTGACTAACTAGATATTGCATAGGAACAAATACTAGCATTTTAAACAATACCTGAAAGTCAATTCTCTCCTGACAAGTACAGGGCATCACAGAACAAATGAGGTTGGAAGGGATGTCTGGAAATCATCTATTCCAACCTCATCGGCTCACAGCAGTGTGAGCAACAACAGGAGACAACAGGTTGCTCAGGACAGCTCAGTTCTGAATATCTCTGGGTAGCCAATACTTGAGTGCCCTAACAGCGTAAATAAATAAATAAATAAATAAATAGATAGATAGATAAATAAATAAATGGGTGGGTGGGTGGAGGGTGAAGTTGCCACCTGTCCTGTCAGTGGGTGCCACTGGAAGTCTCTGGTTCTGTAATTGTAAGGTCCCTCTAATGAGGTAAGATCACTCCAAGAGCCTTCTAAGACTTAAGAAACCCCAGCTCCCTCAGACTCTCCTCATGTGTAAGATGCTACAATCCCTTCATCATTTTCATGACCTTTTCCTGGACTCTCTTGAGTAAATCCTAAAGGCGGGAATAACATGTTTTCTTCCAGCTACCAGAAACCTCTCCTGAGCACCATAACCTTTCAAAGATTATCAAGAGTTGCCTCACAATTATGTCAGTCAGCTCCCTCAGCACTTGTGGGAGCCTCGTTGTGTCAGGTACAACAGACCTGTGTATGCTCATTTTTATGAAATATTCCCTCATCTCATCTTCTTCAAGGATGACTCATCCTTGCTCCAGAATTTCTCACTGGTCTCAGGGATTCCTAAAGGCCAGTCTTACCTGTAAAGAATGAGCCAAAGAAGGCATCAAGTTCCTTGGCCTTTTCTGTGTCCTTTGTCGTTAGGTTCCCTGCCACATTCAGCAGAAGGCCTATGTTTTCCCTAGTCTTACTTTTGCCGCTGGATAGCCTGTATGGAAACCATTACTACAGAAGTGGTCTGTCAATGTGCGGACCAGATTTCCCCCAAAAGTCCTCAGTTTTTAAAAATTGACTTTTCTTCAAGCTGGTGGTAGAATACATTTGAGATCCATAATCTAGACCAGAGGCACCGAGTGAACGAATCATTACATGTCTTCATAAATCTTTGGATAACTGTGGAAATTAACACTGACGAAAATTTCTCTGACTATCTTCATGTTGAAAAGCTTTCAAAACTTAGAAAGTCTTCTGCTATTATAATTGTGATCAGGAGAATATTCACATCAACTTGAGCATGGTCACATTATGGATAGGGATATTAAGCATGCATACAGAACTTTGCAGAGTGCTAACAGACATTTCTATGTGATGAAGAACCTAGATCATTCTTTCTAGTCCCATAAAAGCTTTCCTTTAAACGTGTATTTTTCTCAGAACAAATTTATTTGCAAAACATTATTTGCCATTAGCAATGGTATAGTAGTTGAAATATTTACCTGGAAACTGAAACAAAGAATATACTTTTCTGCTAAACAGATCCCACCTCTTATAGCCATTTTCTAGAGGCCCCTGCTAGTTTAAACTCTCACAGAACTTGCTGTATATGTGTGAACTCATTGTCAGAGGAGAATAACAACAATAAAATATATTAAAAGTATGTAGTATCCATCTTCCCCAAAGTGCCAGTTATCAATAGTAGGTCATCAGTCTCTCTTTCCCAAGTTTTAGTTATGTGGGTTATTAATAAATACACTAAGCCTAGTAAGCACAGAAGTGAACAGCAGGTTTAACAGCTTGACACATTTCTTCTACCATGGATACCCCAGTGTATTAAGTATCTTACTCATCCAAGAGCATTGCTCATTTGGCTTTATAATAGTCCTATTTCTTCCACTAAACAAGGCATAGATTTGCTTATGCATGAACACAAATATTACTTTTGGGAATGCACTGTTCTTCCTCATCTGTTCTTTCCACTACAAAAAACAAGATCCAGCCATGGAAAATAAGATATTGAAAGATAATGCTTTTAGGTCTCTTTCTGTGTACCTCATAACTTTTGTGTGTTTGTGTATTTTAAACATATGGATACTGGGATCATGGTTATTAATTGCTGATACCTGTTTCCTTTAACTCCCAAGTGATGTTCCACTCAAGGAGTGACATCTAAAGCCCTTTTCTGTTTTCTAAGGCAGTCTCTTAAGAGGAAGGACTAGAAGATAAATCTGTCTGATGCTTTTACGGGAAAGGTGAAAGTAAATTATGTTTCAATTCTATTCTTTTTGGTATATTTGGGCCTCCCACTTTCAAAGAGGAAGCAGGTGGTGGTCAACTAAACTGTGGTATGCAATACTATGATCTTGGTGACCTTTAGGTATCTTGATATTGTATAAGCCAATACAAAGGATTTATATGGACAGGAAAGAGTTCACTTGGTGCCAAAGAAGTCACTTTGAAAGCATATGGTATAATCCGTGTAAATATATTTCACTCTGACAGTATCAAAGAATTACAGATTAAAAAAAATAATAATAACAGATTTTGTTAAAACCTAAGACATGGGGTGTTTTTTAACTAGTTCTGAGGGAACTTTTTTGAGCCAGTAGTTATCCAGTAGGTGTGCAGTTTAAGATTTGTTTCCATGTTGCTTCATATCTTGATCAGCTGGGTATCCAAAGTAGTTTGCTCAGACAACTTGACCTCATGAGTACAGGCACAGTATCAGGAAACACTTCTGGCAGAAAGAATTTAATTTGTGTACCTATGTATATACACTGAGAATGAAATTTACATGGACAAGCATTCACAGAAAAACAATTGTTATCCCAAACCTAAAACCTATAAGTTTTACTTGTATTTCATCAGCTTTATACGTATCATTCATCGCCTAAATATCTTTTTTTTTTTTCCTGTGTGATTTAAATTAGTGAAATAAAACTATGTCTTCCTACACAAATCTCCATGCAAAGCATGAAAAGCAATAAAAATAAAAAAAAACACTCCTTGGCCTGATGGATATACACTTTGTAGAAAGTATTTTTATAAAAGTACAGTATGAAAATGTAGTCCAACCTAGTCAATATTCCCTAATATTTAATTCTAGAATTCATAGGGGTTTGTGTGTTCTTTTCATTCCCTGACTTTATTTCTGAAAGAGTTGTAATGTTCTTACTAAAGTACTGTTTTTTTAAAAAAGGTAGCCATCCTCTGTCTCATTTTCAAAAGAGAAACGGCAAGATAATCTAGATATATAAAACTATTATCTCAAGAGATAAAAATACATTTTTTCCTATACCTATTTTACATTCAAAAGTGTTAATGATCATACTCATATACTGTAACCATAGAGATACTTCCTGAAATAATATGTAAGTATGAACAAAAGCTACACATAAACTCCTGAAAACTTTCCTGTAGTGAAGGGAAACTGTCAGCATTATACCACCTTCCAACCTGCTTTTATGTTGATCTAGTAGATTCTGTGGCAGAACATGAAGAATAACCATCTGTGTCAGGTACAGAAGCAGGTGTCATATCCATTGAACAGGTTGCTGCCTGATTACAATAAATCTCTTTTGAGCACCTGGCAACCTTGACAAACACTTTTATCTTGCTATAAAAACAGCCCATCAACTCAAAAAGTCGTCTGAATAGAAATGAGAAACTCAACAGATAACATCAACTCATAAAGGCCCGAAACAGAATCTGCTACAGATATAGAGTGAAGTTTAGGTAAGACAGTGTTTAGATTCATGAGGAGTTCCTTGTTGTGCACAGCAGTAGTGTCTGCTCATCTCCTGTTTCAGTACAATAGTGCTAATGTTCTTGTAAGGCAAAACTTAAAGTAAGATAACAGGTATGTAAAGATAAATGCTTTGTACCTAAGATTTTACAAATTTCTGTTTGCACCAACAAGGCTTCTGCAGATAAAACAAAGGAAGAAAACTTGTCACTAGAAGATTCGAATAATGACAACTTTTCAGGGTGTCTCTCAGCAAGTCTTCACCTGAAACTTTTGTAGGAAGAAGATATACATCAAGAACACTGATCAGATTGTTTTCAAAAATAGTTTTAGAGCCTCACCTGCATTTATTAGTAGACATGTTTTGAACTTAGAACTACTATCTGTGTTATAAGTAGGTCTTGAGGTACACTACTCAGCTGCATGTTTAAAAAAGTACCCTGACTTTATGATTGATAGATCTCCATAACCAGATCATGCAGGTTTGTCTCCAGTAATTGTTGAATTTCCTGTTTTCAGCCACTCAATAGCAGTTAATAATTTTCTCAAGTCTATATTTATCTTTTTAAAGGATGTAAATGATGAAAAATTATTATTATAAAGAGATAGTCTTTGAAGGAATAATAGATGATATGAATCAAAACATGGAAAATGAATATCTGGTTCTTGTGAAGGAAAAGGCAGAACAGAAAGGTCTATCAGTCAGAGATGTGTGTGTATTTCCTGTAGTGGGAAGCAAGAATGACAGTTCCGTGAACTCCACTGATGTTATTTTGCTAGATGAGGAAAATAAATACACAGAAGTATTGTAATAGCAGTAGGTCCCATTAGTGTGTACCAGCTGGTTAATATTACTGAGTTCATCCAAAACATCTCATAAAATGAGAACTATTTGCTATACAGAACTTGGTCTGAGAATTAGTCAGTTTTATTCCAGTCATAGAACATGTTGCATGTATTTGGCTGAACTCAAAGAATCAGCAGACTGTGATTTGATGTTTGTGAGTCTCTGGCTGATGGATGAAGCAATAAACAGCCAGATATTCGATAGGAAGAGATGTTTGCATTTACATTTCATGACTCACTAACAAACCAGGGAAAGATATCTGTTTTTAAATACGTACGTTGGCAGGGGAATGAGAAATTATTGAAGGACTTAGTAATAGCCACTGCTCTTCTAATGCTGAAAAGACACTTAACAATTCTTCAGGACAATTTTGAGGCAACCAAGAGAGAACTGAAGCTGCAGTTGTAGAATCAGTTGTAAACTGTAACCAATAGTGAATAATGACTTGCTATTTAATTCTATTTCAGCCCCTTGTATGTCACTAATTACTGAACTCATGTCCATGACAGAAAAAGCAACAGTCTGGTGCTGCTCTAATGATGAAACTTTTATAGGAAGGCAGAAAGTATAATTTAGGAACTAGTGATAAACTGTATTGTATCATAATTATGCTGGGAAAGAGGTACTGACCTTAAATCTATGAAAGTATCAGTAGCAACAGATGGTACAGGTGTGGTTTTAGACTGTATTTTCACTAAGACCTGAACAGCAGAACTAAGAAAGTGTGAATAGAGAACATGTGTTGAGGTTGTTATCTTGAATACTATTGAAGACTCTCCAGTGGCAATTAGTTGTCATAGTCCACAGCTCAATTTAGCCAAATTAGTGGTCAGAAATATCCCATAGTTGAAAATATCTGCCTTTTTCAGACCTTTAAGGATAAAGGTGTAGAAAAGCAAACAAACAACAAACCAAGAAAACAAACAAACAAACATATCCAAACAAAAATAACCCCCAAAGCCACCAAACAACCAAAACAAACAAACAAAAATCAGAAGGAAAAACAAAACAAACAAACCCCACAACCAAAAAACTCACACAAATCAAAACATTAGTGACTTTGGCCCTGGCCTGAATCTGCAGTAAATTACATGGCCACCAAAAATCATTCAGTCTTACCAAAATATTATATAGCGGACAAATACAACTCTGCAAATCATATTCTTAATAAAAATGTAGAAGCAGTTTTAGTGACCTCGAGAAGGGAGCAAATGCAAACTTTCTCATTATTCATATTCTATATGAGGGCCAGCATCAGAACAAGTGGCACTGCTCAGAACAGAAGTGAATCAATATAAAATGAATTAATTACAAATGTTATCCATTGAGAATGGCAGCAAAATACCTGATGTGATCTTTTGGAAGATACACAGATGTAACTGCATTTACTAACTGCATTTCATTCAGTGTCATTACAAATATCAAGAAGGACGATTATCTATTAAAAATTCAATAAAAGCTTAGTTATATCCCCAAAAGACTAAACTGTACAGAAATCAAACATTCAGTAAAACTCATTAACCCAAATTAAAAAACAGGACTCCTGGCTTATTTCTTAAACAAGTAATTACTTTGAAAGAGTACATAAGCAAAAAATTCTGAAACTAAATAACTGTAAAGAGGATACCTTATACACAATCTGTATAATACTAGCTTTACTACAATGAACAGGCCACAAAGAAGGCACAATCTTTAAAATAAAACTTTGCACTTCTGTTAGTGTTGATTTTTCTTCAAATATATAAAAAAAAAATAGAATAGGCAATTTTTGGCTTCCTAAAAATATCACTACAAGCAGTTAGAACGGCAGAGATGTTGAAAGGCTTGTTCCAGATATTTTTAGCGAAACGAACATCTAGATGCACAGATAAGGAGGCACTCAGCAAACATGAGGACTAAGAAAGGAAAACCAAAATCCCCATGGACTAAGGTAAATTATCTTTCTGCTGCTGACTAGTCGAGGAAGAAGGGAAGATTGGCATTAGGGTCAGAGATTGCTGAACACAATGAAGTGGTATGCTCTAGCAAGGCACATGAAGTGGTATGCTCTAGCAAAGCAAATGGAAAATGAAGTTAAGAAAAAGTGTGTTTTGTTACTGTGTGCGTATGATGCTGGGAAACATTCTTTTGAGAGAACAGAGTAATTTTCCAGTTATATATAAATGCAATTAAGAAAGGATGATGGATTAAATCAAAATAATAGAAGGTGATACAGGAAATAGAAAAAATACTCTTCAGAAGAAAATTAATACATTTGGAATATTCTTACCATTTAAAAAACACTAACAAGGAAAGAAGTTTGGCATATGCATTACTCAGAGGCTTTTTTCTACTTACCTTGGGACATCTCTTTTGTATGAAAATCGGGAGAAGTATGTTTAGACAAAAGTTCCATAAACACAGCTTGGGCTGATGGAAGGTCATTGTCTAAAATCTCAGCAGGAAACACTTCAGCCACTTCAGTGACAGTTTTCTTGCTTTGGGGGATAGTAGGTAAACAGGTGATATTGTTTATTCCATCAACACAAAGAAACCCAGTGGAGCAGGACTGTATAAGGCAATCATTGTAATTAAGCTCACAGCTTCGTCCCTGAAAGAGAATTTAAAAAAAGCCATTTATGAAGGCAATTTGCATTTCATAGCTATGTTAGTACAAATTATTGCTTTCTTTTGATTCTAAAATGTTGTTTACTTATATTAAGCTGTCCACACTTTTGAAAGCAAATTTAATCATGGGGAAAATATTGCTTAACTAATTTAATATTATAGTTGTATATTTAAAATTGTAACAAAACTATATTGACTCTGACTTAGTATTACAAATTATAAACAAAAATAAATTCCGCACAGGATTGTAATTGCAAAGTATCAAAACTGTATTGTCACCAGTAATACAAAGTGGTTAAAATAATAATCTTCAGTAGAGCATGTAGTTATACAGAAAACTTTATACAGTGGATTTAGCTGTCTAAAAACCTCTGTTTGTTCTGATTGTCAAGTTAATGTTATTTTTTTTCTACACTGAAGCTCAGTATTTGTTGCCTCTTTTTACCAAATCTTCACACAGCACCTTGTTAATACATTAAGATGATAGATAATTCTTAGAAAAGAAAAAAAGGTAGTGGCACTCTCAAACTGGATGTGGCACTCACTAACAATTCATAGGAAGCCTGAATTATCCTTCCTAGTAATAAATTTAAAATGTTCATATTCAGTGGTCTGTAAAAAAGGAAACGAATAATGCATTTCTTTTATAGCAACAATTGCGTGAATTAAATACATTCTTGAAGTGTGAAATAAATATATACTGAAACCAGGCCTGGGTTCATTTTATTTTCACTTCTGTTGTAATGAACTAATGGGCTACATGAGGAGATACAGCTAACTTAGACAACCTAAAAGGATCCTAAATATCTGGATAGCTATTTAAAAAATGCAGTGTCATCCCTGAAAGATATGCACCTCTGACAACATATTATCACAATATAACTTCTTCCTGAAGTTCCTCCAGCAACTGGGGCACATGTAAGAAAATCCAAGTAAATTCTCTAGTGCTCAATAAGTGTGTGCTCATTGCACACTTTCCCTCAGACAAGATGCTTAAATAGTCTCTTGTCTACCTGCCCAGCTATTTAAGCAACTTATGTTTTTTGAGATCTCTAACAATTCTATTAAATTCATTGATAATATTAGGAAACAATAGAAGGTGCAAGAGACAAAGAGGAAGAAATGCAGACAAAAAATCTGAAATTACTTTTCTTACAAATAGTTTAAATTATTCAGTGTTTAAAATGGAAGAAGTTAATTTTTTTTTTTTTTTTTAATGATTTAGATACACTCATGCTTCTTTCAATCAAGTTCTTAATTTGTTTTGGCAAGTAGTGACCTATCTGGTAAATTCATGGAATTTTATAAAATCACTCACTATACCAGTATTCCAAAGTATGATGGAACAGCAGCCCAATTTATATATAGGATTTCCATAGAATGATAGAAATAATTTCTTCCTTGCTCTATTCTAATTACACACACAGCACAAATTAGCAGTTTGAATAAGATTTCTGTTTAATAATCCTTCCTAGTCCTATAAAACTTAAGTTTCATTCCGACTTTCCCTGTGACAAATTAGTGCATTTTTATTACTACTATGTGTAATGGTGAAGAGCATTTTATTATGATTTTATGACTCAGAAACAAAGCAGATGTGGATAACCTCCACTGTGCATGAAGGGTACATTAAATAGTCATAGACAAATTTGATAGCTTTGAAAGTGTCTCTAAATGCTTTAACAGTTTCTATGCAGGCAGATGGTGCAGATTTGTATTTAAAAGTAGGTATGTGTCTATAGATGTTTCCATTTAAAACATAAACATTTATTCCACATACCACTGGCTATGCTTTTCTTCTCAAAATTTATGAGAAACTTCATGATCTGTACTTTATGATCCATACTTCAGATAACATTACATACATAGAATAGAGATTTACTTAATGTACACTGTAGCTGAAGTTCCTTGAATACTTATTTCTCTGGAAGTTCCATTATTTCCACCCCACACTTAGAGTTAGGAACCAGAACCCATCGGGGGCTACCAGATACACATCTTGAAATGTTTAGACACTAACTCCTTATCTTCCATACTGAAGATAGGTATGTTAAACATTTGTTGGTTTTGTTTTGGGTTTTTTTCCACATGTTCTTTCTCTACTGTGGACTTCCCAAAACATAGCGGAATCTCAGGGATTGAAGATGGAACAGTGAATAATGGGATAAAACCAAAGAAAATATATATTAAATTCCAGCTATTTCAGAGGTTTGTAACTTTTTCCTCTGTAAGGGCTTGTTCTGCAACATGCTGTGCAGTTAACACCGAGGCTATGTACTAATAGAACAGCTGCCCCCACAGGTCAAATATCTATCTAGCTCCATCATCGGTGAGCTATTAATGAATACTTGGGGGAAAATGCAGGAAGAAAACAAGCAGAGTTTGCAGCTGATAATTCACCAAACATACCACTACAATTTCTGGCAATGGGTAATTCAAACACTCCCTAAGCCAGGGTAACATTCAGAAGAGTAATTTGAATTATGATGAGCCTATCCTCCTTTTACCCCATTTTTGGACTTATTTGTACTTTTGATCTCTGCGGTATCATGCAGCACTGACTTGCACCAATGAATTTTGCACTGAGTGAAAAAATAATTTCATTAAGCTGCATCTCTGATGGTATTATTTGGTGTTTAGAATATTTTTCTGAGAAATAAACAGTAAAACATAGTGTAATTGGTCTTCTCCATTACAGTCGTTCATGGGGGATAAGTATAAATACTTTATGAACAAAACAAGATTATTTTAACACAAGGGTCTGACTGTTTTCCATATAAAAAGACGATGTCACTCAAATGATATATCCTCCTTCATCATCACCTGCCCTTGTTTTGAATGCCAGCCTGCTTTTGAAGACAAAAAGAAAGCAGTTGCTGTGGTTTGTGGGGAAGTATCAACAGTACCCATTGCACACTCTAAAGAGCACTCTACTGAAAATCTGTATTCATTCTTATGGACTAGTCTCTTCCTTCTTAGGATAGTCAGTTAACCATTATGATAAAATGCAGATTTTAAAAAAATGTCGGCAAATAGTCACTGCAACTGGGAGAAATTCCTGGTGACTGGAAGACAGCATGTCACTTCTGTCTTCATGAAAGGCCAGAAGGAATATCCAGGAAACTACAGAACAGCCAGCCTAACTCCAATTCTGGGGAAGATGATGAAGAAACGGCACCTGGCAGAAATTTATAGGTGCAGGAAGGACAAGGGGATGATTAGAAATAGTTGGCATGAAGCTTTGAAGGAGAAATAATACTTCACCAACATGATAGGCCTCTAAGAAGAGATGACTGGCTTGTTAGATGAGGGGAGAGCAGTGCATGTTGTCTGTAAACTTCAATGAAGCCTTCAACACTTTCTGTCATAATGTCCTCACAGACTGGCTGACAAAGGATGGGCTAGATATTTGGACAGTGAAATGGACTGAAAGCTAACTGAATTGCCAGGCTCAAAGGTTCAGCAATCAGCAGCATGAACCCCTGCTGGAGGCCAGTCATTAATGATGTACACCAAGGCTTCACATTAGATCCAATACTACTTAAGCTCTTTAGTAATGGATACCAGGACAGAGCACACCCTTAGAAAGTTTTCACATGATACAAAATTTAGAGGAGTTGTTGATATGCCAGATGAGTTTGCTGTCATCTATACTGGCTTTGGGAGGTTGGAGGAATCTGCCAACAGGAACCTCAGGAAACTCAGTAAAGGGAAATGCAAAGTCTTGCACCTGGGGTGGAATACCCCACACACCAATACATACTTGGGGCTTACACACTAGAAAGCAGCTTTGCAGAGAAGGACCTAGGGGGTCTTGCTGGATGACAAACTGTAGGAGCCAGCAACGTGCACTTATAGCAAAGAAGACCAACAAAATCCTGGCTTGCATTAGGAAAACCACTGTCAACAGGTTGAGGGAGGTGAGCCCTCACATTTACTCACCAGTGGTGAGGCCACACCTGGGATTCTGCATCCAGTTCTGGCCTTCCTAGTAAAAGCGAGATATGAATCTACTACCGCATTCAAATTGACCTTTACCTTCCTTCTATTATTCCCTAGAGGAATCTGAGAAAAGTTTTCTTAATTTAGAGAAAACCTCCGCCTCCACACCTCCACATAATCCTTTGTGTGTCCACTTCTATAGGGATATCTTACATAAATAATCTACTGCTCCCAGAATGATGACTCTGCATTGTAAGCAAATAGGAGACCAACAATGAAGAAGCTGGTGGAACTGGAAGTCTCTAAATCCAGAATGTGGTGGTATTCTACTTTTTCTCATTTTAATTAACACCAGGAGTGAGACCTTGCCTGAAACAACAGCAGTAACAACGATAAAAAATCCCCAAGCAAACAACAACAAACAAACCAAAACAAGCAAAAAACCCAAACCAAAAGAACAAGAAAAAAGAAAAACAAAACAAACAAAAAACTAAAACCAATCAACCAAAAAACACAACGAACCAACAAAAAATCAAGGATGCCTTGCCACTGCTGCATTCAGATATGAGCCCTCTGAGTCTAGGAAAGACTTATGGTTATATTGAGGTTAACAAGGCTACATTGAATCCTTTCTCCACAGTTTGGATTGTGGAAAATATGGATGCAGGTTCAGGGAACTCATAACCTCTTATTCTGAAAGTGGATGTAAACTTCTTGAAAACATGCTAGTTTCAGGTACCTGTAAAGGTAACCTATAAAGGCTTCCATTATTTGGTGCCATGTTTGTACCACACAAAGAAGACAGCCTGGTCCTCATTTACTACTAATGATGGACCACTTGGTATGAAGTTTGATTTGAACTGGAAGTTCCCCTCTGAATGTTTAGTGGAGGCTTGTGTGAAGGACTTAGAAATGTCCTGTGATAAGAGCATTAACAAAACAATCTTCAGGTGTTTTAGACTTGAACATGTTATTATCAAGGCCCTGATGAGCCTCATTTTCTGCTGCAGAAAGATGCCCTGAAACTGGCTAACGTCTGAGAAGTTACTAATTTCTTTTTTGACTTAGTTGCAGAGAATCTATGAAGGTATATGCTAATCTTACTTTCAATAACCTATTCCTTCTATTTACAGGCATAAATACACCAAATAAATGGTGCATATATATTAAAATAAGCATCACTGTTATCATTTATAAAGAAAAGGTATTCAAATAATTTCAAGCTTGGAGTTGTAGAGATAAGAAATACTGAAGTAAGAAACATAAATCTAAAAAAAACCCCAAACATATACACCTTTCTCCCCTTTTTACTATCCCCAAACTATTAAATTATTCTATTAAGCTAAACCTGAAGTGTGATGAAATAAAGCAAAAGCTCAAAGCATCGCTACCAACTGCATGTTTTCAACTACAGAAAGAACTGGCATAGAAAGGTGGTGGCAACATGGAAATTTCAGCCTTAGATGAATACAGCACTGGTATTTAGCCACCCTCAAAGGATTCTTTTGGTATGTTAAACAGAGAGAATAAAACATAGGACCAAAGCCTGCAGGGTCAAGCATTCAAAGGCACTGTTTAATTTAGTTTCAGGGAACTTGTTTTCAAAATATCTGTCTGTGTGCAATAGTTTCAAGTATGAGTTATCTTAGTATGTAAAAATAATGATTGGTATGTGAAATAGAAATATTAATAGGTATGTAAAAAATTAATTAGTGTTTAAAAATATTAATGTACTCTGATGACTGACAAAGCCATTATATACACTCACACTTTTCCACTTTTTGTGTATATTAGGTAAATATTCCTCTGGAATACTAGAGTTCCTTTTAGTAAAACAAACAAACAAAATAAAAAGGATTGTTACTAAAATATTGTATTTTTCAGAAAGGCCAGGTTTTGTCTGAGTGGGGTTACAAAGAAAATGGATTACATCCAGTATTTTCTGTGCAACAGTGAATAGTCAGGTTAAGGGAAAGACACAAAAGAATGTCAGCATCTCACCACAAATCCTGGCTTGCAATAACAGGAATAACCAAAGCTGGGATCCTTCTGAACACAGATGCCATGTATGCAGGGGTTGGATATGCACTCATCAACATCCAGCTCACAATGGAGGCCCTCCCATCCTGTCAGGAATAAAAACAAACAAACAAATAAACAAACGAAAAAACAGAGACCCATTAAAATCTAAATCAATTCATTGAGCGTCAATCAAAAAAAAGCTATGGGTAACTATAATCAATCGTCACACACACAAATATATAGTATAGGATGTGTATGAACTGTTTTGTGCTGTAGTTTCTCAAAGCAGCAAAAAGAAAATAATTTAACAACAAACACACACAATCCAAACTAAAAGGACTTTACAATTACACTCCAATGAACATGTATCAGAAAAGCTGATATTTGCTGATTTTTATTTCTGTAGAGACATAAGTAACTAAACAAGAGTAAAACCTGAATATATTATTTCATTACTGAATTAACTGACTTGATGGGTTGCCCTTCACCTACAGAATTATCTGTACTGTTATCTTTCTTGTGGCTAAGAATTAGCAAGGGTAAAACACTCCCTGAAACTTATCTCATTCCAGATCTGGATAGTGCAACAAAAGCCATATTTTTTTTTTTTTTTTCAAAATTTGAACTGAAAGAGTATGGAATTGCCTATCTTAATTTTTGACCTTTATCCCATTCATTGAATTTGTGTATTATTGCCACACTGGGGAAGGAAAGCTGGGCATTTAGATACACGAAAATATTTACAGTTAAACAAAATAAACGTACAATTTCCTAAAATACGCCCAGTTATTGAAGACCACCAGATCCTCTGTCATGATATTCCCACCACCCATTACAGATTTGTTATTTCTTCAATTAAATTTTCCCATTTCTAAACAAATAAAACCCCATAGCCTAAAAAAACCCACAAACCCACAAAACAAGCAAACAAACAAAAAAAACCACACAAAAACCCCAAAAAACAACCAACCAACCAACCAAAACAAAACAACAACAACAAAACCAGTCCTCAATTGATACAAATCTAGTTGCCCTTGTCCTGTATTTGCCTCAGAGCATGCATCAAATAGTTACATTCCAGTCCTGGTTTATCTGCCCTGGTAGAAGTGCAGTCTGCCCCAGCTGAAGACTTCAGCTGTGAGGTCGCTGTTAGTTCTAACTGCTGCCGTTGTTGCTTTTGAGATGAGATGCTGTTAGTTTACATCTCTCTGTGCTGCTTCTGCACCTGAAGAGCCTGCAACTGCAGCCACAGATCCTGAACATGCATCTATTATTCTAAGAGTATGGTGACTGCTACTGGGACACTAGCTGACCAAATTCATGATCCATTACAAAACAGATTTGTCAGAGCTAAATCAATAACCCTTTCTGGTACCACATGTTGTCACCACATGCTTCATTTTGTTCTCTGGAGGTTTTTGGAAAGCTGCAATCATGTGCCCTCTTCCTCCTTCTGTCTTGCCACTATCCCTTTTCCATTTCACTAAATTCCAACTGTGGATCTGTTGATGGATGTTTCAGACTTTCTGCCTTGTGAAAAGTTCTTGCCATAGTTGTCTTTACAGATCCAAATATAGTCAGTCCCATCTTCACATTCCTATAGGTGAAGCTTAGCAGAGAAATCCAAGACCTATCATAGGTGAATAGTAGTAGCCTGTAACAAAAGCAGATTTTTTCCAAGCTTTTCCACTTTTTATCTCCAGAAGATATTTTTTCTTTAGCTTCCAATCTCCTCCTCCATTCTGCAACTTTCCAAAAATCTCTATTTTCCCAATGGTTCCCTTGCTTCTCCAAATCCACTCCCTTTCTGAGTTGTAACCTTCCTTCAGATGTTTCAGAAGCCATGTAACTCAAATGACACTTGAAAATACCACATTATTGAAAAAATACCAAGGTATGTAACCATGATACACATACCTGACATGTGTCTCTTTCACTGTGTCTTTTCCTAGTAAAGAAAACATGTAGAGATCTTTCACCCCTACTAATGAATGTTATTATTGAAAGAAGTGTAAAAGGAGGGTATTTTATTCTTGGGTTTGGAGGTGTTTAAATCATGTTGGCAGCAGGAGTGAGTTTCAAGGCCCCCGAGAAGCTTCTGCTACTTATACCAAGCATTTCCATGTACAGTTGCATACAGATAGCAGCTACAGTCCTTGGCAGGCAAGCAATCTTAAAATGTCTGTATTTAAATATGTTGAAAGTATTACTAGCTTTAAAAATAAGGAGAAAAATTTTGAACTTGTCAACGTATTCTGTGTGAATCACTGAAATGGCAAATATATATATAACTTTTACATTTTAAAGTCATCTGTATCAGTAAAATAATATATAGCCATATGCAGTACCAGCTAGAGTGATGGGACATACAGTTTTATCCAGGTAGAATTCCATTGTGCAACTGCACTGAGAGGAAAAAAGATAAACAGTACTGAAGATAGGTCATGACTCAGGCTTTTAAGATCAGAAGGAACTGTTATGATCATGAATTCTGATCCCCTGTATGGCAAAGTCCAGAAATTTTTCACTCAGTGGTTCATACATCAAGACTATAATGTCTTCCTGCATTATTGAGTATATCTTAGACATTTTAAAAAAAGTTGCTATAAGAATATTAATCTGTGAGCAAGTTAGTCCTAAAATTAAGACAAAGATACTTCCATTTAAGTCTTCTGTCTTAGAGTATCATTCCTCAGTACTGATTAGACACATGAACAAACTGTCCATATTGACTCTCACTACACACACACACACAAACATACACACACGCTCTTGCTTCAGTATCTTGTATGCTTAAAAAATAAAATCTGTCACATATAGTTTTGCAAATTGCAGTAGGGACACTTCAGAATTTAAAAAAAAATATGTGAAATAAAATCTGATTTTATTGATATTGAATTTATTTGCATGAAGATATCATGGGTGAAGAGAATATTTATCTTCAAGAATAAATCTAAGCAATTTCTAAAATAATCACCAAGATATCTTGAACAAATACCATCAAAGAAAGTATTTAGCAGTGTAGGTCAGTGCAATAGGAAATAATAGACTTAAATGGAAAAATTAAGGTTTCAGGAGGTAAGTACTAGTATAATGCTTAAATTAAGAGTAACTGAATTATGGAGCAGTATGCTCCAAGGCATTTATTTATACCCTGCTTATTTTGACAACAGGCTCTTTGTTAATAGATGTGACGGGAGACACTGAGTAGTCCTGAACAGATTAAATTTGTGATTTTGTGACAAGGCAAGCTGATTGTGACTTTTGCTTTTGTATAAATACTAAACCCCTTATACTTTCCTAATTCTCAAGACCTTTGAAAGCAATCTATGTTAGCATAAGAAAACAGCTCCCACTTTTTTTTTGAAAGTGCTTATTTTCATTCTGTTTATAATTTTACAGAAAATTTAATCCCTGCCAGAAGGCCTAAGTATGGATTTGTGTGACAACAACAATAACAATAATAAATGTTGGTTAAAATGTTCTGAATTTCTTTTCAGGCAATCTTATTTTGTAATTAGTTAAATTATCTAGTTGCTACACATTGCCTGTTCTACTGCTTGGTCAGTAAGTTACATTCGTAAAGAACATACACAATAAACCTAGCTCCAGATAATTCCTCAGACTCAGTGCACTGGTTTTAGTTTTAGGTCATTCTAACATGCTTATTAGAGTAGTTAATTCTCTTTAGATTTCATTTAAAATGCTTGTCAAAGAGATAATAGTTTTGTACCTTGTAAATTATATACAAATAAAGAGCTTGATATAATTTACCAATTTTCTCAATAGCAACACCGATAATTTAAAAAGTATAATTGTGTAAGATTGTTCTGTCCAATGTCAGTTACCTTGTTGACATTTACAAGTGTATCCATTTATATGATCTTCACAGGTTGAGCCATGTAGACAAGGTGATGAATTACACTCATTAAGTTCTATTTCACAAAACTGTCCAGAAAATCCAGCGAGACACCTGAAGCAAACAATATTCCAAAGTGTTATACTACACATAACCATTGTATAAAATACACTTTGTGTGGAAACAATTTATATAAAATATGTACATTAACAGCTGTGTGGGAACAACTAATATAAATTATGAGGATTAACAGCACACAATCTCATTTCTTTCTTTCTGTTTTAAGAAGTATTCTACTCGAACTCTTCTAAGTTTCACACAGTAATCCATGGTGATCTTTTAGGGATTTATGATGTCAAAACTCAATCACGAATTTCACATCTGGATCATAATCAAACCTAACAGTCTCAATTCAGTTTCCTGATTCTAGCAAGGCGAGTACCCTTCTTAATGGGAGACTGTTTATTTAGCTAAGTAACTGCAGTCTATGCATGGAAAACTGCTTGTTAAGAAATGTTGAACCGTTAAATGTAACTACAGCATAAAAGCTAAACTTCAGGAACCGTGCTTTATCATTCTAGTTTTCAAATATTAGTCATCCTGAAAAAATTATTCCTTTTTTTATTTTTTTTTTCTCATAAATCCTATGTGATCATTAATACCAAAATACTTTGGTATGATTTCAACATGTAACTATACAGCTGACTCAAACAGATTAACAAGACCTCTAATGAAGCTCAGAAATCTTACTTATCTCATCGTTGAGACACATCCTTGTACACACCTGCACAGCTTTACAGACATCCTCATATATGTTCTGCAGAACAGGGCCATATAATGGTATTTACAACATCTACTTTTTAAAGATGTTTTGTACACAGATATAATTTACATGAGACAGTGTATTCAAAAACTCCTGTTAGCAACCAGGTGGTGCACATCTTGCATGTTGTCTTGGCTCTAATGAAGAGGATAAAACATTATGCCCCACTTAAAAGAAGATGAGTACATTAACAAATGACCTTTGAGTAAATTAGAATAGTCACATCACATATTCCTCAAGGTACTAGATTGTATGAATACAAAACATATCATTGAAATTAAGTATTTTGCGGTGTCTATCTTAACTTTACAGATCCTGAAGCAAAAAGGGAAGAATGATAGACCACAGAACAGGCATATGTAACACTTCTTGAAGGATCATTAGAGTCTGTATTTGTAATTTTGTTTTGGTTTATTCCTGCCTTGACTATTAGAACATAGATATTTAATCTTACAAGGAATCCACTCTGAGTAATGGGAATTTGGAATCTACCAAGCCAAGTCTACATCAGCTACAGATGACAGCGATGACACATTGCTTGGACAATGTGTAACGCACGCAGTGCTCTTTTTCAAATATCTAATTATAACATGCAAATTAATGTGGATAAGGATTAATGAGTGAGCCCTAAAGGCACCTGAATAGCTCTTTGGCAACAAAACATCAAGCAAAATATAGTGAGAAGGTACAGTTTGTCCTTTCATCTTACTGGCAAGTGTCAAAGTCTAGGGTTTAGAACTGGATTAACGCCACCTAACTTCACATACCTTACTGTAATAAACCTAGGATTCTACTGTGTTTACTGGAATAAAGGGTGCAAAGGATGATGCTGTTTACTGAAAGCTTAAACAATCTTCCACAGATACCTTTGTCTTTCCACTGGCTTTATACCATATTAAAAAAAAAAATAAAAATTAAAGGAGTGACTTCTCCCAGATGTGGGAAGGAGGACCAGAAGGATGAATGCCTATAAAATAATGGAAAGAATATTCTATTGAAAAAAAAATAAAAGGGCAACTATTCACAGGGAATACTGTGATACTTTAAACTCTCTTTACCTTTAAAAAAAGAGTGATTACAACATAAACTGGAAGAATTATACATTAATTATGTAAAAATTCTGAACAGAATAACTATACCCATGTGTAGATAAGATGGACAGGCTTTACTTTTATCTGTAAAACTCAAAAACTGAGGAAAAGCTTACAAAATCTTTTTAAGGAATTTCCTTTGAGCAGCTTCAAGTAGGTACACTTTTACATGTGACATGTATACTTGCTAAAGAGTAGAAACCAGTAAAGCCAGAAGCAGTTTACAGAGTTATTGTGGTCGTAACTAAGTGGAGCAAGAGTGACTAGTGGAGCAGGTTGATATAACTCTGATGGAAATAATCGATAGAATGGAATCAGCTTCTTGGATGACCTACAGGGTGACCTACAGCTTGGACAAGCTTTGGATGATTTTCTACCCAGCCAGGCTTGAGACTTCAGAGACACAAACCATAAATACAGAGTTAGGCCATGGGCCTAACTCTATAGACACTAAAGTAGAAAAATAAAGCTGTAACATTAAGTATATTTATCTATATTTATATGTATAAAGGTTTGGTAAAATAATTTGTTTGATACTGAAAACTTTCCAAATATTTATTAAGTGTGTAATATTATACAGAGTGATGGTGTCACCACCACCAAAAAAAAATATATAAAAAATATTACATCGTCTTAAAAATTGGTATTTTTGGTGGAAAACATAAAGCCATTAAAGCACTTACATATTCAGTAAATCACATTCCAAATATGTCAATTTGCATAAGGCACTCTTTTTCCTAAGTCAGACAGTCATTCAACTTAAAGAATATTTAATAATGTTGCAAGTATTTTACATACTGTTGTGGTTTATTTTTTCTAAATGCTACAATACCGCAGTGTTCAGTTTGCTTGTGTTCAGATAGCATAATTAGATATAAAAGATGCTTCATGACTGCAGAGGCAGGCACTCCATCAACTAAATGATTCTGAGCAATTATGAAACAACTAGCAGTAAGCAAGCTGCTGGCATTTGTAAGTCATAAAAAAACACCTTTATCTCAGCAGCTTTCTCAAATTTCCCAAAATTGCAATAAATTGTATGCTTTGTTAAGAGTGTTAATGAAGTTAACACTTGTTAAGGTATGAGAAGCAATTCCATAATTTCTTATTTTTTCTACATTCTTACCTTCACCCATATTCCTTTTTTCATAAATTTATGTTTCTCTTCTGCCTATCTACATCCTTCCCTCCCTCCTGTCATTTCTTTTTAGGAGACACAGAAACAATATAATTTACATAAAACTCATATTAGAAATTTTAGGTAGATACAGAACACAGTTCTTATGCTATAAATAACATTAAACTTAACTCACATACTCTGGAACACATTTGTATATTCTGCAAATGAAAACCAGGGGGGTTCAGATAGCTTTCATATCAAGGTATAACCACAGCAAATCTTGTACAGTGATTACTATTTATTAAAATAAAATTTATGCCTTTATAAGTAAATGCATTCATAGGTTTAGCAGCAAATAACTTTCAGAGCTTATCTAATAAAGAAAGCTAACACATTGTGAAGTCTGAGCTTTTAAAGTTTCAAAGGTATCAGCACAAGATCAATAGTTCGGTACTGAAAGCAGCAAAAAAATACTTCTCATTTTCTGTAAGATAAATGCATTCACAATTTAATTATGACCAGTTTACAAAGATGACGACAAAGGTCTTTCTCTTTTCTATTATTCTCTACAGCTTTTTTTCTCTCATATAAAATAATGAGATTACATGCTGTAAATATAGTCCCTTTCAGTTTTACTTTTATATCAATCATTATCAGGAGTGATCATCTTAATTTGGGCATATGCAATGCAATACTGAACAAAAGACTGAAAAGATTCTATTGAATTGCAGGTTTTTAAACAGAAGAATATAACTTTAGTATTTCTACAATGCAGTAAAAAACAGAAATGGGAATAAGTGTCTTAGCAAAATGCTTGGCTGAGAATCCGTGTGGTGTAGAAGATGTGAGTTAATTTCCTTCTTCCAGAAAAACATGGTCACCTAGTCACTGTTAAACCTCCTGTGCATCTGTATGAGCCAATTCTTTGCAGTTTTCAACTTGCATCTTGACATTAACTGCAAATTGTGATGAAATTATATTTGCAAACTTTCAATTTTGAAATCTTTCCTCACTCATTAATCTCAGCTGGAATGGAAATTGTGTCTTCTACAATGAATGCAGGAACTTGTTAAGATTACCTTGAAGGTCCCATAGGAAAATAAATGGGCATCTGCCTTGGTTATGACAAACGCTGTTTCAATAGCACCATTATTAAGTAGTACAATGAAGAACAGAAATGAAAGGAAGAGGCGTACCTGCCTCACAGTGTCTAAACTGCCTGTGAAACACGTACACAGATTTAGAATCAGTAGACAGTTTCACCACCCATCTGGTAAAATTCATCCCAAGCCACCTAGGAAACCTGTGAGTCAGAATTATTCTGAAGTGTAACTACCACATCTTAGGCACTTCCCAGCCAGAATTCCTAAATCAGGAGAAAAGTCCCCATCAGTTTGAAGGTGCTTCCTCTTCATGCTTGCCCTTTGGGCTATTGTCTAAAATGTACACATTAAAGATAAATAAGATGAACTTGTTGGTCAAGAATTATTCCACTCAATATAAGAAGAGAAGGGAAGGAAAGTTTAAAAATTAAAGTGTGAGTTTTTTAAATAATATTTTCAGGACAAAGAGTTATCAAGAAATAGCAAGGATAGAAGTGTGAGGCCTTCCTCTTTCAGGATGAAGTTGTCATGGCACTGCTCAACTGGAGGTAAAGATAGCTGGTGCTCTAATGATGCTGCATTAGGGACATGACTATTTTTAATACCCCTTTCATCTAAAAGTCTAAATAGCAACAGCTCTGGGACAAAGACTGTCTGTTCTTGTAGAAGAGCAATTTTCTGGTCCTCCATGTCAGTCTCCAGTCTCTCCAATACCTAGGGTTAGTCCATCTTAAGCTTCCTCTTTCTTGTCTATACCCCTGCATCTCTGGAGAGTGTTGGGACTGATAAAGCAGAGATATTTCCAGCTCTATTCTTCTAAAGAAGTCACGTTTCTGTCACAACTGAGTTTTCAAATTCAGCTTCCAGTGAGATGCACAGTTTGGGAAGTTCATTAGTTATCCATAACGTGATTATTTCACTCTCACCATCCCCCAAAGTGCTGAGAAAACAGAGACTGTCATGCTAGGCATTGGTGACACTGAACATTGTTTTTCTCAGAGAGATAGTTGGCAAAAAAAAAATCAAAGGTTTGTAGCTTTCACTCATATCTGCTATCACAAGTGGTCACAGATATCTTGGAAGATTCAGTCATAGAAACCACTGCTGCCTGGGTCATGAATAGCAGAGTTATGTTGGGAAAATTTATTTTGTTACATCCAGCATTCTAGCTTTATTAAGATGATTTTCACTATGGTTTTCATTACAATTCACTATGGGTGATAGAAGCTGCTCTTTGTCCTTGCCTAACAGGGCTTTGTGGTACTTTGAGTCAGTAACAGTAGAGAGAATACTTATGCACTGAAGGCCTTTTGCCAAAAGCAGCTTGGACATTTAAACTGAGTGAGGCATTATACATAATTAGGGAACAGGCAGGAAAGGGGCTGGAGAATGGGCCTGTAATGGGCTCAGTATAAAAGCAATTGGCAAGCCTGAAGCTGGCCTAGCTGAACAGGGAAAAAGAAAGATGATTCATTGAGGATGAGTTTAGCTGTTTAAGGGGCTGACATTAATATGAAGAAGAATTGAGAGAGTTGTATAGATACAGAAAGACAGCAGAGTTAATAGGGTGTTGTCTATATGCACTTTGTTGACCTGTTTAGAAAAGATGAATCAGGCCCTAAGAAATGTTCACAGATACAGTAACCTTAAACCACAATTTAAGCATTTATTACTAGAAAATCGACAGATTTACAGAACTACAGGAAATTGTAACATTATCGATATTTTATCAATCAAAGGTCCGATAAAATGCCTCTACATGATTTAAGCAGCCCTGTCCCACAGTGTTGCAGACATCCTCCCCCAAGGCTGCCCATACCATGGGTCAGAAACGGGCTAATTGTTAGTAACAAGAAAAATACGTGCTCTATACGTTGAACAATCTAATGCAGGAGCTGCTGCACATGTGAGACTGATCCCACATCTGCAGTCCTGCTCTTCATTGTATCTAATAAAATAATTAAGGTTGTACATTATGATTTATTAATCAATAATAAGATAGAAATACTTCTTCTAAAGAATTCACAGAATTCACACTGAGAAAATGGTTATTTTTCAATTAGTCCAGAGCTTGTCAGAGTGAACCTGAGAACATTCATGTTTCCGCATCAAAGCAACAATCTTTTTTTGAGATTAAAGCTAAAACAGCAGCAGAGGAACGTATTAATGAATCAGAACACAGCTCAGGCAAAATCTCTTTGAATATCTGTTTATTTTACGAGTTCCTCACACTTCAGTATAAACTCTGTCTAGAAACTCTCTTGTTTCATGATTATTGATCAAAACACTAATGGCAGAAAAATCTGTAACAACCTGAAAGTTGCTCTGCTCCTGAAAACTATGCTAAATAAGACACAAGTTATTTTACTAGCTTGTCACATAGGTACGTAAGTTTGGTTGTATGTGTTTTGTTTTGTTTGGTTTGGGTTTTTTTTTAACTTTCCGGTTATTTAAACAAAAAAAAGATGTACAACTGCTTCTACACAAATTAGAAATTCCATATTTGTATAAGTATTGGAAAGATCAATTGGAGAAGGGGTAAGGGAACTTCACAGACTTGTTTAAATATTTTACGCAGATGTGGAGTTATTCAAGCCTAATTGGAGTTTTGTAATGACAATTTTGGGTTTGCCAAAATATCTGTATTTTTGCCAATACATTTCCGTATAAAGAATGAGTAAATCAACAAGAGACTTCAACTCCTAGATGAAATTTTTAATCAAATCCCAAGATGTCCTATGTAAAACTCCTATAAAAAAAGTAACAGTGATACCTGTTGTCAAAACTTTTTTTTTTTGTTCAAGATAATTCTGCATTTTGAGGGTTACTGGCATGCATGCATTTCTACTACACCAAATACTACATTTAAATCAACTGCAAAGTGACTGATTAATAATCACTTAAGAGAATCAAATTAAGGATTTTGATCTGTGACAATTATAGCTGCAGTCATAGTAAAATTTCTTCTATGTGAGTAAATTTTCATCCTCAGAGAAAATGTGCAAGAACCCAAATGTCAGCCAAATTTTTCCCTTCAACTCTAATTCATGTCTTGTTGTAACTCATTGCTCTTTGAGTCTGTTTTGTAACTCATCTTTTGAGTCTATTTTTTATCTGTACCCTTTTCCTTCTTTCTCCCTCTCTTTCTTCATCTGCCTTGTGACCTTTTTACAGCTTATGAATAATTTGTGTATCTGTGAGATATAAGTTTCAGAAAAAAAAACAACAAAACATGTTTTCTACAACACAGAAGATTATTAAGTTTATCTGGGAGCAATGATTAACAGCAATTGTACTGGTAACAGAGCATTTACGATGTAACCTTTACCTGCCTATGTGACTCATTCAGCCTGGTAAAATCAACAAAATTTATGGACCAGTCCTTATTATTAAATTCTTTGGGATATCAATGTTTCTTCATGAGTGTTAACCTTGATGAGTGGGGCAATGCTTTGTTTATACTTCTCACTTAGTTAATTAGGACTTTGGACAGAATAATAGATCAGTGTGAAAAGCACCTCTCCTGACCAACTGTCTTGGCTAAAATGGTTTTGTAAATGTGCAATGCTTTTTTGACATTTGTCATGACTTTTTCTTTTTCAAATCTGCATTTTCTGTTCAAAATAAATCTAGCTAACTGCTCTACTGTAACAGGCTAGCTCTGTCACTGCAAATTTACACTGGGATTGCTATACATTATTAACAAGCTATGAAAAGTCACTGGCTAAATGTCATGGAAACTGAGATATAGCAGCACCATGGGATTCATATAGCAAACAGTTTAGTTTTAATCATCTTGGACCACAAGGTGCCTTGACATTTGCGAGGCAACTATTTCGGTTTTAGCTTCCACTGGAATCAGACCTCTATTATCTCTACCATAATTCTCTACTTCAAATGTGATAGAAAGTTTTACTTTCTAAATTAAAAAATGTGAAAAATCGATCAAACATGGACCTTATCACTCATTTCATCGATGCTCATATGCCAGCTTGGAAAGAAAAAAGGAAGAGCAAGGAAGACTAGATAATTCAACCACCTTCAGGATTATTAGAGAAGCTTCCTATGAAATACATGACCCTTAACTTAGCACTACTGAGGCATGACCTTCATGAGCAGTATTGACACAACAAACTTCTTCAGAATCTCTTTAATTTCAAAGAAAAAATGAGGAAGAGCAAGAAAAAATGAGGAAGATCACTGATTCATTTTAAATATACATACGATTACAACATGTTTTCTTAAAGCTTTGAAAATTTATTGGGAAAATTAATCTGTAGTGCCAAATAAACTTGCATCCATTATCATACTTCAGTCTCTAACAGCCAACCTTTTGGATCATATGTTCCAATTTACTGGAAGCCAATGCATCATTTTTGCCCTTTTAAGTAAGATTATTCACAGAAAATATAAAAAAGACAAACATTATTTTATTCAACTGAAATTATTATTTCTCAAGAAATACAAGAGCAAGCCAAAATCCTGACACTTCTAACATTACTTTGAAAAATGAAATCTATTTTATTTTCAAGTTACACTGTGATGTTTATAAAGTTTTGAACGTTCAGAACTTGTATCTTTCAAACTTGACTGCCTCAATTTCTGTGCATCTTTTTTTTTCTTATTTTACACATTATAGTATTGCCATAATACACATGTCAAAAAAAAAAAAAAAAAAGTTTCCTCATAAATAAATGTATACATTAAGTATCGGTTATACAATGAATAACCACAACCACCCATTCCCCATTTCCCCTGCACCACTTGGGGAGGGGAGAGGGAGAAGCAGGTGAAGGAGATGGGAACAAAGTGGTGCAGTTAAGGCAAGGGAAAAAGAGAGCAGGAAGGGAAAATTGCTTTAGGTTTTGTCTTTGTTTCTTACCATCCTACTCTATGTTAAATTTGTGATTTATTTAACTTTCCACCAGTTGAGTCTGTTCGCTAGTGGTGCCCCTGTGTTTATTTAGACCCCTGACTTTCTCCATCTAATTTTCTTCCCCCAATCTGTTGAGAAGAGAGAGAGAGAGAGTGTGGCTGGCAGCCAGCCAACTTCAACCCACCCCAAAGCTATATGCTTTTCCAGAGATTTCTACATAACCACTGAAGTTCTCAATTTACTTCCCTACCTCAAGAATTAATTCTATTTACAGTAACCAAGATAGAGACCAAGCCTCTTCAGAGTTTGCCAGAACCTTGCTAAGGAGCTAATCTCAGAAAAACAGCAATATAATATTAATTTCTTCATGATGAAATGACCTGTACTCTAAGCATATTATGTAAAAAAATATATATTTTTAAGAAATAATGCAAAATAGCATCATCTGATGACAATGTTTTTGGTGTGGTCAGGAAAATTTGTATGAACCGCTAGATCTGCATACTGCCCATTAACACAACATTATATATAACATTAACTTGATTCAAATTAAAAAAAAAAGGCAGTAGAATATTTTATTGAATTCTTGTTTCATTTATGAAGTTACAGAAACTTTTTATGTATTTCCTTTCTGAAAAATGAGTTTAATAGATATGGGGATGTTACTGTGAACCTAATAGAGAATTCAGAGAGGAAGCTTTCACAAATATCTAACAATGACCTTATTGCTTTAGAATTAACTTCTGTAAGTCAATCACTTCAGCTGATAAACCTTTCTTCTAGGTGTTTCACTATTCTAAGCTTTTCATCATGCATTTCAAACTGCTTTCACAGTGAAGCTTTACTAGGGCCTTCAAGTAACACCAAACGTGGGTGGCTGGACAGGTCACATAATGAGCTCATCTTGGTGTAAAGTGTCCCACACATTTCACCAGGTACAGATTTTGAACTTCTATCACATTAAGCTCAGATGCAGAACTCCCTATGGAAAACTGAAAAATGAAGGCATCATGTAAAAGCAAATTACCTACTATCTGGCCATCTGTCTGGCCTGAAGAGTGGAGGCTGGTGATGATGCAGCAGATGATGCAATCAATGCGTATTCCACATTTTTAAAATGTTCTATTTTTTTCAGGTTCTGAAAAACTGATAGGGGAAAAAACCCTCACTGACTTTTGTGTGCATCTGTGTGTGAAGTCTCAGTGATTTCTGTGATCCTATGTTGGATCAGCATAGATCTTTGTTGTTACTGTGGTTTCACTGGTGCGTTAAACTGATTGTCTCCATAAGCCAAATGACTCTGAGTTCAATGTAATATGAGTCAGCTGCCTTACCACTAATACTACTGAAAATTGCTTCTCCTGATATACCTCAAAGCATGTTTCTACAGAGAGAATTTGAGAAAGCAGCCAGGAGGCAACTCACAGAATTCTCCCGAGAGAGCTCTTCTCAGATTATTTTCTCTAAAACCCTTCCCAAGAGTTGCTATTGTGATTGTTAATTTTAGAACACTGACAATGAAGCTTTCCCCGAGCTACAGGTCTAGCATATCATGTTACTTTTTTTCTTTCCCTTCCCTCCTCTGAATTCTCCTTAGAGGCACTGTCAAGAATGAACCAAATTTATTTACCTCTGAAGTAAGATTTTGCTTAAAAGGAAGGAAAAATAAACTATAGCACTCCATGGTTGCCAAGAAATGTTAGTTCTATTTTAAAGAAGAGTGAATCAAAAAGAAGAAAAATAGGAATAACACACTTGAGTGTATATTTGATTTTAGAGGGCTTTCTACCATTTATTCACCTACAGTCATGTTTCTATCACGTTAGCATCACTCCCTCCTGGATATTTACAACCTGAAGTAACAAGAGCAATCTTTTTCATTTCTGCTTGTTTTCTCAGTTTATGGGAGAAGTCATTCAATTATTAAAATATTTTAGAGTTGTATGAAAAATTTTCACTACCATGGGTTTACAGAAATCTACTGGTTTAAAGATATCAGACATTTGATGCCAGTTTTTGGCCCCATCTCTACCACATATTATTGTCTGAAATTTATATTCACAGGGGTAGATGTAAGGAGGAATGAACTGATACTTCAAGACTTCATAAGCAATAACGGAAATAGAAGCATTTTACTCCTAGTTCTCTTAGAAAAGCAACCCTGTCAGCATACTATGCTAGATATTCTAGTGCAAGGCATCTTTCTTCACAGAACGGGAATGTTGCGTGTAACGGAGCCAAAACAGATTCAGGTAGTTTACACAAGATTGGAGCTGGAAGCTCTGCAACTTTTGAGCTTTCTTCTGTGCTTGAAAGAGAGTTAATAACACAGAGAAATTATTAAAAAAATAAAAAAGAAGACAGTGCAATGGTAAGGCAATAAGGAACATATTTATATATTTAGAGCTTTATTCCTGACTATAATAAGTGCAATGTGGGCTAAATAAAACTACTTTTTTACTACTCAGGACACAAAAAATGACTTGGGACATTGTCTGCATTTTTGTTTATAAAAATATCTGGCCAGTAAGGGTATTTATGCTCACAGAATGTCTCAGGACCACCACAACATATACTAAACATTTGCAAATGAAAAGTTCTGTTCTTTCTAAGGTCATTCTCATTATAAGAAACCTTAAACTTTCTCAGTCCACTTGGATACAGGCTTTATTTTCCCTAAGAGAAAAAGCAGATTTTACTGCCAATAAAATCTCCCACTGTGGTTAACATGGACATTCTTATTAAGTGATAAATTACATACTTGCTAAATCACAGTTGGTGGGGTGTGACAGTGTTATAAGAAAGGTTAATCTATTGACGATCAGGCTAGAACGAATACAGTAAAACAACCAGAATGGCTAAGCCTTCATGAAAGTTTATTGGAGTTAACACACTCCTCTATTTTATTAATCTATCCAATTGGAAACTAGATGCATTTCTTCACACACCAGTAGTGCAGACAGAACTAAAGAAGGAACTGGCATATGTGTGTGTGTGTCCTTGCAGGACCCATGACTCAGGACTAACTGCTTATAAATAGCCATAATCAAATATTGCTCATGAGAAGTATTTTATTTTGAAAAGTCACAAATTATGAGGAACTGACCGCATCTGGGTCTTTCTGTTTCCTAAAGAACATGTAAAGCACTCATTGTTCCAAGACAAAAGCCATCTGAGAGAGAAATATACAGGAGTATATACTGGATTATAAAACTCTCACTGGAAATAAATGTGCTTTTTGAAGAGGAAATTTTTTTTTACATTTAAGATACCAAAGATATTGCTCTAGACTATGGAGGATTTTTGAAACAAAGCACATCTTAAAGCTAAATCCAACCTGCTTTTTTTCCCTTGGATTAGTCACACACTTCCTTAAGGACGTCTGGAATGTAAGCCACCCTGCTTTGTAATGATATCTGTTTAACAGCTATTCATCATAAGGAAAAGAGCAAAATGTAAGAAAAGTAACAGATGAAACATAATTACACAGACTTTAAGGAGCAATATACAACTCAGATGATAACTTTTCAGGTCACTAATTGATGGGACATCGAAAGAATCAGTTGAGCACAACAGTGGAAAGGTTCAACCAGAACTTTGTAACTAGCAAGAAAAGAAACATTATCATACCTGTGATGGGAATAGGAATACAAAGTAACAGTCATGTGTAAACAAACTTTTCATCAGTGTGCTTCTCTGGCCAGTCCCTCCATGCAATCCCCATAGTCTTTGCTATCTTCCTACAAAATTCCACTGCTAGCTTATTTTCTGTGTGACCCTACTATGTTTGTGGACATAAGCAGCCAGTGAAACAGACTAGATAGTTAGAAGACTGCCATCTGGAAAGACCCAAGGTTGGCACTTGCAACTGGCTAAGGGGCCTATGGTGCCAGTATTTGTATTGGATTTTAAGTCCAAACGAATATCTGAGGCATCCATGAATATGGATTTATCTATGAATAAAGATGGAGAAGCTGTGTGCAAGTTCCACTAGTTTAACTGTTGTGTTTATGTGGGTGCCTGTAAAGGCACTGCTGTGTTGATCAGTGAGGCTGGTTGGCTACGGGGGGTGTACTTGCTTTTTTTAAATCACTGTCTGCAAACTCTGCGTATGTAAATAGGACTGGAGATTAACTTCCACCAACTGCTCACAACTTCACCCTGTAATTGATCTTTGCCAACACCAGCAAAAGTTGGTACTTGGCTTTGACAGCTGGAGTGCTCAGTTGTGGTGTTTTTGTTTTTGTTGGTGGTGGTTTCGTTTTTTTTTTTTTTTTTTTTATTTTGTGAACGACTACACAACCTGATGTGAGAGATCATTGCCAATATTTCATGCTCCTTCACTCTAAGTGCTTGACTTAAACTCCTTTTTGTATATTAGCTTATAAAACAAGCGAAGAGCTCACAAAATGCTAAAGAAGAACAGGAGAGGTGTTACCTAGAGAGATACTCCTTCTGATAGAAAACTATTTTAGTTAGTCTAGCTTTGCAAGTACTATTTAAGACCTCTGTACTTCCCAACTTGGATAATAGTTATAATACAGAATGGTGAGCACCTCATTAGCAAGTTGCTATTTACTGTCAAGACCGATCTCCCTACCACCCTTAGCTTATCTCCCTACCACCCTTAGCTTATTGCTAGAATCCCCAGGGATCATTTCACAATGGCTGGCTCAGCTGATTCTCAGTGTTAGTTATTTTGACTTTGAATGGTTCAAAAATATATTCACAGTTTTGCAAATAGTATCAACACAGATGATCCCCCTCTGTCTCACTGTTTCAGTCCTTTACCTCAGTAGATATAGTGTTGCTAAAGGAGGAACCACAGGGCTTGTTCTAACACTGCAAGGCCACTGGACTGGGGCTTATCAGGCATGATTTGTCTGGACTTGTCTTACTCTTGCCTGGAGCTTTGTTTTAGCTTTTTTAGCTCTAGCAGACCATTATCTAATTTGTTTGAATTTTACATATCTTTGTGCAATTGTGTGGTGCTATGTCTCTTGTCATAATCATTCTGATGTAGCTCTGTGAGTAACAGATAGTGATAAGAAGTACTACATAGCAAGTACTATTCTAGTGACACAGTTTATTTGGCACAGAATAAATTATGTGGTATTGTGGAATACAAACACTGGATGACAGTAGAGACTAAAAAATGTAAACATGGGATGACAGACCACGGCTCTAAACAAATCATCACTGACTAACTACTGAACATAGAAGAGATGATAAGGTTGGAGCTGGGTGAAACTGGCTTTAGGAGTAACAAAAGATAAACTTCCAAATTAAACAAAACAAAACAAAACAAAACAGGTGTAGAGCATGATAGAAAAATGTTTAAAAGTATCCCCTAGTACGAGCTCCTCAAGTATGAGAAAGAAGTCCCCACCACATTGCCTTGGCAAAGGATTCAGGATGACAACTCACTATAATCCTTTCTGTCTGAATGAAACCATTGAAAGTGTTAAATTTGTAAGTTTTAACTGTTAAAATATAATTATTGTGATTCAATTGCAATAATTGGATAACTTGCATGGTAAGTCTTAGTACTTTTGTAACTGGACTAGTAATACATCTTTAGCAAGATTGTTAAGATCCCAGTTAGACTCACAGTAAATTCTTGGCTTTGCATATAAAGCACATCTCTTGTGAAGCTGGGACACCAATGTTTTAGTGCGACATACTGGGAAAGGCAACCAGACCTAAAATTTAGTTGAACCTCTTTTCCACAGATTTTTCTCATACATCTAGTGCACTTTCCACCTATGGGCTTTGTTGGGTACTTCTAGTGTTAAGCACTATGACATTTGGAAACACAACAACAAAAACCAATCCCTTCTGAACCCAGACTGACTTGGAATCAACATTGTCACCTGGAAAACACGCTATTTGTTCACCACTAATCACTGCTACTGTTTCTTTGGCTAAAGAGAGATACACTAAAAGTTCTCCCATGGTGGTGGTCAGGGGAAAAGACTGGTTGACTACCACAGCAAGAAGAAATTGTGACAAATACAAAATGCCTCTAATAGCTATGTAAAACTCATTTAAAATCACAACTGTTACCTTAGATTCCCCAGAAGCATGATCAGAAAATATTGCAATCTGTCCAGATTACTAGCATCCACAGCAATTTCTGCACAGTAGACATTTTAGGAGAGCATATAGCTCCATTTAGTAGTAGTAGAGAAGAGCACTGTCAAGTCAATTTCTTTATTAAGGGACATAGCTGACTGCCAACAATGTAGTTAAAACACTTAAAACAGCATTCCACCAGAAAAAAGCATAGCACCTCTTTGAAAGGCTGGACAAAGCTATAATTACTCTCAGAGAGATGAAAACAATTTTGACACAGTAAAAGCAAACAGTGGAAAAAGGAGGAGAGGAGAGGAGAGGAGAGGAGAGGAGAGGAGAGGAGAGGAGAGGAGAGGAGAGGAGAGGAGAGGAGAGGAGAGGAGAGGAGAGGAGAGGAGAGGAGAGGAGAGGAGAGGAGAGGAGAGGAGAGGAGAGGAGAGGAGAGGAGAGGAGAGGAGCTGGGACTTGCCGTTCAGGGCTTAGAGCAGGCCCCTCATAGAGATCCCTCCTCCTTGGCTGCTCCCAGCGTGTTGGGCGCTCAGGGCTGCCGGAGATCTGCCGGGATCGGCTGCTTGTGGCCTGCTGTTCCCTGACAGAAGCTCCTTCTTCCCACTGATGGTGGTCGCTCCACCTGGGATAAGCTGGGACTTGCTCTTCAGGGCTTAGAGCTCGCCCCTGACGGTGGTCCCTCCTCCTTTCCTACTCCCATCACGTTTGGCGCCAAGGGCTGCGGTACCTGTGCCGTGATCGGCTCCCTGTTGCCTGCCGTTCCCTGACGGAAAGCCGGCCTCCCCGCTCATGGCGGTCGCTCCTCCCGGAGGTGACTGGGACATCTCGTTCAGGCCTTGGAGCTCGGCCATCATCGCGAGCAGTGTTACGATCAGTGTCTTGAGCCCTGCTCTGCGGCCGCCTGCTGCTGCTCGAGGGGTCGTAGCCCCGGGCGTGCTGAACCCTGCTGGGGCCATCGTCGTGCCGCCTCAGGGACCTGCTTCGGCCCCTCTCTGGGGCCTCGGCGCGGCCACCGCCACGGTCGCTGCGGGGCTGGCGGCCAGGGGAATGATGCCTGTTCGTTTCCGCAGAGCGAGGCCCAGGTGTCCCTTCTCGAGCGTGGCTGGCGGAGCTGGTGCTGGGCTCGACGTCATACACTCTCGTCTCCCACTTTGCGGTAGATGTAGTAGAAAGGCCACTGGCAGATGGGGCACACGGCTCTTCTGCGGGACCACTCCAAAATGCAGGCATAAAAGAAAAGGTGCCCGCACCAGCTCACGGAAGCTTGGTCATGCTGTCCTGGCAGATTGGGCACATTAGGTTGTCAGAAGCATCCAGCGGCGTGGCCTGGGGCTCCTGGCTGGTGCTGGCAGCAGGGGAAGAGGTGCCATCACTTGGCGAGTCCTCCTCCGACGCCATCTCGCACTGCACAGAGGACACGTGCCGGCAGAACTGAGAAGGCAGGAAAGCGGTTCCTGGCCTCTGAGCAGCAGCGGCCTGAGCGTGGGGGTGCGGCAGGTCGGGACCAGCACCCGGGGCCCTTGCCAGTGTCCTCGTGCAGCAGATCCTCTCTGCCTTCCGAAGGAAGCCTTCAGGATGGGGTTCCTTTGGTCGACCACCTGCAGACGTCTCTCCCTGGCGGATGAGGCCAAGGCTTTGGCCCTTCAGGGCTGCCCCGGGCCTTAAAAGGCCTGGTGTCATGCGGGTCACAATGACTCTCTGGGGACATCACGATGCTTTTGGGGGCCACAGCCACAAGGCACAAGCCCAGGCCTCAGAGAACAAAAATCATCCAGGCAGCTCATCTCACAAGACTGCCCCACTGTCGAGCAGAAGCCCGTAGCTGTAGTTTTCACGTGCATTCACACACCAGGTTTCACTGTTGATAGCCAGCGCTGTGTTCTGTTTTAGAAACAATGCTGCTACTGTGCTGGGCTGCCCAGCGCAAGAGAGAGATGGACATACTGGAGAGAGTACAGCAAAGGTTCCCGAGGTCGGTGAAGGGCCTGGAGCATCTCTTGCATGAGGAAGGGCTGAGAGAGCTGCCTTCAGGCTATGTAGCCTGGAGAAGAGAAGACTCTGGGGCAGATCTTTCTCAGTGTAGCTCAATACCTGAAGAGAGTGTGCAAAGAAGACAGAGCCAGGCTCTTTTTGGGGTGGGGTCAGTGACAGTGAGCACAAACTGAAGCACAGGAGCTTCCCTCTGAACCTTTATTACTGCGGAAAAGTAATAAAGGAAAACCTTTATTACTGCGAGGGTGTCCAAAGGCTGGCACAGGTTACCCAGGGAGCTTGTGGAGTCTCCCTCCTTAGGGCTACTCAGAAGCTGTGTGGCTGTGGTCCTGGGCTCTGCCTATGGTCCTGGGCCAGCGTCTCTAGGTGGCTCTGCTTGAGCAGGGGAGCTTGGACCGGATGACCTCCAGAGATCCTTTCCCACCTTGACTGTTTTGTGATTGTGTGACTCAAAAGACACTGGTGTGAGTTAAGAAAGCACATGCGGGCCGCATGGCATGGCAAGGTGTGAACGTTTCTATCTGGTTATGAAGATTCAGGTTTACCTCATGGGAGTCTTATCATCCATGAGGCCGTCACCTCTATTTTTTATTTTTCCTTCAGGTAAAATTTTCTTTCACGTATAAGTGACTGCACAGAAAACTAGCAAGCAAAACACAATCATGAGGGAGGGAATGAGTTAAACATTAAAGTGAAACCGTTTGAAATCCCACAGGTAGCCTTACTCTTGGTGAACCTGCAAACTCTTGTTCATGTAGTAGTAATGACTGAAAAGCCCAGCTGAAGTAGTTTTCCACTCCCTTGAGCAAAGACACCACTTTTATTGCAGAACCTCCTTGTGCTCTGAGTCAAAAAGAAAGTGCAAGACTGGAAAGGGGAGAATCAGAGGGGCTGGTGGGAGTTTGGAAGGGGAGCCGTTTTTCCCCAGCTTTAGGTCCCCTCCATCTTGCCTAGTGACCACGTAGACTTCCAAGTCTCTTCAACGCTGCCTTAGGAGAAAGAGTTTAATGTCATTCAAGGCCAGCAGGGTCCTGGCTCGGATCAGTAAGGGGAGAAGTGATTCTGGGGGATATTGGGAGTAAAGTGTGGGGAAATCACTTCCATTGCACTCTACAGCTCAAATCCACAGCTTTATCTGATTAGCTAAAAAGCTTGCCCATTAAGCTACTGTAAGACTTTCTCTATTGAAAGTGATATTGAAAGTTAAGATCTCATGATTAAGTACTCAGGAACAACAACAATCAGCATTTATACCTGAAGGCTTGATTTAACTGATTTCCTCTACTCCTACTCATTCTTTCCTGGTATTCACAGAGCTATCATAAATATCTATTTAGAAAGTTACCTGACTTTCTGTAAGCCATGGCTTTAATTTCTTTTGCAACTTCGTCAGATCTTAATCATGTGAGGTGACCATGTCCACAGCCTGCAGCATATCACAACATGGCAGCTCATGATGAGGAGCCAGTCCTCAGACATGCCACAAGTTCACACAGAAGGAAAAAAAACCTGGGATAACTTAAACTTCCCTGCTAACACTCAGGAAAATACACTTCAAATGTGTCTTATTCTTCCAGTAGAAAATATGACCCATGTCTTTCACATTACATAACCTGGTTACAGAAGAGTGATGGGGCAATATGAAGGATAGAAAAACAATGGAAGTTCCCCCCAACCCCCCATCACCAACCAGCCTATCAAAAACCAGCTAACAAGCAGGACCCCACCAATCAGGGAGTGCCTTGCAGAAGCTGTTAGCTGCAGAAGCCCCCGGGAGGTGCTGGAAGGCCTGGAAGCTTCTGGAAGATCTGAAAGGTCCTGAAAGCCACTGTCTGGATCCAGGGCAAAGCTAAATCACAACAAGAAATAAACAACCTGCACCAGCCCCTGACAAGGGGAGGAAAGGCTACTGAAAGAAACAGAAAACAAAAAGTAAACCTGACCCCAAAAATCATCTCTGAAAAAACAAAAGCACAAAAAACTGTAAAAAAAAATAAATATAACCCTCACAAAATAAAAAGTTCACCGTCTGCCTTTCTCCTGCACCTTGATGCACCATGTAGACAGTTCATGCCATGTGCTTATGCAAGAAGGGGAGGATGAAGGAATGAACGACTTCTCATGGCAGCACTGGAGGTGGGGCAGGCACATCCCCAGAGGGCACTTCAGACCATCTCAGATGGTGACCAGAAACATCTTGCTTTTTCCTCACCCTGTACTGTGGCTGAGCTGGGCCACTGCCCTCATGGAGACCTCTGCAAGGCACATGAGCATGACATTTTCTGACAGGCAGTCAGACAAGCCTACATGTGGCACAACCGCTGGGGCAGTTCCTCACCACATGAGGGCAGACAGGGCTCCTTGCAGATGCACTATAGTCTCCCTCTGCTCGCATCCAGCTCTGCTGCTTTCTTGTCTCCCCACTGTCACTCCTCACATCTTGTTACTCTTGGTTCTTATTGAATGCAAACGAGGAAGCAGGGGCAATACTGAATGTGGTCTTTCCTGCACACAACAGTTGGCGAATCCAGGCAACAGCAAACAAAAAATATGATGACACATAATAACATATTATAAAACCCTCTGGCATGTTCTGGAGAACTTCCTCTTTTTTCTAGGACCTAGTAGACTTCCAACTTTAAATTTGGCCAAGTAAAGGTCATAAACATTCCTTTGTCAGCTTTATTGGACTAGAGAAACTGGGATTACCACAGAGTTAACTCCTTTTGGGAGAGGCTTTGTCAGAAGATGATATTAGCCCCTTTTGTCAGTGAATTAAAGCACTGAAAATCAGGTGTCCAGCTCTACACTCGAACCCTTTTTTTGCCATTTAAACCTCATGCAAAACTTCAGTCTCCGCAGTCCCTCTACAGTTTTTAAATACATTTTTCAGTACTGTAAAAGAAGACAAAGACACTGGGTGACATTTTGTTACTCTTACTGACTCTGACATTGTGCCAAGCATATACAGAAAGGACCAAATTGCTCCAACCCCTACAATTTTTATGCTTCCCTTACGGCACTCTTCTTTTACTCCAGCCAATTTAGGATGCTGGAATCTTGCACAACTGAACTAAGTGGCTTTCTAAGCCTGGCCTGCTCATTCTTTTGAAGTCAGTAACTGCTCACTAGATAGAAGTTATAAGTAATATATTTATTGTTGTGCCTCTTACTGACAACAAGAAAAACATCAATTTAACTTCTTTGGCTCAATGTGAACTAAAGCCTTAAAAAGAAGATGAGTGACTCAAACTACTTTGCTGCTGTTGCCCTGCAACTCTCAGAGAGAAATGAAATACTGCAAGGATCCTAGAACTCAGTTACAAGTGCCTTTTGCAGGAGAGGATAAATTCAGTTACTAGCTGCCAAGCCATACAAAAATACTAGTTCAGCTTTATGCACGTTAAGTCTCCTTGACCCTGTTCTGTTCTGAAAAGGGTACATTCATTTAAGGGACTTAGCAAACATTTTATTTCCAGCTGATTTCTCTCTGGCAGAGAAACCACTATTGAAGTGTTACTTTTTTCCTATAGACTCAGAATCACATCACTAATACATTTATTGTTGTCATTCTTATTATAATTCATACGAATGTGACATCAAAATAGCCAGATCAAGATCTGTGGGTCTGTACACATGGTAAGAGAAAGTGTTAGCAATATAAATAGATGAAGCCAGAGGGATGGGAGCGCAGCCAAAGAGAGGTGAGATACTCAAGGTCATCCAAAGTATCCATGAGAAAGAACTGAGGTTTTACCCGAATAAAAATTCCTGAAGCACTCCATATGGTAGCCATTTCAAAAGTAACATAAACAACTTGCCACATTATAGCTAAATTTAGGATGTTATTCTGCATAATATAACACCCTCTAGCTTAATTTTTTTTCAATGAATCTATAGTGACTTGCTAATTCTATCTGACATAAATGCAGAACAATCAGAAGTAATAATCTGTAACTCATTAATCCTGATATTGGTTATGATGCCTAATATTATATTTAATATCAGTGCCTTATAGCACATTCAGTCACAATGCAAATGACTAATCAGCATTAGAAGAAGAGATGCAGCTGTATAAATAGATTGCTTTTTTCCCAACTTCCATTTTATTTTTACATGTATGTACATAATAAAACAATTAACACAACTAATTCAGAACTGTAGTGTGCTCATTAAGTTGTGTAATTATTTGAGATGTTTACAACTACTTTTCTCACACTAATTAACAGGAAAAATGTAAATCACCTCGTTTTTTTCAGGCTGTCTGCCTTTAAAAAAACATTCCACAGATGGCATTTTTGACTAGTGCTGTGCAGTAATGTTTTATAGAAGCTGCATAGAGCCTTATGAACCCCAGTTAATATTTAAAGCCTGCTTCCAGTGGCAGCAGGAAACAATCCATCTATGTCAATAGCAGAAAACAGAAGCAACAAAAGTTTCCTTGGCAGGTATTTCCTTTTGAACACAGGGCAGTTCACGTATCTTGTAGAGAATTGTTCAATAGGCATCCTGCATGCACGCAGTGCCTCCCCTTTTGTTTGGACTTTATTCGTCGCACTTCAAAGTTTTCCATGCATCCTCAGTCTTATGTGGTTGACCTGCATGAAAGTTTGCACTCTGCTACTCCTCAAGAAGAAATACCTGTAACTGCCCTAGGTCTTGCTTGCATTTTCATACATGTTCATCAACAATAGTGTTGAAACCACCCTAGGTCTTACATTAAGTTTAAACATAGAGTATACAAACTAAGGTTTTGGATCAAGTAATAAGCAGAAAGTGGGGGGTCGACTTGTCTAATATCTCTGCAATCACTGTTTTACATCTTTGGCTCTTCCATACCATGCAATGCCTCAGTTAAGGAAGACACAAAATACATTTTTCTAAATACAGGTATAGTTCTCTATTACTAGATCTGGAACAACAATCAATAAAAATTAAAGTACATATAATATGGGAAAATATCCTTTTCTTGCTACAACAGAATTCTACAGTCAGTAATCAATGTTGTTCTGTTAAATATAGAAAGTAGAAGTGAAAAAAAGGTTGGAGTTTCATACTTCTCAGTGGGTTTTTCTTGTCTTTTGAGCATATAAAAAAATCTTACAAATAAGTGTGCGTGTCTACACATACACACAGATTTTTGTGCTAGAGTAAGGTCCTGTAGGTATATAAGGTTCTCTGGGTAAATAGTCTAAAACAGGAATGTGATACAATCTTTCAAAAGTAATCACTTTTTTTTTTTTTTTAACCATGTGCAGAAGCTATATATATATATACACACACATTATTAACTCCTTTTAATTTATTAACTCCTTTATTAACTCCTTTTAATTTAATTTATACATATATACACCTACACACATATAAACACCTGTGTGCATTTTTACCCTTCCCCTACAAAAGAAAATGGGTTTTCCATTGCAAATGCTGTCATTTGCTGACGTCTGTTAGAATTTTAGCATGATGTGTCAAAAGAAGTCCATTGGAAAGAGCTTATTTTTTTCTTCTTAGTGTTAACTTTTGCATGAAATACAAGTTTACATTCTATGCATACACTCCAGAAAAACCTAAGAAAGCATCTCAAAAATTTTAATACTTGGACATATCCAGGCATTAGATCTTGTAAAGCCTTAAATCAGTTTATAGGGCAGGCATTTTGTGCATGCAGATTTTTGCAACTTCAAAAATGCATGTGCATGTTTAAGCACCTTTATTGTGCAATTCTGGATATTCATTTGCTTCTGAATGAAGAAGTTACAGAAAGCCAGGCAGCAGTTATCTAAGAAGGCCAGGTAGAATGTTGCTGAGATGTAAATCAGCAAAGATACCAGTCTCAAGGACCTTAGCACACACAAAGGAGAGACACTGCTGTGGTCTTGTAAAAAAAAGCTATTTTCCATAGGCAGTTGTGTTAAACCTAGCAGTTGTCAATTATAAAGCTGCAGATGTTTCCAAATCTGATTAGGGCTGACTGAGTCCTTCTAGTTTCAGGCCATTGATTTCAAGTGTGCTTAGAGATTTGCTAGAAGGCGTAGTGTGCCAATCTATATAAATAAAAGTGCTGGCAAATTGCCAGGGTATTACATATAATCTCATAATCCAGCAGGTGCTTGCTCTGAGAAGACAAAGTGCTTGATGTGGCTCTCAAGTTTTCTACTAGGCAGTGTCTTTTATAAAACCTAAATACTCTGTAATCTTTTTTAGATGGAAGATTAAAACATATGTACCTTGTATTTATCAAAAATTATTATTCTGGTGTTACAGTATGCCAGAGCTCTGATGGTACAACCAGCTAGAGAATAACAAGAGTGGTTTTATAACATGATTATATATATAAAGCTTAAAAAAAAAAAAAAAGAAGGTATGATTTCACTTAGAATTTATCTAATATTTTTTATTTTTCCAGCATCAGTATCACATTAAATTTTGTTAATAGGTGACACTGACAAACTTACAGGAGTTAGCCAGTTACAAGTAGTTTTTTGACAGGGAAACTGTTTCTAGGTAGCTTTTGTTTAAACAGATGGCTGGGTGAAGAAAATAATATTATTTGTATCTAAACAAAATAGTGAACATACATATAAGAAAAATAAAAAAGCTAGAACCATGATCCAAACATGAAGTCAGAATCATAGAATACCAGGTTGGAAGGTTTCTCAAGGATCATCTGGTCCAACCTTTCTTGGCAAAAGCACAGTACCCTGTCCAGCTGAATCTTTAAAGTGTACTATGTTGGGGAATCCACCACTTCCCTGGGGAGATTATTCCAATGGTATATTGTTCTCATCAAGAAAAATTTCCTTCCTGTGTCCAATCAGAATCTCCCCAGGAATAACCTGTACCCATTACGCCTCATTTTTTCCATGTGACTCCTTGTAAACAGGTAGTCTCCATCTTCTTTGTAGCTATCCTTTAAATATTGGAACATGGTGATAGATTCTCCCTGCAGCCTTATTTTCTAAAGGCTGAACAAGCCCAGTTTTCTCAGCATTTCCTCATATGATGGCTTCCCACTCCTTTGAGCATCTTTATGGCCCTCCTCTGGACACTCTCCAGCCTGTCCACATCTTTTTTTGTATTGATGCCCAAGGAAGAAAGATAGTTTCATATTCTTTGTTTATGCTTTGACCTGTTAAAGATACTAAAGAAATGTTAATCATACTATTAATATTTTCAGTAGCTGATAACAATCCTATGGGGCACACAGGGTTAAAGATACCCCTGATGAGCAGCGATGAACTATACAGACAGTATTTTTAGCTGGCACTGTCATACCTGTAGATGACGTGTGCCCACAGTGAGCATTTCAGAGACCTCTCCTGGTCCCCTTGTCTTGGGTGGAAATTAAAATTGGACCATACCTATGCAGTCAGAGAGCACTGAATTCAGCAAAATATGCAAAAATACAATGATGCAGGAGAAGAATTCAAGTATGATATTTTATAAAATTGTATGGATAATACTTTTTTCCATGCTGGGAAAGATTCATATTCTAATCTTCATAAACTAAGAAAGCTTGGTGTTTCTACTCTTCAACAGACTGGCTTAATTTTCCATGCCTCTTTCCTTAAATGTTGTGAATCATCTAAATAACTTACTTTTGAGATCACAGAATCACAGAATGGTTGTGGTTGGAAGGGACCTCTGGAGATCACTGAATTCAACCCCCTTGCTAAAGCAGGTTCACCTAGAGCAGATTGCACAGGAATGTGTCCAGGTGGGTTTTGAATTTCTCCAGAGAAGGAGACTCCACAATCTCTCTGGGCAGCCTGTTACAGTGCTCTGTCACGCCTCAAAGTAAAGAAGTTTCTTCTCATATTCAGACGGAACCTCATATGTTTCAGCCTGTGCCCACTGCCCCTCATCCTACCTTTGGGCACCACTGAAAAGAGTCTGGTGCCATCCTCTCAACACCCAAACTTGAGGTATTTATAAACATTGTTAAGATCCCTTCTCAGCCTTCTCTCTTCTTCATGCTGAACAGACCCAGCTCTCTCAGTCTCTCCCCACAGGAAAGATGCTCCAGATCCCTAATTGTATTTGTAGCCCACTGCTCAACTACTTCTGGTAGTTCCTTGTCCTTCTGAGGAGCCCAAAACTGGATGCAGTACTCCAGATGTGGCCTCACCAGGGCAGATGGGAAAGATAACCTCCCTCGACCTGCTGGTCACACTTTTCCTAATGCACTCCAGGATACCATTGACCTTCTTGGCCACAAGGGCACATTGTTGACTCATGGTCAGCCTGTTGTCAACCAGAACTTCCAGGTTCTTCTCCAAAGTGCTGCTTTCCAACAGGTCAACCCCTAACCTGTACTGGTACCTGGGGTTATTCTTCCCCAGCTGCAGGACCCTACACTTGCCCTTGTTGAATTTCATCTTCTCTGCCCAGTCTCCAGCCTGTTCAGGGTCTCACTGGATGGCAGCACAGCCTTCTGGCATATCACCTCGATGAGGCAGTCTGAATCTATCGTTGGATTAGTGGCAAAACACTGAAATATGCCTCTTAACAAAAGGGAAGAAGGTTTTGGTCATGTTGTAGAAGTTCTTAATTTGAGAAATACAGAAAAAAACACTTAAATCCTGTATTTAGAGTCATAGAGTGAAACCTATCTGAAATAGAGGAGACCTACACTCCATCTGCCCTGATCTAACTGATGGGATGGTTTGCTATGCACCGAGAAAGCAAAACACAGGCAATTGCCATGAGCAAGCTCTACTGGAAAGGAGTCATGAGGAGATCTACCTATTTCTGCCCTGCTACAATGGTTTAAAAATATGCTCTGTAAAGAAACAGAATCATAGATGAACTGTTAATATCTTTACATCCTTTTAGCACATTTGGGGTGAAGGCCAGAAAGTGACAGTAACCCAGGTAAAGACTGCTAATTGGCTTAAATGGAGAGAAAGTTATAGAGATTTATCTAGGATAACTTGACCAGCAAGGTCATTATGCTAACCATACAAGTTAAAAAACAATGAATAGTGGGAACAGTAGTCCCTTGGGGGGATGCATTTGCAGACACCCAATGCTGCAAGAGAGGGTTGAGCCTGAAATAGAAGTGCCACATTTAAAAGCCAGACTGCCAGCCAGGACTGGGACCAGCCAGGAGTGACTGTCCTATACCCACCACAGGTCCATGGTGCTGGCCGCAACACCACCAGAGGAACTGGGACCTCGGTCCATGTGAACATATTTGTACGAATATGTGTGTTATAGAACAGGAATTGCTGTACAGTTGTTATATCCATCCCACTAAGTAAGTAATTCTATTTTATGCTTCTGAGGAGTGTGGTTCTGTTCTTGTAGCCACCTCAGCCTAAATTCCACTGTTTGTTTAAGCACTACACCAACAATCAATACTAATCAAGAATGCAGTTTGCCTCTCTGATATAGCTTCAAATCAGAGTTAAATAAAGGTGCCTTGTAGCAGGTGGTAAATGAAAACTGGTAATTAGTTTTTAATAAAAGTGCAGCCTTACTACTAAGCTAGGAAAGAAGCATAAAGGTTTTTTATGGAGGCCGGTATAGGTCAGAGTATTGTTTTCTTAAAACTGTTGTATAAATTTTTACACAAATTAGGTACTATAATATCTTTGCATTTTACCTGTGCATTTACCTTACTGCATCCTCAGAATGCAGTAAGAGAAGATTTGGTATAAGCTTATCTAAAGCATGTACATCATAGAATAGAATAAGATAAAAACTTAGACTGGAGGGGTCCTCTGGATGTCATGTAGTCCAGCCTCCTTCTCAAAACAGGGAAAATGGCAAAATTGGTGTTTGGTAGAGCTGCACCTCATCTCAAATAGCACAACTTTGCTTAAATAGCTGTCAGTTTTATATGCCAGTAAACTCCCACATGGTGTCCAAATTTAGTTTTGTTGCATCATCACAGAAAAAACTTCAAAGATAAGCTAAAAAAAATTGTGTCATCTTTATCAATCCTACAACAAAGTGAATAAAAAAGTCAGTTAAAATATTTCAAAGCTTCTTTCACCAAAGGTATATTTTAAAAGAAAGAGTATTGATTTTTCCTCTATTTGACTAAAATTAGCACCTGCCCCTGCAAGTGTAAACATCATTTCTCCTACCTGACTCAACCAGTTGAGAAGGATTCATGAAATATAGGTAGGACAGATAGAATGAACAATGTCTACAGCTATTTTGCAGGAACTCACCAATATAATACACACTTTGTCCATTTGTTTCAATTATATTGTCTTAAACAGAGTTTGAAAAACAGGTTTGGTATTCTTTCTAGGCTGCCTATAAGAGTAATAGGATTTAGTAGTAATAAAACACTGTAGGAAAACCTGACAGGAAGAGATAGGTAGCAAACCTCATTCCCCAGGTAACCCATAATCCAGGACTAGGCCTTTTGCACAGGAAGACTCATAAAAATAAAACAATAAATGAGGTACAATTGTGATTAAGTATATCTGTACTACTTTGAAGGATCTCTACAAAATACATTTTGTAATACAATACATTGTGTCCTGTCAAACAGACTTCTATGAGACCTAACCTCACCAGACACTCTAAATATCTTTTTTTACATTTATTTACTGTTTTCAGAAGTTGTCTTTTCTTTTCTAGAGCTTGCAGGAAAACAAATATATATATATATATATAACCTGTCATCCTCTTTGTACAGTTACATTTTTGTTATACGTAACATGAAAAAAGTTTGTTTGTTTTTTTTTTTGCTGTAATGTGTTCTCCAAAATATTTCAAGTTAACAGCTAAATAATTAATGTATTTGTGATGACCATCCTCTCTTTTTTCCTGTTTAAAACTTCATATTTGTAAATTTTGTATATTAAAGCCAGTAATTCAACATTTTATTTTCAGCATGTCTTCAAGAAGTGTGGGTTAGTCAAAGGCAGCAGAAATTTATTACCTTTTTATTGATATACCTCTAGGTACATCCCCACAGCATTGAAATAATAGCAGCACTTTCAGGAGTTCTATACTGCAAAATCTCAAAGCCCAATATATGTTTGAGAAAAACAGTGTTTCTGCAATTATACAACAAATCAGTTTTCTGTATAGAGTTCAGTTCTAATGTAATCGCATGCATGTGAGAGTTCGTAGCAAAACAAACAAACAACTAACAACAACAAAACAACAAACAAACAAACCCCAGCAAATCTACACTGACTTTAAACAGAAACACGTCAAAGTTGTCACAATCCATTTTTAGAGCAGGTTTTTTTTTCCCAAATGATCAGTGTAAATTGTTAAGTTTTCTAAATAAATACTCAAAAGAACTGAATCCTTTCTAACTTACAGATTATATAGATGACAAATACATAGATGACAAATCTAGCTCACTTTCTAAAGATTCAGTTATTTACCTTAACCTTTTGATAAAAAATTATTGCTTGAGCAAAATAACCCAACCAACACCAAAAAAACACCCTACTTCAATTCAGACATAAAAATTTTACAAAAATCTACTGTAATTCTATTTTTAAAAACCTAATCTTAAAACCATGTGCCAGAAAATCTGTCTTTGCAGGAAATAAGACTAACAGTATCTCAGGCTGCATTTTGAGAAGCTTTGCCAGCAGGTCAGGGGAGGTGATCGTTCCCCTCTGCTCAGCACCGGAGTGCTGGGTTCTCTTCTGGGCTCCCCAGTACCAGAGAGAGATGAAACTACGGGGGAGAGTGCAATAAATGACCACAAAGATCATTAAAGGACTGGAGCATCTCTCCTTTGAGGAAAAGTGATGGGAGATGGGACTGTTCAGCCAGGGGAAGAGAAGGCTCAGAGGGGGTTATTATCAATGTCTATAAATACCTGAAGGGAAGGTGTACAGAGGACAGAGCCAGGCTCTTTTCAGGGGTGCCCAGTGACAGTACCAGGGTCAATGGGCACAAGCTGTACACAGGTGGTTCTTTCTCAATATCAGAAAACACTTTTTCACTGTGAGGGTGACTGAGCACTGGCACAGGTTGCCCAGAGAAGTTGCGGAGTCTCCATCTGTGGAGGTATTTCAAACCCATCTGGACACAGTTCTGCAGTCAACTCTAGGTGACTCTGCATGAGCAGGATGACCCCCAGAGGTCCTATCCAACTTCAGCTATTCTGTGATTCTTTGATACCGCTGTAGAGAAGAAACTGGTATTCTGTATGGGAAGAGACAAAATCCCAGTCTAGCAGAAATGATACAATTATTTTAGCTACTACAACTCAAACCCAAACCAAACCAAAACAACAAACAAAAAACCCCAAATCAAATAAACAAACAAACAAATCAGTGTAGCTAATGAAAACCAAGTCACAGGTAAAGCACAATTGCTACAGTTTCATTTTTAACCCAGAGAGGTAAATCCACTGTAAGCAGATGAATTTTACATTTTGAAGGCTCCAGGTTATGAAATATTATTAGTCAGAGTCTTAGTCAGCATGAATAAATGCAATCCACAAATCCAGATAGTAATTTATAATTTTTGAAGAGCTTTTCTTTAATAATAGACATAAAAAAGAGATTCAAACCAATAGAGCACTGATGTGATTCACATTTGTCATGAAGATACAAAAGGCTGAATCAGATTAAAGTCTGAAGCTGATACTGATAAAACCAAGACTAAAATTTTGAGTATAAAGCTTCATTCAGAATATAAGATAGTGCCAAACCATTGTTGAAATTGGTTTCTTTAATGAAAACTGAGTTATCTATTCAACCATAGATTAGAAGTTGGTAAATAAAGATTAAAAAACCAGTTGATTCAGTGACCTCTATAAACAGATTGTGAAAGAATGAAAATGTAGAGGTTATCATTCAATTGCTTAACCTTATCTTTACCAATAAACACATAGTGGTGCTATTGAGGGCAATAACCCAATGATCATTTTTTCAGTAATTTAAGATATGAGAAAAATCTGTACATGATGCTTATTTTATATGCACACTAGAAATGGTAGATAAATATATTGCAAAGCTTCAAGAAATAGCCACCTAATAAGATCAGGATTTTGTAAAAGAGCGCCTAGTTTCAAAAGTGACATATCTCCAAAAGATGTAGCAGTTATGAGCTATCTATTTCATAAACCTAAGTTCTGTCTATAGGAAAGAAAATAACCCGATCAGCTAAGAATCACAGTAACTGAAAGGACAGGCTAGCAGTAAACCGCCGATTTGTTTCTGTATACAAAATAATCTTGATTGTAAAGTTGGTCTTATTATAAACTTCTATATACTATACATACATTTATATCTTAAGATTAATTGTCAAACAGGAAAATTTTTATAGTCACATTTACAATGTAAGGCTTGACTATACACTGGTAAGTGAATGGAAAAGTAGGCACTAACTTTTACAGAAGCAGGATTAAGCTGTAGTACTTTAGGCAATGTGTACCATCTCTGTGGGGATAACTCAAGTCACAGAGTATAGTGGTACAAGGAAACCAAATTCTTCACTGAGCTTTGCTGTAGGCCTGCCTGATTTATTTAAATGCAGCAGAAGTCCAGCTTTTATAATATAGGTTCCCCAAGTAAAGTGGAGCATTGGTTCAGAGTGAGTCTAAAATGTTTGTCATATGAGTTGTAAACAACGAGCAACAGAAGAAAAATAATAACGGAACAAAAAAAGCACCCGTCTCCACACTCCAGAGCACTCCAGTCTTGCTACAAAAAATCAGTTTAAGCAGAAATATCACTCACTTTAAACAATGGATACTATCTAATAGAAACAGCACATATTAATACTGTCAGCGTGACAGATGGTTGTGCAGTACATAATAAAGTAAAAAACATTTTGATGAGAAAGAAGATGTATCTGATAATTTGCAAATCAGAATCCTGGCAGCACAGCAAGGGAAAGATAACTGAGTGTATGCTATGCTGGTGCATCTTTAATGTTTCACAATTCAAGGCAATAAAGGAATGGAGGTGAATACAAGTACTTAGAGAAATGAAAGGAAAAAAAAGGATGTGTTTTTCTGCTACTAACAATCATACACTATGGAAGGTTTTGGTTTGAAAAAATGATACTACATTACTAAATAAGTCCATATTAGCTGTGTGGTGGCATATGTATACACTTTAAGTACTTCGACGATTAACCTAATTTAAAAAAAATTATCCTTAGAGTTTATCTAATATTTCAAATGTCAAAGATTACAGTTTAGGCAAAACTAAATAAAAAATATGCTAAATTTCAAGATTCTCTGGCAAACATTGTCCCAATCTTCAAGAAAGGCAACAGGGTTGACCCTGCCAACTACAGGCCTGTCAGCCTCACTTCTGTGCCTGACAAAATCATGGAGAAGAATTGCTCAAGATTTTTTATCAGAGTATTTCCTCCAAACATATCTTGTCCCCCAAAACATCAAATAGACTTACATTATAAATTGTGTTCTCAGATAGCTAGAAATTGTTGAAGTCATACACTATGTATCCAAGACAGGAAGATATAGATAATCTTGATAGATAAAAACTTGGCTGATGTAAATTGGATATGGATGATGGCTGAAATGTTCAGGATTAAATTTTTTAATGGCAAAATCTGGAAGTGTTATGAATTCTTCCAAATATTCACCAAGATCTCAGAAAGAATGCCCTTTCACACACCAGAAACTCAGTCTGTGGATTTTTCACAGAAAGGCAAAAGGTGGATAAGCCAACTAGAAGAGGAGCGCTGCTGGATCTCATCCTCACTAACAAGGAGGGCCTGGTTGAAGCAGTAAAGGTTGAGGGCTGCCTTGGTTGCAGTAACCATGAGATGGTGGAGTTCAGGATCTCATGTGGCAGGAACAGAATAGCAAGCAGAACTGCAACCTGGACTTCAGTAGGGCAAACTCTGGCCTTTTCAAGCAACTGCGAGGGGAAATCCAGTGGGAAAGGGTACTTGAAGGTAAAGGGGCCCAAGATAGCTGATAAGTATTCAGGGACTGCTTCTTCCAAGCTCAAGATCAGAGCATCCCAACATGTAGGAAGTCAAGGAAGGCCAATGGCATCCTCAGGGCCTCTCAGTTCCAGGACAGAAAACTGCCTGAGAGTCTAGCGCAGAGCAGAAAAGATGATTAAGGGAGTGAAGCATCTCCCTTATGAGGAAAGGCTGAGGAAGCTGGATCTCTATAGCTTGGAAAAGAGGAGATTGAGGGGTGACCTCATTAATGTTTATTAATTAATATTAATTAATATGTAAAGGGTGAGTGTCACAAGGATGGAGCCAGGCTCTTTGCGGTGACAACCGATTATAAGAAAAGGGGCAATGGGTACAAATGGGAACACAGGAGGTTCCACTTAAATATGAGAAGAAACTTCTTCACTGTGAGGGTGCCAGAGCACTGGAACAGGCTGCCCAGGGAGGTTTTGGAGTCTCCTTCTCTGGAGACATTCAAAACCCGCCTGGACACCTTCCTGTGTAACATCTAGGTGTTTCTCCTCCAGTAAGGGGATTGGACTAGATAATCTTTCACCTATTTCACCCCTTCCAATCCTAACATTCTGTGATTCTGTGATATGCAAAATCAACAACCTCTTTCTTAGTCTAGCTGTCTTTATCTGTGTTAATTTGTTTTCTTTTGTTCTTGCGGTAATGACAAGATGAACAATTTTTTTGTATTTCTTAGAAAAAGATGTATTCACAAGCTTTACTTCTTCCTTGGTTTCTCTCTTCTTACTTCTGACTGTTGGCTGTTGGTTTCTTCCACATCTATGAATTTAACTTCAAAAAAAGGAACTTGCTCTTTTTTGTGTTTGGCCCCATCACTCTCTGCAGCAGTAGCTGCAAACCTCATCTTGCATTAATTGAACTTAGTTTAGAAGGATACTTACTGATCTACAAAGTATCTGTTCTGATGAACTTGGAACTAACATTCACAGTGAATACAAAATTTAAAAGATTTCAGTTAATAGGCTAAATCAAGTTTCAGGCTTATGATTTGATTATATTTATATAGATTTTAAAAACTGAACTAATAAAAATCCAGAAAGAGTTGTCTTCTTTCTCCAATGCTGAATTTCAGGGTTTATTACTTCAAGACATATAATTGCTGGTGAGTGTTTTAAAGAAAAAAAAATGTTGTGTACAAAATATTTTGTCTTAACTTTTGCCTGAATTTAGCCTGAAATACATAACTTAGCATGAAAATATTCATCACAAAACTTTGAAACATTATCATCAACTGAGAATGGCATATCATGGGACATACCAGCAGTCTCTGTAACTGAGAGCTTCACTTGTAAATTAATGTTTTTATTAAACACTTCCATTATTTCTTCTTATACATGTCTTATCAGAAAATACATAGCAAATTTTTTCTGCTTTTTTTTGACCTTTACTAAGTCATAAGTATTCCTCCCCTAAAATCTTATAGAGTTCAAATTTAATAATTTGACATTACTAAATATACCGTTATCTGCATTCTATTCTTCTTCCACTAACAGATTAAGAGAAAAAAAAAAATGTACTACTATTTAGTAAGTTTAACTGAATTCTGCTTAAGAGAATTCTTTTCTAACTAATCACTGAGACTCAAGAGAAACTGGCAATATTCAGACATTCTCTCAGTATTTTTGGCAGCAGATATATAGTTTGTCAGTAGATCTCTATGGGTATCTCATTATGAACACATGACATGGACATGCATGATGAAATACTATAACATCAATAGATTTGGCTTTTATGCTGTCAAAAGAGGAGATAATGGATCAAAGAAGTTCAATGAAGCTTTTAAAGTAAATTTTAAAATATTGTGTGTGTATATATATGAATTAAAAATAATAAATAACTGCTGGCAGCAGTAATACAACAAGGAAACAAAATGTGTAACCTTCTTAGAAGAAGACAGAAACAGCTGTTACTGAGCTTCTGAATGCTGTGTACAGCTCTCAGAAAGATTTATGTTGACATTTGAGACTGCAAATTTCCATTAGGGTCGAACATACTGACACAACTCTCATTTACTCTCCATAAAAATGTATGAGTCCTGCTAAAGGCATTTCATGTATCATAAGGATATGCAATAATGGGGCTCTGAGAATTACTGCTCACTTGACCATTTTATTATTACAAACTAATGGCAACTGCTAGGCAGCAAACTTGTAGTTACATTTAAGTTACTTATAAACTGAGCAATATGAAGTGTTGCTCTATCAAGCCTGACACAAAGGTACAGATGATGTATCTTTTCCATTTGCAAAATATTCAAGTAAAGATTTCAAGAAACTTATACTAGAAGGTAGGTCTTTTAGTTTATAGTAGGTTGATGGGTAATGTATATCAAGTAAATTATTATTTTATTATTCTATAGGTGAGGTTTAGTGGTGGACTTGACAGTGCTAGGTTAACAGTTGGACTCGTTGATTCTAAAGGTCTTTTCCAACCTAAATGATTGTATGATTCTATACGTTCACTGTAAGTCTCTAGTAACCAGTTCTTTCAAAGCTTAACATACCTATGCAGGCCCTGTAACACCCTGAGTAATTATTAATGACCGGTGATTCATGCACATATAGACACCTTCTCACCCAAGAAATCCACCCAAATGGTAAAAACAGTGTATATACTGCAAACTTTAATCTAGATTTTTATCTTAAAATTACCTTGTGCTAGTACCATCACAATCTGCTTCTGTCTGTAAGCACAAGTTTCTTCCTAATTGTTTGACTTGTCAGAATGTTAATAAAGACATTAAAATTAATAAAAGCAAAAAAAAATATTGTCCGATAATAACGAAAATATTAAGTATGTTGTCTTTACACTCTTGTTCCAGCTGTCACATCAGAATGAGGCAGAGGTGACCCATGGATTTACTTGGAAAGATTAATAGTTGTGATCAGGTATCTTCAGAAACGCTTAGATGAATGGATGATACTACAGTATATAATGTAGAATTATATAGAATGTATATACCAACTAACTTTAAGTGCATAAATTTAGAGGTTAGTCTTGTGAGACAGGTAATGGAAAGATATGATGAAAAGAAAATTCAAATCGAGAGCCTGCCACTTTAATTTGACTATATGTAGAAACGTGGCGGAACTCTATCACTTTAATTAATTTCTCCAAGTAATCTAATTTCGGACACCTATTTCCAACAATTCTGGCTTCTTATGTTCTACCCTTATGATTACTATCTTGGAATTTTGTTCGTGTCAACTGAAGAAAGTGTTATTACCCAGTCCCAGACAACATCTGACTTTTCAGAGCTAGGAATTAATACTGTGGTAAGTCAGAAGTGCAGTGACAAAGGCTACATGCAGTCAGGATTAAGACTTCAGTGGAGGTTGTACAGGGAGTTTCTCTACTAGTTTTGTCTTGAATAGAGTTAATTTTCTTCATAGTAAGTAGCATGCTGCATGTTTCAGATTTGTGACCAAAACTGTTGGTAACACACCAGCCTTTTAACTATTGCGGAACAGTGTTGGCACAGCCTCAAGGACTATTCTGCTACTCACATGACCCTATCAGCAAGTAGTCTGTGGGTACACAAGAAGTTGGGAGGAGGCACAGCTTGGAGAGCTGACCCCAACTGACTTAAGAGATATTCCATACCATATGTTGTCATGGTCAGCAATAAAAGCTAAGGGAAGAAAGAGGAAGGAGGGACATTCGGAGTTATGATATTGGCCTTCCCAGGTAACATAATGGAGCCCTGCATTCCTGGAGCCTGCTGATGGGAAGTTGTCATGGTTTAACCCCAGTCAGCAGCCGAATACCAAACAGCTGCTCGCTCACTCCCTTCTACAGTAGGATGGGAGAGAAAATAAAAAAAAACCTCATAGGTTGAGATAAAGACAGTTTAATAGGATAGCAATGGAAGAGATAATAATAATAATAGTAATAATAGTAATAACAATAATAAAAATATATACAAAACAAGTGATGCACAATGCAACTGCTCACCACCTGCTGACCAATTCCCAGTTCATCATTGAGCAGTGACTGCCCTCAGCCAGCTTCCCCCAAGTTTATACACTGAACACAATGTCATATGGTATGGAATATCCCTTGGGCCAGCTTGAGACAGCTGTCCTGGCTGTGTCCCCTCACAGCTTCTTGTGCACTCCCCACCTCGTTGGCAGGCCAGTGTGAGAAACTGAAAAGTCCTTGGCTGCTTAGTAACAAATAAAACATCAGTGTATTATCAACTTTATTCCTATTCTAAATCCAAAACACAACATCATACCAGCTACTAGGAAAAAAAATAAGTCTATCCCAGCCAAAACCAGGACAGAAGTAGTGAATGAATTCCTTATTTTACTTTGCTTGTGCATGCAGCCTTTGCTATACCTATTAAATGGTCTTTATCTCAACCCACAAGTTTTCTCACTTTTGCCTTTGTGATACTCTCCCCTATCCCACTGCGGGGTGGGTGAGGGAGCAGCTGTGTGGCACTGAGCCGCCTGCCGGGGTTAACACACTGCAGTTGCAAAAAAATTGTCTTCTCCATGAAATATTAATGAAATTATGATGGACTGCTTTTTCATTTAAATTTACTATGAGACATAGAGATATGTAAAATAAATAGCAGAAAAGCTACCCTTGAAAATGAGTCCGTTAGCCTTCAGTAATTTACACCCAGTACATCACACTCATTTATTTATTTCCTAGTGGGTAAGCTACAGCCAGTCAGAATCAGTCAGATATCAGAGATAAATCTAACTGGTCAGCTCACTGAATTTTTCAGTCATGAGATTTCACAAGCAGTACAGTATTAGCTAGTTCTATGACTGACTACACATTTGCCTAATGCCAATTACTGTTTCTAAGGAAACAGCCTTTGTCATTACTATTTCTTCCCATTTTTGAAATAGAAATGTATTTTGATTGCCTTTTTTACGATATTACGAAAATAAAATGACCAGGCTACATCGCTTTGTTCAGGATTTAGTACAGCTCATACCAGCATCCTGTATTATCAAGAATACAATGATCTGGAAATAATCTTACAATATATGAAACAATCTTTCATGACACTGAGGCATGTCAGTTAGTGGGAAGCAGCATTAGCACACAAGAATTCACACAGTGAAAGAGGTTAACTTTTTTTGCTGAAGAAACAAATCAAACATGAAAAAGAGTAATTAGATTGAGAAAAATGAAACATTAGAAGAATGAAAGTGACACTTTTCTGAAAAACTAGTTGGTCTGTGTAGTGGACCATTTTGTCTCCTAAATGGAAAAGTTAGTTTTGTATAGTCCTATGTGACAAGTTTTAAGTTTAAATATCAAATGCTGTAATTTATGTGATTTGAACCCTGTGCATCCTGGACTTCATTAAAGAAAAAAAAAATCTCTCACCTCGGTTTACAGCAATACTGCATCTCAGAGCAATTTATAAACAAGATAAAGATTTATTATTTAATTTTTATAAGAAACATTTAGCACATACACATGTATTTTTAGGAACTGAACAAGATATTTCTTCCTGTTTCTCTCTTCTACAAATATATGGTGTTTTCTATTATTTTGTCTAATAGTACAAGGAGTAGGGAAGAAGCTAGAATACAAACCTGTTTCATTTGGGGAGCCATAAATAGAACTACTGACATCAAGTGTTTCTGTTAAAACCCACCCTGCATGACTATGAAATTAATTACCAGAAAACAAAGAAGAAAATCTGCTTGAACAACCAGCTATAGGTCAGTAATAATAATGTGCCTACTTATCACACCACTTTCAAACTGATCAAGAACATGCATAGTTAACAACATCATTAATCTTTTTCTGCTCCCACAATAAATATACTGTTATTTATGAGTAAAGCAAAGTTTACTGAAGTGCAGTAATCTTACTCCACAGTTGCTTTCAATTGGTTTTATTATTTGAATTTTTCCACGTACCTGCTAATTTGCAGTGAAAATTATTGTTTTTAGCAATCAAAAGTAAACTTTTAGTCAGGTAGCAATCCATTTAAATAACTGTCAAACAAGAAGCTAGGCTCAGGATATGGATTAGCATCAACATAGGAGGTAAGAACAATCACACATTTACTCTGACTGATATATGCTCAAAACTGTGTTTCACTTTTCTGTTAACATATCTATTAAGTATCTGATCAAAACACTGTGATTATAATCTGGCCTGAGAAACTGACACAACTGAATGGTTCTCCAAAGAGTTCTTAGTGAATAGATCAGCTCCCCAAAAAGGGATCAACAACAAAAAAAGCCAAAACATTCTGTTGAGCATGCGGTGATGCTCTTCTGCCTTCCACTGTGACTGCTGGATACCGAAGCAACACTTGGTGGTGTGGTTTCAGGTTTACTTGATCACTGAGTAAATTAAAGGGGTGGGCAGTCAAAGTGTTGCATTAACGCTGAAAGAAAAGTTGGGTAGTGGAATCAAAAAGATGGGGATAACAAATGCAATTTGAACTGCAGAATCTTTAAAAGTGGAATTAACTTGTGAAAAGATAAAATGCAGCTGGACAAAGCTATAGATGAGTTCACATAGTTAATGCAAATAATCTCATGGGAATTTTTAATAAAATTGACCATATAATTCGAAAAAAATGTAGAAATCAATAGTGTTATATTTTCAGTAATATTTCCAGATCTAGATATTTCTTTCACTATTCACATTTCCTTGAAAAGTTATTTCATACTGTTGCCAGTAATTATTCTTGTCACAGGAGTCACCATAGTAGAAGCAACAAGTATGCTTTCTAGTGGGAGCATTCTTACTGCACTGCTGGCTACTTCACACAGAAGGGAACTACTTAAATGTGAATGAATAAACATAAAGGGCTAATCACACAGCAGGACTTGTGCTTTGCACCACCTAATGTAGTTAAAATCAGCTATTTCCTTATGCTAATACTTTAATTCCATCTGTTGAAATCCCACCAGCCACATGTCTAACACACTCATAGAATTTGTACTTCAGAATTTCATTCGCGTGTCTACCATGTCTATGAATTTCTTCCCATGGAAGAATGCTGTAGTTGTAGGAAATAATCCATACTACATGTGAAAACAGTAAGTGAAACATGCCAATGGAGAAGCTGTATCTTCTTAAAGGAAGTTAAACTTTTTCTTAAACACATACAAAAAGCTTCATTTCTCATCCAGAAAATAACTTTTGCAAGATACATTTTCAATTAAAAAGTTAACATACAGTGCGCCAGCAAAAGAAAAGCTAATCTATTTGTATACAAATTCAGTTGCTAGAAAAAACAGATTTAGTTTCTTGAGTAGTCTCATCTGTCCTTATGCATATGTGAAGTATTTACTCATTGCAGATGAAGCACTATTAAAAATACTATGTGGCTACACAAAGACTGTGTTCTTGTGTGTACATAATTTGCATAGCAACAGTTTAGGTGTTCTCTGTACTTTAACCACTTGACTTTGTAGCTTATACAACTGTCATTTAGTGTGCTTTGTATATTTGCACAGAGAATTCACACATATATACGCTGTATCCAAGTATATGACTCGAATCTCCAGTGTTCCATATTACCCACATATATTTCTGCATGTTTAGTTATGTATTAGGCACAATGGGTGGCACTTGGAGAAAGTTTGTTTTGACAGAGGCACACTACTCAGGCTACACCCAAGTGACTGTTGCAGACTTCTCTCTCTCTTGTAGTCACACCTTTCTCAATTCTGAAGAAACTATTCCGTGGCCTGTGCCAGATCTGCAAACTGCAGATGGTTAGACACAAGTATCTCTTTCTCCAGCTAGTAAAACTGCCCTGGCATCTCCCAAGCACTCCCAATGCAGCTTATGCTGCTGCTGCAGGTGTTGCTTTGGCAGCACACACGCTTAGCTCTTAAAAATGTTCGTATTTAGTTATCATTTTGTCAGACTGCCAACTTTTCACCTGAGGACAAAGATAAAATGGCTGAACTTTAAGTATTTTGCTAGCACAGGTGCAATTAACATAGGGAAAACCAAAACAGAACAAATCACTTTTCCATACAACACAACTAGAGGGACAAAAAACTATGGGTAGACATGATTTATTCAAGAAGATTTCTGACACTGCTATGGCTTGTGTCATTCAAGAAAGCAGTTAGTGGTGAAGAAAGTTCCTTTTGCAAGAAGGCATCTCTCCAGCAGAGAGCTTTATTGTTATGATTGTCTTAGCTGTAGTCCTACTAGTCCTGAAATTCAGCCATTACTCACTGGTATTTCATAAGACAAGACAGCAGAGTTTTGTTCTTGCTCACTTTAGAAGGCTACTTCAAATAAGTGTGTTTGGCCAAAGAGAAAGAAGGCCAGAATAATCTCTAATAACAAAAACTGTCAGTTTAAATGGAGATGTTGATTTTCACAATGACTTTACCTCATATATATATGAATATATACACAGAGTTCTCTCTTTTACATTACCTGTAAAGAAGCTCAGGTAGAGCTGGCTGTTGTAAAGAACAAAATGTCAGTTCCTATATGGCTAAAATAAAGATTTAAAGAGGTGATTGAAACATTGGTGAACTTTCTATGCTGTATTGCAAAGGGAGCTGAAACAAGAAAGTTTCTTGATGAAGATTTTATTTGCTTCTTTGAACATTTTATTAAAATTTCAAAATCAAAGTAAACACTACATTGTGCTTAATGTTCATTTCTGAAAAGCAGAGGGAGCATAGTGAGGATGAAATAGAATGTGATTTATCATTCAGAGATATTAAGAAAAGTAAACGTTGAGAAGTCTGATCAGAATGTTGTGTCTGTTTATCTAAACAGTTCCAGTTTTGTCTTTTCTTACAGAGAGGGCTATGAGGTTGGATGGAGCTCCCTTCCCCTCTTCCCCGTGCATCCGTACACTCAAACTCAAAAAGGGAGCAACATTCACCATCCAACTGCTATTCTAACCCTCACAAGGAAGAGTGAGGAAGGGCTAAGCAGGAAGGGGGTGAAAGCTTTAATAATTTAATTTATGATGACATTCTAGCACCAGCCTGATATACTTCTCTTTATTTGTGCATCATCATGGCTGTGATATACATTTCCTGTAGCATTTTCTTGTTATTTTTACCAGTTTGGGTTAGTTTCAAGCTTTGATTTGTCTGTATTTATCACACAAGTCTCAAAAGAGTGATCCTGCTACATTTTAAACAGAGCAGTATATTGTACCTCCCATAGTCTTATTGATTGCGGTACTTTCACTTTGAGCTTATGGTGTGTCTCAGGTGTAAAGTTCACAGTGTCAGTGTGGCCTATGGTTAATAACTTCTAAGAAGTGCCTCTAGAAAATTAAGTGAATAAAGAATCTATGTTAACGAAATGTATAAGTAATAAATGGTAATGTAATACATGAGAAAACTGGGAAGGTGATGGGTGCAGAACGGATTTAATAATGGAGATGCAAAATGCTTTCTGAGAAGCACCCAGTGTTCAGTAATGCTTATCTTGGCTGAAATTTCTCCCTTTGATACCTTTTAAAATAATATGATCAATTGGTTCTTGTAAGCATATTGAAAAGTTTCTGCCCTTGATTGGTGCTTCTCCCCTGCCCCCCAACTCCTTGGTTGTTCAGTATATTGTCTGAAAGGTACAAAGTCAAACTAATGGGAACATCTGAAAGAATCACATAGATCTGCTTTGCTTGGGGGAAAACATCAATCTGAACTGGAAGCACAGATGGAGCAAAATTACAAGAGAAATTTGCAAATGTTAAAATTAGCTGGGTATTGTTTAAAAACTAAATACTGAATGAATGTTACATGCTTAAAATGTTAAATATCTAATATTTAACATCCTCTCTCATGCCACATACATGTCATGCTATTTGGAAGTTATTTTACATGTGAATAGTGACATTCAAGAACCATTGATATCTGTACTGCCTCCAGGTCACTCTGTTATTTTTCAGTGCAATGTTTTCAATGCCTGCATTTTCAAGTGTAAAATACAGGAACCCTGGAATGAAAAGCTAGGTATATTTTCTGAATATCAAGCCCTGTTGTGTCTCAGGTTTTTTTTCCCACATATTCATAGCAATACATGAAGTCACAATTTACTATTTACTTCAGAAACTACATTTATTTTTTCCAGGTAAAGGTATTATGTTTTTTTATTTACAGTTATAAGGCTTAATATAACAATTTAAAACATGTATCTTAACCTCAGTGTATGCAGTATTTAGTACTAGAATTTTTTTTTTTTAATTTTTCCAGATAAACTCCTATTTCACAACAAAACCATGTACATATATGCATGAAAGTGTCTATAAAGGTATCTATGTATATATAAAACACTGTTGATACTAGTTTTCATAACATAATATGACTTTACTGTATTAATCATGAGGAAAGGAGATGTCTGAAATTGTATTCCACAAAAAATTGTAGGATTCTTCCACTTACTGCTAGCTATTGTTGCACTTGTATTTAAAGGATAGATGTGGCTTGCAGAGGATTTTCTTTATTGTTTTGAAGCAGTTGGCTCTGAGTGTAAAGAAAACATCATGCTAAGCTACCAGGAGCAGCATTCATTCTCATTTGAAAGCAGATCAAGTATTCAGCTTTGCTGTCAGTTTCTGAATAATCTCAGCAATATGCACCACACATGCTGCTTCAGGCCTCTGAAAGGGCTCATACTGGTAGCATCCCTTTACACAATTATCTTATCAGTGATCTGGGCTTGTCTGTTTTTTACTTTGGTTTCTAATTTGCCATACCTGCTACATGAGGCAACCAAGAAGTCTGCCTATGTCACCGATTATTTCCCCCCCCTCCACCCCAGCAGAAACACTCAGCTTTTTCTTGAAAACAAAGAGAAAAATAGTATAATCACTACAAATTCTGAAATTCTGTCATTGCTTCTCAAAAAGTATCCACAGATATGAAACAAAAAACAAATGAGACGTCAGTATAATACTCAGAACAACGGATATAACTGGGTATTGTCATCTTCAACACAACTTTCATTACTGAGAACACAACCTGGAAAGGTATTTAGTTCCTATCCCCAAAGGCTGCTATTGTTGTAAGACAGTCAGTCACATACTTGACTTACTGTCCCAAAGGCCCTCAAAATTAGGAAGCATTGATTTTTACTTTTATGTCTTTTGTTTCTGTACTGCATATCAACTGAAGAGGAAAACGAAAATACTTCAATAAAAGGTAATTTAGCTATTTAGGCTTGGCATATTGTACTCTATTCACACAGCTCTAATTAAACAACAAATTCAGTGAGGGGAATATAAACCGATGGACACTAAAACATAACAAAGACTATTCTGTTCACATCAATTTGACTGTATAACAATTATAGCAGGGATAATCAACTAAGGTGTTATGATGCTATGATCTGATCTCTCCTACCAATTTGCAGCTCACTCTAGGTATTTGTGCCTGAACTACTAGAGGAAGTTCATGTTTTTGATTTCACAGCTCCATCCAGATAAAAAACCTGTACAAATATGATAGTGACAATTCAGCTGGGTCTTATCCTGTGGGAAGTTAAACCTTTCTAGGTTCCACAAGATCTGTAATGTTATGCATACTAGCTGTTGGAGACAGCCTGGAGAAGACTCAGAAAGTGGACAAGAAGAGACAGTGAGACTAAATAACTGCTTCTAGAAGACTTCCCTTGAAGAAACCTCCCTCTGAACACATCTGTTTCAAATTTCATGAAATAAGTATCAGCCAGAGGAAAAACAACCAACCAACCAACAACAAAACCACCACAAAAAAACCAACACACAACAAATAAACCAAAAACAAATCACCAACCAACCAAAAAAAAAACATACCAAAAAACCACAAACACACACACACAAAAAAACCCCCACAAAACCAAAGTAAACCAAAACAACAACACTAATAAAATGCAAAACAAACAAAAAAACTCCACCAAAAACTGGCAAAATAAGCAGTAGCCGCAAAACTTCAGAATAACACAATGGGTCCTTTTATGAGTACTTTCAGGGAGTGTTAGGTTATGGTTGGATTCGAAGCTCCAGAGGGTCTCTTCCAACTGAAATGATTCTTCAATTTCATGATTGTATGACTTCTCACATCTTCTTGACTTGTTGAGCATACTCTGGCAGAATCCAGATTTGAACATGTGCATATCTGACATGTGCGTACATGCCAGTTATTTCTTGGGACAATCTTATTGTCAGATTTTTCTTGTACTTATTGACCTGCATATCTACAGTCATCTCCTAAAACAAAGCAAAAACCTGCCTAAAGCCAAACCTGAATTTTAGTATCGAATCTCAAAGGTACAATCACAGAGATAAAGTCACTCATGTTGACTTTCCATATGTGAGAATTCCTACAGATAAAATAGATATCCTGAAACCAAAACACAGTTCAAAAGAATGTATATTCTAATGGTTAAATTAAGCAAAACAGCTTGCTCTAGAAGGAGCTTTCCATATGTTTTTCCAGATTTTTTTCTTTTTCATAATAAATAATAGTTTATGAGAATACAGCTTGATTTTATTTATTTTAAAATGACTATATTAAAAAATCAAGATATTAAACTCTAGTTCAGAAATAGAGGGGAAGTCAGACAAAATATAATTTTATAGTAATATAAAATGACTAGCTGATATTTATTGTAATTCAGTGAGTTATAGGCCACTGTTAGATATTAAGCCTAAAAGAGCATTGTTGTTCTCAGATTACATGCAGCAGATTGAAGAAATGTTATCTCAAATGGATATGGAGTCATATGTTATATATTATGTATATACATATACTTATTGATATAGCACAAACTTATTGTTAGAGTGAGTCAGTAAACAGAAGAGACCATTACTTACTAGTGGCTAACACACAGGTCCCTTTGAAGCAAAGAAAATTATGAATAAAAATGAAAAGTTTGCCCTTCTTCAAAACAAGTGAAAATAAAAATCAGCTAACTATATTGCCCACTGTAGAAAACTGAATTTCTAACACTGCCTGATTTTTCCCAATATCCAGTTGTTATTTCATCATTCAGCCAGCTTGTACCAAAAAATTCCTCAAATACTATGTGTGGTAGACTTCCCATTTGAGAAAGGGTCACGAAATAAACCCATAGATTGCTGGGAGTGCACAACAATAATCTATACATCCAATTTTTCAGTTAAAACTAACTTGGTTTTCCAAACCTGGCAAGAGCTGGATTGAAAAACAGATGCTTCTAATTTTCTCCCCAGTGCATGCCACCCTGTCTAAAGAAGACACTTCAAATTATAAAATGAAGGCATTTGCACAAGCTTCATGTCATCCTGGTTGACCACACTAAGATGACTTCAGTGCTCACATTGCCAATGTGATACCCACAGTTCTATCTTAATTTCCCAATCAAGCCAGTTGCAGATGTTTACAAACTGTTGAGAGATTTACAAAACATAACACAAAACAAATTAAAGTCGTTACTAGTATAAAAGTAAATGTGGGATAGAAAACTGGCTTAAACTTTACGATGTTGTACTATAAAAGAAATCTTAGACCTTTTCTAAGCCTTGCATCAAACATTATCCAATATCTGGAAGGAATAAAAATTGAAGACACCTGTTTGCTGCCAAAAAAACCCAAAAAAACCACAAAACAAAAACAAACAAAACCCCATAGTCAAACAATACATTTTACTCTTCTAGTAAATGTTAGCGACTATTTACCAAAGACGAAGAGGTTATTTTCAGAAAGGCAATCAGCTGTAAACAGCCAAACTGAAGTCTCAGAGACTCTTCCTGATAATTGCAGTCTCTTTCATATCTTTGGGTATTTGAATTTGGTGTGTGTTGTTTTTTTGTTTGTTTGTTTGTTTTGTTTTTTTTTTTTTTTGTTTTGTTTTTTTTCCTAGTTTTTATGACTCTGTCTAAATCAGATGAATATTTAGTATGTAAAGGAAATATGTTCATTCCAATAATGCACTGGCAGCGATGAATTATGTCTTCTGCTCCCTACTTTCATCAATCTTGCAGTCAACTAACTTCCATCAGTCCTCTACATTAACTTGAAAAACAAAGGTGGACAAATCACTTTCTAGAAGTGTCTTTGTTTATCTCTTTCTATTATTTGAGAACAAACAGCAGTTGTATTTCTCTACTGTAAGACCATCACAACAAGATTGCTGATAAGAAATTAGAAATGAGAATAAACATAGGAATACTTATTAGGAACTGAAGTATCTGCTGTTGAAAGCACCTAGGTCTTAGTGCTCACTGAGAAAGAGACAGAGCACCTAAGGTCTTGCGGGAAACTGTCTTGGGGGACATCTATTCAGAATGAGAAATACTTGTTTTGGGAAAACTGAGTTCTGGAAGAAATCAAAAAAATTGAGAAATATACAGGAATATACCTGACTTACACAACACTATGACACATCATATTTATGACAGATGAGAAATTTCTAATGGTAGAACTGTGAAGGAAAGCATGAAAGGGCTTGGAAATTTTATGTTACACAGAAATATCCAGATTTAATGTAAAAATGTTTAAAAATAATCTTTTGGAAGGATCTTAAACTTATTTTTCAGGGTAGTCACAGTCTGTAACCAATTAAATTGAGACCTATACGTGGTGGTAGATGAAACGGGGGGAAACTTTTTTTTTTACCGACTTCTTGAGGCAGTCCTCTGAAGTCTGGTTACAGTACATGATCAGAAAGAGAATGAGATGAGGCTGAGGTCTGACATTAAATAGCAGTTCCTATGTTACATTTTCTCTCCCCCAGTTCTCTAACATAATAAGTACAGAGAACTAGGCATCAATATTAGACAAGAAGTTATTGGAAATTATATCAACAATTAAAAGTTTTACAGCAATGCTCAGGTGAGGAAGATTATTTCACAATAATTACTTGTCTTGTTTCTAGCATTGATGCTTCCTAAGATAAGGCTACTTCTATATGAGGTAATTCAAGTGTATATAGTTGGAGAAAAAAAATAAAAATTGCATTATGGGTCCATGCCAACCATCACTTGGTACTATCCTATAGTAGCTTCTGAAGGGAAAAATTGTCCCATTGGGATTAGTTCCTGGGGAAAAGCACTGATTGTCCAGTGCAGATGAATGGAAACTTCGTGAACACTGATACCTAGTTGAGGCCTACAGAACAGAAGTTGAAAGTTTCAGCACAAAACCTTCAGAAAATGAAACATCTCAGGTAAAGCCAGAAAGAATATTTAATTCCAGTTGCATGAATATACAGAATTCATGACACTTGTCACCATTTAAGGCCGGGCAGGTGATCAAATGGAACAGAAGCTCTGTTAATAAAATTACGTTGTATGTCACATTTGGGCATAGACTACAATACCTTGCACAGATTTTTAAAAATGAGTAAATATAAATAGTAGTTGAAATTCCAGAAGATTTTTATGTTAAAAAGTGTTCCCTTGTACTATGACTTTGTTAGATGGACTTATTTATGCACATTTATAAATACAGAGTCAAACTCTATGCTAGTAATCACATTCATGCATACTGGCACACAAATGCACTTGTCAAAAATTGTATGGCTCTTCTGGAGACTGATTCTGAAACATCCATTTTCAATGTTAAACTTAAATGAAAAATAAAAATTGTTATTCTGGGCTTCAAAAATGATCCATTTACCTTAATAATGCACTCCTTTCCCATTCCTTTTTTCTTTTTCTTTCCCTTGCCCTTCTCTGAAAAGTAACAGTCCATACATCTGAATGACAATGTGAAAGAGCTTGTTCTCAACAACAAAGTTACAGTGAAGTCTCTTCCCCCACCTCCTTTTTTTTTTTTTTTTTTTTTTTTCCCCACACCTACTTGGTTATCTCACTTTTTACATGCAGAGTATAACAAAACCAAATAACATGGGTAACTATAGACCAGTCAGCCTCACCTCCATCCCTGGGAAAGTGACGGAACAACTTATCCTTGGTGCCATCTCAAGGCATATCAAGGATAAGAGGGTCATTAGGGGAAGTCAACATGGCTTCACCAAGCATAAGCCGTGCTTGAACCAACCTCATAGACTTATGAGGAAATAACCAGGTGGATAGATGATGGCAAAGCAGTGGATGTGGTCTATATTGATTTCAGTAAAGCATTTGACACAGTCTCCCACATCAACCTCACAGCTAAATTAAGGAAGCGTGGACTGGATGATCGGGTAGCAAGGTGGACTGGGAACTGGCTGAAGGGAAGAAGCCACACAGTTGTGGTCAATGGGGCAGAGCCTAGTTGGAGGCCTGTATCTAGTGGAGTGCCTCAAGGGTCAGTACTGGGGCCTGTATTATTCAATATATTAATCAATGACTTGGATGAGGGAATAGAGTGCACTGTCAGCAAGTTTACTGCTGATACCAAGCTGTGAGGAGTGGCTGACATGCCAGAAGGCTGTGCTGCCATCCAGTGAGACCTGGACAGGCTGGAGAGTTGGGCAGGGAGAAATTTCATAAAAATATAACAAGGGAAATAGTGGAGTATTGCATCTGGGAAGGAACAACCCCAGGTTCCAGTATAAGTTGGGGAATGATCCATAAGAGAGCAGCGTAGGGGAAAGAGACCTGGGAGTCCTGGTGGACAGCAGGATGACCATGAGCCAGCACTGTGGCCTTGTGGCCAAGAAGGCCAATGGCATCCTGGGGTTTATTAGGACGGGGGTGGTTAGTAGGTCAAGAGATGTTCCCCTCACCCTCTACTCTGCCCTGCTGAGACCACTCCTGGAATATTGTGTCCAGTTCTGGGCCCCTCAGTTCAGGAAAGACAGGGAACTGCTGGAAAGAGTCCAGTGCAGGGCAACAAAGATGATTAAGGGAGTGGACCATCTCCTTTATGAGGAAAGGCTGAGGAAGATGGGTCTCCAGCTTGAAGAAGAGGAGACTGAGGGGTGACCTCATTAATGTTTACAAATAGATAAAGGGTGAGTGTCACAAGGATGGAGCCAGGCTCTTCTCAGTGACAACCAATGATAGGACAAGGGGCAATGGGAATAAATTGGAACACAGGTGGTTCCGTTTAAATTTGAGAAGAAACTTCTTCTCAGTGAGGGTGACAGAGCACTGGAACAGGCTTGCCTAGGGAGGTTGTGGAGTCTCCTTCTCTGGAGACATTCAAAACCTGCCTGGACGCCTTCCTGAGTAGCCTCATCTAGGAGTTCCTCCTCTGGCAGGGGGACTGGACGAGATTATCTTTTGAGGTCCCTTCCAATCCCTAACATTCTGTGATTGTGTGATTTCTAAAACATATTTCTAAAATAATTCAGAACTATAACTCTCTTGGAGAATTACCTTTTTTTTTAAAAAAAAAAATATTAACACTTTTAAGATTACTGTTCTTTTCATATAACAATTGAAAGTCTAGAGATATGTTAAGAGTAACAGCATTCACAGTTCTTTTAAATTCATCATGTACTTTATATTAACATGTAGATAAAGACTATGATTTACTTGTTCTCTTTTTTCATATAAGCTTGTCACAGATGTAAGTAAGGAATTTTACTATATATCCAGAAAGTAAGAAAATACAGGATATGACTTACATTTTTATTATAATATTTCTTTTGATAGTGTTACCATTAGTATTTTTCATAGAAGCATCATAGAATGGTTTCCGTTGGAAGAGACCCTCAGGATTGAGTCCAAACACAACTCGGCAATAAACCATGTCCCTAAATGGTTTGAGGCTTTAACCAAGGCAGTAAGATTTTCATACCTTTAACCTTGGCCCCAGGGAGGCAGCACTTCCCTCAGAAAGGGGTCAGGCCTGTATACTGAGCCTTCTGTTTCCTTCAGAAATGAGTTAGCTGTGATCACAACCCACCTTTTTTTTTTTTGCTTTGCAGGAGCCATTTTTGATGAAGGATGATAAATGGCATTTGTTTAAAAGACAGTTTCTTATATATCACCGCATTAAACTTCCTTTTGTCATCTAGTTGAGCAGGAAATCATAGAGAAAATGATAATGTAATAGATACTGTAGGTAGTAACAGCTGGAAGCACTCACTGTGTTTCTATAATTGATGCTGGCCAAATTTCCATCTTACTTTTTCAAGGTGGACTCCATCATCACTGCAATCGCATTTGTCAGCCTCAGACTGGATTATTACAATCTAAGGACAATTTCTTATGGGGACATGCAAAGCCCAATTACTTCAAAACGTGGCTGCACTCATGTTAAGTAGTGTTTCTTCAAGAGCAAACTATTTTGTTCGATGTCCAATCTGCAATAGCTTTCAATTTAAATATGACTGTCACTTATCAAAACCTTATCAAACCCTTTAAAATAATACAGATCAATGCTTTCTGTGTATCATGACAATTAAATGGCAACTTTTTTGGACACAGTTCCTTGGGTTGCCCTACAAGACTCTGCATCACTAGGCTACACCCAGAACTATTTGCTCCATATCAGCAGTCTATTCTTTACCTTACACATGCTCGAAGACAAACCATTCTACTTCATTGTTTCTTACACGCAGTCTGCATGCAGAGCAGAGTGATATATTTTTCAGACTCCTGTTTTCTGCTCATACAGCATCTCCAATCTTGAACTGTTGTAATCCCTTTCCTGTATCCCTGCAGAGGCCCTAGCTAGTTGCAAGGCATGATGTTCCAGTGAGAAAATATATAAAAGAATGTAATGCAAATGTTTCCAAGAGCGATTTGATTTTACTGAAAAGACAAGAAAAGAATAGTTACAGGAAGAAAACAAAAGGGTTGTCTGAGTGCCAAGTGGCATGTGGAGAATCTCAAGGAAGAAAAACATTTACGTTGCTTACAGGTTTTGTGGATGTCTTATCACTGATACTTGAATTCAATTTAATATGATACAGTCCATCATAAACCTAGTCCCTTATCCTTACGAAGGTCAGAAGTCAGGCTAAGTTTCATATTTTGATTTCATATTTTTTTTTCTTTTCATATTTTCTTCCAGCATAAGTTTTACCACTTGAAGATGTCCAAATGTGGTATATTTTAAGCTTTCAACAGGATTTTCCAAGGAGACAAGCTGTTAAACACATGCTACTATGACTGATTTTGACAATATTATTTGCTCCTTCAGCTTAGCATTCAACTAATTATTAGGCTATATTGTTCTACAAATGTTAGTAAATGCTTGCTTAACTGTGACTTAAAGGTCTTCCAACCTTTTCTCATACACTTGTGGGATTATAAATAGAGGTATCCAGCCTTTCACTGCTTATCATTGCGTTCATTACAATCAGTTCACAGTCACAAATAAGAATGAGTGGTAGATATCATAATAAAGATTTAAAAATAATTACACCTTATTTGAAAGAAATGTAGAACAACTACTCCTATTTTAGAATTCTTTCTTACTAATATTTGACAAGCTGGAAGAAAATAAAAGAAGACATTTTGTCAATCAGGTATTCTCTGTTGATCATATATTGACCCTTACCTGCCCTCGGAATACAAGTATCAAGCCTATAGAATGGTCTTGTGAGTATAAACTGACCTCTGAAAGGTGCTGCAAAACAAAGTTTCAGTTTTGAATCCAATAACACAGTCAAATGTAATCCAAAATGCAGATTTATAAAGCACCAGTCTCCCTTTATGAATCAAAGGATAGGATCCAACTTACTTGTGATTCTACACATTTCTAAGGCCAAAGTTATCTTATACCAACAACTACATTTAAATTCTGCTAAAAGATTACTCAAAGTAGATGTTGAAAGACGGAATGACAAAAAATTACCTCTCTTTTCCCTAACAAAAACATTACAAAACTCAAATATGCTATAACATACTGAAAAAGCACAATGAAGCTATAATATTCAACAACTTAATCTAAGCCAAGGCCCATCATAAGATAGTTGACATTATTTTCACCTGTTTAAACTGCAAGCACTTCACAAATAATCCTTTTCAAGACAGTATGTCTTCTGAACCTAGTCAGCAAGAAGTACCCAAAATGCACACTTAAAAAGGCTCATTGCCAGCATAAGTGGGGAGGGAGGAAATTTTAAAGTTAATTTATTTTTCCTTCTTTAAATCCAAAGCCAATCATAACCAAATGGTTTGGGACCAAAAGACGAAAAGTGAGGAAGAACCAACTGTGTATTAAATGTGATGAAAAAAAACATCGAATCATAGAATGCTAAGGATTGGAAGGGACCTCAAAAGATCATCTAGTCCAATCCCCCTGCTGGAGCAGGAACACCTAGATGAGGTTACACAGGAATGTGTCCAGACAGGTTTTGAATGTCTCCAAAGTAGGAGACTCCACAACCCCCCTGAGCAGCCTGTTCCAGTGCTCTGTTACCCTCATTGAGAAGTAGTTGCGTTCCAACTTGATCCCATTACCCCTTGTCCTACCATTGGTTGTCACCGAGAAACGCCTGGCTCCGTCCTCATGACACTCACCCTTTGTATATTTATAAACATTAATAAGGTCACCCCTCAGTCTCCTCTTCTCCAAACTAAAGAGACCCAGCTCCCTCAGTCTTTCTTCATGAGGGAGGTGCTCCACTCCCTTAATCATCTTGATTGCCCTGCACAGGACTCTCTCCAGCAGTTCCCTGTCCTTCTTGAACTGAGGGGCCCAGAACTGGACACAATATTCCAGGAGTGGACTCACCAGGGCAGAGTAGAGAGGAAGGAGAACCTCTCTCAACCTACCAACCACCCCCCTTCTAATACACCCCAGGATGCCATTGGCCTTCCTGGCCACGAGGGCACAGTGCTGGTTCATGGTCATCCTGCTGTCCACCAGGACCCCCAGGTCCCTTTCCCTTACACTGCTCTCTAATAGGTCATTCCCCAGTTTATACTGGAACCTGGGGTTGTTCCTACCCAGATGCAATACTCTGCACTTGCCTTTGTTATATTTCATTAATTTTTTCCCCGCCCAACTCTCCAGCCTGTCCAGGTCTCACTGGATGGCAGCACAGCCTTCTGGTGTGTCAGCCACTCCTCCCAGCACGGTGTCATCAGCAAACTTGCTGATAGTACACTCTATTCCCTCATCTAAATCGTTAATGAATATTTTGAATAATTCTGGCCCCAGTACCAACCCCTGAGGCACTCCACTAGATAGAGGCCTCCAACCAGACTCTGCCCCCTTGACCACAACCCTCTGGCTTCTTTCCTTCAGCCAGTTCACAGTCCATCTTACTACCCGATCGTCCAGACCACACTTCCTCAGTTTAGCTATGAGAATGCTGTGGGAGACTGTGTCAAATGCTTTACTGAAATCAAGGTAGACCACATCCACCGCCCTGCCATCATCCATCCACCTCGTTACATCTTCATAGAAGGCTATGAGGTTGGTCAAGCACGACTTCCCCTTTGTGAAGCCATGTTGACTGCCCCGAGTAATTCTTATGGAACAACTTCTTTTCCTTTAGATACTTGGAAAATACTATGAAAAAGCTTCACAGTTCTTATTAAATACTCATTATATGAACCATATGTAGGTTGGATTTAATTGTCTTCTGAAAGCCCCCTGAGCCCAATGATAGCTTTATTATTAATACACTAATTTATGTAGTGCTTGTTGTTGTGGCCACCAGTTCCTTTAATTAAGACTACTAAAATACAAAGCAAGGTAGGTGGGCATCCTTTCAGATGATAATCTGTTTCCTGAAGCCCTGATTCAGTGGCAGTCTGCCCAGGACAGAACTGAATTACAACTCCCAGCACTCCCCTCATTTTCAATGAGTTGTTTTAATTTTAAACCAAGGGTTTGAAGATAGAAAGATATTTCAGATAACACACAATTCAAGGGCTATCCCAAAGTGTTGTGGTTTTTTTTTATTAATTTCAGGAAGAAGCCTGTAGCGTTGTTCATGTAATTGATTCCCACATAATCCAAGAAAAGCTGAATCATTCACTGGACTACTGCATAAAATATCATATACATGATAGCTAAAGCTGGTAGTGCTGCCCACATTTAAGGCAGTGTGACACATACTGGACACTGTGCATTACTTGCTGTTTTCATTTTTACCAGCCACAATAATACAAACATCTGAGGCCAGATGCTCAAAACAAGGAGACTCTAAAGGATACTGGATTTTTGTCCTCCCTCCTGGCCATTCTACAGTGAGTATGTAACAGACATTAAGACTCCTCACTCATTTGGATGTTTGTGGCATTTTGCTGGAGTAGGAGCTATTTCTCCCTTCCTTATTTTTCAATTATTCTGCTTTTCTGTCCTCTGTATCAGTCCTATTCTCCAGTCATGATTTCATGAGTTTTGTTTAGACTGCTTAAAGCAAGTGGAAGGAATGGTAGAAAAAGGAGTGTTTACATCTTAATGTTCACAGTAAAGGAGCAAACCCAATTTAATGATCTTTTTTATGTTTCTTATTACCACCTTATGCACGTTACTTGGAATGGTAGCAGCTGCTGAAGGGCAAGACAGAGAATTACATCTGTCTCCTGAAGTATATCAACATAGAAGAGGTAATCAGCTAAAAAAGTCCTTTCCCCAGTTCCCTCAGAGGAAGAAATTTATATCATGTACAGGACTTCTTTTTTGCAAGATCACAACCTTATCTCACATCAACTTACCTTATTGTAGTTTTGCATCACTCATGAAATCCTTTGTGATTTTGGCAATGCTAAAAGTTCTGATTTTAACTGTTTGTAATTTTCCTGACACTGATTCCATTAACAGCTCCTCCTGATGGCCAATACTGGGCTCAGAAGCAAGTGCAAGGTAGTTGCCATCACAACATTTGGAATAAATTCCAAAGTAGAAGAAAGGAAGAATACACCAATGTTTGAGGGATGATGTGCTGGTGAGGTCCTTCAGTCTGCCATCTCAGTGGAAGGTGGGGTTAAAGATCCATGAGACAGGTTAGCAGCAGATATTGGAAGTAATACATTTATTTCTTAACCTTCTTCATTTCATAAGTTTCCTTTCTTATAGTGCATTATAAAGCTATCAAATTGTTACACAAAACGAACAATTATTATTCTTAGTTAACATTAGTAGGTATTGGGAATTTTTGTTGTGTGTGGGTTTTTTAAATTTTGTTTGTTTGTTTTGTTTTTGAATAAAACTATTAACCTTAAGCTTCAATTTTGGCCATCAGTCAGTATCAACATACTGGCCACATGATTGTATAGGGGAAGATATTTATACTTCATTGTTAAGTATGTTTATAAGATATTTTCTTAGTATTTAATATTTCTACAAATGTAGCAACTGAATAGGGACTTAGATAATTGTGAGTTGATGTATGTATACCTTATTCTGTACTACAACTAATAAAATCTATAGAGTAGCATAATTTGTTTCACTATATTAAGAGTACATAAGATATAAGACAACGTGAATTTAGTTAGAAGCCTTAAACAGCCAGAGATTTATGATGATTGATTAAAGGAAATTTCTTCAGATACATGCCTGTGCACACATACTATACAAATCACCTATCATGTAAATTTGAGTGCAAATCAATTTTATCTCTGAGTACAGTACACAGGAGTATATACATATCTGTCAACACCATGATTTTAAATTTTTTTTAGGGTCAGTTTGTGTTAGGAGTATCCGCACAGAATTCTGAAAAGCGCCAGAAGATAAATTTCCACATAAAGGGCCTGATGCTAAACAGTGAATGGTTTAAGATAAAGTGTTTGAACACTAGATCAAGCATCAAATGCAATCGAGTTCACATACAGCACATAGTAACACCACCACGCTGAAATCTTAGCAAATCTATGTGTATTAAGTAAAGCAGTTATAGGACAGTATTCATACTAACCTGCAATGAAAAGTTCTTCCAGGTCCATCAACACATACACCTCCATTGTAACAGAGAACTGAGTTCGGTGTGGCCTCAATGCAAACATCAATATCAACTTCACAAAACCTGCCAGTGTACCCACTCAGGCAAGTACAAACAAATGCATTGACTGCATCTTGACAAGAACCTCCATTAATGCAGGGAGCAGACTCACATTCCTGAGGAGAGAAATAATACATTGACTACACAGCTTTAAAACACATTACACATTAATCCATATTAACAGCAAGTGGAAGAGACTGAACCCAGGGATTAGAAAAAGAGTGATGGACTTTTTTTATTTTCTGATAAGTGGAAGTCTGTAATTTAGGGCACTTTTTATTTCTATAGAGAACCTTTGGTTACAACTCATACTCAATCTTAAAACTATGCTTTTTCCGCTAATTAATCTTGGAGAAATGCATATATTTTTTATAAAAGCAGTCTTACAGCCATAGGTATGTGCTTCCCACTCTTGATTCCTTTATGAAAATTTTAAACCCTGTTTTTGAGCCATATTTTATTCAATTATCCCTTCCAAGTTTTTATACTGGGGCCTATTGCAGTGAAGAAAGCCACATTAAGACAGTTCTGAACAGAATAAAAAATTACTTCTATTAATCAACACAGAGAGACCTTTCATCAAATATTTCCTAATAAATGCATCTTATTATCAATTAATGCATAATATTACAAAGAAAAACATGTAGAAATGTTTATATGTTCACATAAAAACAATTCACTCTGATAAAGCTATTGTGAAAGTCATTGAATTAAAACCATGCAAAATAGCATCAAATTAATGTTCCTCCATAATTACAGGAGAGTTTAGTCAGTGCAATTGCCAGTGCAAAAATACGTTTTTACCCTTGAGCACAGAAACTTAGTTTTTGCCTGTATCCCAAGGAGTATTATTTTGCTGCTGCCACCCAAATAGCCTAACTAAACCCAGTATTTTAAATTTATTCTCATGCTGCTGTAACTTTAGAAGGTTTAATTCTTTAAGGATATCCAAGGGCACTCAGATTTCCTGCAGGTACTACAGTTGTTTTGACAGAATGTAAATTCAGATACCCATAGGGAATTACAAGAAAACAACTTATTTTACTATACAGTCTCCAGCTGGGTTTCTATAGGATGATTTATTAGTGAGCATTACATGAACTAATTGAATTGTACATCCCACAGGAAGATGGGGATAGCTCTACAGACTGCCAAAAATCCTGTAGGTTCTAGAAATCCTAGATCCTAGAAGTTTTCTTTTGCTATATTAATTACATTTGTTGCTGGTAAACATCAGTAATCTTTGTTTTATTTATAAAAAATAATCTGAATTCACAGTTCCAACTTCCCGGTTTTCTTTCTCTTCCAGTAACTTGTCTAGGCTTCCTAATTAGTATTCACTTGTATCTCTCTCTGCTACTTCTGTTTTCACAGCTTTGCTCATTAGCAGAATAAATTTAAAATCTATCAATCTATCAAAATTTTACCTTATTATTATTCAAAAATTATCCAAATCAAAGTAACTAAGGATAATTTCAAAGCTCAGACAAGTGTTCACAGCTTTGGCTCAGTATACCATCACAGTCATATTGAGTTGCAAACTTAGTGTAAAACTTTTTCATTTTCTCCTATGATATGCATTGTTCTTGTAAAACCTTACAAAACAGCTCAGAGTAATTAGTTTTTACAGTAGCATAAAAACCAGACAGTTTGTAGGAAAGAAACCACACTTTTCACTTTCCAGTATACATTGATCCACTGAGGTTAAAAGTTCATCATTAAACTTGCAAAAAAAACCAAAACAAAACAAATAGAGTACACTGTTACCAGAGAAGTGCTGGTCTGCACTGTTCTTAGGCAAGAAAATTGTTTCAGTGAACAGAGACACACACAACTGTAAAATGTCACAAGTAACTTTATCCCTGACTAAGTGACCTGCCACATTGCCACCACATGCTGTAATTCATAGGCTGAAAGAACAAGGACATTAGATGGCAAACTGAAGTTGCAGCACAGCTGTGACTAAGTCCTGCCTGTCTTAGATCCTACCAGAAACTGACTTTACAGCTTGGCATTGGAGAATAGCTGGCTTCACAGAAAATCCCCAACTACCCTGATTCCCTGAAGACAAGTTCACCTAACCACTAATGCTATTTCAGTTTTGTCTTCCTTTTCATAATCACAGATTGAATCTTAAATACGACACATAACCAGACAATTCCCAAATTACAGCATCAGTTACAGAGACTTACAGCCCTAGAAATATTCTCTCTCTTCTCCAGTGTAGTAGTCAAAAGACTTTTTTGGGCACTTCAGGTGCCCAGTTACCAGCCTAGTAAGATATCCTTTAACCTTTTCTCACCTAGAAGTCATCAGATCCTATCAAAAGAAAATTGCCTTTAAATAACTAAGAAAGCTGGAAACTACAAAAATATTATTGACAAAGGCTATTAGGTTTTTCGAAACACAAGTTGTTGGTATACAGATATGTCACAATTGCTCATTCATACTTCTTTTTGTACCTTATTTTCAATGGGTCTTTTTAACCTTTACTAAATCTGAAATTCTATTTTGATCTGGAATTTAAAAATGCATAATTTTTAAGCTTCAAAGGCAAAGTCATTATCTTACAGTAATCCTTCCAAAACTTTACAAATAACCTGTTTGAGCAAAACAAATAAATACCACTAAAACCCCTGCAGTCATTGAGAGCAGCATGGGCTTGATCCCTTAGAAATTTACAGTATTTGCTTGGCAGATATGGAGAATAAATAGCAAGTTTAAATGGTGACAAATAACTCAAGGTAATAGACTGAATGCTGCAGATAAATATGGGTAACTTTGATTTATTTTCCATTAGAATCAAATGTTTGCTAATAGAAGGTATTTTGCAATACCTCACTGATCATGAGGCCAGTATCTCCCTTTCATTTTCCTCTTTCCTCACCTCTGCTCAATCCCATTTTGGGAGGAAAGAAACAGTGTTGTGAGCAAAAGGAAAGCCCTGTTACCATCACTGTACACTCATACAATATTCCTAAACTGGGCAACTTCATAGTAAAGGAAAATCTGTAGATTATGTTACAGAACATAATTATACACTCTGATCTTGATTAGCAATCTAGGCCTGAAGCCCAAATGTAATTTGACTTGCATTTCCTAGTGAAAACAAAGGGGAATAAATGTCTTCAGGATTTGCCAGTGGTTTTATATTATGAAAATTTCAGGTGCAACTTTGGCTTATTATGTTCTTAACTCCTTCCACTATTTCCTGCTAGCTCCTCATCCCAAATTATGCTCATACTTCTTAAAAACCAGGAACAACAAAACCATCATTGCATTTGTAAATTACACTCAGTGCTCACACTTTACAGCATAACAGTACTCCCCAGCTCATCTTTTAAAACACTGACAGCTTCAATAAGTTACCTTATAAAAATTTGAAATGATTTAGTATAATTTCTATTTTGTTATCATAATTATTTATACAGAATTTTTGTAAACTTTATTTTTTCCTTATATCTAATCTCCTCAGAGTAAAGCAGGAAGGGTCCCTTTCAGTAGGCTTTTTTTTCACCGGGTCTTTTTTCTGTAAAACATACACTTTTCCCATTTTGATCTAACAAGGAATCAATTAAGTTTATGTGTTGTTAATAGGCAATGTCCTTGGAAAATATATAAAAGTTATAATGGACAAACTATCACTATGAACTCCCATTGCAATGCTGTTGAAAAAATTGCTAATGTTATTCTTGCGTCTCCAGCCAGGGAAACTATGACTTGCACTTAGACAGTTGATTATTCCTCTTTTTATGGTTAGGGGAAACCGAAGCATTGTGCCAAGTTTTAGAATCTGTTTATTATAAAGTATGCCAAAAGACTGAGAATATGAAATGATTTAGGTACTAGATAGAATGCCTTATAGTAAGCTAAGGAAAATAACACTTAACAGAAATTCTAGGATTGATTTTTTTTTTTTTCCAAAACATTATGACATCATAGATCTCATTTTTACATGATACTGCCAAAAACATAAATGAAATATATGGCTTAAAAATGATTAGACAAATTCATGGAGTACAGGTCTCTTTCTAGCTATTAAAGCAATAATCAGTGTGAGTTCTTTGCTATAAGAAGCTCCATAACTCTTGATGACTCTATGACTGTTTTAGGTTTAGTTTATCACCAAGAAAATTGAGATAGAGAGATAATGGCAGTGCACGGTTATTTAAACAACTAGTATTATATATTAAGGAGTATTTTAACTCCCAGAAAAAGTCAGTACAAAAATGACTACCTGGATTCCCAAATTCAGATGTATCCAGATAGAGATAAGGTCCAACTTTACTACTGAGAGTCAGCCACTGTAAAACAGGCAAACATAGTTGATCTTCCACCTCCTTATCTTTCTAAATAAAAACTGGATGTCTCTCAAACACACACTTTAAGCAAGTGTAATTTAAATACAAATATAAGTTACCATGGTGCTGTAAATGAAAGGACTATACAGACTTCTGACAAGAGAACAGGATGGTGATTTTCTGCCCTTTTTCTTTTTTACTAAATTATTGTTATGTTCATATAAAGACTCTTTTTTTTTTTCCTTAGGCTAGCAAGACAATTTAAAATTCAAGGCAAAAAAAACCCTGAAATAATATTAAGATTTCTTGTTATGCAACTCTTTTAAGGTTAAGGATCCTTAGCTCAAAAACCACAAAACAAGATCCACTACATTTACTAGAGCACAATAAATTATAATCTCTTGTTATCTGAATGTCATAGTGTAGTAAATCTTGTTTTTACTAGGAAGGGGATGATTGTCCCCTAAGAGAGCTCACCTGGCATGGCACAGTCCTCTGGTTCTGCTGGCAGGGAGTTGTTCTGAAATCTAGACTCTAGCAACTGAGTTAGAAAGGCACAACATTTTGCTCAAGGCATATATAAATCTGTGGGTCCATACTGACATCTGTCTTTGGAAGCAAGGTCAATCTGCCTAATAAATTCCAATTTTCTACATATCAAATTACATAATTTTCAAAGTCCCAATCCATAGATTGAAATAATAATGAGGGGATGGATTTTAGCAAATTAGTAAAAGATGGTGAAAAATGTACTAGTTTTCCAAATAATGTGTCAGTTCAGCTCTGTTTCTTGAAACAAAATCTAGAAGTGCATTGCAGAAGTTAGGATTTTTATTTCTTTTTCCTACAGAAAGGACTATTGCTCATTAGTCCTCCTTGGAAACTCTGATTAGAAATAAATTTAAAAAAAAAAAAAAAAATCCAACACTTCAAAATCTATTTATAGAAAAGAGATTCAAGATGTTTAATTCTGAACATAAATAACTCATGCAAATCCTTTATGAGGGGAAAAAGTCTACTGCAAATATCCATTTGGAGACAACTGTGCAGTGATTAACTGTAAGGGAAGACTTGAAGCAGAAAAGGGTAGTGAACACCAGTTCACTTCACCAGGGAGAAGAAGAAAGTATCCTGCTATTTGTGAGAAAACTGGATTCCAAGTGGAAGCCACTGACTTGCAGAAGGTAGAACCAAACAGAGCTTTAACTTGAATTTGATGGGAAATGAAAAGAAAGACATAAGATAAGAATTTGAAGATAAATACTGCACCAGAAAAGAAAGATGCTTTCAGGAGTTGTGTTTCCAGTCATTTGATGATAGGTCTGAGGGCAAAATTATTCTCAGGTCAAAAGCAGAGTTTTTTGTAACAAACAAAAGCCTTATGGTTTAGAGTCTGGATTAGAGTTAAAAAAAGTAGGCAAAAAGGAAATCAATGTTGTAAATAAATGCTTTGGAAAATAATTCATGTGTTAAAGCAAGGTTTTGTACATACAAAACGTGGTATGCATATGGTTTATAATGCACCCCAAGTCCAGATTTTAAAATGTCTAAATTTACAGTATTACTTCATAGGAAATGTACAACTTAATGTTTTAATATGATTTCATAGTTATGCAAAACAGAAATGGTTCAGTGCATTAGTGGGAAACCATATACATGCATATTCTGTGATTTCAGTGACTTTCAAAGGTATTTTAACACAGTTTAATTTATTTAATTTTTCATGAGTGCAACCATCTGATGTAATTATAAGCTACTAAGAGACCAAAAGGCCCAAATTTCCTTTGTTAAGTTTAAAATAACAGTTTAAACTCTGTTTGCTAAGTTATGGACTTTTCCATTCACATGGGAGTTTGAAGTTCACTCTTACTTTGGGATGTCTCAATAGTACTACTATTAAGATAGTATATCTAATAAAATTATAAACAAAGTGTGTTTTTCTAACCAGTAACATTATTACTCTACTTCTTCTCTATTTTTCTGTTAATAATATCACATATCCACTTTGTTTCATTATTAACTTCCCAAAGCTTTTTCATTTGATGGAATAAATATACATACAACATTTTGTGAAATGAACTGGAAAAACTAATTTTTGTGTTTGAGAATGTTGGTTTTATCTAACATAATTCAAAATTATTTAAAAATTATCAAAATATTTTGCTTTCAAGTTTTGGATTATGGACATAAGGAGAAAAAATAATAAAAAAACCCACCCTATTTTTAAGACAACAATACAGAGCAGGAACACACTGCATCAGACCAATGCTGTAGTAGTAGTATTCTGTCTATAATAGCGGTGGAGAGAAAGTCACTTCACTAAAATCATGTGAACTTTGTCAATTTCTACAGTTTATGTTCCATGCATCCTCCCAGCAAGCAGAACCACCTAATCAGACATGAGAAAGAGTACTTTGCTGACTGGTTCATTGCAATCAGTTTATGAACCTGTTGTCCATGACTTGCCTAATTTATTTGAAACTACTAAGATATCACCTGCCTCCCCAGCCTCCTGTGGCAGCAAGTTCTAGACGTTCTCCACTTCATGTAAGAGAAAGTCCTATTTCTTCCAGTTGTTTCTCCGCTTGTTTTCATCGTGTCCCCTCAATTCTTTTACTGCATAATTTGGTGAAGAATTTTCCATTGAAGTTTATCTGCTACTGTCAGTTTTCCAAACCTTAATTGCATTCGCCCCAGCTTTCTCCTCTCCAAACAGGATAATTTCAGCCATTTAACTCTCTCCTTACAAGGCAATTAGTGCATTAATATAATTTTTGTTGCCTTCTGTAGCTTCTCTAGCTATACTAAACCCTCCTTGAGAATCAAGGTCCAGAACTATGCACAGTACCCAATATATGAGCTTACTGGAGTTTTACTCAGTTAAATTATGCCCTCTGTTTTGTTCCCTACACTCTTCCTGATCATGTCCAGAACTGTTTTTTATTCCACGTGCCACCCACCCCCCCCCCCCCCCCCCGCACTCTGACAATAAATTGAGACAATGATTTCAAAGAATTGTCAAGAATTGCTCCAAGTCTTCTTTCCTGCATTGTAACAGCCTGTTCTGAATTCAGCTGTAGGTAAGCATTAGGCTGTTTTTCCCTAGATTGTTATATTACACTGAAGCTTATCTGCCACCTTTTCACTCTTTCCATCTTGTGAGGTCCTTCTGGAGTCCTCAAGTGCAAAGAATTCACTGAGCTTCTCTTGCTATGACCTTAATCTGAGTGCCCAATTTATTCTTTAGCCATCAAACCATTCTACGAGTTCCCTGCTTTGCTTCCTGGTTTTGAAAGATGTGGAGAGCTTTTTACAAGTTACAGTATCCTTTACAAGGCATTTTTCAATTTGTGTTTTAGCTTTTTGAACTTCTTGCCAAGATCTGAACTACTGTGTTTTACAGAGTTTTCTGTTCTTCCCATGTGGCCAAGCTTTCCATTTATTGAAGTGCCATTTTTTTCCCTGTGACAGCCTTAAGTTTCCTCCTTAAGTAATCTGGCAGATTTTGACCCCATGAGTTCTTGAATTGTGGGACACATTTTACCTGGGCTTTTAAGTTAGGATTTGTTTAACAGCCCCAAATAAGTTCCTTGTAGTTTTGGCTTACTACTCTTAAGCTATTCGACAATGCACCCCATTTTTCCAGTTTCCTTTCCCAAAATTCAATGTCTATCTGCTGAACTTACTTGGTATGCTCCCTCATGCTACAGCCATAAACCTAGCTGCATTATAATCATTAATACACGTAATCTCTGTCATTAACACCTCTTGAGCCAGATGCTGATCTTTTCAGAGGCAGGCTGAACATTACTCATATTCAGATTTTAATTCTGTAATTCAAATGGTGCTCTTCTACACTTGTCAGGTTTTTCCAACCATCTAGTTTAAATATTTCCCTACAACCATTTAACATTCATTCAATAGCCTGGGTCCATGATGATAAAGGTGCAATCTATCTTGTACAGGTTCTTCCAATTTCAAAAGGTTTTCCATTTTAAATGTGTCTGAATTCCTTTTGTCTATACCAGGACAATACTCATGTACTAGGGCTCAATCTCTGTCTGCCTCTCAGATCTCACGGGGAACTAGCAGTCTTTCAAAGATAGATGCATGTCCTAGACCATGGTTTCCTGCCCAGCCTGAATTTATAACTCTCCTACAATTCCCTCCATTACCGGTCATCAACACAGGTCACAGTTACCAGCTCCTTTCCAATACACTGAAGGAACATACCTACAGATATTGTGAAATACAGTGTCCTTCCAGATGCAGAGCAGGTTACTTTGTACCTAAGGTTTCTTTGATGTTATAGATCCATTTACTTATGTGCCTAACAACTGAATAATCTTGGGGTTTAAGATATTCTCTGTTGCTAGAGCATCCTTGATGCAAGAGCATACTGTAATATCAGTTTATATGTTTTTCTTGCGTGAGAGATCAGAAATACTCCTATCAGCGGAACATCCTCAGAAGGCTTACCACTTTGGAGGTGAAACTCCTCTGCAACATTCTTCTAGGTCTCATCCGTTTCTCTACTTCTCCAATTTCTATTCATTATTTTGCTATTACTTCTCTAGTATAATCTCCAATTCAGGAACTCCTACTTAAAATAGACTTCTTAGGGCCAGGAGGTCTCTATAGTGTTACACACACTGAAATTGTCCCATGGGTGGATAATCACAGATTTTGTGCTTTGCAGAATAAAGTGGGTATCTCCCTTCTGCTCTGAGATTTACCTTTCTGCATCTTAAGAATAAACTAAACTACTTTAAGTTTACATTAGTTTAGCTTTTTTGAAGGAGCTACTTACTTTACTCAACCCTCTTTAATCTAGTTAGCAATATGTAAACATACTCGAGAGTGTGAAGAAGTCCCACACAGGCAGAAACAAGAGCATTCATCTCATCTGGGGCTCTATGTACGTTCCCTTATGTTTGCCATACAGATATATGCTACACATATACAGTGAGAATTCTGAGGGGATTCTACTTTTTGTCTTACCTACTGCAGTCCATTAAGATCCAGTCATCATAGTCAGTAGAGTCTAGACTTACTAATGAAATGCAGATATCCATTCCAAACTCAGCTGAACAACTGTACAGATCTCACTAAATATTTGCATTTTTATTGACTATAAGTAGTGCATAGACAACTAGCTTTCTCAAAAGCAACTCAAGTTAGGCAAACTAAATCATACTCTCCCTCCAAATCAAATTACAGATAATTATAACACTGTCAAGTCTCATGTCTTCTGTGCAATCTGACAAGTCCTGTTAAGTAATTGCTTATTTACTTGGACTAGCAGAATATTGTTCTGACTCTACATGTGGATCAGCTGTGATGCCTTTGTGTAGAAAATTAGTTGTTTTTCCTGATTTTCCCCTTGTTTCCATCTTTTAATAAAACAGGGAGAAAAGATCAGTAAAATGATATAAATGACAATAATTTTAGGATAGTCTCTGATCACAGCTTTCTGTCAGATACAAGCAGAAACACCAACAAACTGAATATCATTCTGAATAAAGACTCAGAATCCTTATTACCCTCTTTGGGACAACATGAGACAGCCTTAGTGGAGCATGGAAGAAGCACAACTGCCAATGACGTCTTATCAGTCATAGCAAAAAACAAAACAAACAAACAAAAAAACACAACAAAGAAACTAAGAAATAATGTCTATTACTAATATTCTACTGGCTACATTAGCAATATGTTTACTTATATCAGAAAGAAAACATCAATTTTCACTTATACATACGCATCTTACAACTTCAAAAATATGCAGATATCAAAGGAAGTAATGTGTTGCAACTAATTGATATAGTGCATATATTTTTTTTTCTCTTTTGTGCATGAAATCCATAACTGAAAAACCTATGAAAACTGTATTAGATAGGGAAGCTCCAGCATCCACACCCTATGTTAGATATGCAAAAGCTACAGGCTATAAAGACGAATTGTTTGGGTTTTTTTCCTAGAAGTATTAGACAACCTGAGAAAATCTTGAAGTGAATTTTTTTGCAAGCTATATTGTAACACATGTAGAGATTGAAAAAAAATCCAAGATGAAAAAATCAAAAACATCCAAGTATGTCTAGGGAAATACATATACACATACATAAACATATTTCATTTTTCAGTTGGTTATTTGAATCAACTTAGTTGCTGACCTTGCCTGGCTGTGCAATGCCCACCAAGACAGTATCTCTTCCCCCTCAACAGGACAAGGGAAGAAAACATGACAAAGCTTATGAGTTGATAAAGACAGATCACTTACCAATTACCATCACAAGCAAAACAGACTCCATTTTCCAATTAGATACAGATTTTTGGAAAGTGAGAAACAAATTCAAAACCTAAAACCAACTCTCCCAAACCCCTTTTTCTCAAGCTCAACTTCACTCCTCCATTCCCAACTCCTCTATCTCATCCTTTCACCCTGAGCAGTACAGGGCAGGTGGGAAATGAGTCAGTTTGTAACAGCTCCTCTCTGCTGCTCCTTCCTCCTCACATTTTTTCCCCTGACTGGGTCTTCTCTACTGACTGCAGGTCCTCCTTCCTAGGTGGGCACTCCACAGGCTGCACTTCTTTCAGGGTACACTCAACTGCTGCAGCACGAGGTTCTCCATGAGCTGCAGTGTGGATATCTGCTCTGGTGTGCTCCTCTCCCTGGACTGTAGGAAAATATTTGCTCCACTGCAGTTCTCTCCAGAGGCTGCAGGGGAATCTCTGCTCTGGCACCCACAGCTTCTCTTTGCTCTCCTTCACTGGCCTTTATGTTTGCTACACTGCTTCTCACAGCTGCTTTCCTTACTCCTCTCTGCTACACAGTGTTGTTTGCTTGGGTTTTTTTTACCCTTTCTTAAATATGTTTCCACAGAGATGCAACTGTCCTGGTTAAGGGGCTCAGCTGTGTCCTGTTGTGTGTCCTGTGGTGAGTCCTTTGGAGCTGATTGGAGCTGACTAGAACCAGCTGTGTCTAGCCTGGGGCATCCCCTGACCTTTCCTCCTAGAGGCTGTCCTGTAGCCCTCTCTCTAAACAAAACCTTGGCACCTGCACTCAATGAGTTGCATAAACCTTAATACAAAGAAAGGCATCTTCAGGTGCAGAAAACATTGAAATATATTTAGCTGGATTAATTCCTGATTATTTTTTTAAACAGAGGAACTGACTGATGTTATTCTAGAGGAAAACAGTAATAGAGCATGAGCCTACCATGTCTATCCACATATGTGTTCCTCTAGAGCATCAGAAAGCCTTTTTTATCACTGTAAGATTTGTAGAGGCATGATATATGTCTGACCAGGGTGAATGTAGTGTAGAGCATTTAAAAATATGGCACCTGCAACATAGTCTAATCACATTGCATGTAAATAGAATGAATATAAAAAAAAATGAAGCCATCATTCTGACAGATTTATCTGTCAAATGTGTATGTATATTATTTCTTTTTATGAATTTCTAATCTATGCATTTTTAAACATCTTAGTATGAAATGTGGTTATCTTTTGAATATGATTTTATGCAGTTATCTACAGGTCATTTAATTTCTCATTCTCTTAAAATGGAGTAAAGTGTAAATCTTGGATGTTGCTAGAGAAAATATTACCCAAGGGTATTCTGTATTAGCACTGGCAACAGCTGATAATCATACAGGTTTGCAATATCATGTCATGATGCACAGTCTGTTGATTTGAATTGTTTTCTGACCTTTTTTTTTTTCTGTAAAGGAAACTGGAAATTGTATTCCAGCTGGATTTACTCCTTATGTGAGACTGTAATGTATTTTCAACAGAAAAGCTGTAAACCATGCTTACTTTATGTAATATGATTTTTAGTTATCTAGCACTTTGAGCAATATATAAAGAAGTGAAAGGTCCCTACATGTATACAAGAGTTAGAAAGAAATTTGGGTAACATTTTGGGATGTGTTTTTGATAATTCAGAAGCACAATATTAGAAGCCAGACATCCCAAAGGGAGGCAGATCTCATGCCAGACTTTCTCTTGAGACCAAATACGTTTAAAAGGATCAGATCCTAAGATTTGAATAAACTCTGTTTGGAAAACAAACAAACTAACAAACTTGGAAAGGTCTAAACTAATTCAACACTTTCCCGAAAGTGTGGCCAACACTGTAAAGAATGTTCATTGTTATGACAGATGGAGTTACCTTCTACAAGTTGATTTGCTGACCATGAGAATCTTCATGGCACAGACTCACATATACAGGTGTGTTCTTTATGCACAGCCGTTCTCCATGATAATGAAAAAATATTCTTGAACTTAAGAGGAGAAACTGGGTGATGTATTTTGTGCACCAGTTTCATTTAATAGAATTCTAGAATTACCTGGATTTAGAAATATGAAAGATGACTCATGTCTATTTTTGATGTAGAACATTGCATTTTGAGGTTTACTATTCAAATACAGAGTCAAGCTACAGCAAATGGGGCTCACAATGCAAATTAGGTAGTTATGTTATCCATGCTGAACTGAGGCATAAATGATTTTCAGGTAATGTTGGCTTAGCTTGCTGTGACTTTTCAGATTTACAGTTCATGCTTCACCTTTAAAGTTCTTTAGATATTTTCTTAATGGTCTTTTTTTAATGCAGTTTCATGTAAGTAACAAATAATGAGATTTTCAGAACTGATTTCAAACAAGTGAATTTCTGTCATGTATTTTCAATAAACTGACATGTTCAGAAGTTACTTAAATAAAAATACATTTCAAACAGCATATTACTCTTTCCCCTATAATTAAAATAAAATTTGAAGACATACATTAATATTTATCTCACATCTTGAGCTGGTCCATCCTGATTCACACAAGCATCGATATCCATCAATGAGATCTATACATCTGAAATACAAAATAGTATTATTCAGCTGAAGCTATGGCATTCTAGATTCAGCAGTAGTAGTATCTTTCTGTACATTTCAAAATAGTGGTCTGATGTAACCTAGTGAAATCTATGGTACTTTTAATAAGTTTTAATAATGGGTATCACATGTGTATATTATGGAGGCTGAGTGGTTTTTATAAGGTTATTGATTCTCACATTAAAAGGTATCTTCCCATTTGAACCTGTTGGCATGTACCAGCTAAAGATTTGCTTTTAAGTATATTAAACTCTAATTAATTCATATGTGCTGAAAACTGGCTTATGCTAATGAACAAAAATGAAAAAGAAACTGAGATAATGTAACAGTATATTATATTAGTTTAAGCAGGCAACATCTGTCATCTTTAAGTGTGCTTGAACTCTTTAAGGAAGAATGTAATTAAAAGTATATTTATCAACCTTCCAATATCATTAAATCTTAAATATTGCTCATTAGATACATTATCTTGGAGATAATAATAGTTAAATAAAAATAACCACCTTCCATGAAGACAAGGATCTGGCAAGCATTCATTAACATTTATCTCACAGTTTGTTCCAATAAAACCTCTCATACAGTGACACTTATAGGAACTGATGTCATCAATGCAGCTTCCGTTGTGGAGACAAGGAGTAGACATACATTCATCTATATTTATTTCACATCTATCGCCTGTGAAAAAATGGAAGATACAACTAAGATTTAAATTCCAAACTCAAACCAACTAACAGTTCATTTATTAATATAAATAATTCCAGATAAACTGCTTTTATTTACATACATTGTTTCTGTAGTTCATTATATTAATCAATAATGAACATCCCAGTGGAATTACCTGTGAGCGTAAATGCCAGAAAGAATGGCTATATTGCAGCATATCACAGTGATAACATCTGTAATTGTGGCAAGGCAAGAAGACTTTGAGGGTCAACTTGCAAGCAAAATAGTTAAATGGAGAAACTGAAATTTCAAGAGGAACATTTTGCACAGCTAGTAGGAAGATTAATAGCACAGGTTTCCTGTAAGAGGAATACGGAATTAAAATCATACATGTCTTGGTGGTCTAACTGTAATACTTATTTCCTCAAAGTGAAACTAAAATGCAGAGGCTTTTGGTAAATGATGCCAGATGTAGAAGTCTCTGAAAAATTTTTGAAGACATTCATTATGAGAGATTCTTTTCTCCTTGTAATTTTCCTGCAAATTAGTGCCACACATCTTCCACCTAATCACCATCAAGTACTTTACTAAATAGTGATTGACAACCAACACCTACCTAGGTCTCTTTGTAGTCAGCTACTACCCACTGCCTGGTAGGCAACTAAGCCCCCCCAGCTGCTCATTCACTCCCCCAGCGTGGAATGGGAGAGACAATCGGAAGGGTAAAAGTGAGAAAACTTGTGAGTTGAGATAAAGACAGTCTAATAAGTAAAGCAAAAGCTATGCATGTAAGCAAAACAAAACAAGGAATTCATTCGCTAGTAGCCATTGGCTGGCAGGTGTTCACCCGTCTCCAAGAAAGCAGGACTCCACTTGCAGCAGTTGCTTGAGAAGATAAAATGCCATAACTCCAAACATACCCCCTTCCTTCTTACTCCTTGCAGCTTTTATTGCTGAGCACAACATCATATTGTATGGAACATCCCTGTGGCCAGCTGTGGTCCTGGCTGTGTCCCCTCCCAACTTACTGTGCACCCTCAGCCTACTTGCTGATGGGGTCATATGAGAAGCAGAGAAGACCTTGGCTCTTTGTAAGCACTACTCAGCAGTAGCTACAGCACTGATCTGTTATCAACACCTTTTGCAGCACAAATCCAAAACACAGCACCATACTAGCTACCATGAAGAAATTTAGCTCTGTCTCAACCAACTCACTTTCCTAGTTAATCACACATGTTACTTTGGAGGTGCAAATCTGTATTTTAGGAGTTAGAGATTCTAAGTTCAAGTCTAGTAATTTACTTTTGATAGAGAGATATACGTGAAAGCAATAATATTATTTTTTTTAATTTTACTGTTTTATTATTTTTAAGGCAGATATTTCTGATCTTCAAGAAAGCAAACGCTAGAATAGCTTCAGTCAGGTTTTTCATTATTTAAAATAGTTTGCTTTATAAATAACCTCATGACATTCATTCCTACTGCTATCTTTCACTGCTGCTGTTTCTATTCTCTGCATAGGTGTAACACACTCACTAAAGGAAATAAACCTGAAATCAAATTACATTATATTTAAAAAAAACAGTATATTGCTAGTACGATATTAATTAGTTCAGCAATATACCAGTAGCAGATTCCAAAATCAGTTAATGAAATCTGGTATGACTATAATCAACTCAGTAGAACCATTGATAATTATTCCCTATTCACATGTGCTTCCATTACTGCATAATCAATTGTGAAAAGAAAAAATGTAGTTCCTTTAGATGAGTAACATCTTGTAATTAAATAGATTCTGGTTTGCATGTCTGACCTACTCTTATTTATGCTACATTGATCTACTATCTCAAGGACATTTAATAAATTTTTACCTGAACATTTAAGTGAGCCCAATGGCAATGCAGTGAAATTCCATTACTTGATTGTGGGAAAAGAAGACTCAGTGCATAAATTTAATGTATCAATAAATTATTAGAAAATTACATTTCTAAAGACAAGACATATTGAGAAAAAAAAAAAAAAAAGGTATTTTATATCTTACTTTCATTCCTAGAAAAGAACTTATAACCTTGGAGAGTTTTAAAATCAGGAATAATTGCAGTATTTCTTTAAAAAACAAGCAAACAAACAAACAAACAAAACAGTACTCAGAATTACATATTCAGAATTACCAAATGGTGGAGAAATATTCAACTTGTACAGTATATAAAGAAGTTCTTTTCTGCAACTTGAAGACTTAAACTAGATATGACTTAACATATTTAACAGTTAGAATACAAGAGAACATGTCAGTAAAATGCCATAGAATTGCAATCAAATTTGCAATAGGTCTTAAAGGAAATATGTTACTTCCATTGAAGCGCCCAAATGCTTGGTTGATTTGGAAAAAGACAGTAATGACTTTAGTAAAATTCTGATCAAACTGCCAAATTAGAACTGATCATATATATTGTTAATGCAAATAAATAGCTCTTTCTTGTATGGCCTCATGTCTTTTCTAAAGGCTGGCATCCTTCCTGTTGGAAAATCAGTAAAATAATTGTAATGAATTAATGAAAAAATAAACCTCCATAATAACTACATAAAATTGAGAAAGTAACCATTTTTAGTATCCTAGACAGGGTATGCTTATGCAAGATAAAAAAGTTGTATTTTTTTTTTTTCTATAGATAATGTAATTTTGTGGAAATGACAGTGGGCAGAATGTAACTGCCCATTCCTCAGCTTCTGTGTGGCAGTGGAGTAGAATTCAGATAATGTTGTGTTAGGGAAGTCACAGTGTAATACATCCCACCTAATTTTAACTATTGTAAAATTAAGAAACTAGTTTAAGATAGGTGTTTAAACTCACTTTAAAACAGATAAAGAGAGAAACATCCTCAAAGGGTGACCTGTATCATGTCTTGGGCATAATTTATCTGGAATGTCCTAGTGATGACGAAGACTGCAGTGGATATTAAATGAGTAATTTGGACTAGCTGCCTAGTTTGTAAAGGCTTAAAAATAGATGAAATTAAGCCTATTCCTAATATCAGCATGATAGCCTATAAATAATGCTTCCTTAAATAATTTTTTTCTTCTCAGCCTCAGTTCTCCTGCTCCTTAGAGTTCAGTGAGAACGTATCACAGAAGTCTTCCTTAATTTCTGTCCAAATACTGTGAAATACCTTACATCACCTTTCAAGGCAATCTTTGCTTAAGAGAATGCTTAATGTCACAAAGGGTGTTGTCTTTAATCTCCACGTGAATCTGAAATACAGGAACCAAATTTATGAAGTTCAGGCAGAGAATAACATGGGAAGCTAGAGAAATGCAACTTTGTGCTTAGTGTCTTTAAAAAACAGATATCATAACACGTAATTAAGATGAGATTCAGCCATAAAAGACTGAATCTGATGGAAAGAACAGAAATGCCTTGTAGTGATATTCTGTCCATATTCTGTCCTAAAAAGGAATGCTTTAGCAATATTAATAGTCAAAATGGACATTTAGTACTGCCTGTGTCAAAGTTGCAGACATATGTAGAGACTAATAATCCATTTTGTCATTCCCACCCTAACAGGAATTTGTGGGATTTGCTGAAAAGACAGACTATAATCATTACAGTAATTACTGGTACAATAGGCTTAAAGATGAAAACAAATACACGTAACACAGCAAAAATAATTAAAGAAAATTAACTAAATAAAATAATTTTGAAGCATTCGTTCTAACAAAGAAAATAACTTGCTCAATAGTAGGAGCTATTTTGAATGTTCTTGCCAAAATATAGTAATTCAATGTATTTTTGATAGCTTTTGTAAAAAGTAATTTATATTCAGATGCAAAAATATTTTCTTTAAATTCCACACTCATATTCTAATCACCTCTGAAGAAATCAGACCAAATACATGCCTGGCACTAATCCATTAGCATCTTTGGACTAATTCATTTTGTTACAAATAAACATTATAATTTTAATTATTTCCAAGAACAAAATGTATTAAATTTGTAATCTGTCACATCACAGTTACAAAAGGCTGGCAGTTGTTAATGACCATAATCTGGACAGTCTGTCATTCTCTTCCAATGTGTCTGCTATTTAATTTGAAACTGGACTTCTTTTTCAATCTTTGTTCAAAGTATGAAAACTTCTACAGAAAATAATCTTCCTGTCTTACAAACTTTATGATACAACCAAACATTCTGCAAAGTTGGTGTGAGAGACAGACTATAATACCAGAGAACTGGCACCTTACTTAAAACATTGCCTGTAAATTGTTTCATAGCTCTGACCATGCCAGATGTGTTACTGGGTTGAAGACACCTCTTGCAGCACTGCTTTACAGATCGTATTTACTACACTAGAAATAATGCCTCTATACATCAAAGAAAAGGGAGAAGTACCTCAGACATACATGATGGGGGATTAAAGATGTTGATGGTAACCTGGGGACACCTGTGAATATCAGAGTGCTTCAGAAGGCAAGAAAATATCATAGATGTGGAGTGTAACACTAACGTGAAAAGGAGACAGCTATTTTTTTTACTCATTCAAATAATCTAAGGATCAGTTCTTAATAAAGAAAACTCTGCAATCTGCCCTTTTTATGACCAACCTACTTCGCTAATCAGGGATGCCTCAGCCTTTCTTGGAGCTCATTTGCACAATTACACACATATAGAGAGTGTCACATCTTCCATCAAGATTTTATTTTTTCCAACTGTAAACTCAAACAAGAAATTATCCTTCTCTACCTTCAAGGATGTTTCTCACCAACTTCAGATCCAGCCTAGAATCTCTCCCTCTTCTGGACACTGGGCATTTATTCTCAGTCTACTGTTTAAAAAAATACGGTTTTTCATTTCTTCCCTCAGAAACACATGCCCTCAACATTTGGGTTTTTACAAGCTGTAGTGTAACTAACAAGCTGAAAAATCAGAAACTAGTATTTCAGCACAGGAAAGGAGGAAGTTTGAAAAGGCAGTGGGTTCTAGAAATACCTTTTTTTTTTTTTTTCAAACTCTCCTACTTGCAAAACTTGAGGTCCTCAGGAGCTTTTTCCTTTCAACAGAATAGGGCTGAAAGCAGACACTGTGAACATAGGAATGGACCACACAACAAACACCTCTGACGTGTGATCTCTGAGATACACAAGCAGTATTAGCTATGTTCTCTCTTTAAGCTCTCATCCTACTACTAGCAAAAACAACTCTGAAGTTTTTCTCCACATTTCTGCATTTTGCCTATGACTGATACACTCACTCCAAGTTCTGTAGTATATGCAATGTATATAATGATTTATTTATCTTAAAATCATGCATGCACACAACTTTGCAAAATTTTGATTTTTTTAGACAGCAAACAATTATTATTTTTACAATAAATCTCTGTATCTTCCCCTCTTGGTCAGTAAGCTTGACATTTTCATGACATTTCATATTTGGATGTTTTTGTGATTCTGTGTTATATTTCTGAGAGTAAAACTATTTTATTCTTTTTTTAAATATAGTATATATTCTGGTTTGTTTACTTCTTTTTAGACTTATAAGAAGACATGTTAGAACTTATACATACACATTTCAAAAATATACAAAACCTCTGTATACCATATATTAAATTGTTTGATTTTTAGGGTTAAAAACTGAGGAATATGGGAATTTATATACCTGTCCATTTAATTTAAAAGTGAATGCAAGAACCAGAGGGATTAAACAAAAAAATGTCACTTGTAGCTTGTACTATCTTTATTTTCAGGTATTTGAACTCTACACTAGAGCACGATGAGACCATCAGAAGGAGCAATCTACCTAAGCAAATTACTTCCTGAATTATTGCTGTGCTTAGTCATAGCATCGGATCAAGCATCAGATCTTAGTGATTTGAACACTATCTACTAAAAATACTAGAAATTCAAAAATTCATAATCTTGTGACAGCTGAAAGGGAACACACCATATGGAGAGTCTATAATTTAGTGACAGTCCTATTAATGATTTAACAGTCTGATAGCCAAAATTATCACTACTGAAAAGCATTAATATTAAAATCATTTAAATGATTATACCAAAATTCCTCCCAAACATTGCCGGTATCTAACATTTTCCACTGGTGGTGTGCTCATGCTTCAAGTGTCCCCATGGGTCTAAAGTGTAACACTACAGTTTTCTCTCAAAAATGGTAGATGGGCAGTGGAAGGAGGGGCATTGCAAGGATATACAAGCATCATGACATCTTTGCCAGGAGGACTGTGAAGGACCTAGAAACAGCAATGATACTTTCTTCTTCCCCTAGTCTTGGGTTCTGCTTAGGTTTCCTTTTATATTTTTCCTTGTCACAGCTCTTCCTTCTCCAAGGTTGCCTGGCAATGACACCCAACCCCCTGCTCCCTGGCACACCAAGGGCAGCCTGGGCAGTGACTGTCAGGGAGATGTGTGTCACCCCTTCCCAGCAGGGTCACCCCCAGAGCAGGAGCTGGAGTAGGGAGGCAGCAGTTGGTGGGCCCAGCATAGAGGTTAAACCAGAGACATGCAGCTCAGGCCATGGTGAGGCTGAGCCCCTGCACTGCTGCGTCAGTGCACAGCCGGGCCTCCCCCTGCTGAGGGCAGAAATCATATTTATTGGATTACAGAATTATAAAATCAAGCTATACCTAAAGATATCACAGCATAGAATTATAATTCAGCTCACCAATGAATAAACTTACAAAAAAGGGATGGAGAAAAACATAAATCTGAAGGCAGTGCAATAAAATCTGTTAATTCCTATCTGAGTATTGGAAACATCATGGCAAAAATGTCAGACTTGTCAATATTGCCAGAGGAGGTCGCATTGTAGCTCAAAAAGCTGCAAATATAAATTCAATATTTACAACATTTTAACTTTTATTCAAAGAACATAAGCTTTACTATGTACAATTGTTTTATTAACATTGAGAAGAACTTTTAAAACTAAAAGATAACTTAAAACTTTTGACTGAAAGACAAGTTTCTAAGAAGCAAAGTGTCTTTCATATGAAGTAATACAGTTCAATACAGAGAAAATAACTGTATTGGTATGTTGTATTGTATATATAATGTATATGTTTCGTATATTGCTTATATGTATTAACATAAACATGTACATATAGTCTTACAGAGGAATAACCCATTTTTTTCAGAGTAGTCACTGTTTATTATCCATTTTAACACTGTAAAATGGAGCGTAAAAATAAAATAAGAGGAAATTGGAGAGCTGTATTATATGGTAAAGGCATCAAGAAAAAGATGTTTTAACATCACTCTAAAGTAATACAAGTATAGCTTTGTTTAAAAAAACAAACAGATTTACCTTATCACTTTATAACCTGAATGCCTCCAGAATATGCTAATATTATTGTTATTATTATTGTTATAGCTTTTGATTTTCTTCTCTATTAGGCATGTTTTATGTAGCCTGTAATAGTTTTATTTAAAACTGAAGCACTTCTGCATTTTCAGTCAAATGATAACAAATGTAAAGTTTACTGTATAGCTAAAAGCACAACTTGTCTTTCTTTTCTTGGAACATAAAGGATCATACTTGCTACTAATAAAGTAATGTATTATTCAAGTTACAGTTTAAATGTCCCAACAGAAATGAGAGCAGTACTGTCCTTGGAGGTTTTTGAGACCCAACAGGACAAATCCCTAAGAAGCTTGGTCTCACTGCAGAGCTAACACAGCTTTCAGCAAGACATTGGACTAGGTACCTCACAAAGTCCCTTCCGACCTGAATTACTCCACTACAAGAACTATATTTTCCCTGGTAGCTTGGTCTGGTAGCCTGATTAATGGCAAAACGCATGAGATCAAAAGTACGCAATGAGTGCACGGACCATGTAGTAAGAATTTGATCATAGTTATATGCAGAATTAGTTGTGAATAGCATATATTTAATCAAAGACTAATAATTTTCAAAATTCATGTGCTATTTAATAACACTGGTCAAATTCAACCTCCCCCCAAAAAAATCAAAATAGAAAGTATGCAGAGAAGGTAGGCTGCTTTTATTTTTCATTTAGATTGATGCTAATCAGACACTGAGATTCCATGCAAGCAAGCAGGAAGTACAAACACTTGGAAATAATCTTGACAACTGGAAATAATTTTCATTTCTGATAAGAAAATGTATTATTTAGAATACAGGTATGCCATGAGTAGTATATTTAGGCACTAATGTTTGGTTCATTTAATTACTATAGCACAATATCTTCACTATTTGTTTCAAGTGAGAACATGGCAACTGAGAATAGTACTTCAGGTTGATTGCAGGGAAATAAAGCCAATGCAAGTCAAGTAATCAGTGAGATCCAGAGAGCTGCCCCACACATTTTTCCACCAGAAAAGCTACTACATTTTTCCTAAGAAAAGCTACTAGATTCTTAGCACGAAAGGTCAACCCACTCTACTTTAATGAACAAAATACTCTTCATAAATTCACCTATTTCTCTGAATCTTGCTGAGAATAAAAGACAGAGTTTGCTGTCAGAGACAGATTTAGATATTTATTGCTGTGACTAACAGAAACATTCACAGGTTTTTAAGTGATGAGTTACTTTTTTTTATATAACTAGTTCCCAGTAATGATTTTTTGAGTGCATAGTGAAAAAACCCACACTATCAGAAATGGCTATTGAAATATCCTCATTTCATTTGTAACAGTACCTTTTAGAAATACTACAATAATTTAATGTAAAAGATTTAAACATTAAACACATTTCCAACTTACACAAAGCTCAAAGAATATCACACAATCACAGAAGAACAGAGTGGAATTATAATACATAATGTTCCTCTGTGGTGTTCTAGCATTAAAGCTGCTTAAAAGTTCCTTCATCACAGTATTGGTAACAGAGCAATTTGTGTGGAAATTGAGATTTCAGTCCCCTGGGTCTTGGTAACTCTTACAGAATAGAAACTCCTTTAAATTATGCACAGTGGCATGCTTAAATACATTCTAAGACTCCTCCAAAGTTACACTTGCTGAAATCCTAGCTAGCAATAACAGCTGGAAAAGAGTTCTAACAGTTGTATCAGGGCTTTCTTGAATTAGTTGTAGGTATAATGTGAAGAACTGATTTTGGTTCTAGAAGCCCTAGATACTTTAAATTCTCACCAAATATTTTACTATAACAGATAAGATCTAGATATAATCACTTGACCACGAATTCTCAAATGTTCTCGTAGAATAGTCCTGCCTCCTGTATTCTGCATTTCAAGCAGCTCAGAAAGTCTTCATGGAACAATTCTATATCTGCTTTACCCTGAAACACTGATCTGATAAATTATATTTATGAGAAGGTAAATTAGGATGTTATAATTTCAGTTGCTATCTGTTTAGCTGGGGATTGTCTCAGTTGTATTAAATGTTCCTGTTCTGTTAAACACTATGTGCGTGTGTGTGTGCGTGTGTGTGTGTGTGTATTCAAAAAAACATACTTATGGTATACATAGCAGCATGATCATAAGACAAAACACTGAACTTCACAGGAACGCTTCCATAATTAGCATACAATGTTTAGCAATGATTCTATGCTTGCTAGGCATGGTTTCCTGAAGGAAGGGATAGATGGGGTTCTTAGGACACGGTTTAGAGCTGTACTTGACAGTGCTAGGTTAACAGCTGGACTCTATGATCTTAAAGGTATCTTCCAGCCAAAACAATTCTATGGTTGTTATTATTATTACTACTACTAGTACTACTAGTACTACTATGTTTACTTCGATTGCACTTTGTGGCAACAAGACAGAAATAAGAATGGTGCCAATATTCTTGAATGCCTCAGCAAAATCTACTACTTTGAGAAAGGCAACCAGACCTTCCATGAAGGGAAGTCAGGCACTGAAGGAAACTAGAAACTAGAAAACTGAGGCAAGAGCTATCAGCACATATCTCTGGAAGACCAAAAGCACTTTAGACATGTTAGTGTGGCACTGTATCTGGCTCTACTGCCATGCCTCTAAGGAGGACTAATTAGCCTGGAGCTGACACTATTTTGATGCACCTAATTTTTTTATTTTTCCCATCCAACCTAGCTTGCACATTTTGACTGGTGATGAATAGTATGTTAACTGCTGTCAACTGCATGAGTCTAAGGGAATACCTCACTCCATTTACAGTAATAAATTGAAAAACTGATCTCAAACATTTACAGATTTGTTTGATATGGAGCAAGAATGTTTCACACAAACAGTGAATGCATGGATGGCTCACCTACTGGATATTTTATATCGAAAAGATTTTTTCCTTTTTATTTTCTTTGTTGTTTTTGCCTCGCTTAATATAAATGATTAATATTAAACTTACCAGCTACAGAAAGAGAGAGAATATGGGAAAGGATGCATCACCACATTCCTAAACTATTTGCAAGAATCCAGTTCAAGACTTTGTTTTGTTCAATATGGAATGATGTACACAGAAAGAAGCAGAAGTAATTCAAAACTCTTTATTAATGATGTTGTATTTAGTACCCTCTATAAAGGTTCAGGAAACTTGGAGAAAAGTCTATGCTGAATCAAAGTGAGATTTTCTCCCTGTCAGTGATATCACTTTAGGTAATGAGTACAACAGGAAATTGGTATAAGAACTGACATGTCCATGACTGTATGAACAGCGTCCTTTTTAAAGCAGTGTCTTCTACATTGATGCTATTCATCAATAACATGGTGTTTATTTTCAGTAGTCAAAAATAAGAAACAGAACTAGTTCTATTCTTCTTTCACTGACTCCTATAAATCCAGCAAAAGAAGCTGGTTCTGTTTGAAGATAAATAGTAATTAACTGTACAACACATTGGTGAAATCACCTTAGAATTGCTATACTAAATACATTCAAATTAGACAGTAATGAGCATGAAGAACAAACACTTCACATTTAGATATTATTCGCCAAAAGACAAGGATTTTCCTCCCTAAAGGCAAAGATCTGTAACCCAAAACAATTATATTTTACTAAACAAGGGGAGTGTACTGTCATCCAAGTTCTTAATCACCAGATTTAATTTGTACACACAGTGAGAGTTGCTGTTGCCAAACACTCATTATGAATGGGCTTTTACACTGCATATTTTGAGCATAATCTGTACAAAATATTAGGTAGTTGTTGACTTTGTCTCCTTAAGGACCAGAGAATTTGCATGCACTGTAGAGACTGCTGTTTCTTACAAAGAGGATTCCTAGATGTTCAACAACTTCACTGGTTTGAAACTACAAACACATTTCTCTAGCTTTCTAGTTGGAGGTCACTACTGTATGGCATGGTAAGCTTTAGGTACTACATAAAATGTTTCCTCAAAGAAGAAAATATGTGCCAGAATATCTTATCCTGTTGCTGAAGTTGTAAATACAAGATGTAAAATAAAATTATTCAAAAGGTCATATCCAAATAGTGAACTTGGGTAACAAAGGTTAGACACAATAATCTATTGTGGTTTCTGTTTGGCATGTAGAACACAAGGCCAAACATAAATTCTTGTATTCAATTCTTGAGTTCTTTTCCTGTAACTCAGTACCCTATGGGCTTCATCTGAAGGTGCTAAGTAAGCTGGCCTATGTCCTTGGAAGGCTGATTTCTCTTATGTCTGAAAGGCCATGGAAATTGGGAAGTCCCCAGAGACTAGGAAGGGCAAACATTAGACTTATCTCCCCCCGTAAAGCCAAAAGTATGTTCTGGGCAACTACAGGCCATTAACCCTCACTTTAGTCCCTGGGAAGATCATGGAGTGAATTGTCTTAGAAGCCATTTCTAGGCAACAGAAGGAGAAGGTGGTAACTGGAAACAACCAGGATAGGTTGAGAGCAGCCCTGTGGAGATGACTTGAAGTACTTGTGGATGAAAAGCTGGACATGACCTGGCAATGTGCCAACACAGCCCAGAAAACCAACTGTATCCTGGGATGCATCGAAAGAAGCACGGCCAATAGGCTGAGGGAGGTGATTCTCCCTGTCTTATCTCTTCTGGTGAGACTACCCCTGGAACACTGCATCCAGCTCTGGGAGTCTTCAGTACAGGAAAAACATAGACCTGTTGGAGAAGATCCAGTGGAGGGCACAAAAATGATAAGAGGAATGGAACACCTCTCCTAAGAGGACAGGCTGAGAGAGTTGGGGTTGTTCAGCCTGAAAAAGATAAGGGTCCAAGGAGACCTTATTGTGGCATTAAAATACTTAAAGGAAGTTTATGAAAAAGACAAGGACAGGGTGTTTATCAGGGCCTGCAATAAGACAAGGGTAATGGATTTAAACTAAAACAGGATGGATTCAGACTAGATATAAGGAACAATTTTTTTATGATGAGGGTGATGAAACACTGGAACATGTTGACCAGAGAGGTGGTAGATGCCCCATCCCTGGAAACATTCAAGGTCAGGTTGAACAGGACTTTTAGCAACATCATCCAGTTAAAGATGTCCCTGTTTATTACAGAGGGGTTGCACTAGATGACCTTTGAGGGTCTCTTCCAACCCAAACTATTATATAATTCTATAGTTTATCAAGGGAAAATCATGTCTGAACAATCTGATTGCCTTTTATGATGAATGAGAGAGGTGATTGTTCCACTCTACTCTGCACTGGTGCAGCCTCACCTGGAGCACTGTATGCAGTTCTGGGTGCCACACTGTAGAAAAGATACAAAGCTACTGGAGAGTGTTCAGAAGAGGGCTACAAAGTTGGTGAAGGGTTTGGAGGGGAAGCCATATGATGAGTGGCTAAAGTCACTTGGTTTGTTTAGCCTGGAGGGGACTAAGGGGAGACCTCGTTGCAGTCTACGGCTTCCTCACAAGGGGAGGATGAAGGATAGGCACCAATCTCTTCTCTCTGGCAGTCAATGACAGAACTCAAGAGAATGGCAGGAAGATGTGCCATGAGAGGTTTAGATTAGACACTAGGAAAAGGTCCTTCACCCAGAGGGTGGCTGGAACATTGGAACAGGCTCCCCAAGGAGGCAGTCATGGTCCCAAGCCTGACAGTGTTGAAGAAGAGACTGGACAATGCCCTCAGACACATGGTGTGAACTGTGGGGTTGTCATATGCAGGGACAGGAGCTGGACTTGATGATCATTGTGGGTCGCTTCCAACTCAGAACATTCTATCAAGAGAAACTTCTTTACTTTGAGGATGACAAAGTACTGGACCAGGCTGCACAGACAGGTTGTGGAGTCTCCTTCTCTGGAGACATTCAAAACCTGCCTGAACACATTCTTGTGCAATCTATTCTAGGTGAACTGGCTTTGGCAAGTGGGTTGGACTAGGTGATCTCCAGAGGTCCCTTCCAACCCAAACCTTTCCGTGATTCTGTAACTCTATGACTAGGTCTGTGAAAGAGGAGATGGCAGTGGATGCCACTTGCCTTGATTTTAACATGGCTTTGACACTGTGTCACACAACATCTTTGTACCCAAGTTAGGATGTTAGAGTCTGGAAGGGTGGACAACTGGATGGCTAAAAATCTTACTGGTTGGGCTTCTTGGGTTGTGGTTTATGGATCGTACTCTACCAGAAGGCTTGTTAAAAGAGGAGTACCCTCAACTCTGCCACTGGGCTCAGAAACCTGGGAGGCTAGTACTTTAGTAGTAAAACCTGAAATAAAGGCTTTGTGTACCTCAGACTCTTCCATGTGTTTTGTTACTAGGTCCTCTTCCCCACTAAGAACCAGGCCCACTTTTTTTATTGGTCTTTCTTTTGCTGTCAATGCACATATAGAAGGCCGCCTTCTGGCTTTGCACATCCTTCTCTGTTCTCAGCTCTAGCTGAGCCTTCCCTTCCCTTCCCTTCCCTTCCCTTCCCTTCCCTTCCCTTCCCTTCCCTTCCCTTCCCTTCCCTTCCCTTCCCTTCCCTTCCCTTCCCTTCCCTTCCCTTCCCTTCCCTTCCCTTCCCTTCCCTTCCCTTCCCTTCCCTTCCCTTCCCTTCCTTGCCCTCCCCTCCCAATTTCAACTCCGTATACATGGACAATGGCTTCATATTACTCCTAATTAGCCTATCCTTGCTCCTTCCACCAAATGTGTTCTTTTCTGCATCTGAGATCAGTCAGGTGTTTCCTATTAATTCTTGCTGGCCTTCTGCCATGACTTCTTGACCACTCTCTTCCTTGAATAAGGATGACCAATAATTAGAATAAAGCTGCTACCAGACTAAGATTTAACTCGTTAAAATATCACTAAAGGCTCTAGTTAGCAGACAGTAAGTCACTTTGAGAGGAAAAAAACTGTTTATGTCCTGACCTTGTCTCTCAGGAGAGGAAGAGGGAACTAACGGTATTGACTTGGCACTTCAGGCCAAACACTTAATGAGGTTACACATTACTGTTTTACATTTTTTCTGGCCCAGGAAATCTTTTCTGAATAGTGTTAAAGCTCAACAAGTACAGCAAAAGTGTCCCATCCTTTCCTTACAAATCAGACTAGCCTATAGCATGGGCATTACAGCACTTCTCAGGAAAATACATACAGTAAATTTGCCCCTTCATGTTGGTATGTTCACTGCACCTATAATTCCCAAAACTTATGTGAATTCTCTAGTCATTAAACTTAAAGATGGACACGACTACCTCCACATTTACTATAGAAACCCAGTTCTGACAGTATACAAGTTAGAGTTGTTCTTGGCATGCCAATCAATTTTGGCCTCTCTTGATATGTAAGCTGCATCTTGCTTTGACACCTCAGGGAACATACCATGAGATTCCTCCCCTCTAAATAAATAGCTACTTCAGTTGCAGTGCAGTTTTTCATTTCCTCTGGATATCAATAGCAAGGAATACAGACAGAGGTTTGAGGAGTGCAGATGCAATCACTGCCAGAGTCAGCTGACAGAGTGAAGCTGTAGAAGTAGCTGTGAAGGTCAAAAAGATACAGAAAACTTCTCTCTCTTCCATTGATTAGATCTTGTGGGACTTTTTTGTCAGGTCAGCCCGTTGTATAAAAAGCAGAGCAGAGTTTTCATTGTCACGTAGACAAGATGAACAGCACATTCTGAGGCCCAGGATAAGGAAGGCTGAGGCTCAGAGCTGGCATTAAAGATAAAATACAAGATCAGTTATTTAAGCCAAGTTTTTGACTTGGTTTAACATACAACTTAAGTGCACCCTTAGTCACTTCCAAATGTCAGTTTGTACTGATCTCGTAGAGAAGACTGTAAGCATAGATCTGAGATTGAGAGAATAGCTATTGAGAATTAAGGAATAATTACTGCTCTGGAGAAATGATGACTAAACCTTCACAGCAAAAAGTTATTTCATGGTACTTAGTAATTTTTGGGCATCTTTTGGATCAGATGTCAAATAATTGGCACTCTGAAGCAGAATTCTGAATTAATCTAACTCAGTTTAATACACACCCTTTTTAGCCACTGAAATCTTATTATAACCATTAGGTGGAGGTGTCAAGGTGTTGGTGGGTGTGGAGAAGGAGGAAGCTGAAAGGCAGCTTCTGTGAGAAGAGACCAGGGGCTGCCTCATACCAGATGGAAGACTCCTGCTGGCTCCAATGGACCCAGTGTAAGACAAAGCTGAGCCCCTCAGCCAAGATGGTGGCACTTCCGTGAAAATGTATTTAAGGAAGGACAGAACATGCCGAGGCAGAGTGAGCAGGAGGAAAGTGAGAAACAATCCTGTGAGCGCAAAGTTCAGAAAAGGAGGGAGAGGAGGTGCTCCAGGCGCTGGAGTAGAGATTCCCGTGCAGCCCATGTGAGAGACCATGGTGGAATACTGTGTTCCCCTGCAGCCTGTGGAAATCACTCCTGACACAAGCATGCTATCCACACTTCAACCCATGGAGGACCCCACCCAGAGCAGGTGATTATTTCCTGAAAGAACTGTCGCCTGTTGAGAGTCCATGCTGAAGCAGATGTATCTTGAAGGGCTACAGTCTGGGTAGAGGACCCACGCGCAAGCAGGGGAAAAGTATGAAGAGGAGCGAGCAGCAGAGAGGAGCTATAATGGATTGATCACAACCTCGCATTCCCCATCTCCCAGTGTGACTCAGGGTGGGGAGGTAAAAGACCTGGAGATGAAGTTGAGCCAGTGAAGGGGTGAGAAGGGAGGGAAGGGGGAAGAGCGTTGCCTTATTTTGTCTTTGTCTCTTACCATCCAAAGATCTATTTTAATTGTCAAAAAAAATATTATTTTTCCCCAAGTCTATTTTGGCTGTGATGATAACTAGTAAGTGATCTCCCTGTCTTTATCTTCACCCAGGAGTTTTTTTTATCTCTATTTTCTCCTCTCATCCTCTTGATGAGGCAGACTGAGAGAGGCTGGCAGCTGGCCAAGGTCAAGCTAACACATTTTAGGTAAAAACCTTTAATCATTTCAAGAGATCTTAGAATTACTTAGTTAACCTCAAGTTAAACAAACAAACAAACAAACAAACAACAATAACAAAACAAAAAAAAATCCCACAGAAAATCAAGACTTAAGAATGACCAAGTCTGTCAATGGAGATGGTAATGACTTGGTAATCCAAGAATCATTTCAAATGATGTAATCAGGAATTATCATATAAAATTCTACAGTCAAAAAAATGTATTCTTATTAAACCCATTTTGCAGCAGCAGACTCAGTGACCCAGACACTTATGGTTTCTATTTGAATATAAAATAAATTTTTCATAATAATAAAAAATATTTCAATTAAGGCACATCTGGATCGTAATCATCTGGATTATATTGTGACATAAAGTTGTTCAAATTGTAAGATTTATAAAGTAGAAACGATTAACACCTCAGTCGTGAAAATGACCTTCAGGGTAAATGATCATAATAAATTATGTTTAATTACTTATTTAAGAGATTGCATGGTTGGACTGAAAGTAATATTAGTGTTTTAATTATTAGGTTTTCAATAGCAAACTTAGTGGAATACACATATATGTATTTTTTTCTTGTTTTATTCTTCACATAGCTGTGTACCAGTGCACATTCAGAATGCAACATCACATTGACTTGTGATAATGAAGATATAGCTATACTCAGTGATTGTATTTCCTTATTTTGCTTTTAATTTGAAATTGCTGTTTATGTGCCATTTAATTTATAATTCCACAGTCATAAGAGTTCCACTTGTTTGCACTGTATCTTCAGATTCTCTAATAAAGGTTTAGTAACCTACCAGGCCTGACATAGCCTTTGATTCTCTTCTGATTTTCTTAGATTATGAGCATATTTCCTGTATTTATAGTAACATTTATGAAATCAAAGGATTCTGGAACTTACAGAGAAAAATAGTCCCTGAATGAGACATATATAAAAGCGTATATTTGTGCTAAAAGTTGACTATGTAAGCATCCCCAGCTTACTCAAAAAATCTATCCTGCATGTACATTAAGTCTCATATTTGGTACATTACAAAGCATATCTATAGAGTTGCTTGTTTCTTTACAACAATTGCAGTACAAATTCAACAGTTCACATTACAACCATTAACATTAATCAGGTCAGACAACAAATGGCTGACAGTTTAGACAAAACAGGTTTTAGGTTTGGTGACTCAGGAGATATCTTTTTTTCCTATATCTAACACTGAAATACGACCAATGTACAAACAATAAGCAGTAAGAACTGTGATCTTGAGTAAAGAGCTACTCAGGACTTTAAGCTACTGCTTTTTTTCAGAGTTACTTCTATACACCAGGCCAGACTTTTCAATAACAAACACTAAATAGTAAACAAATATTCTTGTAAATATACTAAAATAATTTGTATCAGTAAATAACAATTTGTAACAATGAAAAACTACTTCAGCTGATTAAAATAAAAACCCTCACAAACCCTGATAAAACCCAACATCCTGTCCTTGTTGGTTAAATGTGTTAGGGAAAAGAACTCAAGTCAAATTGTTTAGTCAATAATGAAGCAGCATAAAAGGAAAGCACTCCTGCAGATTGCTTCGTCCTTTTCAAATTAGTCTTACAAGCCCTTCAGGTACAGGTGTCCTGTCTTATATGAATATAACTGGGAATTCTTACAGAAACATATAGGTGAAGGCAACTGTTTTTAACATCTGTTAGTTAAAATTATAAATCTGAAGCACCATTGCCTAATGAATCAAAGTTTCTGTGATACCTGAGAAGTAGTAGTTAGAATACAGCCCTTCTGAAGAAAATATTGAGGGGGAGGGGAAAAGGCTTTTAAAGTTTTAGGCAAGAGAATTACATAGGTTTCTCCAATTTTTTTCTGAAACATAAAGAATAATTTTGAAGAACACTGCACAAGTGTTATGTGGACTGAAGTTTATGGTGAATGGAAGAAGGATATGCAGCTATATAGATATTCCCAAAACTATAACTTGTTCTTTATTCTGTGGAGCAATTATATTCCTCTTATTTCAGTGGATGCGAATTGTGTTCTTTCTGACCTTATGTGTTGTTTGTCACAGGCTGGAATGGGTAGGAAAATACATCTTATGTGAAAGAATGCAGAAATGATACAACCTGAGGCAGTGAGCTATAAACATTTCCACAAACAGTCTCAAATGACCCCATGTCTTGTCAGGTTGCTTAAGACGGCTATATCAAAATATTAAGTACAAACTACTTGTTCTGTAGCATGCAGAGCATTTAAATCAATATCAACATAATTTTAGAGAAATTTTGCTACATCTCTATACATCTCTACCCATTAAATATTTTGTCATTAGTTCTTTATAAATGTAAAGATTAACACTAAAGGCAACAGTGTCAGTCCAACAGGTCAGCAAAGTCGAAGTCTTACTATGGTTCTATGTAAATTCAAATTGCAAGTAGCATTTTATTATGTTTGTAAAATTTACTCTGCATCTATGGTAATAATTTTTATTTCTTGGCTGAATTCAGAAAACATTTATTTTCTTTGCACTATAGAGTCTCTCTTTTAATGTGTTTCAGCAGCATGTATAGGTGACTAAAGAAAACATAGATCAAGTCTTAATGCAAATAACATTTGAGCTACTTAGCAAGAGTTGGATCAAAGTCCTATTTGAATTTATATTGATTTATCCTCCAATACACAGATGATCCTGTGTAGTCCTCCTTTATTTAGTTGAGGCCATTACTATAAAATTTAAAAAAATGTAAAACCTGTGAAATAGCCTTCTCCACTGTGGTAGGGAGGATCATACCTGTGAATCCGGGGGCACAGAAACACTGATAGCCTCCATGCCTGTTGATGCAGCTTCCTCCATGCAAGCAAGGCAAAGTTTCACACTCATTTACATCCAGCTCACACTGAGATCCATAGTATCCAGGTGCACAAATACAGATGAATCTTCAGAAAAGGGGAAATCAGGTAAGTCAACAGAAGAAAACATCATCTATTTTAATATTCTGAATCTATATTTATGTCCTGATGTCAAGCTGGTGTCCCTAATTGACATCCATATTAAAATAATTAAACTTTCCTCATTTCTGTGTTTCTGAAGGAAACAAACAATAAGGAGGAAAACAACAAGATGTGCTGAAGACAGTTTCTCTTCTGTTTTCTTCTCAGGTCACATAAGAAACAAATAGCTGAGTCAGTAACATTTGCCTGCCTCATTTTAATACAGAATCCTTGTCATATGCTGAAGGTCCAATCTAAACCTCAAGGCAGCAAGTAGACGTTATATACAAGGAAATCAGGGAATTGCTTTACATTTAGTAGTAACTAACCTGTTTACAAGATCCAGGCAAGTTCCATTGTTTTTGCAGGGTCTTGATAAACATTCATTAATCTCCACTTCACATAGTGTTCCAGTAAAGCCATGTTGGCAGGAGCACCTAGCAAAAAGGAGGTAAACATATTACTTTTCAGTTTAATACAAAAAGATTCTGAAAAAAAATGTGGTAGATTTTGAAGGGTAGGAATGAGGTGATTCCATTTTTTTTTTCTTTTTTTCTGATCATTACAAAGTGCTGTACTTTAACAAGCTTCCTAAGTACAGTGACTGCAGCCCAGAAAATTAGATTTTTGCCATTCTTAGTTGAAGACCAACAAGCCTGCCCTGGAGGCAACTGTCTGCTGTTTCTCATGCTTTAGGTTTAGCTCTGGGAATGGCACTTATGGAGAGTTTGCAACATACTAGGGTAATCATTGTGTCACAAATAGCCTTTTGTGTCCATGTGGGTTGGTGAAGCTGGTAAACAGTGCAAAGGAAGTAAATAATGACAAAGAAACATACAAAAAATAGCTCCAAGCATGTCTGAGACTGAAGACGAGAAAACCCCCACTGTAAACATCCCACTTCTCCTAACAGAGTCTTCCAGATGCTGGTGATTTGCAGTAACACTGCCAGAGTTTCTTGAGGAAGACTGAAATCACTGTTCAAGGACACAGACAGACACTGTGAGGGTAATCATAACAACAGAGATGTGAGACTGGTAATTGCAAGATTTCTTATATAACAATTATAACTACATTGTTCATGAAGCTGTTAATATTATAATCATTTCATCTTAGACTGTTAGTATTATTGTAACTTGACTAATAACTGTTTTTAATATTTTGATTGGATTATTAAGATTTGAGTTACGCCCACAATAGACTCTTGAGCCCACATGGTGTACGTACATGCATGCCTTTTTGCTCACAGAAAGATTTTAAATGTAATGTAACCGTGTAATGTGTCAAACATTACATCATTACAGCAAGTGTAAGATAGGCAAAGTGCTGAAAGAATAGTTACATGAAAAATATCCATGTATCATACTAAACATCTATCATTCAAACAATTTTCCTCACCTGTAATGGTTAACTCCATCCACACAGAGACCTTCATTCTGGCATGGATGGGAAATGCACTCATCACTGTTTACTTCACAATAAGTACCTTCAAATCCTGAAATACAGATTATATTATCTGTCAGTGAGTGAAGTCAGCTACAAAATGTGAATGTAAGAGTCACAGTTCTTCTTGCAGGTTTGGCCATCTGAGCTCAGGAACAACTTAAACAATGCAAGTGGCAGGCGTGAGAAACATCAGCTGCCCTTGAAGCTGTTCAAGAAGAGCTGAGAGAAGCATCAGTGGTGACTACCCCTTTTCTTGGGAGCATCTTAGCTGAGGCTCTTAACCCTTGGTATCTGACTGACCTGCATTGCAGCCATGTGCATGCGTAGCCATGCACCTGTTTATCTGGATGCCAACTTGGGCCTTCAGACTAGTTCCCTGGCTTGACATTGGACCTGCCTCATTCCCTGTAGATTTGACTGGCAACCTGGCATACTATGCTGATCCTGGACACCGTCATTGGCCCTGCGCTGCTTGCCTCATTCAAATACTGTCAGATAGGACTCCTGACAGTGAGGCCTCAGCTTTGATAAGACTCCTGGCTTACCTTCACTTCTGGAGCAGGCAGCCCTCATTGCTCCCCGACTCTAAGATCAGGGACAGCAAGTGAATGCAACACTGAAAGAACTCTCCCCAATTATTTTTGTTCCTTAGCTTCAACAAATTGATTTCCAGTGAGAACAGATATGGGTGGAGCACCTGACTAAGCATACTGGGGAAATGTAAAACATTTTAAAAGACTGAAAAGGCTTTCTTGAATGGTGTGGGACAGTATCAGAAACTAAAAGCTAATTCAATAACTAATGTATTACAGAACATAATGGAAGTTAGAGAGACCACATTTATTCAAAGCAGTCAGTAGATGAGAAAAAAACAACACAGTTTTAATATCTAAATGAAGAAAAAGTGTGATCAAGATCTTATCTGCACAGTACATTACTTGCATGATACATTACATTGACCTGTATAAACATAGCATAATATTTAGTAAAGAAAAATAAGAGATTTTTCAGTGACGTAAGAATACTACTTTTGCTCTTAGATAGTGTACTAAGTCTTAAAACTTTCACATTAATAAGTGTTCTTTCTACTAAATACACAGTCATAATAAAATGATACACAGTGGACAAACTATAGCTACTTAGTTCAATTTTACACAAATTGAATACATATGTTTCAACTGATGCAGTAACAAATCCATTACAATGAAGAAACTATTTGCATTGTAGTGACTATAAAACACAACCCCTCATAGCAGGCTGACTGAAGGGCATTTATGGTGTTCACCAAAGTGCTTTTGAACACCATTTAGATATGAAAATTAAATTAAAACAACCATAAAAACAGCCACTGAAATTTAGTGTATATTACTACAAATATGATGAAGTCTTTACTGGATTATCTATTAAAACAACTAGAAAATAATTGTTATTAGTACTTCTTTAGATACTGAAACAAGGATCGAAATTACTTCTATTGTCATATTATTAATTTGTGGGTTTCCAAGTATTTCACGAGAGTGGAGAATTCATGAAAAATCACAGTTAGAATAGCATGGCTCATTTTTATCTAGATAAAATAATTACTGAAATAATTTAGTGTCTTGGTCAGAGTTGTAGGAAAAACTTTAGAGAGGAATCTCTGCTGGTATGATCTAAATATCAGCTCACATCAAAGCAGTTGATGTTTTCTTCTTAACAGGATTTTTTCTGTTCAACAACTTTCCTGGCTAGATCTAAGTGAAATAATTTCTGAATATCTGTTGAAGGTTTCAAACTGTATTTTCAACAAATTTGGAAAATAAAGTCTCTGGAGAATGCATCTGAAACCAATCCTTCAATTATAGTCACAATTTGCTTTAGCTCCTGCGTATAATTAATAATAATTCTCACAGAACAACAAATCACTGTTAAAAGAAGTCTTCATTAGAAAACACTAGATGTTTTCTGGCCCACAGTTTATGTTGGTAACTTACTTTTTGTCCTGTCAGTTCTCTGTAATATTTATGAGTTTGTATTTCCATGAGTTTCACATTTCTCCATGATAACTGTTACCTTTTCTCTCCCATTTCATGATTAAGTAGACCTGTTATTGTTCAACAGTCCTAGCCAGAGACCTGGTCTTGCATTCAGTAGTTGCATGCCCTTTCATCATTTTCCTTATTTTTTAATATACATTTTTCAGTATTTTGTTCTTTCTTGGAACACCATTGTTCTAAGAAAGCTGCACTATTTTTACCAAACTGTCCTGTCTTCTGTTTGGGTCGCCTTTATGAAACTAACACTTTTGTGCTTGGCTTTATCTAGAATAGCATGGTCTAATATTCATCCCCTAGTTTATCAACCCTCTAGTTCACTTATGTATGCAGTTGAATTGCTCTTGGGATCTTTTGCATGTAGACGTTCCAGGGAATCTATGGACAGTTGCCCAGGCTCAGCTACAAATATTTCAACATTACATATATTCTATAGCTTTGCTCATGTTCCTCACCTTTCTCTTCTGTTACACTAAATTTTCATTTCTATTATTAAGATTAATTCCAAGAATGAAATTCTTTAAGAATAGAAAAGCATGTTGATAAATTAGGGCAAATAGTAGAATGTTTTATTGCTTAAGTTGTCCTTCCCTCCTCTGCTTCATTTGCATTTAGTATGTAGCATTTCAGGAGAAACTAATGGCAGGATTCAATGCTGGGTGTATATATATAATAGCTCAAAAAGCCAACTCCTCCCAGTTGCCTTGATCAAACTCTTGCTTATCAATTACTGGCAAAGTATATAATAAGAGGTGTTCTCTGTACACTTCTTGGGAAACTTACTTGACTGCAGTGAGTCCTAAACTTCTGCAGTAACAACCTGCCCTAACAAGATTTTTGCAACCATGAATATACCAGCATACAATTATAGAGATTACAATTTTTTAAACTGTTTAACCTGGTTGTGTGGACAACTAAACTGAAACTCATTGTCTAACACTATTCCAGAATCTATGACACGAGAGCCTGATTTTGTGTTACAAATGTTATAATCTGTCTCCTTCCATGAAGCAAACTTCTACAGCTAAGGGCAGACACCTCAAAAGAAAGCTTTTCCATTTATTTTATTTATAAAATTTTAAAAACCTTTAAAGCAAGAACAGACAACTGTAACTTCCTAACATATATACAAGAACAAAGATACACAGTTTATTCTACTACTAATCATTACTTCATTATCTCCCTACCAATTTGCTGTAATAATTCAGTCCTAAGATAACATCTTACATCAAGTTTGATTTAGTTCAATTTATACTCTATCAGTTTTTGTCTTCTCTGTCCTAGTATGGCATTCCAATCCCAGCTGGCTTTAGTCAGTGGGTATTGTTTCTTTTCTTATAAAGAAGTGCCCCAGGCTATAGCAGATATGGTTTTCTGAAGATAATCTTTAGAATTCGTTAGCGCAGTTACATTTTGTAACTATTGCTAAACTAGATTCATACTTTGTAATGACTGGACCACTAACTACTGGCAAGTTGTTTAATCAACATGCCATTTGGTGCTAAATCAGGTGTCTTGGAGTAATCTAGTTATGTCAGTGTTGTTGCCCTTTGTGATTAGATCTGTAATTGTGAGAGGATCTTTGGGAGACAAAGGCTGGCACATGGCAGACAAAAATAGAAGAATAAAAGAAAAGAAGACAGCTGTGGAGATAGATTTCCATAAACTGCTCTCATTAAATTTCTAGATTTTGCTGTATCTTCTTTTTTTGATAAGAGTCATGAATAAATTTTTGCATTTTTCCTAACACAAATTATTAACTCATTTCATAAATGATGCCTTTAACCCCTTTTCAATATTGAGATATATTCCATTTTTCAAGATTTTTTAGCCATGTATGTTACTGGTTCACATAACTCCCCTGCTAGTTCCCTGAATATTCCTAGCTGCAATATTCAAGAATCCTTGAAGATTCTGTCAAAGTTCTTGAGAATCTCGGCTGCAATTTTTTTTGATTCTTGAAAATCTGTGCACAAAAACATTTTGAAAAGAAGACTTTTCTAAGGGATGCTAAGAAAATAACTCGAACTACATGTCTCTTTACAGATAATTTCTGAAAAAGGTTTCAAAATCAATAGATTGTATTAAAAGCTGGTTTTTAAACGTAGCTTTCCTAAAAGCTGCTTCAATAAGCAACTCGCATACCTCCAGTGAGGGTTTTTTAACTCAGTAATTTGTGGTAACCTTTACCTTAATTGTAAAAAATAAACTATAAATTCTGCTGACTTTATGTATTGTCTCCCCATCTTTGCAGCTTAGTAAACCATGAGTAGTACCTCTCTGGTGTAACACTGCAATTAAGGTATTTACTAGAATTGATCCCTGGGACACCCCTTTACCCTGCCATTTGTAGCTATAAAAGTGATGATTTCAAAATCCTGTCTAAATTCCAAATTCAGTAATTGTACTGTCCCTACTTAAATTTTCACTGTGGTTTAGTTAGTTAATGTATTCTTCATTTGCTACATAGAATTGCACAGTGATGTTCTGCACAGGTAAACTGTTGCTCTCTTCTACCTCAGCAGTTCTTGTACACTGAGGGAGAGAACACATCTTTTAAGCCATGACCCAGGAAAGCTGTCAGCACCTGTTGTGGTTCTACTTGTGTATACGGAGAACAACCCTCTCTACACACTAGGCAGAGGAAGATTACTCCCCTGATGCGCCAGGTCTTCTTGACAGCTCAGCAGGAAGAGGAACCATTTCCAACTTGCTCCAAGTTTTGTACCTTTAACAATTTGCATATATTTTGTCTATTTCTTCCCCTGTTTTATCAATTTAGCCTGTCAGCTCTGCTGGCCATGTGCATGCCTATCTCTATGTTGTCCTATCAATTGACTCAGAAATAGTAATTTTGAGGGCTGGAATCTAAATCATAGATTTAATAAGTACTACAATATAAGAAATGAATAGCAGACAAACTGACAGCTATCTTACCAGTCTTTTAACCGAAGTGATAAACCTGCTGTAATTCATGAAGGTGTTATGTGCTTTGAAAGGTATATATTGTTACTTTCACTGAAGACAGCATTAAATTCAACATGTACTTGAGATTTTTCTGCAGCAAAACAGAAAAGATTATCCATACCAGTTCTTACCTGTTTTGCAAATGCACATTGGATTTCCATCAACTTGTGCCAAACAGGTTGAATTGTTTATGCACGGATTATAAGGCAGCTCACAGGGACTGAAGCGCTGATGGCAGAAGTCACCAGTATAAAATGGAGGACAAATGCATACAAACTGTCCTTGCTTAACAGATTCGTAACAGGTGGCTCCATTTAAGCATGGTTCAGAATCACATTCGTTTATATCTTCACTGCAGTCCGGTCCTGTCCACCCTACTTTACACGTGCATCTGAAAGGAAAAAAAAAAAAAAAGCTTAAAGCAGTACAGGAATGAAAGTCAGCAATTTAGCCCAATCAGTTCCGTTTAAAACCAACCAAACCAAACCAACCAAAAAACAAACAGACAAACTACACCAAAACAGAAGAAAAAAACACCAATCCGAACATGTTCTTCTGTACATAGCCTTTTTTTTCCTGATTGTATCAGACTACATTATGTAAAAAAGTTATATTCAGGTTCTTCTCCCAAAATCTATTTGAGCAAAAGCAGAATGACTTATTTTAAATCACAGGATTTGTCAATTTGCAGAACCATTTGGTTTAGTTAATGCTGACAGAATCATCTGTGAAGTTTCTTTAAACTGAAACACCATCACAAATTATCAAACATGGAATGTAAATTTAATTAAGATTCAGAATTATAATGATGTATTTCCATATGTATGAAACTACTAAGAAGGTATTTCAGTGTTTGGGATGAAATGCACCAGGTAGTATTCAGTACACTTTAAAGAAAGAAGGTAGGAGGTTAAAGGAGGTTACAGGAGGTTAAATGATAGAAGAATCCTCTTCTCATTATGTTCTTTCTCTTTTTAGTATGGTCTTGTGAAGACCTGTTATTAACAATACAGAAGAAAAAACTTGGACCAAAACTACATTACATCTGAATTGTAAAGAATCTACATTCATTAATTAGATAACATCTGTTTTAATTGCAACATGAATTTGATGATAAGGTTCTAAAAATTCAAAGATAAAAATTTGCTAATGATTTCAAAGTTTGCAGAGAAAATATCCTCATTAGCAGCAATAAAAGAAGGTTCTATATGCTTTAAAAGGTACAAAGTATTGTGGTTTTACTTTCACTGAAGATAGAATTAAATTCAGCATATATTTGTAACTATTTTGCAGGACAACAGACAATACAAGATTAACTATACCAGCTCCTGCTTATTTTGATTATATTGATTTCAGGCATTAAGCCATTCAAATATAGCTTTATAGTTCTAATTTGAGAAAAATAATGGGTTTTAAATAATAAATAGGTCATTCAATGGAGAATAAATTAGTTCTATAAAGCATGGGTATTGCTTACTAGACAAAAGGTGAACTTGGCCTCTTTAAAAAACAAACAGTGTTTTCTTTGAAATTTTTATATTCTGTGTGATTGGTTCAGAGGGTATAATTTCCATGTCACATGAAATTAAATAGGTATTACTAAGGAACTTCATAATTTGAAAGTCCTGAGTGTTTTATCAATAAGTATTCATAAATCAGGTTACTGTATGTATTTCATGGGAAGAAAAATAGTTGTAACTGTCAAATGGCATACAGACATTCTTAAAGCAACTATGAGAAAAATCATACTTCAAGACTCATTTATCAGTTACAGCACGCAAACCACATTTTTGGAAATATGGTTACAAATAAATCACAGTATCTCAGTATGTTTGGGATTGGAAGGGACCTCAAAAGATCATCTAGTCCAATCCCCCTGATGGAGCAGGAACGCCTAAGTGAGGTCGCACAGGAACATGTCCAGGCGAGCTTTGAATGTCTCCAGAGAAGGAGACTCCACAACCTCCCTGGGCAGCCTGTTCCAGTGCTCTGTCACCCTCACTGAGAAGTTTTTTCTCAAATTTAAGTGGAGCCTCTTGTGTTCCAGCTTGATCCCATTACCCCTTGTCCTATCACTGTTGGCCACTGAGAAGAGCCTGGCTCCATCCTCATGGCACTCACCCTTTATATATTTATAAACATTAATAAGGTCCCCCCTTAGTCTCCTCTTCTCCAAGCTAAAGAGCCCCAGCTCCCTCAGCCTTTCTTCATAAGGGAGGTGCTCCACTCCCTTAATCATCTTCGTTGCCCTACGCTGGACCCTCTCCAGCAGTTCCCCGTCCTTCTTGAACTGAGGGGCCCAGAACTGGACCCAATATTCCAGATGTGGTCTCAGCAGGGCGAAGTAGAGGGGAAGGAGGACCTCTCTCAATCTACTAACCACTCCCCTTGTAATACACCCCAGGATGCCATTGGCCTTCCTGGCCACAAGGCCACAGTGCTGGCTCATGGTCATCCTGTAGTCCACCAGGACCCCCAGGTCCCTTTCCCCTACACTGCTCTTTAATATGTAACTTCCCGACCTATACTGGAACCTGGGGTTGTTCCTGCCCAGATGCAGGACTCTACTCTTTCCCTTGTTAAATTTCATTAGGTCATTCCCCTCCCAACTCTCCAGCCTGTCCAGGTCCCCCTGGATGGCAGCACAGCCTTCTGGCATGTCAGCCACTCCTCCCAGCTTAGGGTCATCTGCAAACTTGCTGATAGTACACTCAATTCCCTTGTCCAAATCGTTAATTAATATATTGAATAATATTGGCCCCAGTACTGACCCCTGAGGCACTCCACTAGTTACTGGCCTCCAACTAGACTCCGCACCATTGACTACCACTCTCTGGCTTCTCTCCTTAAGCCAGTTTGCAACCCACCTCACTACTCTATTGTCTAGACCACACCTCCTCAACTTAGCTGTGAGGATGCTGTGGGAGACTGTGTCAAAGGCTTTGCTGAAGTCAAGGTAGACCACATCCACCGCTCTGCCATCATCCATAAATGTTTTGTTAATCTCTGTTTAGGAACAACAAACTTTTTGCTTTTGCTATACATGGTAGCATCAGTTTGGTGTCTAGAAGAAATCCCCACTGAATAACAAGGAATAACAGTGCATGCACTCCTCAGCACTTTGTTTACTTTTATTTTAAGTAATCAATCAGTCAAAGTACAAGCCTCTACTACAAATTAGGTATCTCAAATTCACTGACACTAGACAAAGTAGAAAGATCCGTCAGAACAAATATTTCAGATGTTTAATTCTTTTAGAACTGCTCATTTTTTTCTTGACTTCATTTATGAAGTTCTGAGGAAATTACTGCCAATGAAGCACTACAAAGTGGTATGTATTACCTTCTCTATGCTTCATTTGTAGCTTGGAAAGCTCATTAGATGTAGAGTCCTTCACTTCATGTTAGGAGAACAGGGTTCATTTCCTAACTGGCTCTACTGTTATGGGTGTCACTGAGGTGCAGAGAACCAAACATAAAACATGTTCCATTCCTTCTTTTCACTTCAGGGTTTCGTAACTGCCTTTGAATTATCAAACTATTCTCTTTAACCACAGGGAACATTATGTCAGATGGAGATCACCAAAGCACAGTAATTTCCTACACTACACAACTATCAAGTCCTACCCTAGTTTCATGCCAGCAACCAAATGAGATGCAAAGGTCAATTTAATGCAAATCAGACAATTAACAGCATAGTTGTATTGTACTCTTATCTGTATTATTAAGAAATTGCTGGTGCCCCCATTAAATAGAAAAAAAAAAATAGAAGTGCCTGTCTCGAGGCTCAGATTTAAGAGTCAAGACACCATTTAGTCTTAATGAGAACTGTTACTTAAACAAGGTAAGGAGGTGTTAGGAGTATTAAAGGTACAGAATATAGAACAGAGTGTTTTAACTGTGGATTATCAATTAACCTGCTATAGCTGATATTCTTGTAAATTGCCTGATGAAAAGGCAAAACCCCAAACATCATTTTTTTTTTTTTCCAAATGATAGTTTCATTCACTGCATTAGATGAAAAATCAAGATGATTTCCAGGATTCTCAAGGAAAAAACAAAAAAAAAAAAAAAGGTAATATCTGGTTTTGTGAGACTACATAAAGATGAGATAGTAATTAATTTCTTTTTGTTCTTTTACCAACTTGTAAACTCAGATAAAACATTCTAATGTTATAAACTTCATTCTAATGTTATAAACTTGCTTACTCATTGCACTTTTCAGTGGCATGCCAGAAAACTTCTGGTTAATGCGAATAACAGGAAGATCTTTTCCACACCAGTGCTTTCTACTTCAAACTCCTGAACTGAATCATGGAGTTCAGTGCAGGCGTACAACTAATCCTCAAGGTCCACTGGACTGTTGTAAGGAGTGCTGCGCACTGTGAAAGTATTGCAGTATCTCAGCTTAAGGGACCATAATTTTTTTTAGGAATCGCATGGCTTGTTGCTTGCATTTTTGCTGAGCAACTATTAGGTTATTAACTCTTAGGTTAGAAAGAAAGTAAAAATACATGTATTTAATTGTTGTTAATAAAATTCCAGACGTGTTTAGGTGCTGTCCCAGTCAACAATGGCAAGTCAATATGTCAATTATAAAACTTTCAGCTTTGCCTTTGAAAAATACTAGGACATCCTTCATTATTACAATATAATTCTTTAATATTACAACTATTACAGTAGTCATCACCACTTTTTGTAAACCAAGTTATCAGTTTGAGCACAGAGACTGAACTAGTCTCTCATCTTCTCATTTCAGTGTAAGGAAGTGGTATTAATGTACCACTGCTGTGGTTAATCAATAAGGTAGTTCAGCTCCTTGGGCTGTCAATTTGACAATGAGAAGTTTTATTAGCAGTGATATAAACAATAGCTTGGTTCCATTTCATTAGTGAAGTCCAGGGCATAAAAAGATTAAACAAGGGAAGAAATATTATCCAGTGGTTTTGATTCCTCAATATACTCATATCTGCCATGACCAAGTGATAAATATCTTTCCAAAGTGTGTAAATGTGTACAGCAAGAAAGTGGCCACACAAGAAGAAATTTCACCTGTTTCCAAATAATTCATGAGTGAGTAAAGAGCAATTTGTCTTTCACAGAGTAAATTGGTAGGCATATATCAATTTCAGAGTTAAATTACAAAAGAAATTCCATTTGCCTTATCAGCTATTAGAATAGTGATTGGAAACAAATCAAAGAAAAATAAACTGTTACTATTGTCACACATGCACCAAAAATTTATTAATTTAACAGACATGTAGATGCTGGCTTATGGGAATTATATGCACCACCTGAAGTCTTCCAAGTTGAATCTGAAGTGTTGGCTAAAAAAGCATAGATAAAATACTTGGGGAGTGGCACCAGGTAATAACAAATATGCAGAGATGAACTCTTCATTGCATGCCTAGTCATTCTAAGTGTCTGAGAAGTTTGCATCATGGAATGCAAAATACCTGTAGTAGTATGATGACTAATACTATAGTTCATGAACTGTAAATGCAATGGACCTTGCCACCATTACATCTCAGAAATAAAATGAATCTGTAAAAGAACACTACAGTAAATCTAGACAGAGTATGTCCTAAGACACTTGGTTAAACTGGCTGAAACAACTTTCATTCTTCTCCTTTGTCCACATGGTGTATAAAGGTTGTTGAATATTATGCAAGTCAACATGTTTCCTAAGTTAACACTGTTATCTGTAAAACATTCTATTATTTATTTTGAATATATTAATTTTCAAACTGTTTATGCAACTTAACCAACTGATGCATTGTGGATTATCTATTCAGCAATAGCAAAGCAAAAGCACTGAATAATAAGCTAGAGTTTGATACCAAAAGGCATTGCTAATATCTAAAAGGAACAATATATTACTACTGTTTGTCCATTAGCTCAGTAGAAATGTGAATATAGTTGAGTATTGGAAGTTGTTTAAGCAGTAGAATACTAAACCAAGTCTCACATTTCAGCAATTCGTGTTCTACAAATAAAAGAAAGTATCAAGAACTTCTGCAAAAAACATGTAGCATACCACTGCAAAGACAACTGTAGTGATCCAGGCTGGAATACCATTCTGTATCAAGGCATTAGTGATCCATGGAACAGTTAACCTGAGCAGGCATGTACTGTGCTGGGTGACGTAGCATGTTGTCCTGGTTTTGTAGAACACATGTAGAACTTGGCCCTGTGGTCTGTGTTGTGCTGCATGCATCCTTTGACCACTGGATAAACTTTGCTGGATAATTTTAACAGAGGAGTCTCAGCATATGTGACTGCACCAGCTGTGTGTCCTTGCCTTTATCTAAGACTGTAGCAAGAAGTTCTCATGTGAACATCCTTTCTATTTAACAGTAGAAAGGATGAATTGAGTTGTAAAATTCTGTAAGATTACCAAAATGGGGTAATCTTTCCATAGACAGGCTCTGCATGGCATTCTGGCCCTGATGGGAGGTCTATTTGAAGCTACACAACTCGAGGTTCCCTGTAGGGGTGTAAGATTGTATACTATCTTCTTCTTTATAGTATTATTTCCAATACGTCATTCTAAGTGATACTGTATGTAGAGTCTGAATGCATTTCTTAGTGGGGTCGTAATGGAACAGCATCTCCTCTTGCCAAACATAATTGTAGCCCTATTTTAAAAAGTAATAAGATAGGTATTTGTGTCTCACTGGTTGAGCCTATGCAGCGGAGTCTGTCTTCTTTGCACTGCCCATCCTGGACATTTCTTTCCATGCTGGGATGACACAGAGGAAAGAAAAGAGCCAAAGACTATGTCCATATAGTATGGCACAAATACAGATGATGTGTGAAGCAAAATAGATGGTGCAGACCCAAAATAACCACTATATATGTTTTGCCTGGTTTACTTCAGATAAGTTCTAGTCTTGTGTCATGGACTGAAAATCCAGTAGTATTTCTAATGCACAGGATACAATGTGAGCATATACTCTAATTTAATTTCATCCAAAAAGATTCTGGTTTGCACGTATAGGATCATTAGACATTTTGAGCCAACTAAAGCATAGTAACTTGGACATGTGGGAGATTTACTTTAAAAAAAAAAAAAAAAAAAAAAAGAAAAAATCTACTGGCCATTTGAACTAAAACTCACCCTGGAGTAGCCTTTGTTCTCCTAGACAGCTGTGGGATCTGGCATACAGAAACATTACAGAGCATACGAGTTGGGAGAAGACTTGTCTTTCAACTATGCAATTCTAACCACTCGAAGTTTGTACATTATGAGTTAAGTCACTTTGAAGATGCTGTTGGAGAGAAGTAAGTTACTTAGAAGTTAAAATCTCAGATGAGTTGAGTGGGTTTTGTAAAGAATCTCACCTTCTACTTATCATCATTGGCTATAAAAGAAACAGTGTAGGTAGGTTTATGAATTTAAGGTTCTCTGTCACATATACAAAGAACTATCTCGATCAAACTGGTTTCCTCAAATTTGAAAATATTATCTAAAAGTCTATTTTTTTTTTCTTTTATGCTATGCTGTCTTCTTCAATCTGATATGCTATGAATCCCTGATATTTCAGAGGCAGCTGTATTCCTTTACTAAAAAGGTAGTTCAACAGTGACCAGTTCACAATAAATTTCTCATAGAACTGAAGAAGAAATGGCTTTTAGAGTTTTTTTGGTAAGTGGATCTGTTAGAGCTTATGTCATTTTAATAATTAAAACCACAATACTAAATACTTATTCCCTCTAGCTTTATGTATTCCTGAGTACTGAAAAAATAAAAATTATAATTGTCTTTTAAAAAGCAGGTATAAGGCTGAAGTGTATCAGATCTACAACTGCGAATTTTCATCATGTCCTACTCAAAGTAGGATACTATAAATAGAAAGCTCCACAGCAACTGCTTGATTTCTCCTTAGCTTTTACAGTTTTCAAAAGTGAGACCTAGGCTTTTAGAATATATTCCTGATACACATTTGTATTTTCTCATTCTGAAGACAGATTGGTACATCTTTTTTCTGCTTTTAAATTTCTGAATTAGAAATCAGAAGGATAAACCCTTTTACACAGAAAACATGAAACACAATACAAACAAACAAAAAAATAAATGAAATCTGCAAATACAATATGATTTTGCTTGTTCTTAAAGCTAGAAATAGAAGTGGATATTGACCCCAAACCAGAGAAAAAGGATTTGGGAGGTACATTGCTGGAAAGAGAGATAAAACAATTATGTTTCTGCTACTATAATACTGTGTAAGTGTGCCTTTTGCCTGTCTGATACATAAAGAAAAACTTCAGAGGGATTAGGCACTGTTCTTTTCTTTCCAGTTTAATTGCTTTAGTCTTTATATCATTGTCCTTTTTCTCATTTTTTAGGATATATTTTCTCTGTTCTGTGTACTTTTGTTCCCATAATCCTCTGCTCACATTCTTCCTTTAGTAAAAATCGCGAAAATGTATTCCTAATAATCTGTGTATTCAGGAACGTGACACAAAGAAAATAATATTTTACAGGAACAAATAGACGAAGTTCTATTTGCTTGTTTTCCAGATCTTCATGAAGCATATTTGAAGCAATGAGCTCACACAATCACATGGTAACATTCAGCTCAATGTGAAACAAGCTATATTTCAGCTTTTACTTTAAGCTCTAGTTGAGCTGCAATGCACACTTTTCCTATTTAGGAAACAGAATTTTATGTCCAACAAAGGGGATTTCAACTTTCAACTCTAAATTCTTGAACACAGCATTTTTTCTTTTTCCATATTCCTAAAACGACATAAAGATACATTTTACATTAGACTGGATGCAACTTTCAGACTACTAGACCACAGAGATGAGGTACACCAAGGTTCTTTTCAGGTCTATCTAACTATTTGCGTATTTATCTCAAGAAGGATTTTGCAGCAAATCCTTCAGTCTACAAAGACAGACGAAATTGCATTGTTTCCTGTTTTGGGCAAGAAAAAATAAAATAATTTTAAAACAAGAGTAAAACTGTCACTCATTAGAATTGAATGTGCTTAAGAAGAACAAACACTAAATACTTTGAATACTTTTAATTAAGGACGACAGCAAAACAAGTAAAACTGAGCATTATTACTGTCACTCAGGTCATGTGGCTTGGAACCAGAAAACACAGTATGGTTTGATATTAACAGTCTTGTTCATAGTCCATGACCATGGAGAAAACAATTGGTAAAGTACCTTCCCATCAGCCTTACCTCCTTAAATTCCTGTCTTAGGTGCAGCAGGAATTCATTAAAAATAAATTTAAAGAAAAAAGTTTCTGTGTTTTGGGAGGGTTATTTTTACTTTTGCTACACAGTTTTGGTTATTAATTAGAGTTCTAGGAAAATCTACTTAACATGTTCAAGGATTTTAAAACAAATTATGAAAATATTTAAAAACACTACTTCATCCCTTAAAAAAAATAGGAACTTCCTTCTCTTAAATTCCCTAAGATATATCAGAAGGGTGTCATAGTCACGTAAAACTTTTGGACTGCAGCTTAGCAATTCAGCACACAATGCACAGAAAAGAGAAAGATCTGTCTAAATTTGTTTCAGTGTGTAAAATCTTCTGAGTAGCAGTGTCAATTCCATGGATTACTACAGACCCCCATATAGGGTGTCTATGCATTCTGGCATATGAAACTGTTGTTTTGAGTAACATCTATTAAGTAAACCTGCTTTAGACTTATTTCTGTTCCTGACAAAATGCAAATGTAAAAGGACATATGTTCTTTTTTTATTGTACCATCTGTTGTCAGTAACATCAAGAGCTGCATTTTTTGCCTATGTGTCCTTCATCCCACACTGGAACAACATCAGTAAAACAGCAACAAGGTAACTCAAGACTCCATCCAGCAATCTGAGGGAAAATATGTAATTTGCATCCTTTTTAATAGGCAACATTTCTCCAAGGTTTCAGTATCTTTGATGGTACTGATTCACTTTGGTAGATAAAAAAGAAATATTATTTCATTCTTTAAAAAATAAGAGGGAGACAGTTGTCATGCAGCTTCCAATAAGCTGATGTTATGTAAAGTAAATCTGTTAGATCTCAGTTGTTGAATAAATCAGCTATCTGGAAGACTCTCCATCTCTGAAGGATTCCTGAACAAAAGACTTCCATCTCCCTAGTTGCCTGTTTGCTTGTGCTCATCCATCTTAACTTAATGCCCGTCTTTGATGACGAATTTGACAGTACTGGGCTTATTGCTGCACATATTGAAACTGGTACTTTCAGCACTAATTCCTCTTGGAAATCTCTTACTGTCTACTAGATTTCAGTGTAAAAGTCCTAGTTGATATGGAAATTAGCTCAATGACTTTTTTCAGTTTGTATTGCTCTGATATTTTCTGAGAGTTACAGGTAACTCTTACTGCATTTTAGTCCATTGATTTTGAGACAAGTACTTTTTGACTTGAGAAATCTGAAAGGAAGAAGAATGCTGCACTGAAAAAATAAGAGCTATCACCTGTAAGCCAGTCCATGCAGAAGAGACATTTATTAAATTTGGAAAGTTTAGCAATGCAACAGTAGTTCTGTCAATTAGCTTCAAAGCTCTTCACCTAGTATGCAGAGATGGCACTGATTACAGAAAAGAAAAATGAACTCTTCAGATAGAGTGCTAACAACAGAAGGTACTTTTGCTCTAGGGGAGTAAAGGAGATCTTTCTTGGTCTGTTCCTTCCACCGAAGGCAATAAAAGAAGACAAAGCAAAGGTAATTACAACTGCTAATTTTTATTAGCAATAATTAGCACAGCAACATTAAATGGTAGATGATATGCTGCAAGTCTGAAATTTTACGAAGCGTGAGCAATACAAATCTAACCATGAAGATAGATTACTGAGACATTTAGAAAATTTTATATGAAAAATAACGGAATGCACACCAATTCAGAACTCTATGCAAATGACCTCTGCACAACAATTTGAACGATTTGAACAGATGACACAAAAACATTTATCTCATGTTCCTGATTTTGAATTCTGCAAACACTTTCGTCATTTAAGCACAATGTCTGTATCATTTTTTTTCAATGTTCTATGCCTATTTTTAAGCTACTTTCAGAATTGTCACTTGATATTTACCTTGGGTCCACTGAAATTCCAAGGAGGTATATCACAGAAGAAACTGTAGGTCTTTGGCTCAGTCTGACATCAAAGCACTATCAAATCCAGGAATGGAAGCAATGGCATAAAAACCCTACATCTTTGAATAAATGAATTTTTTTTTCATTCCAAGTATAGAACACATTGAATACTTTATGACTAGTACCAGTTAGGTGCCTATAAACAACTGATAATCAAGGATGGCTGCAGTATGTAGTATAGCAGAATACATCAGGACATCACTTAAACATATAGCACCAATGTTTATACATTTAAGAACACTATTGAAGCATTTTCAACACTCGGCAGTACTCCATTATACACCAAAATTTATCTGGTGAATCACTTATCATGCAAACAACCCTCATAATGCTAATTTAAACATAATTAATTTAGATTTTCAAAGAAGCCTGTATGAAATAAAACATTTGGAAAGGATTCAGAGTTTGTCATCATCAATACTAGAAGCCTATGAAATATTTTTTAAAAGACTAAGAAGAAAGGATGCCTCTGTTCTCACATTTGTTATGAAGAGAAGAGGAAAAAGAAGAGGCGCAGAGAGGACGAGAAAGAGGACGAGAAAGAGGACGAGAAAGAGGACGAGAAAGAGGACGATGTCTTGCACAAATTGACCTCCTTTAATCATTTAATATGCCAAATTATATTCTCCTACCATTAACCTAATCATGTATGAGCATGTATGAGTATTGTAACCTCTAACAAATAAATGAGGCAATAGTATTTCATCTTGCCACAACTAAATTTACCAAAGATCATCTAACACAGGCCTTGCTTAAGTTTGCCAAAGAATTATTATTTAGATAAACCAATGAAATATTTTATAAAGGATTGCCAGAACTTCCAAGTGTACAAACAATAGGAAAAGAGGAAAAGAAAGAATATTTAAGCTCAACTCAGGCAGTATTTCTCAGTATTAAAAGTCATAAATATATTTTTATATATGCTCCTCAAATACTGTGGTCACAAGATGAGATGGATATTTCCCTACTATAGCATCTGTGAAAAAAACAAAATTCAACTTGTCATGTTCTGGCAACCAGCATTTCAAAAATAGCTTTATCCTTAAAAAAGATTATTGTTCTGATGTTAAGCTATAAAATTAAAAAAAAAAAAAAAAAAAAAATCAATTGCTCCCCTAAAGTCAGTTATCTATCTTTGATATCTATTGTAATATAAACAATCCAACTTTTTGCTGTGACTGTCTCACTGAGATTTTTCAATAGAACAAACCTATGAAAATTTTATCACTGCCCCTTCCAGATAGGGAATGAACGAGCCTAAGAGCTCCAATACTTATGGATACTCTTAGAAAGATGTGACTTTTGTATGTGTGCTCCCTTTTCTCTACTTGTGACCTTCAAAGATAAGGACTTCCTATTGTAATTATGATGATAGATTTTTTTTCTTTCATCCAAACCTGCATTTGGTGGAAGCAAATATGATAATTACAGATCCTGCATTAGTCTTCTTGCTATTGCTGAGGAGCAAACACTGTTTTATAGAGGACCTCCAAAGCATATTGTCTGTAATATCAGTATAAATAAACTTTCCTATATTACTTCTATTGATCTAACAGAACATAACAGTTTAAATCCAAGACAAAACCAAAAAGACTATTAACTAAAATTTACCCACAGAAACTAGTGGTGGGGAAGATTATATTGATTTTCTAATTATATATATATTGTATGTAGTTTTTTTATACAAGAACCATTTCACATAACCTGTGCATGTGTACATATATTTCATGATGTACTATCATATATAAGCAACCATCTCAAAGATGCAACTGCTTTAGCTGAATAATTCACACTTTCTCAAACACATATTTTCTAAACACACAATTATGCTCTTCTCTAAAATCAATTTTGTAGTTTCTAGCACAATCTTCATTTTTAAGGACAGATTTTTTTAAAAGAAAAGTCTTACATTAATTTCTTTTATTGCATCTTAAATGGAAAACCAAACTAAAACAGAACTCTCTTTCTTTTTATTTCCATTAAATAGGCTATATACTGTCAGTTTCACATATGCTAGTTTTTACTCTATTCTGTTAATAGTCTTGCAGAATTCTTTTTCATGTCTGTTATTTTCATCATCCCAGTGACCTAATGATGGTAAAACAATCTGCTCATCTGAGGTACCTGAGCACAACTGATGGAAATAAATGCTCTCTGGGTTAGGTAGTATTTCACTACTGAACTGCTTGACACCACTAAAATCTATTCACCTATGCTACAACTCAATATATAGTCAGGGTTCAGTTTTGTCCTCTTGTCTCCCAAAACAGAGAAAATGCTCGCTGCAAAATAGTCTTATATGTTACTGGTAATAAGGAAATTGAGACTGCTGTTCTCCAAAAATCTTTCTTTACTTCAAGAGAAAATGCCTCATAACTGAAGATGAAATCTTGCTTTTGTTTTGGCTGAAAAGTTATATCAGTACAAAATAAACATAGCTAACACCTTGGCATTAAATCTGACACAATTAATTTACAAAACTTTTCACTCTTAACCAGTTCAGAATTACTTTAAGAAGGTAGGTAAAAGGAACAATACCTATGAAACTGATTATATCTGTTCTGTTTTAACAAGTACAACATGTAGGTTTTATTAATGACCTTTCAAATAAAAGGAAAACAGTACAGATTTTACAGTAAAGAGAATGTTGATCTACATCCTGTACTTTTATGTGATACTGTTTATTACCAATTGTCCATGGTTCAACAGGATATAGTGTCAGCAGCAATGCCCATAATCCTTTCTAGATTTTGTTCCTTTGTGTGTGTACTAGACACTGACCATGCATGAAACATCTAATTTGTAGCTAACAATGACAGATGGTTTTCCCATTCATTTCTAATGAGCCATTTTAAAAGTGTCAGCACCATTTTTTGTTTGTTTGTTTAAACTTCTAACTTAACTGAAGTTTTCTGAATAAAAAATTGAATGCTTTTAGAGAACTCTTAGGTGAAGGGTAAAATAACGAGTAAAATTGAGTTTATTATAAATCTTTTGCAATAGAAGTATTACAACAGATTTGGGTTAGAAATAATGAGGCAGTGAAGTCTGTCTTGAAAACATTTTCAGGTATTCTGCTGTTCATTACCTATCTTATTTCTATCCACTCCAGTTTTAATTTGCACTCCCCCCTCCAAAGAATACTTTGTGCTGGCAGAATTTTTGTTATTGCCCAGAACAGTAGCTCCTCTGCTACCCAGTCACTGAACCTACTCTGTCATTGCAGAGCTGCAGACAGGACAGGAGCCCTCAAACTGTTGTTGATGTCACAAGCTTTCAGCCTTCATCCTCACTATAGTCTCCATTTCCAAATCTCATAAGCACAGACTCTGCCTGGTCCTCCTTCACTACGGTTAGTAATTCAGGTTCCTGTATCCATAGGGTCTTGGAGATAATGATGTTCTAATCATCTGCCTCCCGCAGATCATTTATTTGGCAGCTTTCAGCGCACAAGTACCTCTGGTAGGGCAAGGACACTGTATCCTCTGGTCCTAGCCTCAGCAAGAGGCCCCAGACATCTCTGTAGCCCCAGATCTGCAGAATTACATCTGCCCTGAGGAACTCAGTCTGGTTGGAGGTCCCTAATGTGCTGGGGTATTTGCTCCTGTGGATGGCCAGCGATAGTGCCCTGTAGCACCTCACTACCTAAGTACATAGTGTCCTCAACAGAGTTTCCATCCCCCTTCTACACTACTACCTCTGTCGATTCTGTGCTCTAGGCTTGGTGGTTATACACACTCTTCCCAGTATTTGCTGAAAGGATGCTTGACTGTCCCTAATGACAGGTCAGCTGGAAACAAAAAGCTCAAAGTTCCCATTGATCAAGAGAAGTTGAAAACAAAGCTTGTGGGAAACTGCTACAGCTTGCTATCAGTCACAGCCACCTGCAGCTATCCCTTACCAGGAGCAGCAGGCATCCTGAAGCTCCTCAAAGTGTTCATAGCAGTCTTCTGATGACCCCAGAAGTAGTTCCCAGAAAATCTGGCATATCTCAAGCCAGAGCTCAGAAACTGCTGTGCAGATGACTTCATCTGTTAGCTGTCTGTTAACTGTGTTCATGTATGTGTATATAATTTACACTGAAAGTGTTTAAACTACCCTACAGCTACAATGAATTTGGGTAACTTTTATCAGATTTCATGCACTTTCAAAGATATGCCTCAAGTACCTCATTTTAGAAACTGTTTTTTACTCCCTTCATTTAACCTATGAATTCATCAAATGATCATTTCATTTCTTTTTGTGTGTCTATAACCAAAAGATGTTATAAAACATTCATTTAAATTATGTCACGTAATGATTAAATATACCAGGAGGACAAATGTTACTATTCAGAAAGGAAAAGCCAAGGTTTGGGGCCGAGGCACAGTATTTTCCAGATACTTGTGATGCATTGTTTTAAATTGCTTGTTTCATTGGGATTTTTAATAAAAATGCTGATATCCTTTCAGAAAATTGTTGAATAGTGGCCAAAATATGCCTTAAGGTGTGTAGAATGTCAGTGACTTTTTAGTAGATGCTCCTGAGATGGCATAGTGATATTTTGTTGTTTGCCAAAGGCAATGAAATCCCTAAAGCTTATTTCACACACTGCAGTATAACAAGCAGCACACTACACATTTCCAGTCGTTAGCAGTGTTACCAGAGATGAAACTATAAAGCACTTGCTGTCTTTAGAGGAAACACTTGTTTGCACTTCCACAAATTTCTTTAGCTAATTCATTAGTAAATCTCCTGACTGAACCCATAAATCTTTCAAAGATAGTTTTGACTAAGAGGCACATACGGAACTTGATACTAAGATGAAAAAAAAAAAAAAAACAAACAAGAAAAATTAGTAAAACCTAAAGGTAAGTCAGAAGTGCAACATACAAATGTTTTGGGAAACATTTCTGCAGCAAGCGAGGAAGAGCTGGCCAAAAAACCCTGAAGAAATGCCAGCTAAAAAGCCAGATGCTGCTTGAAAAACAATGTTCCAGAGTTTGGCATCTGGGACCATTAAATGCCAAGCTGATCCCCATCTGTGGGAAAAGATGCTTACTGATTCTGGGTGAGAAAAACTAAGAAAGAGTACAGCAGTAGTTTAAAGGAGTACCAGTAAAAACAGAAGGCAGACTGAACTCAGTTTTCAAATTAAAATCATATCATGATTTACTTTTGAACTCCAATATAGTTTAATATCCATTCATTTAGAAATAAACATATCTTAGAAACATACTGCATAAATATGCATGCTTTTACTTATGTATCTTTGAGGTATTCACCCATCCCTAATTTAAGAATCAACTGCTTAGACAACTTGGTACAGAACAATTCTCTTGTAGTTCTGAGAAAACACAGAGGCTGCTTTCACCTTGGCTTTCCAAAGAAACTTCTACAGAAGGGGAAAAAAAAAAAAGGGGGGGGAGGATGGGAATGGCATGCTGCTTTTCTGTAACAGTACTATAATTAGAGTTCATGGTATGCATAACATTGCATACATTCTAATGATAGAAGACCAGTCTTTGGTAAAGGCAAATGAGAACCACACAAGGGGAAAATTGTTTTTTACTCTGAAAAGAAGATGTGGCTTCAAGTGCTAGGAAGCAAAGAGAAGAGCTACAGGGCAGGATGTTATATTTGGGAATGGACTGAGAAAGTAACAGGAAGGAGACAGAATAAGCTTAACTCTGACAGCACAGTTACTCAGATTGTCAGTTGGCATAAATTATTATCTAAATAAAGACAAAGAAAGATGATCATGGCATGGCTACTAATTGAAGAAGCATTGCTAGGGAAGACTCGCACAGTTAGAGACGAGTTCTGAAATTACTCAAAAGACTCTCCAATAGAAACACAACTCATTATTTCAGCTGGACTCTAAAGGGGGGGTAGGAAAACTAAGGCCTCTTACAAAACAGGATAAATAACAGAAGGGTTTAAATGAAGAGCCTTTAAATATAGACAAGATTTTTTCACATTATCTGTAATTTCTCACAAGTTCTTCAGGAACTTAAGCCTCATATTTAAAGGTGACACTGGACAACTTTTTTCTTTGCAGAAGTTAGTGGAAAAGAAGTGTTGCAGTGCCAGTGTCACCCGTGAAAAGAAGAAGCTAGCTCCTGGAATTAGAAGCATACAAGTAACATTACAAAACTATCTAATTTTTTTCCCCACATGTGATCCAATCATGACATTATACCAAATTCAGATCTGTATCATATCTAGCCAAAGAAGAGGACCGCTGCATCCAAAAAAATGTGCTAAGAAGCAGGATAAAGGAAGTGTGCCTAAAATTTGTTCCAGACATAAGCACACTAAAAAAGCATAGATGGAGAAAATGAATAAGCATTTCATAATACTCTAACCCCGCTTACAGCATTTTGTAACACAACTAGGCTTAAATATCTAAATAATACTCATAATTTTGAAGGGGAAAATAGAGACCTGTGATATAGTTGCACAAAGAGGGTTTAAGAAAACATGTGCCAGAAGTAAAATTTAAAGGATAAGAATGAGCAGGTAGGAAAGATGTCTGTCTGGGAAACAAACAAACAAACAAACAAGAAGGGGTCCTTATTCCAAGAGTAAGATGTTAAGAGCAGATGAGATCACACTTTTGGAGAGGAGATAAGAAGAATAAAACATGGCAAGTGAGGAAAGATGGAAAAAAGAAGACAGGTCACTGTGGTTCCTGCTTCCCTCACTGGAGAACTCTGGAGACAACTACCTTGAACTCAGCAACTAAGAACAATCAACAGCCACAGCCAGCAGTACTAGCTGAACAGCATCAGTTCCGTAGTAATGCATTGTTGTATAAACATAAATGATAAATACATTTACAAATATAAATAAATATATAAATGCAAATTATATTGGTTTGTACAGTTACTAATAGTAAGGGCTAATGGTGTTGTACATACAATGATAATGATTAACAGCAATTAAGAATCAGCCTTTGTCAATGTGTAATGTTAATGAGTATCAGCAATCCAATAAAGGGTAATTCTGAGTTTGGAACTTTTTCAGTTTGTCAGTCTTTTCAAACATTCCCACCACGGAGATCACTAATTTCCTAACTGATACATGTATCTATATATTCATTTGCAAGAAACTTATCTTTAATGAAGTTACAATGAAAGGAATTTATACTTTCCTATAAAGTTATAGGGAGTAGAGATTCTGGGTGGAGCTCTGGCGCTAAAGACTGGCACTGTTAGACTGACTAACATGGTCAGCATGAGTCCCAGTCACTGATCCAAGATGCTGTAAAGATTACGGTTCTGTATTTTTTAAAGTTTTTTTAAAAGTAAAATTTTTTGTGTATATACAAAAAAGTAGCAAAGACGCAAAAGGACAAACTACAGTTATAAAAATAGAACTGGACTTCTCTTCACACAGGGATTATAAAATGGCATCTTAGTGGATGGATTCAATATCTGACAAAGGACAACTTTACTGAAGCGAACACTAAAACTGTTACAAAAATATAAGAACAATAGATGGCATAAGGACATATACTTAAGTAAGTCTAATTTGCTGTTTAGTTTGGAGAAGTCCATTGGTATGTTATAAAAAGAAAATTATCAACAACTTCAAGCAAGATGGTAAATAGCATGAGTCTGTGGGATTCTTTGTGGATAGACAAAAAGAATGGAGCACTTTAAGAAGGCACTTTGTTAATTCTCCAGGTTTTAATGTCATCATGGTTACTTCAAATTTCCAAACTATGCTACATCATTAGAAACACCAGCTCATCCATAAAGCTATGTTGCTTATTATTTTGCAAGAAGAGTTGAAGAGATTTTCACTTAAAGTTTCCCTGTAAGCTAGTAACAGCAAAAGAGACACAAGGGTTTTAATTAGGGTTTGATGTTATTAGGGCAAAACCTCAGAAGCATCAGGAGATATGGTTAAACAGATAGAGGAGAAATAGGGAATTCAGCTGATAATAGATGCAACTGTCTATAAAGGTTCAGGGACATAATTTGAGAGATTATGCTGTCGTGAGGATTAGAGCGAGTTTCACAGGACACTGGAAATATATGCATGAAACTATTCCAAATTCATTTCTTCGCTGTGCCATGTGTCAAACTGTAGTGAGAAAAACAATTTTCTTAGTTTATCAGCTGAACAAAAATTAGCTAGAATGAAACAGGAATTATGTAACAAATGGCCCACATTTAACAATTCAAGTTTAAGTATGGATTTGGTATCTGTCTTATTCTAACATTTATTCTGATTTTTTAAAATAAAAATATGCAACTATTTTTTCTATTGACATGATTTATTTTCCTATGATGGAAACCATAAAGAAAATAATTTAATTCTGGCATACTTGTTCATCCTTCAGTTTTGGCAGTTTGGCAGCAAGATTTCATATCAAGGTTCAAAAATGAACAGTGTCAGATAAATAAATGGACTTAAAAGAGACATTTTTAATCCCTAACTATGGTTTGTGTTATTATTCTCATTACTACACGTTTAAAGCTTGGTACATAAACATTGTTTTCTGTTTGTTTCTTAATATATATAGAAATACATTTTTTAGGCTGCTCCACAATAAATTACCTAATTTGTCAAGAACTGACGTATTCAGATGGATTTGCAAATACTTAACAGAAAGTAAACTAGTGAGTATTATCAAAGGCATAAAAGAAAGCTATGTTATCTAACTTTTGCATTAATTTAAGAGTGATATCAAGTACTAGCAGTGGTGGGACCAACTTCAAAGAAATTTAGAAAATTCTGAATATCATTGCCAGCGGCTAAAGTTACACCAGGAAAAGAAAAAGTGCCAGAACATGGCCACAGGCAAGGAAACTGTATTGTCTCTCACTTTTGCATTCCCGAAACAGTGCCTGGCCTAACTTTGATCCAGGCAAACTATTGCTTGTCCACAACAATGCCTAGGCACAGCCCAAGAATGCCAATGTTCTTTTCTATTAAGCAGTTAAGAACCAATTATCCTGTTTGAAAGTCTACATTTAATTTTAAAGATATGGCTGGATGTCCTCAGGATCAGACGCAGTTATAAAACTATTTTTCATTAGTAGAATACAAAGAACTACACATTTCAAAAAATAAGAGCTACAAAAAGAAAAAAATTGTTTTATGTCCCAATAAAATTTAAAAAGTGAAAAAAAAAAAAGTTAACAGATTTTCTCAACCTCACTAGGCTCTTCTTTTTCTGTTACTGGACTGAAAAAATATTTACCAAAATAAAACATCTAATACTATGCAAAAATGCAGTTCTAAGATAACACAAAGTATTTCAGGTTTATTCTGAACAGAAAATAATGCTAAAAATTATATATTATATATTATTAAACTTAGTTAAATTTATCTTTGGCTATTTGCAGAATCATTTGTCTGTTTTCAGCTGTGTTATATTTTATTTCTGATTATTGTCTATATTACCAGGAATATAATCGCTGTCCAACAGCTAGACTGTGTGCTGTGTACAGTCATTACACTGTGTTCTTTATGCAGCTATATCAGCATCTATTAAGAGATTACATTCAGATACAGAAGGACTGTTCCAGTATTGACATCATAAAGGTAAACTCTGGCTACAAATAACAGAAGCTGACCGCCGGATTGTTTACGGAGATCTTATCCTAGTATTGGAAAAAAAAATAAATAATTTTTAGATCGTAAATTCGTGCATGAAATAAAGATTGGGGTTTGAGTTAAAAATAGTACAGTTAGTGTCAAATTCTTCACTTTCAGTGTTGCTTTAAATTTTAAATTACTGATTTGTTGCCATTTTAAGCCACTAGGTGGCAGTAATGATATAATCTCATTTAAAATTGTATAACTACATCCACTTTCAATATTTTGGAAGCATCTCCTGTGCTTACAAGGCATACATGACAGAAAGAGGTCCTATATTTTTTTTTGACAAAATACAATTCCAGATTAGATTACTTGCTAAGTGTTTTGAATTGATGCATATTTAAAATTTTCATCTACAATTATGTCTCCTGACATAATATGTATGTGCAGTGAAGCAGTGCATCCATGACACAAGTTGTTTGCTCATCTTTGTGTAATAACATTCTATTCCCCACGTTGAGAAATAAAGTAATAACTGGATGTATAAGTCTGTCACACCTGAAACACAATGATATAGTGAGAAAATGCAATGCTTACCGATAGCTGTTGAAAAGATCCATGCAGGTGCCATTGTTTTTACAAGGTTCTGAATTACATTCATTTGATTCATTTTCACAAAATGTTCCTTCCCATCCAGGCAAGCAAACACACTGGTATCTCTGTAATGTATTAAGTAAAATACATAATCTGTTAATTTTTGTATTTTTAATACTGTTACACTAGGTATTATTAGTGATTGTTGTGCATTTTTGTCTTCTAACAGGTGCTTCACCATTTCAAACTTGAAAATTTTATGAATATATCAATAGTTGGGTCTGCTAATATGATGAAAACATGATATGAGGTAAGTATGCAACATGTAAGTATTGCTACTTTCTTGTATAATCAACTTGTGTACCTCAAATCGTTTACCATCTCTTCCTCCCTCCTCCAAGTTTTTCTAATAAAAGTTATTATGTCTTCTATAAAACTACTTTGCTTAGATATTACACTGACATGCCTAAAACACATGTATTTGCAATCATCTGAGTTATACTGTTCATCATGCAGTCCAAACAGAACTCAATATAAAATAATTTATTATGGAAATCCTAAGTAATATATTTCTGTCCAACTTAACACCTTTATATGAAATCATGCATCAATATCTTAATTAAGTAGTACTAGACAACTCATGACGTGAGAAATACTGCCTCCTATACAACACATTAGATAGAATACAAGGTGTATTGTGTTGTAGTCCAGAGAGCATAAATACAAGTCTTCTAGCTCTCCGCTGGTAGTATTATATTAAATAGACAAACCATCAGGTGTTGTGAGTGCAAAATTTCTGACTGATTAAACTGAATAAAACTTCAGCAGTGTGTATATCCACCTCAAAATGACATATAATACAAGAGTTTTTTCATCACATTGCAAACCTGTTATACTGAATTGTAACCACATTCAGTATTACCTCCAACTCCAAAATTGTCTGGTATCTGCGTGCAATGGGCTATTTGACATAGTCTCACAAAAGCGTAATACATCTATTCCTGCCTATGTTCTACCAAAGAAAGAAAAAATAGAGAAAGGCGAACATCTGCTGAATTGATTATTAATGAGAGAGGGGCAGCAATTCCATTCAGCAGAAGTTTTAGTTGCTTCTTTTGTAACATGCTTGCTTCTTACGAAGCTTCTCTCTACCAAAGGTAGGAACCACTTTAATGGTAAACATGACTAATGTAAAAGTTTAGGAATATTTTTAAAAGCTGCGTGTGTAAATAAACTGCCATAGCATGATGATCAAATGTGTAATGTATCAGCATTGTGGCATCTACATGTGTTTATAGTCTGCAAATCATACAGCTGCATTTTAGCTGTTCAGTTACTGTATCTGCATTTTGGAAACAGAGACAGTTGTTTTTCAAAGAGATATGAGCTATGAATTTTTACATTAACGGTGAAGAGAAAATATTTATTTCCCTAATACAATTTATAAATATAATAATTTAAGTGTCAGAACTCTGAGGAAATGCAAATTGGCCAATTGTCCCAGACGTTTCTACAATGATACCCACCCTCTCCTGCAAAATTAAAAGCTTAGAGTATTTTATTGGAACAAAGATAACAAAATAAAAAAGAAAGCAAGTTAATGGTTTAAAGTCGAGCTCAGTATGATTGTCCTGAGGTTTCATACAGTGTGGAAGAGTTCCACCGATTCCGGTACTTAAAATTAAATTATATACATGTATATTCTACTATAGCTGGCCAAATCAACTTTGCACCAGCCAATTTGTATATATAGTGTTTGAGATTCACATTTTTCCCAACTGCATTCTATTATTTTTGTGTTCATGTTGACTAACACAGTCGCTATGTTTGCTTGGACACAGCCATGATTTCTGTAACATGGATTTTCCGCACCCACTGAGATACATTTTAAAAAACAGAAAATAAGATTGAAGGGTATTTTTTGAGTTAAGGTGAGGCATGGAATGTCATTAACTTGTTTACAGAGCAAAACAAGACAACAGAAAAATCATTGAAAGCAGGTTGGACATTCAAGAGGAGATCAGTATGTACTGATAAGTTAACTACATATTCTAGTAAAAAAAAAGAAAGTAATGTTTTGTCCTGTGTGTTTTACATTTGCTATTCCATGCAACTAAATACAACTTGCAACCTATGGACTCCATCTGTTAAAAAAACCAAACAAACCCAAACCAAAAACAAAACACAAAAAACCTCAATTGATAGTTTACTGTTATTGCTCTGTACTCCTATAACTCAGGCTCAAGAACTGCAAAATATTCTCCACGGAGAGAGAAGAAAATTGGCAACATGAGTCCAATAAGTGGGAAATATTTGCAGTGAGAGTAAGTCAAATGTTAATATAGGAGACAAAAAGATATTGTTGAAGTATTTCGTATTTTTTAAATAAAATACTGAAACACAATCTTGGAAAGATAAAATAATTTTCTGGGAATTCTGCCAAGGAAAGAAGAAAGAAACATTGAGATGAATTACATTACTAGACCACATGTTAATATTTTCTATTACATCATAGCCACATCTAAATTAGATATTAAATATTTTAATGAATCAGATTTTTTTTCTAAGATTTTCTCAGCTCTTTGCATATATATCAGTGCCATGAAAAAAAATATTAGAATGGAAAACAAAAGATGCTACAAATACAAAAGGAAAAAGGAGGACTACTAAACCCTACCCACAAGTAACTGTTAGACACCTCTTAAAAACTGTTGTATTGTCTGGTTAGGTTTTCATATAAAGCAGAAATGTGAGAAAATTACTTACTTCCAAAATCCTCTTCCAGAATTAGATGTGAAAGGAGGTTGCAAGTGGTTTTGTTCAGAAAGCACCAGTATTTATTCTGGTCTCACTAAAAACATCTATAAATCAGCCACTGATATTCTGTGCTTTGTAGATTTCTCATTACATGAGGATTGACACACCAAGCACAAAATATTACTCACACATATGTATATCATGCATGAGTACAGGATACATAAACTAAAAATTCTTATATAATATCTCTGTGAAGATTTACAATAGCTGAAGGTGTCATGTTATAGGTAGGTAAAAAGGTATTGACAGACACAAGACTTCGCAGAGAAGGACCTGGGGGTCCTTGTGGAAACCAAGTTGAACAAGAGCCACTGATGTGCCCTTGAAGCAAACAAGGCTAACGGGAGAAAAGTGACCATCAGGTCAAGGGATCCTTTCTGTCTACTCAACACTGGAGAGGCCACCCCTGGAGAGCTGTGTCCGAAAAGTGACCATCAGGTCAAGGGATCCTTTCTGTCTACTCAACACTGGAGAGGCCACCCCTGGAGAGCTGTGTCCGGTTCTGGGCTCCCCAGCACGAGAGAGAGATGGAGCTACTGGAGAGAGTCCAGCAAACATCCAGTAATTTATTAACAGATTGGCACATCTGTCTCATGGGGAAAGGCTGAGAGAGGTGGGATTGTCAGTCAGGGCACAGTGTACACTGAACAGTATAAATGGAAACTGCATAGTGAAAGTATGCAGTGAGTCAAGCAAGAGACTGAAGGAATAGGATTTGACACCTATTCATATATTTCTTCTCCTTTATTAATTGTAATGATATATTACTATCCATTGTAGACAGGTTAAAATAAATGGTACCTTCAAGTTCCTCCAAATCATCTTTTCCTTGTCCTCCAAAGAACACAATAAATTTATAAAAAAACCCATAGTTTTCATTGTACATAGCTTTCCTTTGTACAATATACAGCACAGCATTTGCGAGAAGTGTGGGCTTTACCAGCTATACACAGGGTCACAAACTGTGATTCTTTTTAATCTCCTGTGTACATATTTAGAACCATACATACACACTAGCGAGTCTTCATTCAATTAACTGTGTGTGGTAAGAAAGTGTTATTTAAGAGCATTTGCATATTTTCCCTTTTCCAACATTGTAAATGATAACTTAATCATTTCCTTAAGCCCTAGTCAATGTTACTTTACTGGAAAATGTCAGCTGAACATCTGGCAAATAGAAACTACAATGAAAAAGGTACATCACACACAACAAGGATCTGAATTATGAACATGGTAAATGTTCAAGCCTGAATTTTTACCATGCAGATATATACTCCAGGTACTTTTTCCATGTCTAGAGCAAAATTTTAATGGAAGTAATTTCATTTTTAAAGTTACTATGGAGTTGGAACATTTTTGGAGCTGTTACTGTTTTTAATTTTTTGGTAAACAGAAAGGATGAAAAATACCTTATCTGGAAACAGAAACACACAAATTGAAATGTAGAAATCTCCCTCTATTTGTGTGTTCCAAGTGCTTCTTCCACCATGTTTCTTGCAGTGCAACTCTTTTTCCATTAAGGCCAACAGCACATAATGGGAGAGGCAGACCAGCAAGAAACCTCAGGTTTGCCTTTGAGATTTTTTTTTCTCCTGCCTCTATAGAAAACTTTTCATCACAAAGTTCTGTTGGAAGTAGGGCTTTTTCCTGCAGAAAAGCTTCATTCAACGTAGTTTTGTTAGTGCTAACAGCAGTTCATTTAACCCCCGTGAAATAAATCTGAACATAAAAGAGTAAGCATCTGTGAAATCATATTTGCAATTGCTCTAAGCTGTATTGAGTTCACAACATTATTTATGCAGCCTTTTTGTTAATTTAAGGGTATTTTCCAAGTTGCTACCATAAGGCTTCACTTTTAAGTTATTACTGACTTACCCGTTTACATAACCATACATACTCACTAACAAAATCTGATTATTCTCTTTTTCATTATTATATTGTTTTCCTGATGCAATTCCCTTTGAGTTTATATCTTAAATAATCAAGGTTATTTAACAAAAATTAATAATAATAAAATAAATCAACAAACAAGACACCTGTCCATCTTCAGTTGGTTTAATGCTTACTTTAACTTTTACTAAAGAAAACCAAACTAAAACAAGATCTATGCAGAGTGAAGTGCCAGCAACTTCATGTTGAGCATTGATAAGGATCATGGCTGAAAAAATTGTGACTAGAAGAACACACATTCAGAGCAGGAGGCACTGCGATCTGCACAACAACGACGAGCTAATGAGACACAGATGAGGCTGGCTGACCGACAGGAGATGGAGGATGTGCTGGAGGGCACATAGCCCCATCTCCTGATATGCCCAGCTTGGCAAACAAAGGGGAAAAGTTGAGACCCTTTATCATGGCCCAGAGCTTGTCGAACCTTATTGATCTTTTGCAATCACCATTTCCCCCTAGATTTCTGCACAACACAAAGGGAGACCCCTCAACGTGGCCTAGGACTTGTCCAGACTTGTACCTCTTTCACAATCACCACTTCTGGCCCCCCGCCCCCACTCCCTGACTTTCCTCTACTCTGGAAGCTATAAAAAGCTCACCCTGAAACAGCAGGGGAGGGAATACCAGTCTCATCAAGGGAACACCGGTTTCACCAGGGCCTACCAGTCTCACCGAAAGGAATAACAGCTCGGCCTCACCATCAAGAGAATACCAGCACCCTGAAGACCCTGACTCTGAACCAGACGTCGGAGGACGCTGCGTTCCTGACCCCAGCATCCTCGCTGTAGAACACCGAGGCCACGCATCATCGTACAAGTCCTGTCATCCACACTGTAGGGCCGTAAGAGACTGGATCCCCCACTCTTTTCTTTCTTCCTTTCTCTCTGCTCTTTCTTTCTCTCCTTTTTTCTATACCCCCATTTCTTTGCCTCTGCTTCCTTTTATATATATATATATATATATATATATAACTCTCTTTCTCTCTCCCTTATACCTTAGTTTTCTTCCTTCTCTACCACTTTCTTCCTCTCCTTCCCTTTTGAATATAGAAGGATAACACCATCTTTAAGCTCTGCTGTTGATTTCTGGTTAAATTTCATATTATAGCTACTGATGGTTGCCAATAGTAGGACTTTCACTGCTAATGTTTTGGTAAGTTCTGTTATACTTTTGCCAAGTCACCATTCACTGTAACCAATATTCCAACAAGTACTTTTAGTAAAACTCACAATTGAATTGGACCCCGGGGGTGATTGTCTGTCATTCACTTCACATAACCACGCAGAAGTAACCCAGAGTTAACTCACACCTGGTCTCATCTGTTGCGTCAGGGCGCGTGTCACATCTAGAGTTAACTCATCCCTCATCCCATCGGTCTGGGCGGGACACTTCACTATCTTTCAGTGTTCTGGTAATTAATTATTTACCTGTTCTTCACAGGATGTAAGAATAGTGAATGTATTTATAGCATTCCTCTACAAGAAAAAGAAAACTGACTTCTGGGGCATTAAGAAAATCTTCAAATGGCCTTGTTTTTCCTAGTCTAAAAGACATATACGGCTTGCTCTTACGGAAGTTAATAACTCTGTGATAGATAGAGTCAGATTGCCTAACTAACAGCAAATAAACCCTTATTGGGGGGTTGCAATAAGATTATTAATACCGATATTAATTGTATGAACAAATACAATAAGCTACTTGAAAGATTAAGGTAAAGAAAAATGAAACATTGATTCAGAAGTGGAGAATAATTACAATAAAAAAAATCTACTTTCTAACCAGTGCTACAACAACTGAATGGCTCTGATGAAACCACTATGTAAAAATCACCAAAATCAGTTACTCAATCTTATTATTATATAATTAGCTGTCATATTATTGTGTGTTACTTTATTCAAAAAAGCTTTTTTCTATTTTGCTCTCGCCATGTAATTTACAAAGCCTATGTGAGTTTTGTGCCAAGCACTGCAAAATGTGAAATACTAGGATAAATAACTTAATGTTAAGTACTAGCTACCTACAGAAGTTGAGATATCATTATGCATTTTTCAAAAGCCAATCTACTCTCTGTTTTTATTCGGATATATTTCCCTAAATAGCTTGACATGTTAAAAGTGCTGACCAATATATTTATTTGTCCTTCTAAACCTCCTTGTATGATATTGCACCCTAAGTTATTATAAATTATATATTATCTGATATCATGGATAAAACAATTTCTTTTATTTAAATTTTGAGCAAGGCCTACAGGAGAAATAAAGGACATTTTTAATTTGCTTATCTCTCCAACCTTTTAAATAATGAATTAGTTAAATTAGCAAGAAGGAGCATATTTGAAACAGTTAGTACAGGCAAAGTTTTATGAGCTGTAATGAGTTTTGCTTTACATTGTAATATTTCTACATCTGTGTCTACTAAATGCGTATAATAAATATGTGCAAAAGAAGTATCTTTTTCATCTTATTTCAACAGCACACCAGTAGTAAAGACAAAATTAAATTTTCATTCAGTGCAGGCTCCAACTTAAAATATGGCTTGTATCTAGACGTGTTTCATATTTACAACTCTAACTGCTCTTACTGTAGTTTGTAACCACAAAGAAAATGGTCTTAAATGGGAATACTACTTATTTGCACTGTTTTTATACAATACCATTTCATAAAATGTTAGCTTTGCAAATAAATCCATAATCACCTTGGCTTTTGATATTGATCATTTTAAAGTGACACATTTTTAAAAATATGATACTTTGCTGAAAGTTTAGCGCTCTTAAAATTAAATCATGACTAATGCTAGCAACAGACTTCTCTTCAAATTACATTAGATTTCATGTTCCCATTTCAAACAAATGCTGGCCTGTGCCTTTAGAATCAAATCAATTATATACATCACTGCTTAGATATGACAGTACTCATAGTCCAATGGAAATGTTGTTGGAGTAGTTTTCTCCATGGAGATTCGTTCACAACATGCTGAGGCATAGAAACATGCAACATGGCTTTTACTCATATTGATACAGGTTTTCTATTTGAAAATGGTTAATATTAAACATTTTGTGTTAGGTTAGCAAAAAATGAAAAAAAAATATGTAATAACAAATGCATGCCTCTGTGATGTTATATTTTTCTAGTTATTTTAAAATTTATTCTATGAGACACAAGAAATACGAACACTAGAAAACCTTAAGAAGTATTTAAGAACAATCATTAAAATAAACAACTGTGACAATCAAAGTGTTTAAAACTTGCTGCTGCAAATTGGGAAAGATCCTTCTTAGGAAAGAAGAGAGATTTCTGGAAAAAAAATATTTTAAAAATTTTTTTTACAATTTTTTAAAATGTAATTCTAAGTACAGGCCTAATCTAACCAGACTAGAAGTAATTTTATGACAACAAACCAAAGTCAGTCTGAGATCTCTTGCATGTATAGTAATTGGTGATAGATTTTTGGTCTCTGTTTCTTGATCTCTGCCATTTATTGTATTTATATCCCACTTTCCTTGCTCTCCTAGAGAGCTCACTAGGAAATGTGTCAAAGAAATCACCTTCAATGTGACAGGTGTGAACACCAAAGGAAAACTAATGAAAAACAACAGCCGTAAGCTGTTTGTGCAAAATAAACCAAATAACTAGTCCAGCTAGTGACAGACATTTGAGTATCCGCCTTTGATAAGTGTACCTTGTTTGATGTTTAGCTCAATTGTTCAATGAATAGTGAAAGGTCATAAACACATTCCTGTTAAGCAGAAGTACTGGAAGGAACCCACCTGAAAGCTTGTCCAGAGCTTTCAGTTCACTCCTAGACCTCAGGTAACAGGAGAGCTCTGGGAGTCAACTGTGATATTCTAAAGGAATAACATACTGACAGACAGGAATTATATTTTGTTTCTGAATATCAACCTTGTGTTGCTGCTGTTAGCTTTTTAGATAAAGTAAAATAACTTTTTAAATACAGTAAGAAAAAGCAGTAGAACAACTACTGCTTGCTACAAAACAAAGCTATCTAGTACTTTAATAGATGATTAAAATATAGATCTTAAGCATACGACCATTATCACATCAGTACACTTTAAATACCACTAAGTGCCATTTTTGCCAACCTCAGGCTCAAAAGTAAGGGAAAGTTAAAAAAATAGCAGTTCTGAAAGTACTTCAACCCCAATATCCTTAGAAGCACCTAAACATTCACAGAATTATGTGATGTCAAGTTTCCTCTTTGAAGTTTCACTCATCCCTACTTCAGATTTATAGAGCATTTCTGTGTAATAAAACACATTCCAAATTAATGTGCTGCTTCCATCACATCTAACACAAAGAAGTGAGTTTCTGAAAGTGCCAAACCTTGGCACTTGTGCCCTTCTCTAAGTATCGTTAGCATAAAAACAACCTGCTAGACAGCTAATAGAGAAGGATCAAGGAAGAAAAGATTAATAAACAAATGTTATTCAATCTAGTATAGAATTAATAGGTATACTTGCAGACATTCAATCTAATTCAATATTACTATGCACTAGAATAAGAGAGTTTCAAAATCATACGCGCAAGCTGTAAAAGAAAATTATGTCATTCTCCAAACTAAAATATATGATACAAGGATCAGATCTAGTGTTGGATACAAAATGGCTGACAGAGGAAATACGTTTAATACAGCAAGCAGGAGCCTATACAGACCAAATGATGAAAGAAGGCAAGCCCAGAGAGGGTGGAAGGGAAGTATGACCTGACCTAACAATGTAAAGATAAACATCAAGAAGCAAAGCATTACAAAAAATACAGAAATGCAGACTTTTTCTGGAAAAAAAAAAATGAGACCCAAACAGTCTTGGTTAACCGTAGCCTTCTTAATTAATATAAGATTCTTATAACATTAAGGTTACCTCATTGTTTCTGAAACTAGAAGCATGATGACTGGCTGGTCACGTGGTGACTCTGGATCTCAGTACCTCACAGCAATCCAAAATAGCTGTTAGCTCACACTGGAAGGATTCACTCACTTGTTTCCTTCTCAAGGATCAAGAAAGCTTGCGTATCTGGTGTGGCAGCCTAGCATGAGCTGAGCAATGTTTAAACCTTGCTGACTCTCAGGCGACTCCCTTTTCACTACCTGCTAATGGCAACACTTGCCAACCTGCAGAGAACCTTCCAGAGAGACTGGTGGGGAGCACCTGCACAGCAGCAGCCAAGGGAATTTGAGCCAATCACAACTGGGTATTCCTTCTCTGATCCTATGACTAATAGGAGCTTCAGGGCTCTAATGGTGGCAGGGAGTGCTGCCCTGGATAGCTCCACTTCCACTTCTGCGCCATATTGCCTTTCTCCACCTCCAACACTGCAGGGCAAGAACATTGTGTGAGGAACTCACCCTGACCCACCTGCCTTCTCTCTCAGGCTCTCCCATCTTCCCCACCACAGGCAGAAAGGTGAGTCATTTGTTAACATTAAATGTGCTTCTGCGACTAAAAGTGCTTTCACACCTGAGCCCAGCTAGTTCTCAGCCTGTCAGTTTGGTCTCAAATAGCATCATTTGGCTCAAAGTCTGTGAGTGATGAGTGCTCCTGTCATCAGGAGCTCAGGCTGGTGCCTGGTAGCAGCCCTCAGCCAATGCACAGTAGTTATCTTACAGGGTACATTTTCAAATAAAATATGTGATGCTAGCGTTAGGCTATGAGCATGCAAATGAAGATGCAAAGCTCAGAGCATAAACCAGTAGGAAATCACATAGCTGTGCCAACACAGAGGTAAACAAAGCATGCATTGGAAGTCAGGTGTTTGAAAGAATGAGAATATGGATATATATTCACATGGGGCTGAATTTGCATATCTTGGGGCTTGACTGTGCTGGTTTTCAGAGCTGTGTCATCATTCTTTTATTTTTTTAATTAACCAACATGATCAGTTGTTTCAAATCTGGTGGAAACTCTCCCATATACTTAGGTCATATAGCTAGATAGTTGCTAATGTCCGGGTAGAACTCACTGTGCATGTTTTTATGAGAAAGTTCAGCACCTTTATTGTCAAGATTTTTGTCGTTGCAAGTCCAGTGTCGTTGGAAGACCAGTGGGTGCCTGGAGCTGGATAGCTCGTGTTCCCCAAAAGGGAAATTCCAGTGTCCCCAGATTCTGAGTCACTAAATGCAGTGCAATTTTTTAGAATTTATCCCAGGACAAAAAGTAACACAAAAGTGCAAATGTTTGTATTTAATATGTGTTCTCTATATTGGAAGTTAAACCTTGGTGGACTTATCCTTGTTTTTTCTTCACTCACAGTCTTGCGTTACCAAAACTAAGAGTACATGGCTATCTGGTAAAGAAGACCTGAAGTTCATTAATACACTAAGAACTTGAAGGAGTCTGTTTGGCAGTGTGACCTAGTAATAGCTGCATTCATAAGTAAAATGTTCATAGCAGTTTCTGATTGCAAGAGAATTTCAGTAACTAATGTTTTATGTCCTCAGAGTGGCTTGTTATAGGAATCAATACTTTCTGGGAAAGGCACAAATTGTGTCCAACAGTCTAATTCTTTTGTTATATAACGTGACTTATAAATAAGTCACAAAAAGTCAAATACAAGTACTCTTTTGAAAACCAAATTATTTAACTGAAAAATCAATGAGAGCTTACTTTTCAGGCTTCTTCTAAAAATCACATGTCAATTAAAATATGAATAAAGAGGAAGTAGAACAGGACACAAAAGTTAGTACGGAGATACATTTTAATTAGCTAAGGTTTGTCACATTTTAAAATATGCCATTTATTAGAAGGAAGAAAAAAAGAAAAAAGAAAACTAGACGCAGGCCAGATAAACTGAGCAATAGCATCATGACCAACCCCCATAATTTTTAAAAACTTTTTCCTGTCTCATGTTTTTCCTCTTATCTTTTGAATATGTTTGTCTTACTATCTTGAAAATCAGCAGCTCCAGACTTTAATAATGTGTCTATATTTTCCTGAAAAATCAAAGTTAATTCTAGATTTATTAACATATTAAAGGACTATTAAGCAGGGATTTCACAGAATCACACAGAATCAGAGAATATAAGGGACTGGAAGGGACCTCAAGAGATCATCTAGTCCAATCCTCTCGCCTGAGCAGGAAGACCTAGATGAGGCTACACAGGAATGTGTCCAGGTGGATTTTGAATGTCTCCAGAGTAGGAGACTCCACAACCTCCCTGGGCAGCCTGTTCCAGTGCTCTGTTACCCTCGCTGTGAAGAAATTTCTTCTAAATATAAGTGGAACCTCTTGTGTTCTAGTTTGAACCCATTACCCCTTGTCCTGCAATTGGTTGTCACCAAGAAGAGCCTGGCTCCATCCTCATGACACTCACTCTTTATATATTTGTAAACATTAATGAGGTCACCACATCCACCTCTCTGCCATCATCTATCCACCTGGTTATACCTTCATAAAAGGCTATGAGGTTGGTCAAGCACGACTTCTCCTTGGTGAAGCAGTGTTGACTGCCCCTAATGACCCCCTTATCCTTGATATGCCTTGAGATGGCACCAAGGATATGTTGTTCCATCACTTTCCCAGGAATGGAGATGAGTCTGACTGGTCTATAGTTACCCAGGTCCTCCTTCTTGCCCTTTTTGAAGACTGGAGTGACATTTGCTTTCCTCCAGTCCTCAGGCACCTCTGCCGTTTCCCAACACTTGGCAAAGATGATGGAAGGTGGTCCAGCAATGACCTCAGCCAGCTCCCTCAGCACCCATGGGTGCATCCCATCTGGACTCATGGATTTATGGATGTCCAGATTGCTTAATTGCTCCCTAACCCAGTCCTTATCAACTAAGGCAAACTCCTCCATTGTCCTGCCTTCCTCTGGGGCCTCAGCGGTACAGGGCTCCTCAGGACAGCCTCTGGCAGTGTAGACAAAGACAAAGAAGGCATTCATTAACTCTGGCTTCTCTGGATCATCTGCCACCAGGGCACCCACCCTATTCATCAGTGGGCCTACATTGCCTCTGCCATGTATCTGAAAAAGCTCTTTCTGTTGTCCTTGACCCCTCTCACCAGCTGTAATTCTAAGGAGGCCTTAGCTTTCCTAGTTGTTTTTCTACATCCTCTGACAACAGCCTTATATTCTTCCCAAGTGTCCAGCCCCTCCTTCCATGATCTGTAAACTCTCCTCTTCCACTTGAGCTCACCCAGCAGTTCCCTGTTTAACCATGCAGGTCTCCTGACTCCCTTCCTTGACTTCCTACGTGTTGTGATGCTTGGTAGAAGCAATCCCTGAATGCCACCCAGCTATCTTGGGCCCCTTTTCCTTCAAGCAGCCTTGCCCATGGGATTTCCCCTAACAATTGCTTGAAAAGGCCAAAGTTTGCCCTGCTGAAGTCCAGGGTTGCAATTCTGCTTGCTATTCTGTTCCAGCCACAAGAGATCCTGAACTCCACAAATTCATGGTTGCTGCAACCAAGGCAACCCTCAGCCTTTACTGCTTCAACCAGACCTTCCTTGTTAGTGAGGATAAGGTCCAGCAGTGCACCTCTCCTAGTTGGCTCCTCCACCATTTGCATCAGAAAGCTATCCTGCATCCTCCAGTTATGCACTGGAGGAACCTCCTAGACTGTGGCTGGCTGGTAGAGTAGTCCTTCCAGCAAACATCAGGGGAGTTAAAATTCCCCACCACAACCAGGGCCTGTGATGGTGAGGCCCCTCTCAGTTGCCTATAGAAGGCCTCATCAACTTCCTCACCCTGATGGTGGCCTGTAATAGACACCCACAACAGTATCACCGCTGCCAGCCTGCCCCTTAATTCTCACCCATAGACTCTCAAGTCGATACTCGTCTCTGCCTGGACAATACTCAATACATTGTAGTTGCTCTCTCACATAAAGAGCAACTCCACCACCATGCCTGGCTGTTCTGTCTTTTCTGAAAAGGACATAGCCATCCACGACCACATTCCAGTCCTGTGAGCTGTCCCACCATGTCTCTGTAATTGCCACCAGATCATAATCTCCTGCCCGAACACAGGTTTCTAACTCCTCCTGCTTATTCCCCATGCTGCGCGCATTGGTGTACAGGCATTTCGGGGAGCGAGCTGAGCACACCGATTTCACCCTAGGGGTATGGGAGGTCTCCCAGTCTTCATCAATTCTAGAGTACTGCCCCACTGACGCAAGCCCAGCCACAACCCCACCCCCCTTCGAGTCTATTTTAAAGCTCTCCAAATGAGCCCTGCTAATTCCTGTCCCAGCATCCTCTTGCCCCAGCGAGATAAACCTTTCTCACGTATCACTGTCCGCACTAGTGTCTTATAAAAACAACTGTTATCAAAGAATCCAAAGCCCTGCCTGTAGCACCAGTCTTGTAGCCAATCATTTATGAACTGAATTTTTCTATTCCCTCCCACATCATCAGCCAAAAATGGAAGGAGGGAAGAGAAAATCACTTGAGCTCCAGACTCTTTCACCATCCATGCCAAGGCCTTGAAATCTTTCTTCATTCCCCTCAGATTGCGGGGTGCAACTTCCTCCCCATCTCTCTGGAGGATCAGCAGTGGGTAGTGGTCTGTTGGGTGCACCAGGTTTGGGAGCGTCCTGGTGATATCCCTGATCCTGGCTCCAGGTAGACTGCACACTTCCCTGTGATGAGGGTCAGCTCTGCATATGGCACCGTCTATCCCTCTCAGAAGGGAATTGCCTACTACAATTACGCTTCTTTATTTCTTATCAGAGGCAGTCTTGAGGCATGGAGTCAATTGCCTCTTTCTACGTGACTCTGTAGACAGGCCTTGCACCACATCCTCACTTACCTCTTCAAGATCCAGGTCCTCAAACTTATTATGGGGGGGCACCTGGGGAAGCAAAGCAGGTAGGGAGGGGGGGTTGCCCACGGCACCAAACTGTAACTCACTTCCAACACTCATCATCTTTTTGGTTCCCTACCTCTGCCCAACAGCAGCAGGGCAGGGTCTGTCTCGGGTCTTCCCCCTCTGCCTAACAGGGCAGGGGGTCCGTCACCTTTTGGGGGGTATCCCCCTGGGACCTCTCTGAGTGGCACGCCAGGGCGTTACTCCACCAACTGATCTCCTTTTCACACTCCTCGAGGGACTTCAGTGGCTCGACCTCCTCCTTAAGTTTTGCAACCATGCTGAGCAGATCTTGCACCTGCTCACACCTCACACAGGTGGAATGCTAGCTGTCCTCCCCTGGCAGCAGCAGGCTCTGGCACTCCCTGCAGCCGGAAACCTGAACAGCCATGGTTCCATTACAAAATATTTCTACACATAAGAAAAAAGGGAATAAAAGTATTCTTAGAATAAAATCCTAGCTTAATAGTTTAACTTTAAATGTTGAGAACTGTCTTCCTCTCTCTGTTTTCCTAACACACAGTTTAAAAAGTTTAGTAGTATTTAGGATGAAGTGATTAAACCATCAATAATTTGTGCTGCAATTAGACTACGCTGTGACCTTAGGGAAGTTATGCTTCCAGAAATTATGACTTTGGATTTTTATGATTCTATCTATATTTGGTGTGGTAGAGGTTAACAGCTCTTTACCTGTTAGCTTATATTTCATATGAGCAAAAGAAAAGGCTTTTCACTCTGATAGCAGCAAATTTAAAGACTTTCATTCTAATCTTGTAAGGCTGTAAAAATATTTAATCTTAGCCATAAATTTTTTCTGTCTCATTCCCACTCCCTGGAAGAGCTCAATCTTATTAAGGGCAATCTTTTGCAATTTGCATGTTGTAGGCCTTCTTGGAGTTTGTCTCTTATTACTCTGAAGAAGTTCTATTTCTGAATATTGAGGATGCTTGCTTACAGGACTTTAGGTGGCACCACACCTTTTAATGGTATTGCAAGCACCGTACCCACTACCAATTTTTATTAAATTTCTTACAATTTATGATGCTGGTGCATGGCTAGGGCTCTTCTTAATTCTTGGCATTTCAGTAGCATATTGATGAGACAGGAAATGTCATCAATAAGCCACAAAAATATTATTTGAGTCTGAAATTTGTCTAGAAATGTGATAAATTACATTTCTTCTTTTCCTACCTGAGTCATCATTGAGTCACTGACTCTCTTTTTGTGATCCCTCTTTCTCTCTTCAGCACTGAAGGTACATCCTTCTCATGGAATCTCACTCAGGCCCTGGCAGAAACTGTTTGAAGGTGTGAATTTGTGCAGCCATTGAACCTAACAGGGCAATAGTGAGAGATATTATAAGCCAATAGAAAAAAAAACAATAAAAAGGAAAAAAAAAGACTGAAATCCAAAACTAGTAGCAATGTGAGGAGATCGTGGTTGACCCTGGAGGAATGTACTGATTTAGGGAGCTTTAAGTGGGGAGACACAGCAGCTAAATAATATAGGAAAGTCAGATTGGGAACCGAAGATTCAGAGCAATGAGAGCAGGAAAGGATATAACCATTGACTAAGACATCTTTATTAGAATTTGTATTAATAGAACTTTTGCAAATCTGATTTTGATCATCCTGCATTAATAGGTCAAATTGTGAAACGAGGGATGCTGTGGAGAAATGAGGTTTCTGCAGATTGGAAGAAAAAGCCTGTGAAAGCACTATGAGATCAAGATTATACTAACCAATATCAGAGTCCTCCTTCTACAAACGTTTGGTATGCATTGCTTGCTGAAACTCGTTCCACTCATTTGGAACTATATAGTTTCAAAATGATGTTTTAAACCAGAGGAAGAATGGAGCAGAGTGGGCATTTTTCACATACAGCATAGTTTTTCTTAAAATATTTTATCAAGGATATTGAGGTATAACAGACACTTTTCTGTCACCTAAAATATATATGTATTTCAAATTATTTTTACTTCATGTTTTCTTCTCTTTTCTCATGTTGAGGATTTGGCCATTTTTCTGCAGACATTTCTGAAGCATCCCATTTCTGGTGCTGAAACACCCCACTAGGAAAAAACTCTCCACAGAAAGTGTTGTGAGGCATTGGAACAGACTGCCTAGGGAAGTGGTGGAGTCACCATCCCTGGAGGTGTTTAAAAAGCATTTAGAAGAGTTTCTTAGGGACATGGTTTAGTACAAGAGTTAGTTTATGGTTGGACACGATGATCATGAGGGTCTCTTCCAACTGAAATGATTCTATGATTCTATATATCTCTCTAAATTCTGTGTTTGTATATATCACTCCAATTATGTGCCAAGAGAAAAGTAAAACTGTAAGTTGATGCAATAACATATGATTTAGTTTAACTTTTTATATTAAATCAATATTATAATGGGTATCTTTTTTTTTTTTTTCTTTTTAACAGAAAACTTCAGGATTTTCTTTTAAAAAGTGTAATGTGAATGTGTAAAGATGAGACAGATGCTTAATATATCAAGGACCAATTATTTTATACTGCTGACCCATACTTTAGGTCGAGCTCTCTAAAAAGGGAAGCATATATCTGGGACACTGTAGTAGGAAAATGTAAGAATTTTTTCTTGGTTTTCACTTGCTGGCAAGATGGAGTCAATTTACTCCAGCATGGAAAGTGTATAGCTTACTTTCCCATTAGTAGCAACTCACTCTCCAGCATAGGCATAAAGAAGGATGTGATAGGCTGTTGTAGTCATAAATTGAAAGAGTTACTGTTGCAAAATTTTATACCAAAAGCTAAAAGTAAGAGTTAGAGGGGTTGAAATTCAAGACTGAAACTTAGTGGGAAAAAAAACTGGACCAGCTTTTCTGAATCGAATGTTTTAAAAAGTAAGTGGATAGAATCATAGAATCATTTTGGTTGGAAGACACCCTCAGGATCACTGAGTCCAACCATAACCTAACTCTAGCACTAAATCATGTCCCTAAGAACCTCATCCACACATCTTTTAAAAACTTCCAGGGAGAGTGACTCCACTTTTTCCCTAGGCAGCCTGTTCCAGTGCTTCACAACCCTTTCTGTGAAGAATTTTGGGACAAGAGACCAACACCCTCCACACTACAACCTCCTTTCAGGTAGTTGTAGAGGGCAAGAAGCTGTCACCTCAGCCTCCTTTTCTCCAGGTTAAATAGCCCCAGCTCCCTCAACCGCTCCTCATAGTTGCAATATTGTGTTAAATAGAAATGTAAATAAGTTATTTTTCTTTATAAAGATCAAGAAAATAAAATGCTGAACATTGAAAGCTATTTTAAAAATAAAAATCATTTCAAGAATTGCTCCTGTTCTTTTTGTAATTTGCATAATCTGCATAAAATCTTCTGAAAGATAAAACAGCAGAAGAAAACAAAGAAGAGCTCTGTAACATTCTGTACATTGAGAAATCATGAGATAAGGAAGTGCACCAGAGCATCTTGCTGTTTTGGTATTTCATGAAACATGCATACTGTGAGCAAGATTAAAGAATATTTGTTTACTGATATGTATGGAAAAAGACAGCATAAGCACTATTCTGGATTAGTTGCTGCCATTGTACTCAATAATAGATGAGGAAGGAGGTCTCAATTTTATAAGGCAAACAGGATGGTGCTTATTTAGAATACAAACTCTCAATTCATAACGATATATCTCTTCATTTAAAAATTAACATGAGAAACAGACTGGGATCTTTATATAAAATTATGCAATCTTAACTTTTTTAAATTAAAAAAAAAATCATAATTAGCATTTTGTTAGTGGGCAATTAAAGAATAAAAAAAAAAGTAACTCTACACATACATATACACATGCAGAATCTTTATAGGAGACAATGACTTTGTGCTCATGTTTAATTGTTCCAGAAATATATCAAGCTTCCTTCTGTGTACTGTTTTCTTCATGAAGAGCATAGATATGTTTAGAAGGAAGAAAGATCATTTGCCATCTATTAATAAATGCCTAAATAGCCAAATGGAATGAACTGGCATTATAGAGGTCAGTACAGAACTGAAGTTTAAAGATTCGATAGGAGTGTATTAGGGCTATACGTCCAAAACAGGAACTAATCTAGAAGTGGAGTCAAGAAGTGTTAAAATTGCCAGGGACAGGGTGAAAGAGGAGATGATTTATCTGTTTGTTTGTTTGTTTGTTTTTTGTTTTGTTGGTATTTTGTTTGTTTTGTTTTGTTTTGCTTTGTTTTGTTTAAACCCACTTTTTCTGAATCTGCCACTTGTACCATGCAGAACAGTTGGGAATAGAGACTCCAGAAATTCCTGCGGAAGTGGTGGTTTCCTTAGTTCACTTCTTGATTCATTTTTCATAATGCTGAAAGCTTCAGTTGCTCTTTTAGTTTCTCCACAGACTTTTTTTTGCCAAAGAGATATTTGTAATTGCTAAAAGATCTCACTAAAAATCTTGTGTCTTTCACACAGTTCCTTTCCTTCCCCTCGGTCAGCTACAAGTTCCACAGAACAACCTCGCAATAATTATTTAACTCCCTTAATGAAATGCATACAAATAGCAATAGAAATAGTGTGTTTTTTTTAACAGACAAAGATTTAGTGGAGAAAACCTGACAGTCTGGAAGGTAGGAATTGTAAATCATTTGGGAATACAGCCAAAACCAACAGAGGTAGTATAAATCTGGGAACTTGGAAGATACAGGTGTACATAATGAAGGCTGAAGAGGAAGGAAGGGTCTACTGTAAGAAAGTGTATTTATCCTACTGTTCATAAATATTATTACTAAAGAAATTGTCATATTTAAAGTATGTGAAAACAGCATCTCAATTACTGTTCATTCCTCAAGCATGAAACAGCTATTAAAATATGACTAAAAAGCATATGTCCACAGCCAGAGGAGACTGAGAATGTTGCCTAGGCAATAAAATCACTTTAATTTGGGGAAAATTAAAATTCCAGACCCTTTAATGTGCCTTTTGTGCCTTTCTCCTGTGTACACATATGCAGAATGTACATTATTGTTCTTCATAGCACCAGGACTTGTCCCTGCAAATGCTTTCCAGGCTTGGACTTCTTTAGTACTCATTTAGTGACAGTCATCCCAGATGGACAGCTAACTAGCAAGTGGCTTATATTTTGTATTATATTTTGTTATGCTGTGAAGAACACAAAAAGACAAAAAAGACCAAAAAGAAAAAAACAAAAAAAGAGCAATATTTGAAACTGTGTATTTCTTACATTATATACACATGTTAGGACTAAGCTGTTTTTAAGATTAACATTTCTCAGCTGATTTTTAGAACCACTTCGTATATTCTATTAGTGTCTTCAAACATGAAAATCAGAAATAATCTTATAAAATGAATCTTACATGACAAATTGCTAACAGTTTTTCAGATACTAAATTTGTTCTACAAAGACCTTAAAGTGTAGATACTTGTTACAAAGGACATTTCAGACATAACATAGCAAGAATATACATGAGACCAGGGAAGTATATAGTATCAGTAGGTATAAGAGTTATTAATTTTAGGAATACCTCATACAGTTGTAGTGTAATTAAGGTAGAGTAATATTCATAAACTGCAAAAACCCAGACTAGTTTAAAACTTTTGCAGTCTTACATCAATGGTATTTTCTTTGTTTTTCCTTGATTATTGATATAGCTCTGTGATTGCATTTGAGTGAAAAAGCAAGGTTCTTGAACAGTACTCAGCACCATATGCATCAAGAAACATGTGTCAAGAAACAAAATATCTTTGTCCTTAGTACTCAGAATCAGGGAACTGGAAATACGCCCTTAGTAGGTTTCTATTTCATATCACTAACTGAACTACATCAAGATAGATATGACACTGAGATATAAGTCAAGATTGTCACACAGTAAAGCTACATAAAGCATCTACTTATTCACCTTTAAAAACCCCCCAAAATTACTTTTGTTGATATCTGTCAGTGCAGTGCTAACTAGCTGGTTCCTGCATTATTAAATTAAGTTCTATATTATACCTCTGCCAACAGGAAGATTATCAGTAACAACTGTCTAAACTTAGTCTCCTTGCTGTGATGTCTTTTAGGGCTTGGGACAATACGCAGAATTTTTTGGAAGCATGAATGCTGAGCTTCATTTAACTATTATGACATGCACTGTTATGGACTGGTAAGAGTTAAACTATTTCAATCACTTGGCACATTTTGTCTGGCTCTGTTAAATGGACCACTGAATTTCTAGTGGGCACAAAACCAGATAAACATATGGAGAACATTTATAGGCAATCAGTACACATACACATAATTTGAGTATCTCAGCTGACTAATGAGGGACAGACTTAAAGCCAGAGATTTCCAAGATGTTGTCAATACTGAGATCACAAACTGCTGTTTCAGAAGACTTGTCCTTTATAAATATATTGGCCCAAGTAGCTTAAAAGCAACCATGTGTTCATATTCCTGTCAGAGTTCATAAGGTTCAGAGTCATTAGTGTTTTATTTTAGATCAGAACTATGCTTTTGATGTTAATTTCTCAATTGTCCTCACTTAACTGTGCTTTGCCTCACCTCACACAGTGGTCTCAGTGCACACAAACCTAATTACTTTTGAAAGAAACTGAACCAGAAGATGTGCTTCAGGAGTGCTCTTAGTGCTCTCCAGCCAGTAATGAGTGTTTAGTCCACAGGACTACATACACTATGCTAGAACGAGTCCAAAATAGCAAGTCCCTGCCCCAAAACATGTACACTGTTTGCAGCCAGGCCTCAGCTCCAGTTGTTTCATTCTTCTTCTCCTATATAGCTACATTTAGGAAGGTCCATTTACAGACTATTTTTTGTTTAAGTAAGAAAAGCAAAAAAATGTGATCTAAAGTCATCTGTAATGTGTAAAAGTCTGATCCTGTTCTGGCACAAGTCAATCTTAAATGTTTTTTACTCTAAGACTGAACCAGAAGAACCTGAACTTCCTATCCTTCTATACTCATTTATACTCAAGTGAAGTGGTTGTTAAATAAATTACTACTGCATTTTCGTATGGGCATAATTTAGTGTCACATTCTGTCAATATAATTTTCTCCACCTAAATGATTTGTACAGGTGTGAACCACCTTTTGATCAATTCTTAATGTATAGTATTTCTGCAATGCAATTCTAGGGCTCTATTATGTGAGGTTTTTTTTTCTGTACCTTTACACAATTCTCATATAAATTTATATCACTGTAGTGAAAGGTATATATTAAACTATAAGTGGCTTGGATCAGATACAGGAATCAGGGGTCTTTATTACAAAATCATAAAACAGTAGACACTGGAAGGGACCTCCCCCATTCACAGGGGGTCACCTACAGCAGGCTGTTCAGAATCATGTCCAGTTGGGTTTTTGATATCTCCAAGGATGGATACTTCACATCTGGCCAACCTGTTCCAGTGTCCAATCCCTGTTACAGTAAAAAGATTTTCCTTACATTTAAATGGACTTGTCAGTATTCCAGTTTATGCCCTTTGCTTCTTTGACTGGGCACCACTGTGTGCTGACAAGAGTCCAGCTCTGTCTTATTTACTTGCTGATGTGCTGCATGTGTTAATATACGGGTACTTCAGATTGGCACCCAGTTGTGTGCATTTCTCAGAATGGTGCAATTATGCTGTCCTGTTGGCACTTCCTTATTTTTGTGCACAGACTGAGGTGGGCCCTCTGCACCCCTAGCCTGTTGATGAGGAAGTCTATCTTGTCTATTTTGCCTGCATCCTTTGCTTGAAAACCTAGTCCACCACATCTTCACCTGATTTTGGTTGGCAAACTTGTTGGCAAAGATACTGTTGTCCCATTTGATCAACTGGATCCCATGTCTTCTTAGCCTCAATCCTGAGAAAGGATCTCATGGTCCTAAAAGATGGAACCCTGTTTTCAACATCAGGTACATGACCAGTTGTTGACCAACAGGATTTATGCACAACTCCTCAAGCCCTTTCTCTCACTGGTGGAATCAGGGAGAAAACCATCAGGGCACCTCATCTGCTACCAGAGCAGTTAACCTGTTCTATATATTCATTAAATTAAAAAATCCAATAAAATTCATTAATTATTTCCAAGTTTCTTTTACGTCTTGGTTTCACCTCCAGGGGAGTTCAGAAGAAATTCCCTAATATGTTCTTTTATTGTTTCTACTAGATGAAGTCCAGTAATTTCTTAATAATAATACTTAAAAAAACCAACCTACGAACCAACCAACCAACCAAACCACCAAACATAGAATTAATGGGTATTTCCCTAATTAGAAGAACCATTTGGAAAAATGGGAGAAAACATAGGTGGAATGTGGAAAAGTATTTTATGTTTCTTCTTGTATCTCAGTCATTCATGTTCCTCTCCAGACACTCCATGGTTCCCAGGAGCAAGTGTGAATGAGTGAAAATTAAACATGAAGTTTAGTATTCAACCCAGGGCAATTGCAGTGCTATTTATACTGTAGACTACATTATATATGTATATATAAAGAGAATGGACATTAAAAATTATGGGATTTTAAATCTCACTGTCATATCAAGCAGTTTTGCTATTTGACTGGAAGAGAGAGGCAGCAGCAGCAATTAAATAACTTTTTCCAGTTGTCATTGACAGAATAGAGACATCTGCATTATTCTTATGGGATTTCTTTCTGTATTGGTGAAATCTCATCTTGGCAGGATGTTACTCAGCAGATGATGACAAGAAATTGTAAGAGCAAAAGTATGCAGTATTATATATGGAGCACTAGTGACAAGAATAAAATTTTATCTTTACTTTTTGCATTAAAAATATCTGCATTTATTTCAGTGAGGTAGTGCTTATGTTAAAAAAACAAGAAGCAGGTTCATGATACACAGATGTTGTAAGTAATAAGTAACTGGCAAAACTAGAAGTTAAGTCATGGACTATAGATGAAATGACACAATTGTAAACCATTCAGAAAGAATTCTTAAAACACAAATAGTTTAAAAGCACAAACATGCAACTTAAAATCTCCTGTGAGTGACAAGAGAAAAAAGCAACCTGAGACTGTGAAATTAACAAGTAAGGGTTTTTTCAATTATTTTTGAGTTAATTTGTTTGTTTTACAAACTTCTGGGATCTGTCGCAGGCACAAGTTCTTTATCCAACTGCTGACCCATTGGATTAGTGAATCACACATTGGTAGAACTTAAACCTGCTGTAAGAGTGAAAATAGATTAAAACCATTATGATTTATGACAAAGTCTTTACAATCTGACTGCTTGGTGCTAATGCTTGACGTTTAAGAACCTGGTATGAAAATAATATTTTTGCACAAAACAAAAAACATTTTACTGTATTACTTGGATGAACAATAGTAGCTTAACAACTTACTATTCAGACATGTTAATTTTGACATAAAATACCAGTAGTTACTGTGAGGGAAACTGGAATTGTGGAAAGTTAAATGCATTTTTATAATTCTGTGCCTCAGAACATGGGAGGTGCTTCTCAGAAATAAATGAAAAAGCATTGTGTCCTCTTGTGCTGGGAGCTTCTAAGCACAAAATCGGAGAAGTGGAACCAGGAATCAATTATTAGCTAGTTATATGCATATTCATTAGTAACCAGAACACAGCCAGCCTATTTTATTTGTTAAAAATGCTTAGGCAACAAGATGTCCCAGGCCATTTGATGTTAAAGCTAGGGAACAAGCTCTGACATTATCCAATTTACTATCTTAGAAGTAGCCAATGAGTCTACATTAAGATGGTGAAGTTTTTGTTTCAAGTAATCCATTTTACCTGTAAACATTCTTCTGTACAAGTGAACCTGGAAAAGAGTACTGGACTGAAATATGAGGAAAGTGATGTCTGACTAGAATAGAATTAATCTAGGAGAAAACACAGTTTATTGAGACATTCAGGGAATTTGTGTCTGGTGTTGAAGCTGTACTAAAACAAACAAAATATGGCATTTATGCAATATATCAAGTCTTTTCATTAGTATAATCAGATTCAGAAATTATTCAAAATGTTAACAGACACCTCTTAAAAGGTTGGTTTGGCTTTGTTTAGGTTTAATTTGTTTTTATCTCTGTAGCCCTTACACTGAACCACTAAATGTCAATAGAAAACAGGTACTGAAGCAGAACTTGAACTGATAAGGGAGAGTAATTAGGAAATAGTATGAGGCTTTCACCATTATTTTGAAAGGTAATTTTGAGCAAGAGTTTTGATTTCAGTCAAACTCTAATATGATGTAATGTCTTATTTTCACAACTTCCTCCTAATCCTACTGAAATCAGTTACTATGTTTACTCACTGAATGAATGTAATGTTTTCCCAGTGCTATCAGAGTAAATTATTTTGCAAAAAAAATAGCTATTATAAATTAATATTGAAAATTACATTTTCTGGGCAGTGTATCAGCATATTCAGGTCTTTATGTTATCCAAATAAAATACAGTATATACAACCAGAGTATATATTTGGTTTGAAAAGCTCTCTGAAAGAGCATAGATTAAATACAAAGATAAGAACAACTGGCTTTTATGACAAGTAACTCAGTCTTAATTGTAGTCTAGAACCTGATAAATTGTCAGGGCTCTTCCTCAGCTAACTCTTTCCCATTTTCATAAGAAAAACAGGCTAAGGAACAAATAATAATGAATAAAAAAATACATAATACTGCAAAATATGGACTAATTTAAAGCTATTTAAAGGGACATCTTCTTTGCTTTTTTTGAGATATATATGCTAAAATACAAAATTTGCCTAACAGGACTTGGTTATGGTCCCTATTAGTTAATTTTTTAAAAAATCTGTTTTCTTTATTACATATGGATATTTTTGCTTATGTGGTACTGCAAGTTAGCACAAATACTATTTCAAGGTTTCCATCTGACCTTTTTGTTATTTGCTCTTGTTTACTGTCATGTTACTGTTACTCATTGCTGAGCTTGCTATAGAATATACGATCATCACTGAATCTAATACATTAGAAGAATATTATTTAAGGAATCAAAGGAAATTTATCGCAGTGCTCATCTTGAAAGCCTACGGAATCTTTTTGTTCAGTCTAGCTGAGAGAAATAAATTTACAGATTGAAGATAAGCAAGAAATCATCACTGCTCTTTGTAGAAAAAAAGCTTTTAGCAGAAATTGATTTCATGAGGTAGATTTCAGACTCACACAGTTTTTCAGCAATTGCATGGCTTAAATCTAAGCATTATTTTGGACACTTGAAGGTACATGCTGTACATGTTTTACTCCAAAAAACAATATTTCTAGTAAAACAATATTTCTAGTAAAACAATGTTTCTAGACTGGCTGGCTGACATAATTTCCTTTGTAGCAATATCAGTGGTAAAATGCGTGTTGGCAAACGTATATATATATTTATATATATATATATATATAATCGTGACACACATCTCCTAAAATCTCTGTGGCATAAAATTTATGTAAATTCTGTAAGTTTAAAGGCAAATAATATATAATATAATGTAAGTAGGCTGGATAAATTGTGCTATATTTTCATGAAACTTCAAATGAATATGGCTGTGCCTACACTAGAAATCAGCAATAGCAATGAATATCTGAAAAAAGTTGGCACGGAAGACTCAACATACACACCAGCTGGGTTCTGAGGGGTTTACTTTAAAATTGATTTTTCTAAACTCATGCATGGAAAATCAGTGATTGGAGCCCATTATAAGCATGTGTGAAGAGCATTTTCTGATTCAGTTTAATCCAAGGGAAACCCTGTTCACATCATCCGAGTCTTCTCCACAATGCAAATGATATGCAGTAGGTGAGTATTGCTGGGAGAGTTGCTTCAGAAGTGTCCTTGTAATATAAACTAAAACGCCAGTGTAAATACATCCTGCAAGACACTTTAAAGTATTTGGACTCTTTTTCTTGTTAATTCTTACTCTTGTCTTACAAGATGGAAACAAGTAGAAATCATTTGTTTCAAAGAAAAATCTGTTTAGTAAGACTGTAGCACAGAAGGAAGAAGGAAAAAAGTTGTTCATATGGCAATTTGGTGCAAGAAAACTGAACTAGTCTCAAATTAGCTAAGGTTGAATCCACCATGTATGAATGAAATTCAGAACTGTGAGCAAGAACTTTTCCCAATGAAGCAATCAAGCTGGATTTGCATTTGTTCTACATTAGTGAGCTAAAGCAGAGAGCTACTAAATAGTTTTCCCAGTGTTAAAAAAGCCACTTCAGAAGCCTGTTAAGCTAATCTGAGCAGTTGTGTTTCCAGAATCTCTCTTGTGATCACACCTTTTCAGGAACAAACATTATCTCTAGCCTGAGACCTTTGGAATGTTAGGTCTAATTAAAGCAGTTTCTTTGCTTTAAATTTAAAGCAATTTTCTGTGCTAAAAGGTGAGATAGAGTTGTGTGACTTAGACAGTGATTAGTGTCCATGTGGAAAGTATTACTTATGAGAAATATTCCAGAATATTTTATTTTGATATGATAGAAAACCCTTTTCTTCATGTGCATCAATCAATATGCTAGGCACCTTGACATGTTTTTATCACAGTCTAGACTTTGTAACATTCAAATAATCAGTTAATTGACTACATATGAGACTTACCTCTCATAAAATCCTAAAGTTATCTGATGCTTATGGCCCTCCCTCCAAAACCTGTTTTACAGACTGTGTGGTACATGACTAACTTTGGGTGCTTTTTATCAGTTAAGGAGAACTTACAGAGCCTGAAACTGTGAGAAATAAATTTCCAGCTGACGTCATAGCTTTTTGTAACAAAAGAGACACTGTGCTGTGTGGATAGAGTGAAACTACAAGGATATGTAACAATGAGAGAATCTAATCTACTTGGCTGTCAACACTGAACACCACAAGGTCTTTCTAGTTTATATGTATTAATTTAAGTTTGCATGAACAGACTATGAAAATTCTGGATAACTGGACACGACAAATTATATTTCTTAATCAATAGATTATCACATTATTTGCTGTTGAAACAGGTTAAATGTATAGACATTTATTTTATTTTAGTTTAGTTTAGTTTTATTTTCTTTCCTGAGAAAACTTTTTTATTTAATCTTGTAAAAATTCTGTTTGTCCCATGGTCTGGCAATACCCTTTTTATATAAGAGCTGTGCAGCAAAACAGTGTCTTGATCAAGGGAAAAGGCAGAGGCAATACAACAAAGTTCATCACAGATTTTAACTGGGTACATGGCACAGGTTATATTAGAATTTGGTATGCAAACAGAGATTAGGTTTTCAACATGGAAAAAGGATAATAATCCAGTCTGATGGTTCAGAAATTACAATAAACAGTGACACAGTGAAATCTGATATGGCAATAGCTTAATAAGGACTTAACAAAGTGCTGATGAATCAGCCAAGCATTAACAGCTATAAGTCAATGTTTATTACATATTGTTGATAAATGATGTTTTGAGTTATTTAAGATCAACATATGCATTAAGAAAGTATGTTTTTTCTTGATATGAAATTCTGTCCTCACTAGTCATATTAGAATAGTATAATGGAATTGAGAAAGGTCATGTAATGAGATTCCTTAGAACTATGGTTTTTTTGTTTGATTGTGTTTTTTTTTAACTAAGAGCTTTTGAACAATGTGAAAAGTATCATTTGTGAAGAAAAAGAATGGTAGCATCCTCTGGTAAGTGTAGTTCTTCCAGGTGTGCTTTCCACACACATGCTCCTCTAGGTGTGTACTCAGCCATAAAAACAGTCTCATGTCAAGTCTCACATACAGCACTATCTGTTAGTGCCCAATCTTGTATGCCTTTACAGTCAAGGTGAAAGTATATCAGAAGCTTGGCTTTTCACTCTAAGTTTTTCAGTCAGAATCCCTGGAACAGAATTTTAAAATCTAAAGGAGGTCAGATCACAGAACTTGCAAGTAACTAAAAAAAGTGGGGTGGACATTCTTTCTCTGGGCTGTTTTCCATGCCAAGTGCCAACTAGTTTTTGCAAGCCTGAAGATAGTTCTAAGCACAGGTTAGCAGCTAGAGAGACCTACTAAAATTAACAAATGACCTTCTAGTCTGTGGATCATGAACATAAACAGGTAAACAAGGTTATCAGTTCTACATATATCATGTGAAATAGTTCACATTTTATTATACAAACAGAAAGAAGAGGCTTTTCTTCATTCCTTCAGAACTCATTTTGTTAAGGAAGAGACAGCATAGTCTAATTTATAATTGATGATTAGAAGTAACATTCAGACTTTCTATAGAAATGCAAACAGTTTGAGTCATGTACAAAATTATTTCATATTCTTTAAGCAAAAGAGAAGACCCTTCCCGCTACATAGCCTGCAGAAAAGGATCTGAGGGTGCTGGTTGACAGGAGCTCAGTAGAAATCAGCGGTGTCTGCCATGGCAGCCAAGAGGTCAGTTGGGGTCAGCTGTCCAGGCTGTGCCCCCTCCCAGCTTCTTGGGCACCTGGCACAGTGGCATGAGAAGCTGAAAAATCCTTGACTACTACTTAGCAACAACTAAAACATCAGTGTATTATCAGTGTTATTCCAAAACCAAAGGACAGCACTATATCAGCTACTAGGAAGAAAATCAACCCTATCCCAGCAAAAAACAGGATACCTATCTGAGCCATTCCTTTGGAACTAGTAAATTAACTTGCTGTACAGTAATTTTCATGTTTTCTGTCTTGCTACCACCTCAGTTCTTTGCTTTACAATATAAAATATTCAGTATAAATGTTTCTGTCTTGAACCAATCTTCTACTGAAAATGGACAACAATATGACTGAAGCCTGGCCATAATTTCTGAAAAAGTCAAGCAAAGGCAACAATCAAAAATTGTCAGACAAGTGGCCTAAGCACACCAAGGTATTGGTAAGTCTAATAGGGTTCTTAAGCTTCAGAAAGAGAATAGTCAGCTGCTTTCAGGATGCCCAAATAGCAAACTTCCTGTTGACTACGGTACAGTAGTTGGCAGAGTTGATAGTGTAGGATCAATGAATCATATTACCAGGAAGGATTATCCAGAGACTTGATTTTGTTTGATGCTTGATTATCAATTTACTGTAACAGCACTCAGTACTGCCTGTAAGGTTACACGTCTGATGCTTTTCCATCTCTGAAGTTCTTGGAGAAGAGTTGATATTGTAGGTAAATTTACTTACACCAGAAACTTGGTATCCCTGGGTAAGATCTTTTCTTTCATTAAAAGAGAAAACAGATGGAGTCCATTTTTATAAATAGGAATACTTTGTAGCAAACAGAAAAAGTGATAAGCCAAGCTGGAGTCAGAGGTATTTTAGATCCTAGATTTTTTTATCCTTTAATAACATACTTGTGAAGAAGATAACCTATGAATAGTATTCTGGACAATTTGAGTTTTTTTTGCATAAAGAAGGTAAAAGATGTGATTGGCAAGGGTCAATACACATCAGGTGTCTGCTACTGCACAGAAAACTGACCCTGGAATTAGCATATACTTCAATGGTGGAGCTCTGAAGTCAACAACAATTTTTTCTGTAACTTACAGTGGGACCAGAGCAAGGCCAGAGCTGAGTGCTTTCCAGAAACTCTTGCAAATATATGTAGCACCTGACCACATTTAAGAGTGAAAAACATCTACTATATGGGTGAAAGAAAATGGCTTCCTTACCAAAATCTATCCATATAATGATTTGGATCCATATAAAAATGTAGGCTAAAAGTAAAATGTAGGGGGTGCAAGAACATATGCACTCAAAATTTAGGAAATGCCAGATTTAAGGGGTTTTTATGATTCATTAGATTTAGCCTCCCTATAGCTAAATATTGTGAGAGTCTTTACTTACATGGATTATATAATTTTCCACCACTTCATTTGGTGCATAAGAGAGCATGAGGAATCTGGTCTGCTCTAGAGATGCAGAAAAGGAAAATATGTTTGTTTCTGTTCACTTGTATTTAGAATAAAGAAGGATACCAGAAAAAAGGGTTAATTTTATGGTTTCAGTTGAATGTTACCCTAAAGAAATTTAAATAAATTATACTTTAGCTGAAGTTGGTTTGGCCTAACAAGTATCTTTTTATAGGTAAAACTGAATTCTTCCTGTTCTTTGTTCTTTTTTTCTTTTTTTCTGAATTTTCAGCTTAAGGTGTGATTTTCAAAACCACTGAACATTCAAAACCTGCAACTGAATCCAATGGAGGTGTGTTTTCAAGTAGGAAGTAAATATTTACAGGATACATAGCTGCTTGATGATAAATGTCACAAAATACATCACAAGAAAATAAGCAATGCTGTTCTCAGAACAGGATGTAGATAAGGCTTAAAAATTCCTACTCAGAATCTTCTGGATTTACTTTAGGGACAATGACGTATTGCAATAAAAATTGGGGTGTGAAATTACAGTCTGAGAGCTCCTATTCAGTAATTGTTCTGATACTCAAACTTATCCCACTGTAAATGGATTAGTTTGTCATCCCTTTACAGAAAAATAAATTTAATCTTAATTCTTCTGTACTGTGTGTGTAAAGTTTTAAAAGACTGATTGATGAGCTATAAATTTCATCATTTAGCTTATTTCAGAGTAATTTCCTTGTGGACTCATACCCTTCCGTGACCTTCTGCTCTGTGAATTTACTAAATACATACAGTTTACTGTATCCACTTCTCTGCAGCTAGATCCTCTTGTGTACAGTTCTCTTCCTTGTAAGTCAATGAAGCCTCTGTAGTCCCAAGTCTCCTTAATACTGCCAGTTATTTTAATGCTTTCAAAGTTACAAAGACTTAATATCCCACCTCAAACACAATGTTAGTCTCTATATCATGCAAAAATCAAATTTAGGATTGTGCTTTCCACAAACAGGCCATGGTTCTCCAGCCTGTTCCTAATGTTGTTAAGTTCTTCACTTATTTCTCTGCTGTTGTTGATTTTCTCTGTCCAGCCGCCTTGCTGCTGGCAGAACCTACAGCACACCATCTGGGACCACCTTCCTGCATCTTTATCTCATTGATTTGCCATCTGTTAACAAGTCTCATTTGAAAGCCCATCTTTAACTTCCTGATAATTTCCCTTTTCTCCACTTTGTAACAGTTGTAATCAGTTCTGTCGAGTATTTCAAATCTAGTTTATGAAAGACAATAGAATGCTGTAACTCCTGTGGTATTTACTGACATTGTTGATTAAAGCTAGGAGTTTTCATGTATGTCTGCAATTTATTTCAAAAAATCAAATTAAAAGATTTTCAAATAAAGTAATAAATGAAGCAAACAAATGGAAAGTTCGTGCTTGTTTACTGACTTCAGCTACCAGTTAGCTAAGTTAGCTGTAAGACATCATAATGACTTTATCTAAGCATTGTATAATTCCACAGAACAATATTAAGGACATCATCCTAAGTCAGTAAATCAATAGTTAATTTTGTGCATTCCAATGTCTTTGACACAACTGGACTTATTAGAGTACAAAGGAGTACACTCCATGGTGAAGTTTTCAGTCTGTGTACTGCTTTATCCAATAGCTCAGTAATCCAAGACAGGAGGGAATTATTTCACTAGACTTTTTTTCAAAATACTTTTATTGAAGGGTTATAAAGACACTGTTCATTTTTTTCTGAATAAATATAGCTCAAAGACTAAATATATCAGGGATGCCAAGTCAAATCTTCAGGGCAGCACAGTGAGTTGAATTAGCAATATTCATTTGCAGAACTATGGTTGCAGTTGCTAGTTTCTTAAGTGAACTCCAGTTGCTGCATAGCTCTTTTCTGGGATGCGTAATTGGTAATCTGAAACCAATTTGTCAAACAGCACATTCACAATTTCAGCACATGTATTTTCTCAGTGAAGTCGATGCATAAGTTTAAATCAAGTACAAATCAACTTGAATTTATGTGACCTGGGAAATGCTGAGAGTTTATTGTTTGCTATATACTGTATGTCATTCATGGTATGTGGCCTGACCTTTAGTTAAACCGAAGTACTGTTTCAGACCAATTTCAGTGGCAGAGCTTGTTTGCTTTATTGAGACCTTAGAGAATTTCCACTACCACAGAAATCTGGCGATTTTTCATTGATACAGGCCTATCTGGTCTTTATTCTTGTTTCAAGCGTCAGACCATCTGCTGTCATCAGCCAGGAGGCAGAGCCTTCTGAGTATCTGTTACTTCATCACACATTGAGCATCTCTGGATGTTCTAAAATAAATTATAAGTTTTGCAGATTATTCTTTATCTTCTCGCTATTTAGCAGAAAGTACTGGAGACTCTGTTTTATATAGAAATGAATAGTGGATGACAAATTAAGGAAATTATCTACGTTAGTTCAAAGACCTGACAATTTCTTTTGGGTAACATAGGCTCTTCACAGTTAACTACTACTTTGTACCTTAGTTCTCAATGTCAGAGTTCCTTCCAATTAATCCTCCTTTCACAATTTATTTAATAAGATAACCTACTTGTGGATTATGCTTTTGAAATATTATCTGTGCAACAGGCTTCCTATCTGTTAACTCTGAATATTTTTTCTATTTAAATTTTAATAGTACTATCTCACCATCCTTAACAAAAACCTTCCCTATAAGCCAAAATGTGAGTTCCTAAAAGACCTGAATTACTGAATTTCACCTCATTATGAGTCCTTATTTTCTGCCACTTTGAAAACAGAAACTGAACAAGTAATCATTGGGGTTTTTAGGTTCAAATTGACAGTATCTTCTGTTGTTGTATGGGGAGCTCAATTCCCATAACATTACATTTTGGTGAATGGAAAATAACAGTGTTTTAAATCAAGTAGTGATAGAGAATTAACCACAAGGATGATATGGGCTTGCAGTAAAAGAGCTATTATACAACTGTAACTTTAACTACAGTTTATTTTTTAAAATTTGATATGTGGTTAGAATACAGAAACAATAGCTTCCAGAACAAAGCTCTGAAGAAACATCTATTACAATTTGCTGCATGGATATCCATATACAGTGAAGTGTCAGGATTTGCATTATATTTTGACACACAGAACAGTACAAGCGAAAACTAAAGTCAGAGCTACTGTAGAGCTACTGTTATTATTTTATTTTTTTGATGCAAATACCCCCAAATAATATTTTATGTTATATAGACTATGGGCTCCATCTGATCTCATAGGAAAACTACTAAGGATAACATCTAAATTTTATATAATACTTTGAACTAATTTTTTAAACTTTTTTTTAGAAGAGTTTGAAAATTACTCTGGGTAAGCCCTGCTTTATCATAAACAGGGCCAGAGGCTAATATTACTTTTTTTTTTTTTTTAACTTCCTGTTTACTAGCTTGTATTTTGATCTATCAGTTTGACTGAACAATTGAAAAAATTCTCATTCAGGTAAATCTGAGATTTCATACTGTTTTACATAGGACTGGCCAAATGTTTCTTATTACATTGAAAACAAAATCAGTTACTTAGAGTTTATCAGGAATATGTCATAATTTAAAAAAAATATATAATTGATTTCTGAAGGACAGCTATCATCAGACCAAACTTCCGGTATCAATCTTCTGTTTCAGTATCTTAATTTTTTAATAGTCAGGCTACAAAACAAGATGACAATTCTGGTTGAAATGAGCTATGATTGAGAATATATAGGGTAGGCACCTATGCTAATAGTACTAGAAGTATTAGCAGCTTTTCATTTTTCCTGGCTTATGTGACCTAATGAAGGAAGTATCTGCTCTAATTGGTTCCTCTTACTCATGTCTCGGATTAGTCGCAATAGATAAATACTTTTTCTTCTATTCTTCTATTGGGTAATTCTCAGAGGCAGAAGAAAATTGAAGCCTCCTTAAGCTGATGTGTTTTTCCTCTATATACTTCATCTATATCGATCTCAACACATGGTCCAATTGCTTAATGCAACCAACTGCCTACAGAGCCAAGGTAAAGGCTGTGAAGTGTATGTAGCAATTAGAGGGTATATTTGAATGCTTTCTCACATTGAGATCTCTGGTCCTTGACTTATATAATAAGGCTAATGTAATATATCTTTGGAAGAAAATTGTCTTTGATGGAAACATCATGAAACTCCTGAGGTTTCCATCTGTTTACAAGTTTCTGATTGTGCCTCAGTTGCTCCCCATTTCCCAGTTTGTTACGTTTCAGAGGAGAAGGAGGAGACCCTTTAATGTTAAAAATTTCTTCTCCAGGGGATTGTTACTTCAATATCTCTTCTTTTACAGTTGCTCTGTCTGAAGAAGAGCGAATGGGACTTCCTCCATTTTTATGAATATATGTCAATTCATTAATCCTCTTCCCATTCTTCACTAAGATATCTTAGAGTACAAAATGGCCTCATTTGATATGGATGAAATTCAATACTCTTTTATACTGAATACAATAAAAGAAGAAAATTGTATGTGGAATAATAAAGTCGCATATGAACTGAATAATGCAATCACTTAGTGAGTTTTTTATTTCCCTTTCTGGATTCAACTTAAAAGATGAACCACATGAAAGTTATTTCAGAAACTTATATCAGAAATTTTAGTTCAAGTAAATATAATATAGAGAAGAATAGAGAAGAAGAAAGTATAAATATTGAATAGCAATGCATTATTATTGCTATAGCAAAATAGAACTACGAGCAATTCCCTATTTCTTGTCTTAAAAATATGCTGATACTAACTTTTCAATTTAGCAGAGCCCATTCGATATTTACTTTTTTTGTTTTAAGTACTAAATTACATTACTATCAAAAATGCCAAAGAACAGTCTTCTAATCAAAAAGATACTGAGAATTTATTATCTGTGTATTAACTAACATCAAAATGAACATTTTAGTATGAACACTTACTGTAATGTTGACAACATAGGTAAACTACATTGAGAAAGCCACTGAGGTCTGAAAGAGATCAAATTCAGGTCTAAAATGACACCTTGCTATTAAGTTTCTACAGTATTTATTTTCTGTAGTTAGCAACTGAATCCACATAGATTAGACTTTTTAATGTCAGGCTTTCTCTGAAAGAGTGAGTCTGCACAGATCTCACTGATTTACTGCGTCACAGTCCATTTAAAACAAAATGGCACAGGTCTGTGACAAATAAGACGAGAAACATAGAGGTACTACAGGACAAAACCAAGCACAAATGAATCAAGAAAACAAAATCATGAAAGGCATATAAAGAAAAATCTGAAACAGTGTTAAAAATTGCAATAAGCTACCATCCTTTCTGGGTTTAAGTTTTCCTAAATTAAAAACTCCCCCTGGATCAATATTACAACTCATTCAGGGAAGATCTAGCAGACATTCTTGGTGGAACAATATGTTTATTTTATAAAGAACCCATAATTTTGTCCATTTCTGATATCTTATTATTTTATGCAAGGAAGCTGTTTAAAGTTTTGCATATACAACTCCATTTCCTCAGTCCCAGTTAAAGCATCAGCTGCATCTAGGCATAATACCTGAAATGTCTACAGATACCACACAATCTCACGGAGGATAAGACAGTACATGCCTTGTGAGCATAAAATTAATCTCTGGAATGATGTCTAGCCTGATTTTAAGATGGTGGTATATGTCCAGTATGAGAGCTTGAAATATTAATTGCAGTCTACTGGTAAAAATATATATATTTGCAATAGTATCCGAAGACAAGAACAAAAAGTGTCACAAACTCTCTTGTTTCCTTATCAAGCATTTCATTTTGTTCAAGGCATTCACTAGTTCTGGAAGTAAATTTACCAAAAAAATTCTCTAATGCATAAAATGTTTTAACTGTGAAAAGAAGAAACAACTCTGGAAATCAGAGTAGAGAATTTGAGAAAATTCTCTTGAAGCATGTAACTTCTGCTCAGGTTTAGGAAAAAGGGATAGCTGTGGGTTACCGCCAGGATTTGTCAGAAAGAACTGCAATTTTTCTGTGTATGAACTAAGAAGGAAAAAAAAAAGGGCAAAGCAACAAAAAAAAAGAAACAATGCAGAAATGCACTCATCCCTCACACACTTCTGGGCTTCTGGGATAGGATTCAGCTGGAAATGCAGACACCTAAACATAGGGGTCTGCTTCAGCATTAATGCAACTTGGCTGTACAGTCAGTGGTACCTACAGGGTAGTTCAGTTCACCCAAAGTAAACACCTACAAGACAGGCAGCTGAACCACTGACTGCATCAGCAAGGATTCCAGCAGCTTGGGTGGGTGCTTTGGATTTCAGGAAGAAAGCTTAGCAACCGTTTTAGTTAAATATGTTCTCTACTAACCAGGTGTAGATCAACACATGTGGAATTGTTTTCACAAGAGTTGATTATGCAGTCATCAATGTCCTGGTCACATGTCAATCCTGCATATCCTGGGTTGCACAAACAATAGAAGCCATCGACAACTGTAACAGACATAGTATTTTAGTACTAAAAGGGTTTTAGAATAACAGCTGAATGTAGTAAAATTAAGTAACTTACAGCTATGTCTACCATCTGGAAAAGATTTAGACTGGTTTTACCTAAAATATGTGTTCTCATTAAAAAAATGAAATAAGTGACATGCAATATCTCAAAACAGCTTTTTAATGTGAAAACAAATTACTGTACTGCATTTTACTGAAACAAGTCAAATGTCTTGGCATACTCATTACTAGCTTCTGAAAAGTAATGGTATCTTATAAGCTAATGAATAATTTTCCTTCACAAAGCTGTACACGAAGTACATAAGATTTTATCTTTGGTATTGTGCCTAAATGAGATGGGGCAGTTAAACGCTTTGTTTGTTGGCTTGTTTTTGGTAAAGAATGCCTCATATTATACCACTATATTAAAGGAAAACTTGCCTGAGTTGAATTTGGCAACTCAACCCATGCTTAATTTTAATCTTAACTAGCTAATGATATGAATCCTCTCCCTTTTTCATCATTAATAATCAAAACGTAGAGGAATCTTTAGAGTGCTACATCATATGACAGCAATGTTTCAACTTCTTGCAGGTCTGCATTTATTCTAATCTCAAAGAGGTCCCTCTATTCTTCATTATCTCTGAGATTTACCATGGAATCTATTCTGCCGTTGTGTTTGTACACATATCTGCTGTTGTATTCCTTAAATGTCTTAAGACCCTCAAAGCAGGGGTATTATTCAGCTGCTGAGAGCTTCCTAGCTTCCTCAAGATTCCAATTTTCGTCAGCCATTGCACATCGTTCAGAGGAAATAAGATGTCCATGATACAGCTCAAATCCAGAGGCACCACAAAGACAAGCTGTCTCCGAAAGATCTGGCACTGCAGAATTTTGTTGCTGCTCTCTAAATTCCATTATAAAATGTCTTTGAGCTAATGTAGAGTAGATAAAACAGCTGTAAACTTGTTAGGAAGTAGTCTTTACTAGATAAAATATGAAGCTGTACATCTTATTCACATATATGAAAAGATAGATTTCTGAAAGCTTATTGAATCTTTCTAATTTTAAAAGGGACATGGGGAAATAAGAGGGAGATGTAGCAGAAGACAAACATGATTGTTCAGTGCTTGAAGTATGTGACCCATGAGGAAAAGTTGACACAGCTGGGCTTGCTTTGAATTAGTTCCTTAAGGGGAGGGTTAATAATTAGAAAGCTATATAAAAATAATTTCAAGGGCAATTGCACAAATGATAGAACTGAATTCCTCTCAGTAGTTTTAGATAATATTATAAGGTGCAATGGCCAAAAGTTACAGTATATGAGATTCAGACGGGATTGGGTGGGGTTAACACTGCAAGGGTAGTGCATTAGTAGAATAGGCTGTCTAAAAGAGTTTGTGAAATTTCTGTCCATCCTTAGAGGCTTTCAAGTTTCAGCTAGAAAAATCCCTGATAGTCCAGCTTCATGCAGGTATGACTGCATGACCTCCAGACATCATTCTACTTTCCACCCAGCATTATTAGATTCTCGGAAAATTGCCACTTTCACTTTTGTTTACTAAGCCTAGAAAGTGTCTGATAGGTTTAAATAAAACATTCCAGTAAGTACTCCATGCAAAAAGATGCTACTTATCTTAGCCTGCCAATCCGGACAGGATATATTAATAATAGAGTGATTCATCATCACATTTCTTTTAAAACTTTTAAGTATATCTATCAGTGAAAGTTACACAGTTAGGTGATAGAAGGTGCTTAATAGTAAACAGACACTCAATTTTGCATCAGTTTGATAGTTAATCCAGGTTTTGGACTTGTTAGAATTATGACATATACTACCTAACTACTCCATGAGCTCCTTTTCAAAACCTCAATATTCTTGCATTGAATGCACAATGTAAGATATGCTTGGTTAATTTAGGTATCAAAGGAGACAGCACAAATCTCATTAAAATTTCTCATTAGCTACAACTCTGACCCCCTGAACACACAAACCCCGGTGCCAGGAGTTGAGGCATTTTGGCAAAACTAATCCTCCTGGCACTGGCTCTGGAGCTTCAGACAAGCTAAATTTCAGTAAATTATCCACTCTTCTCCCCAGAGCAGCTCAGTAGCTGCAGACGCTTCAACAGAAAGACTACTCTACATTAAAGTGAGTAATCAGACTGAACTCACTGTCATAGCAGTATCCATGGAGGCAAGGGTTAGAACTGCACTCATTGACATTGATCTCACAACGTGGACCTGCAAAGCCCTTCACACACTGGCACTGGAATCCAAGGGGAAAAACGTCCAAATTCTTTTCTTCTATGCATGCAGCTCCGTTCTCACAGGGATTGCTGGCCTCACAAGGCCTAAACTCACAGTTCAAACCTGAAAAGGAAAAATGGCAAATCTGTCAGTGTTTAACTAATGAACATATCCCTGCAGCTGCTGCCTATTATGAGCTGTATTTTCTTTACACTGCTGGTTAAAACTGAGTTGGAGGGTCTCAGAGGTACATATATGTATATTGTCACGCAGAAACATTTACTTGCTTTGTAGAATTACAAGAAAAGACAATTTTATCTGTTTTGTTTATATAATGACATTGCATTTTAAAATAATAATAGCTATCTCAATATATTTTATAGTTTTTCTGTTTATTCTTGTCTTCTAAAAGGGCTCAAAAAGTGTATTTAAAAATAATTAATGGATTTTGCTTTGAATCTTCCTGGTATTTCTTCCTAATAACCTGTTGTCACGGCTACCATATGCATTGTTTACACATTAACCCATAATCCTGAACATTAATGAAATGGAAGTAAACTTACATGATTGTTCTGCTTGCTATTCATGACTATATACAAATTATTATACTGAAATTATATATGTATTTAGTAATGAGTGACTACCTCCATCATTTATAAAAATTCCATACAAAAGAAAATCTCAAACAGTCCATTTCTACTACTTTTGATAAATACTCTAGTGTATAACAGATTATATACATTTATCTGCGCTAATCAAGGAACTATGTAATGATGATCTTGGGTCACAGATGCCCTCATCTAAATCTTTAATTTGCAATAAGTAGATCAAAAAAGATTAAAAGGCCCTTTAAAGTGAGTCTTAGTTTGTTAGAACATAAGCAAGACTGATTAATGTTTTTCACTAGAGAAATTCAAAATTATGAAGGCAGACAGAACAGAGATCAAATGGGTTTGGGTTTACAAAGCTGCTTCCCTTTTCCCTTGGTGTTGCTGAAGGCAAGTCTGTTCTTTCAGGCTTAGTTTCAGACAGAGCACAGTGGAATTGGGGCTGCAACAAACTGTACACAAGCCCTTCTAAGCCCTTTTGAAGCCCATCTGCCTTTCTGCGACTGCTGAGACAGGGCTGTGTCAATGCTGTGCTTTCTGGCAGAGCTGCCCATGGCTGGCTGTACTGCCAGCGTTTTGCTGACTTCCCCAGTGCTGTTGCCCCAGCTCTGGTTGCCCAGCAATTCCTTCCTGGAGCAGCTTTTCCCTGCCCCAACACCTTCCCTCTTCCTTTGACAGGCTACCTCACAGTGATGGGCAATGTGACACTACAACATAAAGCACCTGGGTAGTCATGTGGAAAATCAAATCCTTATAGTTAGATTGTGGTGGACTGATCTCGATTGGCTGCCAGATGCTCACCCCACCACTCTCTCATTCCCCTTCAACAGTGCCCCTCGAGAAAAGAAGATGGAAAAGTTTGAAAGCTTGTGGGTCAAGATAAAGATGGGGATATAATTTACCAGTTACTGACTTGACTTGAGAAAAACTATTCAAACTCATTGCCAAATAAAAATAGAATAGGATATTGAGAAACAAACAGAAAACTAAAACCACCTTCCTCAATGCCTCTCTATTTCTCAGGCTGAACTTTACTCCTCCAGTCCAGACTCCTCTCCACCCCTGAGCAGCACAGAGGGATGGGGAATGGGATCTTCGGCCACTTCATAACAGTCCACCTCTGCCCTCCTTCCTCTTCACACCTTTCCCCTGCTCCAGTGCAGACCCCCCACAAGCCACAAGTTCTGCCAGTGTCCTTCTCCACCATAGCCTTCTCCAGAGGCTGTTGGGGAATCTCTGATCTGATGTGTGGAGCAGCTCCTCCCCTTCTTCCTTCTCTCACCTCAGTGCTTACAGGGCTGTTTCTCACTTTTTTTTCCTCATTCCTCACTGCCTGTGCAGCTTTTTACCTTTTCTTATACATATTTCCCCTAGGCACCACCTCTTCAGCTGGCGGGCTCAGCTGTTCCCTTCAGTGGGTCAGTTGGAGCTGGCCGTGTCCAGCACAGGGCAGCCCTGGCCTCTCGTCACAGAGGCCAAAGTCTGGGCACTTGCACCCCTACACAGGGTAATCCACGTTCATGAGATAGATAATTACAGTGAGAATTTTTAATTTATTTTCAGGCTGAAAATTTCACACAAGAATTCCTGACAAAGAATCAACCAGTGTTACAGGTCACCTACAGTACATGGAAGCTTTAAGTTTGTAGATCAGGTGCTAACTAATGAAGTGGGCAATCCATATAGTTATATTGCATATAATTTTGAGGAAACTGAATTAGTTAAGTGGTCAGTTTATTCTGAAGGAACATACCGAATATCTTATCATGGTTTCAGAAGAGTAAGTCTTCACAGTACAGTGGTTGAGATCAAACTACAGTGCCACTTAGTGCCATCCTCTGACTCATTTGGAAGCTTAAAATTCCTTAAATTTGTAGGATAACTCATTGGTTAACTTCAATATTAAGCTGTCCATGACACTGAATGTTATTTAATGCTATATATTAAACACTCACTGTCCAAAATGTTAGTAGAGTCATCTAAGGGCTGAATTCTTAAGGTTTGTGATAGTAAAAACAACAAATAGAAACAGAACTGAATTAAAAAAACCCAACAACCCTCTGACTCCAGCAGTCATGCTGACAGAGGAGAAAAAGAATGACACAAGTTGTTCCTTGTCTTTATGTCACCAGTGGTCTCTCCAGTGCAGGGTGACCCTGCCATAGGCAGCCGACAGTCTTGGATCTGGAATTCATGAAATTGTATGGCAAAGTCTGACATATGGCACATTGAGATTTTGCCCTGAAGTTTCATCTTTATATCACAACAGCTTGACATGGGTAACAACCATGCTGATTCTTAAAGTGGAGTTCACACGCAGATGAAAAAGCTTAACACATGGCTCACAATTGTAATTGGAACTACCATATGATCCAGTAATGCAGTACTTATTTTTCTTCTGGGTTGACAGAAGAGATTTGTCCATCCTTTTACATGCCAAGTGTTTGTGAGGGTGGACATCACTGGCAGATAAAGCAAAAGTCATTTCATGAGTTAGCTATATATTTCAGAAAAGTAATAACTTAAAAAAGAAAACAACAACAACAACAACAACAAGAAAAACAACCAAACCAACTCTAAATATACTCCCAGATGCCTGGCTTCTATGTATGATTTTTATTTTTAACATCTTGCTCTGCTGATTCAATAACATACCGTGTTTCTTCTGCCTTTTCATTCTACACTGTGTGTAGAAAATCGTATCTTTTTCCAAAGAGTAACTGAACACCTTTTTTCTGGTCTCAGTTCCTCCAAAAAACAGTGAGCTACAAAGAACTATGGATAAACCTGTATTTGTCTTATTCAGAAACTCATAATGTATTTTAAGCTTTGACTTATGATGATTCTTTTTATCTCAAATACAACTTCAGAGAAGAGTTTTGCAAATGTAAATGTTTTGAAATGTAAAACGTTCAATATGAACAGATTCAGAAAGGAAGATATACAGGCAACCTACACGTTCAGATTCTTTTGTTGTTTTCATAAATTTTAACATGTATAGATGTATTTATCACCTGAAATCCAATAAGTACTAAGTGATTATAAGTGTTTGTTTTGTTTCGTTTTTTGTGAACACTTGAATACATGTCTTTCACAGTGTGCTCTGCGAAAAGGAGCCTGAGTCTGTCTTCTCTATTCACTCATATTAAATAAGTGTCAAGTTGCCGTTAGGTCCTCCTGAAACTCTAATTTCCAGGCTGAACAAGCCCAGGTCCCCAGTGGTGGAAAAACGGTGTGAAAGAGGCGCTGAGTATCTCAGGCTTTTCATTTCCTTTGTCAATGCAGCAATGTGATCTCATTTTTCTCCATCTTTTTTTGTTACTGATAGACCTACAGAAACTTTTCTTGTTGCCCTTCAGTTGCCTTGATAATTTTACCTCCAGTTGCCCTTTAGCTTCCCTAATTCTGTTCCTGTCTGACTGGATGTTTTCCAGTTGGGCAGCTCACCATTGCATCTAACTTCTGTGAACTTCCTTTTCTCTTTAAGCTCAGCTAGGAGTGCTCCATTTGTTCATTTTTTTCTGTCACATCTGCTTGAGTTCCTGCGTATTGGAAAGAACTGCATTTTGAGGAAACTGTCCTTCAAGATAAATCAGTGGGCCAAAAATCAGTTTTTCCTTCAGTGCATTCACCAACGGGAGCTTGCCAAGCAAACCAGTCAGCTTGCTGAAGTCCAGAATCATTATTCTGCTACTTGAATTTCTCATTTCTCTTGGGATTACGAACTCCATCATCTCACTGCCATTGTCATCAAAGCTGTTTTTGACCATTACATCCCAAAACATCTCCTGCTTATTCACAAATAGGGAATTCAAGAAAGTATCTCCCCTAGTTGTCTCACCCCACAATTGTTTCAAAGAACTGTATTCAATGTGGTCCAAAAATCTCCTGCTGTCTTTCCAGGAAAATTAGGGTGGTAATATCCCAATGATAACTAGGTCCTGTATTCATGAGTCTTTTTCCAGTTTCCTAAAGATGACTTGATAAACTTTTCTGTACCAAACTGTCTGTAGCAGACACCCACCACAATATTTCTTTAACTGGTTCCCTTTTCATGCTGCCTCATTGACTTGAGCACTGCATCACCATCACCCATTCCATACTAAAGCTCCATGCATTCAAGACACCGCTTTGCACGAAGTTCAGCCCAGTCTTCTCACCTTCCCTACTTCTGTTTCCAGAGAGCTTGTATCCATCCATTATAGCATACCAATAATGGGAGTTCTTCTCCTGATAGGAGGCTGTTTTTCTGAGAAAGCACATAGACTTGTTACTCCTTCTGTCTTTCCTGTGTTGTGTATTTTGTTTGCAGACACTAGCGATGGGCCCCCAGTTGCAATCCAAGGAAGTGTGACATCTTCCCTTATTGTGCTCACCCACAGACAATTCTTTCCAGCTTCTAGTACCCCTGCTTCCCTTTAGGTTTTTCTCTGCCTTCCGTGATGAATGTAGTTTAAAGCTTTCTTCACAGAGTTAGCAATCCTGTTGGCAAAAATACTCTTCTCTTTTTTCAGATTGATTCCAGACCTTGTTGCTCAAGAAGGCCTCATGGTAATAAAAATGAAAACTCTGGCTTGGCCTCTACATCCTTTTCCCTTGTCACTAGAGTCCACTAGTCAGTTTTGATATGCCTAGGATATCTGTTGGCAGTATCATTGGTGTCTGCATGGACAAGCAGCAAAAGATAGTGATCTGGGCATCAGACAAGCTCTCTTTCCTGCATCTTGAGTTCAGATATGTCTGACATGCAAATAAACTTCCTCAGAGATCAGAACTTGTGGGTGTCACTCTCCCTCAGAGAAGGGAGTCTTTATCTGTTGTCAACCATTGTTTCATTTTAGCGGTACTGGTGAGGGTGTATGCATCAGACTCAGCTTACATGCCCCTTCAGATGAAACTGACCCTTCCTCACCTGCTGTCATGGCTCAATACTTATTCCATAAGTGAACCTCTGTAAGAGAAAGTGTCCTTCAAATTGTCAGAAGTAACCATCTTCCAGACTCCACTGTTGTAGAGTCTCTGTCCTCCCATGCCTGAGTGTATCCTCTGCATTCTCTTCCCCCACTCCTCCAATCCCGCTCCTGTGGGTATCAGGCTTTTGTCTCTTCAGAGTCTCTAAGAAAAAACCAATTCATCATCCATTTTATCATCACTGATACTGTGTAACCTGTTGTTCTTCCTCAGCTCCTACCCCTGGTGGCATGGCAACTCAACCAGGATGCATGTCTGGCTGGTAAGGACCTTGTGCACTCCCTCCCATGCAGGCAGGAGCATGGCTTTAGAATCTTCTTCAGGTGCTTGTTAAGGGTAGCCCCCATAAGGATACGAGTTCCTGTAAAGTTTGTACTGATTTGAAATTATACTAAAATTGTTCCCTGACAAAAAATATTTCCCCCCCTTTTTTAAGGAATTAGAGGAAACAAAAATACTACTGTTTTTTTTCCTATCTATAGTAAAGTGAAACAGCACAAACCAAAAAATATTTACATTATCCTGATATTTATAAAGAATAGGAAATTAAAATCCAGTCATAAATTTGATGACCTGGGTTAACAATCCTATTTAACAAATGAGGCCAAAACATGTAGTATAATATTATTGCTAGTACTATTCTAAGCAGTTTTTTTCCATGCCTTCTTTCAGGGAACATTCATCACTCTTTAACTAAAAATTCCACCTCTTTTTTCTCTCACCCAGCTTTCCTGCACATCACTGCATGGAATTTGTTTTTTTCTGCTACCGGCAGAAATGTCAAAGATTTCATTCGTATTCAAACTTGAAGATTAGGAAAACAAAACCAAAAGAAAATAATAAGACTCTCTCCCACCCACTCAGTCCCTGAATAAATTAATTTTTAACTGTCAGACTTGAGAATTAATAATTTAAAAGACCATTCCCTCAGTCAGAGGATCGCAACTGTTTATATTATTTTAATACAATTCTGGAAGTCATTCATTATTAAACAATCAATTATTAATGCTAATTGATATAAATAGCAATAAAACAACAAAAAAAAAAGTTGGCTGACTTAAAGAAGAATTTTTTTGAAAAATGTAAAGCTACACAAAGATTAAAGTTGAATATTAGTAGGCAATGGTAGTTACATGTTAATACAATGAATGCACTACTGCTGTTGCTCTCACATTAGCATTTTTTTACAGATCTGTAGATGTATGATTAAAGCTATTTTGATAAATCAAGCAGCAAACGGGTTATAGGTGATTTTTTTTTTTAAATTAACATAGTTTATTCGGAATACAGAGTTCATGTCTTCTGCATTTTCTGTTTCTCATAACTTACTTGTTAGAGAATTTTTGTTCAAATATATAAATACTAAATGTTTAGCTATAACTGATTAATTTGATACATTTGTTTTTTACTAAATATAAAAAAGTTCTCACCTGATCTGGTAAGTTTCTGAAATAGTAAGTTAGTAAGTCTGTGATTGTTCACAGAAAGAAATGCTGTGGTAGGAAAACAGTTCATAAACTGCCTTCTCCCACTGACATATGAAGATTTTATATTCGCCATCACAGGGTAAAAAGGTAATTTTCACTGAACATAGTTGGCTGACAAAAAAAGAGAAAGAAAGAATGCCCAGCAGATCCACTGTGCAATAATAAAACATAGAAGCTCATTAATGAATTAATAAGTTTAGAAAATCTTTCCATCTCTGCTTATTTCCATTAGACAAGTTTAACATTTGTAGTTGTTTAATTCTTGGCTATATTTTATTATTTATAGAATAGATTGTCTTTACTAGAGAGTTAAAGGCCTTTCTATTAGAATAAACCCGAACAAATCTCAAAAGAATATGCACAAATAATTAAATTATGCAGTCAGTTGAAGAACAATTTTATTTTCAGTAGTACAATATATTGGGTTAAATATTATATGTCTTTGTATATATATATATTACAGAAGCATATACTCATAGCATATACTATGCTTCTCTGTTAGCATACAAGATATATCAAATACTGAATAATTTATTTGAGAAATCCTCTTTTTGTTTGTTTAGGAATGAGAAGCATATTGCATATTCAGAAATGTCATTCTACTATTCATCAGTTCTCTTTTCTACTGTGTTTGCTTATAATATTTCTAAAGTAGAATCTCTAAATATTGCAAATGAATGCTGAAAATAGAATTTTTGCTCAAAAACACGGTTCTGTTAAAGCTATTATCAAAAGTGAAAAGCATAATTTATAAAGATGGCATAGAAAATAAATTGTATGAGATATATTTTCACTTCTTTATGCAAAACTACTGACATTTGTTTCTTTGTTTTATTTGCTCAGCATAAATCTAAACATGAAATGTTTTGATGTGTACTATAGAATTCTTATAATCAGAAATGGCATCTCTTCAATATTATTATTCTTTTTAGAAACTAATGTAATAAAAGCAACATTTGCTAGTAATATTTTAAGGAATTAAATCTGAAAGCAGTTTTCAAAGTCAGCGTTTTGCTGCAAATGTATGGACAGAATTGGTGACAAAACATATCTGATATCAGACTGCTGGCAAGATTATGACAATGTAGCGAAAGTAAACTATTAATATCTATGGCTTGTACCAGAAAAACAGATATGTCATTTGGATGACAATTTCCGAAATAATACCAAGTAGTCTAGTACTGTTGATAAATGTGCACTCGTGAAGACAAAAAGCTCTCAAGACAGACCAAGATCCATCGTTGCCAAGGGGTCCATGTTGGGGTTTGGACAACAAAGGAAGAACCAAGCAGGTATCAGCACCTACCATTGGACACCAGACTCGGGTCAGAGGATGTAGTTGCTCCGTGAAGTTGTAAAGTGATCGTCACAGTCCCAGTTCGACTAGCTGCTCCAACTGAAACTGTGATGCTGATCTGATCTTTGCATCTGATCTTTAGACACTGGCTAACTAAAAGGGTTTTTAAAAAATATATTTTATTTTGATCCAGCTCCATTAGGCTTATGACACTGGTGTCATTGGATTTCAGTAGCCTTGCTTAGATTCTATCCACTGTTGTTATAAATTTGATGAAACAGAGTATATATCACATGAATTAAGTTAATAAAATTTTGCTTCAATGGGATATAAAATTACACCAGCTTAAAAGATGTCAGGAAGGAAAGAATAGGGAGAAAATCTACAACAGGCTAATTCTATATGGCTTGCATAAATACATGAAAAGTTTCAAAACTTTGTGTTAACTCAGTAATGTTTTATTTAAACTTACATTTTTTAGTTTATATGTTTATGTTCAGAACACAGAGACCAATTTTTAAAAATGACACTTAAATAATTTCATATATGAAGTAAAAGCCAGTGACTGACATGAGACTTGCACAATAAGTGTTTTCTTATATGTTTTCTATGTGTTTTTGTTTGTTTGTTAACAAAAGAGCTAAAAGACATTTCTAACATTAAAGTGAATCACTGGTGTTTTCCAAGGTAAATTAAGGAAACTGAATGCCATTCACTAAAAATAAAAATGTGTTTACTTATGGAAGAAAATCTAGTGTACAAAGGCACTATAGGGCTTTATAGAAACAAAAAACCCTGAACAACTCAAAATCCCTGCCCCAAACCTATATGTAACTTTCTGTTTCTCCCAATACTGTTATTTTGAAACTAGTAGGTACAATAATTGTAATTTTTAAAAGTTACTTGATCACTTCAGAGAGATCTGTAGTTTGGTTTTCAACAGCTTTATATAGCTCAGTATCCCAGGAACACTAATGAGCAATATGTTAGATGCCTAAAATTTGAGGTCCCCGAAACCCTAAAGATTAAATGTCTTAACACTAAATATGGAATTGCTTCTATTAAAAGTTCAAAATTGTAATTTCCTGTAACTCTGAAAGGTTTGTCATTATTTTATGAAATATCTGCTTAGCTCGATCTGCTTTGTGGCATAAGAAAACAGAACACCTACACAATTGAGATGATTAAAGGTTAGTAAATGTAAATAAAAAATAGAATTACCCTGGAAGTGGAAAGAAAAAAAAAATAAGTGCAGAAGCATGCATATATTGATATTACTTGAAGTTAAGCAAAGTATTACTCCAATAGTTTAAAAATATAGCAAGTCTTTTCTTTCTGTTCATACTTACAGCAAATCCATTCTTTTCCTTGGAATGGAAAGTTTACTTTCCATGAAAGGAATTTCTTTGTGATTCTATATATAATCTGTGAAAAAGCATTTTCTGTGAAATCTATGCCAATTGAAAATCTTTTGATTATTTTTAAAGGAAAGATATTTGAAAAGCAATACTTAGCACTTTTCAAGTAAAAAATATTTCCTTAATTGTATACGAATATGCAGATCATGCAACAATGCTGGAAAAATAATTAGATAGACCCACATCACAAACTTTACAATGAAAATCACACAGACATGCATATATTGTTGCTCCATACCTGTATAAATTTCTGTAAAAATAGACAAAAATAGAAGTGGAATATATTGTTTAGGTGCATTTTTTTTTCTTTTAAAATATACATGTTTATAAATAATAAACAGTGAGGATAGTCCTGTATCCGTATCTGTGCATTTTACATTTCAACATAAAAGCAAGCTTCACTCTTTCTCAGAAAATATAAAAATAATATTATTAGTGAAAACATTTGCCATGAATTTATTTCCTATTGAAATACATGCTTTTTACCCTTTTATCTTTCATAGAATCATAGAATAGTTTGGGTTGGAAGGGACTTTAAATGTCTCCAGGGAGGGGGCATCTACCAGTTCTCTGGGCAACCTGTTCCAGTATTTTACCACCCTCATTGTAGAAAATGTCTTTCTCATGTCTAGCCTGAATCTCTTCTCTTTTAGGTAAAAACAATTAACGCTTGTCCTATCACAATAGGCCCTGCTAACAAGTCTGTCCCCATCTTTCTTATAGGTCCCTTTTAAGTACTGTGGAGGCTGCAATAAAGTCTCCCTGGTGCCTTTTCTTCTCCAAGCTGAAGAACGCCCCCCCTCAGCCTGTTCTGATAGGAGAGGTGTTCTGTCTTTGTTTGCTGCATCAGAATTCAACTGAAATTTTTAATATATGCATAAAAGTTACAGAAAAAGTTACAGAAAGCTAGTATCAAACACAGTTTTTTCTCATGACCTAGGATCTGTGGGTGTCAATTTCACCTTTAGTTCAGGGGGCCAATCCCTTCTCTGTTTTGAGATTCTGTTTTAATTTTCTAAAAATTTGACAGATTGTCCAGACATCAGTTACAGAACCTGATACTAGGATTATTACTTTATTACTTTTATTTGTGTATTGACAGATGAGCCTACACCATGAGTAGGCCCACCATGTAGAAAAATAAAACTGGAAACATGTGTTTCATCTGTCAAGAAAACCACTGAAATTTGGTAAACTTTTCTTTGAGAAACAGCAATGCCCTCATCATTTGTAGGGCAGCCAAGGAAAACATAACCATATTTAAAATATTTTAAAAATTGTGTTTTGCACATACTTTCTGGAAAATTAAGAGACAGGCATATACAGTTTCTCATTTGAAATTAATATACCTTGTATCATCTACATAACTTAAATCTCTTCCCTGTAACCAAGGTTCTTTACACCATTCTCACACAGCGACCAATGAAATTCAAACCCCTTGTCTGCTGTAGGTGACTGGATTTGCAAATGCAGTATTCCCAGAGTACTCACAGCTGCAAAGGCTTAGATAATTTTTCTTGTGGATCAAGATGTCTCCAAAAGTGCAAACTGAAAGCAGAGCTGAAACTACAACATACTACTGCCTCACAATTTGTATAGATAGAGTTAAGCAACCAGAGCTTTTAGAGATGGCCTTGGGGTTCTCAGTGCTGTTTTGTAAGGCCACGGGTCTCCTGCAGATCTTGTCGTATCTGCCATACCCTTGTGTATTTCTAATGTACCCAAGAGTACCTAAATGGACACTAGAAATGGCTACGCAAAAGACTTGCTCTCTGAATTGTTTAATTTCAGAAGCAGAAACAACTGAATTTATGTATCTAGATGGCAACTTTTAGAAATGACAGAAAAATCAGTGAAAATACTAGAAAAAAATTCCAAAGAATATCTTTGGTGACTTCATATAAGAGCCAGCAGCAAGTCCCAGTTCATACTGATTCACACTTAGACATTGCATAGCTTTTTAGACAAACCTTTTTTTGCTTAGAGGCAATGTGTATTTTCTATGTAATATACCACAAACGTGGTCACTCCTCTGCCCACAAAAAGCTCTTATGTGATGCGAAGTGTCCTTCATAGCTCTATGCACCAGTTAAATTTTTCCCCTAAATAAAATTTTGTTCAGTTATTCAGTGTCAAGAGAATGGCAAAACCAGATATAAACTGATGTTGAACAGGAGACAGTCTTTTTTATGCTCTAACACAATGGTATGCTAGAAGGAGCCACAAGTCTTGCAAAACTGCCTTTTTGTGTGGGTCTTGGCACAGAGAAGACTGAGATTAGGCCTATGAGCACCGAAAAAGTAATTGCTCCATTATCTAGTCTAGGTTTTTTTGTCTTCATGAGCACTTAACATTTCTTACTTATTATCTGTTTTGTAATTAGCTGCTCCCATAATAGTGTCCTATGCTGAAAACTCCATTATTACTCTTGCTTTTCAACTGACTTAAGCTTTTTTTTTCTGCTGAGTTGCCTTTCTCCCTAGTTTACTTTCTTTTGCAACATGTTTAATGGCCAATTACCGTTTTTGCTTTAATCTTAATTGGAACACATTTGGAGACATGTGTCATTAAGGCTGAAACAAATAAATAGACATTTCCTCAGAACCGAATTTCAGTTTTCTTCTACAGTTACATATATTTGATTAAAAAGGTCATGCCCATTAGCAACATCTAGATCAAACTCATACAGTGCATTTTTTAAATGATTTGGGTAATAATATTAATCAAAGGATAAACCTTTTTACTCATTTTTTTAAAAAGCAAGTTACTAAATAGCCTTTTTAAAAAAAAAAAAAAAATCATATCAGCTCCTATAGTGTTATCACATATCAAATGTACACTCTCTACCTGAAAAGGACATTATAATGCTTTATTCCTTCTTGAGCTTTCTTTGGGAATAGCAGAATACTGTCTCAGTTCATGGGTCACAGAAACACTGATAGTTTGGTTCACATTTTCCTTAAACACCAGGGTAGAAAATGGGGAAAATTTCTAGTGTGGGAGCACAAGATTTGTTCTTATCTTTCAGTCCCAAGTAAGAATAAAGAAGCTTTATACGTCTTACTTTAATTTCTGTAAAAAAATAAGCTGGTCTAGAAATCGTAGCGGAATCGTTCTGCTTTTGCATGCTAAGAATGCTGAAAAGCAACATGCCTGATACCAGGATGATCCCACTTCGCTACACTCTCAGCAAGGACTCTTGTTTAATAATTATGACTAACTTCTTTGATGCGGCTGTATGATACATAAAAATGTTGGCAGTTCAAAGCTGTGAACAGCAAACTTGCATTTATTAATATGGACCTGGCTGTTAGAAGAATATTTGAATATACTGCAGGTTCTTACAGAACACTAAAGACACCAGTACTCCTAAATATGGATGAAACAGCTAATGGTTGGGGTGAAGCACCTAAAGGGACCTTGAAAATAATTCAAAATTGTAAGAAAGATTAATGTATTGTGTAAACGAAGAAGCAGTAAACCAGTGTTTATTAGTGGAGCATTTGAGCACCTCTTCTACCAAAATATCTTTGAACAATTGAATGAACTGCAGGTGTTCCTTCTTTTCCCTTCATACAACTACGTAAGAGCCAGATAAACTCTGTAGGCTGATGTGCTCCTACAGCTGCAAGTTACATGAAAACTTAAAACTAAGGAAAGCAAAGAAAACTGTAGCAATCCAAAAATAAATTTCTGATTTTGCTGGCACAGATGGAAGAATATAACGGGTATGTTTCAGCCTTAAAACAAAATAAGTAACTTCAGAGAAAAAATGTAATTTGCCAAATTATAACAGATACCATGGAGGGACTGAAAAATATGGTAGTGTTGAGGTTTGGAAGAATATTTTTTCACTCCTTAGCATAATAGAATGAGGAGTATTTCTTTCTTTCATTGAAAATTAAAAGGCATGTTGATTTCAAAAAGTTATACTTGTCAACTTCTGCTTGTTATTATTCTCTGTAAATAAATATTTTCAGGTGTCCATTTTATGTGCTTCCACATGTAAGGAAAAGCATGGATATAAATATAGATAAAATATATATTTTATATATGGATAAAAATACAACAATAGGGACTATAAAATGTACTAATTGCACTGTTCTTGAAATGTGTGTGAATTTTTAATGAAACAAGACAATATATCGTGGTGGAGACATGGGAGTTTTCATTCTACCTTCCGTGAAACTGTTAGGACCCTTAAACACAATATGTTTCTCACACACTCTGCTATCTTCTGAAACACTTAGTATCAATTTTGTAATAGCTGTGATTCTATTATAGAAAGGCTACAATTGTAGAATCAATATCATAATAGAAAAGTTATTATAATAACTCCCCAGTTAGGATACTATAATGGAATCAAGCTCATAAGAGGGTTGAGAGGCCTACTTAACTCTATACTGGATAAATTACTGTCAAAGACTATCGGTGATAATGCATTGGCCAAAGTGTAGCTGAATATACTTCTGATCTGTCTCCTGTTGCTAATACTAAAATCTTTGTCCTCCACCCAAATCAAGATTATCTTCCTTCCTGTTGCCAGTTCAATAGTTATGTTGCCAGTAAGGAATGGAACAGAAAACCAGCTGATCCCCTTTCTCTGTTTTTGAACAACTTAATGTCAGAATGTCCTCTGATAAAAAGTGTCCAATGTACATCACTGTTAGTGTTGTATCTCAGAGGAAGGCATTTCTTATATGAAAAGAACGTTATACTACAGTACGTGTAAATAACAGCATGGTAAACACCATTTCAGCATTTAGGTGTGAGGTATAATAGTAAGTTGTACTATACAAGTCAGTGCCAGAACACTAGTAAAAGTAGACAGAAACAGAGAAATGGACTTTAAAGAGTGGACTGTCATACTGCTCAGTGAGGCTCAGTAACTTCTAGGATTTCTGTGCGAGTTTACACAGCAATCCCTTCACTAATAACATAATCTGGTAAAGATTTATTTTTCTTTAATCAAATTGTGAGCTTCCTCCAAACCAAGGACAAAAGAGTTATGATATAAAAGTGTATGGCTTTGAAGTTCATTTTTTTTATACCTTATTGGGGCAAAAGCTAGAGCTGTATGGAAATAGAAATTCAAGGACAAGAAACTTGTCTAAAATATGATGAAAATAATTAAATTATCATATTTAGTAATTAGAACATTATCAGAAGTTGACAAAGATATAATTTTGTATCTGGAATTCTTATAAGTTTCTTCACTTTTCTTTTGAATTATGTGTAGATGGACTGCTAGTACCTTCAAGCTGTTCAGCTGGACATTTGGGAAAAGTCAAAGGTAGTAATTTCAGTGGCAATAATTAAAATGAAATACTAGAATATATAGAATGCCCAGTGATCTACACTAGCTATGGTAAAATCTTCTGTCAGGGGAACACTGATGGAGAGGAATGTACAGGGTTACAGTAACAGCGTCAGAAGACATATTTCTTCTCCAGTGCTCTCCATGCATTGACTTTACCATGAAAACTGAATTTTCTAAAAATGTTTGTGTCCACTGCAAAACTAAAACTTCATTTGTAAATCAGGCTTGTAGAGTTAATTTACACAGCCTGAACTGTCAGATATTTGAAGAAAAATCCTGATACATGCCACTACCCAAGTTCTTAAAAGATTTGGATGTCTTCCAGTATCCTATGGAAGTGAATGGAATGAGTTAAAACATTCTGGCAAAGTAGACAAAGCCATGCTTAAAACAAAACAAAACAAAACAAAAAACAAATAAAGTGCACATGAAAAATACAATAAACTAAAAATATACAAGAATAATAAAATTTCTGATGACTTTTCATGTTTATCTAGAACTAATGTAAAAGTTTGTTAAAATATAAAAGCACATATTCAGGATATCAAAAAGTTTGCAGCATGTAAAAATGAGAAGTAGCTATACTTGCTCTCAAAAGAAGTGAAATTGAAAGAAAGTTAAAAATTGAAGATTTTTCTGTTTTCTTTTTTAAAAGGAGAGGAAATGAAGGGGAAGAAAAAGTTAAATGGAAAAATAAAAACCTTCTGGTCATAATCTTTTCTAGTCTCCTTGTCAACATAAACAAATGAGAATAGTCAAGAAAATAAGAAAGAGAGATCAATGTATGCGAGCCAGTGTCTATAGATAGAATCCATTTCTAGCCTAATCTGACAGGCTACCTTTTGTATGAATCCAACTGAATGCTCCAGTCATGCTTGGAATTCCTTCATTCTGCATTCTATATAGTAGATGTCTGCTGTAACTGCCCTGATTATCTGGCATATGTTTCTAATAGTGGTGCATACTCTTCAAGTCAGATTTTGTGATGGGAGAATGAAACCATTACAAAGTATTATGGAAATACAACTTCAGATTGCTTTCCAAGTAAATGTCAGTATTCGTAATATAGCATTTATGGTTTTCCACTGAGAATAATAGAAACAAAAAATCTGTGAAAATACTCCATAAATAGAACAGATATTCCTATATAGTTTCTACCGTTAATATATCTACTTTTCTTAATAAAACAATTCTGTCATCTGTAATTAGTGCACAAAAAGGTATTTGTTACAGTAACGTGAATATTTCCACACAATTAGAAAACATAGTTTAACTGCCCATTATGTTTGCTTACTGTGAATCTGTTTAAGACTACATTTACAGCAGTTAAATACTAAATAAACAGATGGTGTGAGACTGAGGTAGTTTTCATATTAAACTAATTCTTCTATTTATACAATCGTAAGTCTAGGTAACATCAGTATTAAAAAATTATCTTGAAAGGTACAGAGTAAACCTGTAAAGAAGTAAACAGTCTCAAAAAAATCTTTTATTTCAATAAGTATACTGTAGATTCTAGACATCCTGTACCAAGAATATGATGTTTTCAGAGAATCTCAGTTACCATTTATGAATCTTGCCAGCAGGGTTTAACTTTTCGATTGATAGTATTAGACACTGGTGGCTTCTTGCAGGATGACTACAGAAATGTTGACTTTCTGAAATTTTAAACACTTACTTAAATATCTAAATGAATATCAAAGTCTTCTGAAAATCTGGCTCATTGTGAAATGAGCACTTACAAGACCAGTATTTCTAACCACTTACTGAAAATGATTTCACATTGTTCTGAGCAGAGGCAATTCTGATACTGCTATACTCATTTACTTGTTATTATACTAGAATTTAGTCAGCAGAACATAAATTAAAACTAATAAAAATTACAAACTGAATTTTGACCATTAACTAAAATAATAAGAAAAAACACTGGAGCTCACTCTTTTCTTATGAATGATGAATTTAATGTAACAATTTTCCCTAAAGGGGAAAAGCCCTGCTGTCTCAACATACCAAGAAAATTGCCTTTTAATGATTATTCTGGAATCCTAAGCATGTATCATTATATTGAACTGCAGGAGGAAAAATGTGTTTATATTTAATGTATAAATCAACAAGCTCCTTTAATTGAGATTATCACTTGAACCAGATTTGCTCAAGAACATCGCACAATTTGTTGTTTTAAATAATTTAAACAGTGAGTATTTAAAATTAAACCCCAAAATTTCTATCAAAAAGGTCACAATAAAGCTTTCATTTTAAGTGTATTTCCTTTAAAAGCATCAACAGAAATAATCACACACCGTTTATGGATTCCAAGATAACTATAAATTGTTTTATGAGAGTGAAAAAATAATTTAGAGAATGACATGACCAATCAAACTAGAGAGAAAACTGTGTAGAAAAGCATCCGATCTTTATGATTGCAGCTTATTGGGCATACGCCGGTCATTTTGTAAATAATCTTATTCTGTTAATGAACTGATTTTAAAGTATCTGTTTTGATTAATAAATGAACATTATTAGTAGATGTATTAACAAAGTTTACTTCACATTAGTTGCAGCCTAAGGCATAATTGGCTGGTCACTTTGAAAGCTTTGCTTGAGAAAATGAAGGACTAATAATGCTGTAGGAAGAGTGAAATAAGATCAGACAACTGACAGAAATGCTTTCTAAAGTTAATTATGCTTGCTTTCCCGTCTCCCTGGGTGTTCATTACCTTTAAAGGGAGCCACACATTGGCAGAAGTAATTACCAGGTTGGTCAATGCAGGTGGCTCCATTCTTGCAGGGAAATGAAGCACACTCATCTATATCTGTTTCACATCTTGCACCTTGAAAAGATGAAAGATTTGAACATTTAGTAAGACAATTTCTAATTCATTTGCACCACAAAAATGTCAAGCAACTTGTGAGGAGAAACTAACATAAATCAGCCAAATAAAGAGCCACATATACTAATGTCAGCATCCATTTAATTCTTATCAGCATGAATACATAACAGCCTATTTCTGAGTTGCTAAATGGTAACTAATCTTCCCTGTGTGTCGAAGCTTTGAAGGCCTTTTTAAATGCAGACTAATTTATCTTGTGCTATTTAGTTTACAGATGGAGTCAGTGTTCCAGTTTGTTGGAATGCAAATGAAACATTAGTCCAGGGCAGATAAAGAGAAATGAGGAGGAAACAGAAGCAAATTAGTCAATAATGTCTTAATAGATGCTTTGTGGGCTATCTTGCTGTAGAAAACAAAGTTTGCTATGAACAGGACTCACCAGTAAAGCCAGGAAGACAGGTGCATTCAAAGCCACCAATAAGATCTGAACATGATGCATTATGAAGACATGGAGAAGAGTGACATTCATTTATATTTGCTTCACAAGTAGTGCCTGCAAATATGCAATCAAAGGGGAGAAGAGTTACTGCACAGTACACATAGTCAAATATCAACATTTATTTTAACTGAATATAGCTCACATATTGGAATCGATTTGACACCCTTTTTATATTCAAATTTGGGCATCTGTGACAGTAAGTTGATATTTTTAAGGTTTAAGCTCTTCACTAATTTTCACAAAAGATTAAAAGTACAGTCATTGAATAGATTCCTAAGGCTTAAAGCAGACAATTTTCTTATTATATGAATACAGAAGAGTAGAAAAATAAATACATTGAAACATAATATACTGCATTGCAATAACATGTGAGGAAATATTTCTAGTGTTCATGGGAAGACAGCAGGTGTAGTCCTAGAAAATGCAAAAATAAATATGATTTAGAGAAGAACACTATTTGTTCCAGTATATATTATAGCTACCATAACTGCATAGCTACTTAAAGTATAAAATACTCAATTGTTAATATTTCTGAGTGAACTTAATTTTTTATCATTTGAATAATAAATGATGAATGACATCAATGGTGAGATTTGGGAAGTTCAAATAATTTTAATACACAAAAATGCAAGTGATAGTTGTTCAGAGCATAACTAGCAGTAGAAATACAATATTTTGCCCTGTGACATTTGAATTATAGATTGCCTTGTATTTCAATGATTAAAAATCCGTGAGCTTTAAAAAATTATGCTCTAAAAAGAAAATGGATGTGCTTTAAATTCCTAATATGAGCTGAAAGCAAAGAATAGCTGCAGATATTAATGCATCCACTTATCAAAGAAATTGTGTTTTTCATAGAAATTGTACAAATATGTCAGGAACGAAACCTTTCCCACACAGGTTTTTTCTCTGATTCCATTATGTTAGATCTGTCCACAATTTAAAAAGCTTACAGGAAACAGTATATGCTGTTTTCAAAATTTCACTGAGCCCCATTGAATAATTTTCAACAGCTAAGCCACCAGCCAGCAGAAAACACCTAGTTCCATGCTGTCTTGAAAACAAAGTAGATAACTTTAGTAAAGGTGCGCTTATGCTGAATTTATGTGATTAGAACCCAGATGACCCAAAAATAAATATAAATGCAACTCATTCAAGATGTTAAAAATTGGTATAAGATGCAAAGCAGGTTTACAAAGTTATAGTTCTTTGGATTTTTAATACCTTGAAATCCATCCTGACAGATGCAACTGAAGGCATTCAGATGATCAACACAAGTAGCTCCATTGTGACAAGGGTCACTAAGACACTCATCCACTTCAATCTCACAGTTATTGCCTGGAAACAAGTGAAGGATTTTCTTTATTAGGAACATGCAGCTGGCAAGTCACCAATGCAAGCAGCAACAACAAAATGAAGTAACAGAGGTTATGTACAGACAGCTTTTACCAATGAGCTGTAAATTGTCTTTGGGAAATCAATTTATTGTTGATTAAAGGCAAAAGTGAAACATATACATCATATATAATGTTCAACAATGACCTGATGGGAATTTTATAGATTCACTTATAAATGTACATATCTTCATATTTTAAGGGCAATAAAGTCATGAGTTTTCCTGAAACATCACAAAAGAGTAAGTATGGTTTCTAAGATGAAATGTTAAAATATAACAGTCTTTTTCTATAATTTCTTTTAATTCATGTATTAATTTCTGGATTTCTTATGAAGATCTCTATGGGAAATGTTAGGAAAGTTTTCTGTTATGGCCAAATATTTTAATACATTTTTTTGAAACTAATAATAGAAAAGTTAGATATTGCCATATATTTTTAAATATATGGAGGAAAAAAAAAATATAAATGCTTATTTCTAGTTGAGAATGATGTGCCTAGTATTTTTTTTTTTTTGCCTTTGAGATAGAACAAAGCTCATAAAGTATTTATTTGCGTATCTTATATGAATTATCTAAACAGATTGTGATGGTTTCAAATTTATTGTTAACTTATGCCTAAAAGTTTGTTTCAGAGGGGTTTTGAGGGCTTTATTTGGCCACAGGAAAAGTATAAAACAAAAACAATAATCTGCTATTATGTAGATATAAGAATTTAAACATTTCAATAAGACTTCACCAAGAATTATCACAAGTAACATCAAATAATTTTACTTTCTGTTTTGATGACAAAATAAACCAAGCATAGATACAAAATATAGCATTTCATTATATTGGAGACAGACATACTACAGCTATTAAATTACATATTATTTCATCAAGATCATCTGGTTGCCCAGGTCCTCCTTGAGCATCAAGAGGGACTCCAGAGTCATCCTGTTCCTGCTTTAGGAGCCCTGTCGAAGTCCCTGAAGTTCGACAGGATGGATCTGGGTTGCAGAGCTGAATTGCAAATAGGGAAATACTACTGCACTTGAGTATTTCATCATACAAGTGATCAAAAAGATCTGACTCTGTATCTAGAAAGGGTTTGTGTGTGTGTGTGTTGTTTGTTTGTTTGTTTGTTTGTTTTAAAGCACTGTAATCAGTGTTAGTCTGTGACAGTATGCTGGCATAACCAAACTAATTTTAATCTGGTCAAACTCCATACTAATGATTACGACCTGCAGGGTAGGTTTAGGGATGAGTAGTTAAACCTGCCTAGGAATCTTGGATGTATATTTGGCTGTTGAGGCCCCTGTTACTGCAGCCTTATTGTTACAGGAATCACAAAGCAGATAAATTAAGACCAGCTTTTGTGTGGCTGGGAGTTGCAATCACATCAGTGTAAGACAGACACCCTGTCTAAAATAGTATAAAGTAAGAGTTATTCGAGTTGAAACAGTCCCTTGTAGACAATATTTTTTACAGTTGACTACTCTGACACAGCCAAGTACTTTTGTATGCCTGGAAACCAAAGTTGCTTCTGCCTGACTCAGAGACGCACTGCAAAATTGTATCTATTGCTACTTTTGAATAACCTTTTCTGTGGTTTCAGGCTGACTTAAACAGCTGTTAAACAATGCTCTTTTGAACCCACCTATAAAACCAGGTGCACAGAAACAAAGATAACCACCCAATATGTCTTTGCAGATGCTGGAGGTACCACACGGTTGTGACAGGCAGGCAGCAACATCTGCTTCACAAAACTGACCAGTAAAACCTGAAGAAAAATGGAGTAACAGAAGACATAAAACTTTATTATCACATTTAGTCTGAGAAAGGAGACGAATGAGAGACTGAGTATTTCTGTGATCTTTAATTATATTTCAAAAATTTATTTAGGATAGAGTAAAATATTCCGGATTCTTTGAAAGTTTCAGCTTCATATTTAAAGCTAATCTAAATGGAATAAAATAACATTATGATAAAGCCATACCTGCAAGAATAATAAAAACCATTCAAGATATAATGTGTCTTCAAGAGAATTTGATAAATGTCAATATCTTCAAGTGGTTTTATACAGATATTCCTATTTTTATTGATAGTGATTGTGATAGTGATATTGATAGTGACAAAATTTCTTCATTTTTTGTGTGGTGTTCTGTACAGCACACTAAGAAAACATCCTGTATTTCCAAGCCACAAAAGAAAATTGTGTCAATGCATTCTGAGGCAGATATTACAAGATCTGACAGTTTGTCATATATCGATATTGATTTTTTGAACCAGTTAACTTATAGCTAATAAGAAAGACTGAGCACCTTTGTTTCCTGCTGAGGGCCATATATGCACAAAAATTAAAAAATAAATTAAAAGATAAAACATGAATATGCATTCTACACTTAGGTTATATTTGCCATTGTATTATAGTTTCTGAAACAATCATCCAGCAAGAAAATCACGTGGTTCCTTGAAGACAGCACCTTTATTTTTGAACATACACAATAAATAGTTGGAAGTAAATGTTTTTTGTTTCACAGAAAAATGGCTTTTTTCAAACAAAGTACATGTTTAATTTAATTCATATAAAACAGTTAAAAAAATCAATCGTGTGTGGAGCTAGGATCCAAGTACTGAATATAAATGCCAGGTTTCAAACTTAAGACATTTTTGTTGTAACTTTTGTGATAAAAAAATCAGTGAGTTAAACTATGAGAAGCATAGTTTTGTTTTCTTCTATTAACCAAGCACTTTAAAAGTTTCTAAAGATTTTTAGATTCTTGCAAAAATAATGTTACAGCAAAAATCAAAACAGACTGGACCAATTTATTATAATTTAACCATTACAGCATGAAAAGCCACTAAAGATTTGAACTACAGATTTGGTTCAGTGAACTAAATATAACTAATTCCAATGTCTTACAAACTTGGATACCAAATCTGGCTGAAGATCTGAACTTCACATTTCATTTTAAAAAAGTTTCATAAAGACATGCTGTGCTTCAGTAGCATAGGTGTTGCCATGACAGATTCTAGTTGGCCATTGAATTGCCCTGTATCTGACCTTGAGTTCATCAACGTTTTACACAGTGAAGAGAATAAGGAAGAATCCTTGGTCAAAGATGTTCAAACAAATTTGTTTCTACAGCATGCTGTGGTAGGTTTAAAAAGTAAGCATAACCCTGTTTTTATAGCATTACTATAGGCTATAAATGCATAAGCACTACTCTGAATGGACATCGAGTAATAAATTATTACAAAATTTTAAAAGTTCAGTCCTGCTTGGGCCTAGTTTAGCACAGTCTTCAAATTAAAGGAAATATAAACTGTGTCCTTAGGATATGACTGAAGAGCTCCTGATCTGGGTGATTTTTTAGCTTTTGAACAGCTGGTTAGATGAAGACAGCAACTTCTGACCATCAGGGTGAATTGCTGAAACATGTTGCAGTTTAGAAACCTTTGCTTGTATAACAAGTCTTTGAGGCATAAAACCAAGACAATGCATATTAAAACTGCTTTACACATGCAGTGACTTTGGTTTCTAAATCAGTAGATGCAGAAAGGTGTCTTCAAGCTATGTTTCTATTCCATCTCAAACACCAGCTGTGCAGCTTTTTCACACAGCTGAATTTTTCTTCCCTGTTGATTGCTATTAAAAATTTAAGCATGTCTCTCATTTTCGCCTTCATAAATAGATGTTAACATCTGCTTACTGAAGTACTACCTAAAACTAATATAAAAATTAATCAATAATGGTAGCAGTATACACAGATATATTTATAACTGTTATATGTGGTTATGTGACTTTCATCCAGATGGAGATACTGAATATAGAAAAAATGATATTATTTTCTTTTTGATAAACCAAAGCTAAATATTCCTAATAACTTTATTGATTAGAAGTAAATATTTTAACCTATGTATGCATTTATTTTTGTGTTTTGAATTAATTATCAAATATTGCAACATGGACAAATATATCCAAACTTACTATACTAAGTTGAAGAGCAAAGGATGGCGGTTTCAGGACCCAATTTTACTATTAAATATCTGGTTTTGTATAAAGTTTCTCATCAAAATACATTGCACAGCAGTACTTAAGAATATAATATTTCCTATAAAAAAAGATTAGCAAGTGTTGTTTTATTGTTGTGCTACAAACACTCAAAAGATACTTTATTAATTTAGATAATGGAAATTTAGCAGCAGAGTTTTAGGTGTGGGGGTTTTTTTGTTGTTTCTCCCCACCAACCCCCAAAAAAATGTTGCATTTATATTCTTCAGACATTTCTTTCTGACAAACCCCAATGCCGCATGAAAAAAGTGATTTTTACTAGTCAGACTGTGACACTTAAACTCTCCAGGGAGATCATCACACTGTGATCCATTCTGACACAGTCCAGCCACACAGTGATTTATGGCAATTTCACTACATGGCTCCTTATATTCTGAATGACAGGTACATCTGAAGCTATTAACTCAAACCTGACATTAAAGGTTATTGTCGGGGCCAGCGGGTTTTTATGTGCATTCATTCACTCTTATTGAACAAATATTACTTCTGGGGAAAAAGTTATAGGGCTCCTTTTAAAATTACAGCTTGGAAAAACTTAAACAGATAGAAAGAAACAAATGTCAGAATTTAATAGATTCATTTAAAACTTGGACAGTATTTTTACTGTTATTAAGATTCTTTCATACTAACAGGTTGCTAATTTCTCCTTGTTTGCCCTGGATGTGATAGTAACATACAAGACATTTTATTAATTTGGGTTTTGAGATAGAGTGATTGTTATTGATTTTGTCATTCAACATCTGTCATAATGAAAAGGTGGTTTTGCTTGGGTCCTCTAGAATTTCAAATGTAAAAATTGAGCTTATTTCAAAAATTATACAAAATGTAAAAATTGTAAAAAGTATTCAAATAGTAATAGCATAGTTGAATAAAATAGAGAAAAGTTAATAAAGAGGTCACTTTTGAATGAAAGGAAAAAAATGCTACTTTTGCCTCAGAGCATAAAAGAGAAAACTGTTTTGTTATAACAATCTGCTCTAATAAATGCATTTGATCATTGTGTTGAAATAACCAGTCATAACTATAAAAGACAAAGTGGAAGATACAACTTTCTCTGTTGTATCCTTCTTGTGTTTAGGCTTTCCAGAACTCAGAACAAAACTCACTAATTCTTGGTAAAGACAATTTGAACTTTGGCAATTAAATCAGAATAACAGAATTACTCTCTAAAAGTTTTAAAACCTTCATATTTCAAAATTAAAGAGACTGAGAAATGATGCACATGTAACATTAAGAAAGCTTTTATGTTCTCTGAAGGCTCCTCATTTTCACAAGCAGACTTCATGATCTTACAGCTGCAGCAATCTGAAAAATGCTATTCTGTTCTTGTGTGAAATTCATTGTCGTTTTATTTTCCCATCTAGCTCAGGGAAAAGTCAAAACTTGTGTTTATGCTTACACATAATCTGAAAGAAAGCTAAAACATGTTACAAGAATGTGCTATCATGAGTATTTAGGATATTTTTTACTTCATTTTTTAACCTACATATTCCATTCCAGAAATAAATAGGTGAATATTCAAAGGAAAATAATTTCAACAGATTTACAATTTTCTGCCATTTGGGTTTGAAGTGAAGTGTTTCAACAGTTTTAAATATTTTGCAAAGTTTTCTCAACTAAGTAGTAAGTGAAAAAATAAACCAACAACCTATTCTAAGCCAAAAGTCAGTTTTTATCTCATCATGTCAGCATTTTCTGATGAAATAACATTCCATTGCATATTCCTCAAAAAGTTCTACAAACAGCTAAAAAATCACCATTAAAACTCACTTTGAATTTTATATTATGATTTTCTGTCAGGAAGACTGAAAAAATGTTTTTTCAGCAAGAACTTGTATACATCATTTAAGCTAAGTTTAGTCTGGAGCGGAATCTTAAACAGCAGTCAGTCCACCTTCTGCTTACTACTCACTTTGGTATCAACAAACACCCAAACACTTTAAAATATTCTTGACACCACGGAAGTTCTGCCTCAGTTTTATTAGGTTGCTTACTTTAAACACTAATGTGACAATGATGGCAAGCTGATGTACTTGTCGCAGGAAACAAAAAGAGATTCCATCTAGGTTGCAGATAATATCTTCCTCCAAGATGGATTTGCTCTAAGATCAATTCTGATTCAGATAGTTCCCAGTGGACAAACCTCTCACATAGACCTTGCAGAACTAGAAGCATGCCATACACCAGCCTGAATCCACATGCTTTCCCAGCCCTCTTCTAGGCTTTTACTAAGCAATTGCTGTCGTCCAATTTATTCGAGTCACCTTTGTGCTAGAGTAGAAATTTTTGACACAGGAGCAGTAATTTCCCTTCACTGATATATTTGCAGGTGCTGCTCAACCTTGGAGATTCATTTTTACCTACGCATGGTTCAGTTATGCTCCTACACAGGAGAGATAAAAGGCACTACTATTTCCATTTCATGAATGCAGTCCATTATGGAGTCAGACTGAAATTACAGCTTAGTATGAACTCTGTGTACCTGAATGTAAATTGTTTGGAATATTTACAAATTAAAAAATAGTCAGAATAAACTCAGTTCTCTAATGGTAACAAGCTGTTCTCTATTAGTTTAGCCACTATTTATTGAACGACAGTGCTTTTCTGATAAAAGTCTTTGTTCACCAATGAACTCTAGCATTATGGATAATGACTTTTTTTTTTTTTTTCTGTGTTTCCTGATCAAAATCTGAATACCTACAGTTCCATACAGAGCCACAAATCCTTTACAGCAATAAATATTAATAGGCTTTGGGACATGGATAATGGTCAGCAACAGACACATTTCAGTCATTTCATGTGGTGCCTGTATGACAGGTCTACATCTTAAAACCATATTTGAAGTACTGCATTCAGCTAGGTTTAGCTTAATAATTTAGATCAACTTCTATTATTCACATAGGGAATATGATGGCAAGGCAGGAAGGGCAGAGCCTCACTGACAAGAAATACATTCCCATAGTACCCAAATAAGAAGAGCTGAGCAGGTGAAATCCTGGTAACCAGGGTCTGTCACGGTCCAGTGATGACCAAACAGTCTGTATTAACAAGGTAGGTCTGAGATGAAGCTGGGAAATCAAAGTCGGGAAGGCAAGGTCAGATTGGTAGGAGCCTACTGGTACACTGACATATGGCAGGAACCTACATCTGTTTTTGCATAAGCAAAACTGATCAAATATCTCAGCATGGAGACCTCTTTTTCCTCAATATCAGGACATTGCCGAATGTCATTCAGCTTGATCTTTCTGGATCTGTTTTTGCAGACTACTGTCTGGTTGTTCCCAATTTGTATCTATTTGTTTATGACTGCTGAAGACAATGCGTCTTAGCTCAACTGAATCTTCTTTCCTTTCCAGACCATTAGCAGAGTTTTTACCTGTCCCTCTCCCAGCTTGCTGCCATCTTCAAGTTCAGTCACAATATTCCCAAGGGCATCATTCAGGTCATTGATGAAGAGCATTGATGAAGAACATTAGTGGACCCAAAACACTTGCAGTAAAATACTTTTCCATACTGAATCACTATAATGTATCAAAGTGGATGGATGATGGCAGAGCGGTGGATGTGGTCTACCTTGACTTCAGTAAAGCCTTTGACACAGTCTCCCACAGCATCCTCACAGCTAAGTTGAGGAGGTGTGGTCTAGACAATAGAGTAGTGAGGTGGGTTGCAAACTGGCTTAAGGAGAGAAGACAGAGAGTGGTAGTCAATGGTGTGGAGTCTAGTTGGAGGCCAGAATCCAGTGGAGTGCCTCAGGGGTCAGTACTGGGGCCAATATTATTCAATATATTCATTAATGATTTGGACGAGGGAATAGAGTGTACTATCAGCAAGTTTGCTCATGACACTAAGCTGGGAGCAGTGGCTGACACACCAGAAGGCTGTGCTGCCATCCAGCAGGACCTGGACAGGCTGGAGAGTTGGGCAGGGAATAACCTAATGAAATTTAACAAGGGCAAGTGTAGAGTCCTGCATCTGGGCAGGAACAACCCCAGGTTCCAGTATAGGTTGGGAAATTACATATTAGAGAGCAGTGTAGGGGAAAGGGACCTGGGGGTCCTGGTGGACAACAGGATGACCATGAGCCAGCACTGTGCCCTTGCGGCCAGGAAGGCCAATGGCATCCTGGGGTGTATTAAAAGGAGGGCGGTTAGTAGATCGAGAGAGGTCCTCCTTCCCCTCTACTCTGCCCTGGTGAGACCCCATCTGGAATATTGTGTCCAGTTCTGGACCTCTCAGTTCAAGAAGGACAGGGAACTGCTGGAGAGGGTCCAGCGTAGGGCAACAAAGATGATTAAGGGCACCTCCCTTATGAAGAAAGGCTGAGGGAGCTGGGTCTCTTTAGTTTGGAGGAGAGGAGACTAAAGGGTGACCTTATTAATGTTTATAAATATATAAAGGGTGAGTGCCATGAGGATGGAGCCAGGCTCTTCTCGGTGACAAACAACGACAGGACAAGGGGTAATGGGGTCAAGCTGGAACACAAGAGGTTCCACTTAAATTTGAGAAAAAACTTCTTCTCAGCAAGGGTGACAGAGCACTGGAACAGGCTGCCCAGGGGGGTTGTGGAGTCTCCTTCTCTGGAGACATTCAAAACCTGCCTGGACACGTTCCTGTGCGACCTCACCTAGGCGTTCCTGCTCCAGCAGGGGGATTGGACTAGAAGATCTTTTGAGGTCCCTTCCAATCCCAAACATACTGTGATACTGTGATAATATTTTACTATTGTTTTCAGTGTGTTAAGTGTCATTTAGTGCTAGAGACAATATCCCCTTAGTTTCCTTATAAAAATGCTGGTATATCACCTAGTTCTTCCTTATCCAGGTTTATTACCACCTGAGAACAGAAATTGCATCAGTTTCACACATTTTGCTCTTGAGAAATCCATGTTACCTAGTGACTGACTGTCATCATTTTGTTGGTTTCAGATGCTTATAAATAGTTCATCTTTATATTTTTGTTTAGTATTTTTCCAAGAGTTCAAGTTAGACTTGACAGTTCTATACTTCACTTCTGCTCTTTTCTACTTTTCTGTTATTTGACCTATCCACAAACCAACAGCTCTGAAATTGCTCTGAATAATTTCTAAATACCATGGCTGTAGCTGTGGCTGAACAGACCTTGAAGTATGCATTTTCATCTAAGCATTTTCTAGATTTTTTTTTTCTGGTCAAAGATTTTCTTTTTAGAGAATGTAGTTGACTTTTTTGCTTAAGGTCAAGAAAAAAAGAATGTTGAAAATATCTTGGTATCATATGTCAACAACTTCCCTTCTTTGTTAGGAAGCATATTGACACTTTCTAAGTAATTGCTCAAATTTTAACTATACGTTTCCTCCTTCTCCCATCCTTTTTTTTTTTTTTTTTAATCTCTCATTGAATATAGAGCAAAACAGCTAACAGAAGCTAATCATCTAGAAAATTCTTTTAAAAGGAGTGACTTCATGAACTCTGCTGCTAGTGATCTTCAAATTTCTGTGTAAGATCTCTGATTTTTCTGTCACTTTATTTCTCTTCATTCTCCCTCTGCCTAGATTTTATTTCTTCCAGTGAGGGCTAATGAGTTCATCACTTCTTTCTTAGCAGCCTAACTTGAATGACCATTTCTACTGCTTTCTACTGCTGGACCTTAACCCATACAATTTAATGAGAAGATGTAAGAGAATTATGACTCTGCAGTGTTTTTCTTTCAAAAAAACTCTTCAAACCTAGGAAAAGGACCACAAAGGCCAAACACAGCTTCCAATACTGTAGAAATATTTTTGGCAGTTCCATTAAAAGATGGATTAGACCTAGAGAAAAAGGATTCAGCGAGAACAGTCATACCCTATACATCTTGCAGAAATACAGCAGAAGACTTACAGCTATTACAACAGAAGTTTGATTACTGTACCACAGCAGGCAACCTCAGATTATTATTTATAATACACTAAGAAACCAGAGAATAAGATTTTATTCTGATGGTGCATGCTTGGTGCCTTGGAATTTGTTAGACTGTCTTATCATTTTGTCATATGATACATTAGAAAAGACCTAATCCTATTTTACAACTGCAGAATAATATAGCCACAAAAGTAGAAAGAGAAAAGGAAAACCTTATGAAGTAATAACAGTTACCCATTTTCATTTACCAGAGCTGCAAAGCGGTCAGTGTTTGCAGCTTCTTTTGAGAGGATGTCAAGCCATACTGAGAAGGTGGTGTGTATCATAGAACATAGCTTGTTTCTTACTACCAGTAGGTATTTTTATTACCCTTTCCTATATATGCATAAACTATCACATTTATAAATTCCCTTATGCATAATGAAAAATTAGAGTAAGAAATTGCTTAATAGAAATAGTTTGTTGTTGTTGTTGTTGTTGCATCATCTCATAGATCAGTCTAATGTGATATCACTTAATGAAACACAAATACAGGACCTGAAAAATGACAAAATCTCAGCAGATAATTAAAGCTAAATTCCAGAGTGATACTCCTCTCCTCCCTCTGTACTGGAGTGACTGTACATGCTATACTGGTATTTTTAAAAACAATTTCTGTGTAACAAGACCAAAATAAACACTTGAGGTTCTTGTTTTCAAAGTAGGCAAAAACAGAGAAAAATCAATGCTGCTAGTAGGTCAGCATGTAACAGCTGACTTCAGCTTCAGGCCAGCGGCATTTTTTAAACATAAAATAAATAACAGTTCACAGGAACAGATTAGTAATCTCGAAATAAAAACTTTCTACCACTCAAATGTTGCTAGTTTATTTCTAAAGAAATGACATGCCTTGATTATCACTTGATTTAGAGCACCAATAGGAAGAGTAACTTGAATTAAAATGACAGTGCTCCACCAGTGAGAAAGCAGAAGTGGAGACACATTTCTCCTTAAAAAAGAAAAAATGAGGAAAAAAAATCTTTAAAAGATTTTTTTCAGAATGTTTTGTAAAAATGTGTTTCTTAGAGGACGTTTTTGTTTTTGTTTTTGTTTTTGTTTTTGTTTTTTGTTCTGTCACTGATGGTTTACAGGTAGATTACACAGGAACATTTCTGTCTGTCTAGAACTAAAACAAAAAATAATCACCTCTCTCCTTGCTTCCTTTTTTTCAATGCTGATATGTGCAGCCATCAGGCTTTAATATAATTTAAGGAATGGCTTATGTTTTGAGGTTTTATTTGTTTTCTGTTTTAATAGTGTCTTTTGATGTCTCCTTTTAATTTAGTTGATTTATAATTGCTTGCTGATATTGCTTACTTCTAGTGATACATCTAATCTACCCAACACCAATCCATTACTGATAGCCTCACCTTAATGTGTATCAGCATCAAGAACTCATTCTAGTGTGTCTATCGTGCTAATCTATTTTTTTGCTGAAAAAGAAAAGGAAGAACCTCTAGTGGAATGAATTAAAATTTAATGAGAAGAAACAGCTCTTTCATTCCTTCAATACAGTACATAATTAATTTGAAACAGCACCTCTTTAAAAGAAGTATAGGACACTGATGGAGAAAATTTACATGTTTTTGTCCTCCAAGCTTATATTTATTTGACAGGTCTATATAATTTCTGAACAGTTAATATTTCTCAGAAATAAATACCCATGCATTTCAACAGAAACCAAATATGTATGATGAACTATGTTTTTATACAAAAGCAATAATATAAATGATAGCAATAATTATTATATACTTTCTAACTTCTGATAATGACACTATATTTAACTCAACACAGCATCTCTGAAACAAACATCAGTGGCATACAAATCTCCCAGCAAAATCAGCACAAACAGTGGGCAGCATTGCTGTCCTCCATCAGTCACATCTTAGAGGTACTTCCTGCCTTCCAGAGTTCGTGTGCCTTCCATAGTGTGATCTGACACTAGATTAAGTAAAGAGCTCTTCACTGCAACATTCTTTTTTCAGAGATAAATTTAATTTGTTATGGAAAGTAAGTTCAATGCCTTTATTTAAAATAAAATGGTTTTTCCTCAGATTTTCTCTAGCAGGCAGTACTATCCAGACTGTTCTTCACAGTGAAGGTGCTAATGAACAGCTTGAGCATTCTTTTCTGAGAGATCCATCAGGGATTTACCTTACGCCTTTCTCACCAATGACACTGTGTCAAAAAAGCCCAGCTATCCTTCTATATATAGTCAGTTTTCTGTGCAGCTAATCTTGCATGCTTACCCTTCCAGTTAGCATTATTTAAGCTTTTTCCATTATGGCCTTGTTCTAAACATGCATATGGCAATTAAATGTATCCATTTGCTACATAAGGCATTTTGCTATTTTAGTCAGATTTCACTGACAAAAGGATCATATGTACTGAAGAATGAGGTTATGAGAGATCCCGTTTTTAGAATATATACTGGAAAAACTGTGGGGTAGACATTTGGACCTGCTACACCTCAGCTTCTTCTCGTCCACAGAGATGATGTGAATACAAACAAAACTTGAGGTTTCTCAGATGGGAAAGGGAATTAATGAAATGGATTTATAGATCTGACTCATTTGTTTACCTGAGTAATAAACCTTAAGATTTTTTGCTTGTTTGGGATGACTTCATTAATTTCATATTATATTTGAATGGGCTCATTCTATCAGCAGGAGACTCTTAAATACAGTAACATTAATGTGTCAGACAAAAAGAAATGTGTAGAGATGCCAAGTTTAAGAAGCAGCAAGTGAAAATTAGTCAACAGTTGGGGAGCTAAGTCTTTTCTAGAAGCGTATGACTTTGGTGAATTGTGAAAGACAGTTATGATGGTTTTAACAGATCTTTAGAATAACTTTAATACTGAGAGAACAGATGATTCCATTCCATTCTGTTACTGCCATTCTAGTAGTTTTATAAATGAATAGACTCAAGCTAAAGGCTGTCATAGAGACATTTCTTCACCTGGGAGATTTGTAATGGGCTATTACAGTATTTCTGAAGACATCAGTGTTTTGTGTCTGCTTTTGTTAACAGTAACTCCATGTCTCATTATCCACTTTGAAATAAATAGTGTTGTTTCTATTAGAAAAATGTCAGATTTTTAAGTCATCTGTTAGGGTTGAAGGACTGAATTGATGTTACGAATGAGCTGTTAATCAATAGAATCTTTTTCTTCTACTTTTTCAACCTCATAAATGACAGCCTCAAAATGACATAAATTCACAAGTGAAAAAAAAGAAGAGGAAGCCAGCAATTTGTGTTCTATTGCAGGAAAATTTCACTTAGCACTGGCAGGAAGCACTATACTGATAAAGACAGGAACACAGGAAGAAAATTGGAATTATAGAAGAGAATGCAACTTAGTAAAGCTATTAGAACTCATAAGTTTTGATCCTTTCACAACAGCGAGAAATTTGTCATATTCTCTCTAATCAGAAGTTTACTTTCTCTTTCATCATCACATCCTACCTTAACATCAAACCTTTGTGTGAGACTTTTTAATAAACTTTGTGAAGTATGTTGCTCTTCTTGTTTCCTACTTTCATCACAATGCCTCTGGATTCCATATTTTTCCTTCTCCTACACTTGGTTGCATGCTTCTATACACTGCCTAATATGTGCTGGTGTATAATGAATGGTTTTCATTGCCATCATGTGAATTTTCTTCTGCCTTCACCATTTACTTCTTATATTTTGTAAAAACTGGCTGTAATAAAAAACTATATATTTTAATAAATGTTTTTAATAGTTTTATCTTGTTTCCACTTTTTAATAAACCAAAATTCTACACATTTCAGTCTTTGAGTGAAAGAGCTCTCTAAATGCTTATTTGTGTAAGAATAATATAATGAAATCTTGCATAAGTAGAAATTGCAGAGTCTTGTTTGCTCTTACGATTTTTTTAACAGGAAATAAAGATTATATTTAAAAATTAAAATCTTACTGTGCTTCTAGGAACAGTATAAACAAATAGAAGGTACACTTGCCAGTATATTGCAGAAAACACAATTATGTATTACATCATAACACACGCTTTGAATACACACTGCCAGTGCAATTACATGATCACTGCAGTAATGACCAACTGTGTTCTTTTTTACCAGCTTTTTTATTTGTATAAATGTCAAAGTGCAGATTTTCCTTTGCATGGAACTGTGTAGAAAGGATGGGTTACACATTTGCTTTCTAGATTCTGTCCTATGTCCCCAAATGGGGCAACTTTTGCTTAGCGTTTTTGTCATCTTCCTTCTGTCATTCTCTTAGGTTGAGGCTAGGAGTGATCAACATTCTTCTGTTGTATTACGATACTTAATTTTGTCTAATGATTTTGCTGATACATACACAAAATTCTGGTAACCATCCTCCTATAGTAAAGCCTGAGTTTCATGAGGACATAGTGATTTATTCAATATGTTATTTCATACATCTTAAAAACCTAAATTAAATGGTATAATTTGCTGTACCAGACTTAAATAGCATTATGTAAATGTTACTGAGCAGGAGAGAGGAAGGACAGGTTAACCATTACACTGCAGAGTGAAAAAGGAAAGGATGGCCTAGGAAGATTATTTTTTCTATTTCCTTATTTTTAAAATACTGTAGAATATTTCTGATTTTTTTTTTTTTTTTTTTTTTTTTTCTACATAAATGAAGGCTCTCATAACTTGTGCCAGTTTTAGAATTGTCACCATTTTCTGCTAGGCCTTTTATGATATAACAAACAGTTGAAGTCTCTAATTTTGTAATGGCTTCTATGAAAAAGTGAAATGAACAATCAGACCTTCTGTGGTAGCAAATGGCTGGACACTCTCAAGAAGCTCACTATTAGAAAAACAGCTAAATATACCGAGATTCTCAAAACCACAGAAGAATGACTAGAGTTTCTAAAAATATATTTAACATTTCACAAATATCAGAGAAAAATTAATGCTAGTGTATGGATCAGCTATAAACATAAGGAGGAACTCCTTGGAAGGACCCCTAGTGATGTTCCCTGATACTCATTCCTTCCAGATACTGCTTTTGCAAGAGCTGAACTTCTGTCTCTCCAACAGCTCTATCAGTGACTTCAGCTGTTTTCCTGGATGAAGAGTCAGCACTGATATATCATGGATGTGACTGCCTACAGCAGTTTCAATATAAAGAATTTGCAAAAAAGCTAACATCATGTGAATGTATTAAACTTACTTCTTTAAAATATTGAGTCTACTAGCAACTGCCTTCAAGTGGTTCTGTACTCTCTCACTGTATGAACACTCATAGCATTTTCTGAAAGTGGTAGGTTGCTGAATAGCATTTCTACAGCTGATTAGATGAACTTCTTTAGAAAGATTGCTATCCTGCAGAAGTTAGGGTGTTAGATGTATAAGAAAAACATATTACTTCCAAATTGTAGAAATGAATGGTAACTTAGAGCAAGAAATTGATAATATGAATTTCAAACTACGCATCAAGAAAATACTTTTGGTAAACTGAGCAACAGTTTCCTGTAAAAAAAAAAAAGTTAGAGCCTCTTCTTAGGCAATTTTGAAATCAAGACAAAAAACAGTCATAAAGATTCTATGTTAAGAGTGATTGTTCAGAAACAGTGTGAAGGATTGGTTTCCTAAATATTTCCCATCTGTAATCTTGATGATTCATTTTATTTTTTGAGTCACAGCATGCAACAATTTTCCTAAGACTTCTTTCTGGAATAGAAACTTTCATGTGTAAGATTCTACTTTATAATAAGGGTTTCCGGAAAGATTTTAAAGAAAGTACAGTCTTATTTCATGGTACAGTAAACTTTAATAAAAGCAAACCTCCAAAAAAGGAAGAATTTGATTTACAGTTTTTCTGTATGTGAGTTTACTCTTAACCAGAAGTACTGCTTCTTTGATTTGATGTATGAAGCTGAACATAAATTGATTCTAGGTTGAATCCATCAATACAAGCACCTCAACTGTCAGGATTTTCTGCTTCAAAATCAGTCTACTTTAGCAATCATACTAATCATGCACTAATCCCACTGAAAAAATAAAGCATTTTTTTGTGTATTCAGTAAGGTGTAGCAGGGATAATATTATACATCACTGAGGCATGAATGGGAATGGGAAAGAAGCTCTGTGGTGGATGTAAGGTTTTGTAAAAGGCAAAAATATAAGAACATTCTGTAAAAAAACTAAGAAACATCCTGTGTGGTCAGTTAAATGGTTCATCTAGCCCAGAACTGAAAGTAGAAAAAAGAGAGGCTATTTATGGAAAGCATACTAGCCTAGCCAATTCCAGCAGTCTGTTCCCTTTGAAATTATGGAGCATTCAGTTGTATTAAAGAAGACACTCACAGCCTTTTCAGTTGTGAATTTGTCTAAATCCTCACCAAGACTTCTAATTAAAATTGTCTATCAACATCACTTTCTGTGGTAACAAATTTAGAAATATATTAACATCTGTTAAAAATTCTTTTCTATGTTTTATTTCAAAATGTCACTAGGTTCTTCAAGTGCTTTGTTGCTTCTTGTGAACAGGCTTCAGTGAACAACGGTTCTGCTTTCAGCTTAGAACCTCCTTTCACAATTTTCTTTCTAAGCTTCACCTCTTTCCCTAATGCTTTTCTTCTACAAATTTAAAGAATCCTTGGTTTTTCAGAAGGCAGTTTCTCTATTCCATTGATCTATTTTCTTGGCATTCTGAATACATTCTACAACTCTAACAATTTCTAGATTAATATTACTTTAAGTATCAGATTACCTGGCGAGAAGTTATGGACTTTAGAGAGTGACTCCTCACTTCTTCCTCAACCTGTGCTTCTCTATCATTTCAGGGCAAGGTTTCCAGATGACAGACTACTGTTGTAATCAACTTTTCACTACACCACTATAGCACTTGTTTTTAATTTTTATTTTCTTTTGTTAAAATTCGTAGAGAAATGAAATAATTTCCCAGTGGAAGGCTGAGTTAACACATGAGGAAAAAAATTATATTTGAGAAGTTTTTAAATACTCACACAAATTCTGGCTCTGGAAAAGCATTGCATATAAACGAACATGTTTGTTTTTGTTTTTGTTTTTGTTTTTGTTTTGTTTTGATTTTTTTTTTCAGCTACAAAGTTGATACACCAAATGAAGATTATGGAAAACTTTTAAATATGGCCAAAATTCTTGTAGTCTTAAAGGCTGTGCATGTAGGCATAAATAGTTCAATTCAAATTCAATTGAAAGTATCACGTTTGTAAAGTATACATAAAATTGGGCAAAGATTCCTATTTTAATAATAGAATCACAAGACAATTTATGTTGGAAATGACTTCTTGAGGTCATCTACTCTAATCCCCACTGAGAGCAAGACGAGCTAGATCAAGTATTTCAGGGAGCTGTTCTGTCAATACCTCAGTATGCATCCAAGGACAGGGATTGCACAAGCTCATCCCCATAGTTAACCAACTTCGTAGTAGATTCCCCTCCTCTACAATATCTAATCAGAATTCTCCTGTGTTCCAACTTACATCCATTGCCTTTTGCCCTGCCACAAATTTCATCTCTGAGAAAAATCTTGCTCTGTCCTCTGTGTATACTCCCATGAAGTAATTGTAAACCCTGATAAAACTCCCTTTAGAATTTTCTTCAAACTGAAAAGGTCCAGTTATTCCAGACACTCTTTGTACATCAGTTTCTCTGGGTCCCTAGACATTTTCATGGCCCTGTGCTGGACTTGTCCCAGTATGGCAATGTCTTTTTGCTGAAGAATGCAAAACTTAGACATAGTCCTTCAGATGCAGTTTCACAAGTCCAGAGTAGAAAAATAATCACTTCCAGACTTGCTAGCTACAGTCTTCCTAATGTGGCCCAGGATGCTTCTTTGCTGCAAGGACATGTGACTGGCTCGTATTCTACTTGCTGAACATCAGGACCCCAGGTCATTTTCTGCAAAGTTTTGTTTGTGATTGCACAATGCAAAAAAAATCTTTGACAAAATTAGGTGTGAGTGACATTTGGTTTGTCAGTCATGGAAAGCTTAATGAAATATAGTCATAGGTTTTGCAATTTAGAAAGCAAAACTAACCTATTATATCAAAATAAAAGAATCCAGTCTTAATAAACTTGCTGTAGTAATTGATAATAATAACAATAAAAAAGACTAAACAGATATTCTGCATCGTGAAAGTCTATTGAGAGGTCTCAGGTCTTAAAAGAGTATGTATATGTATATGTATATGTATACGTATACGTATACGTATACGTATACGTATACGTATACGTATATGTATATGTATATGTAAATTATGCACATGCATGCACTTCTATATATACAAATACCCATATGTATTTATGCATATATGTGAGTTATTTTAAGTATATACACTGTGATTTAATGGCTACGTTGGCTGTGAGTGCTATTTCTATTTTTCATACTTCAATAACTTTCAAGCTATTTACATATTAGGCTTTAAACAGTTTGCATACATTTTTTTATCTCTTACATAAAAACATACATAATTCTCATAGGGACATCATCATTTTAACCACATCTTTTTCCTGTCCATTGTAAGCAAATATTTCTGTCCAAAGATAAACTTGATGATTTTATCATTATATTGCTAAGCTGACATGATGGAACAAGGTTCAGTGCAATGTAAGTGACTTAAGAATATGAAAAAAAATGCAACTGAAAAAGTACTACTGTTTCACATTTTACATTCTACATTTCAGGCAGATGATGACTAGTTGACCCACAACAACGACAGCAGGAAAAAAGATCAACAATTTCTTATACTATACAAGTATAATATATTTCAAAATGCCTCAAGCATTCTGGAGTGAATATCACTACAAGTGTTGGTTGATTTCTAAGACTCTTGATTCATCAGCTTGCAAGGCAGGACCTCTGGTACAGAAGCTCTGTTTTGTAAGCAAATTTTGCTGGCACCAGCAGCATAGCAATGGTAGAGTAGTCTTAAAGAATACCTGCCCAGTCCTTCTCTCTTTTCAGGAAAATAAATTACTACTTAGTTGTTTCCTTATGAATAATTGTATTTCTTTCTTAAATATCACGGAATATTTCTCACCTGAACATCACCTGACTACTTACCTGGCAAACAGCTACAGTAAAATTCACCAATCAAATCATGGCAATCTCCTCCATTTTTGCAGGGCTTGAAGAAGCATTCATCAATATCTGTGGAACAGTTTTTGTCTGACAGAAAAGAAAATGAAACATTAAAACTATAAATCATTTTTGGGTTTGGGAAAGCAGAAAAGTTACTTCACAGTACAAAAGACAACTGCATAATTTAACTTTTCAGGTTAGGAACACTATTTTATTTCTGCATAACAGCTTTAAAACTAGAGATGTTCGTACATCATAGCTGATAGTTAACAAATTTCCAAATTATTATTTGTGTATTCTAGCATTACATTTCAACACCATAATTACTAGAATTATATGCCACAATTTAAAGACTATTTTAGACACTTAATAAACTCAGTGACATTAATAAAAAAAATATTTATCAAGGTTGCTTCCTTGTTTAGATGAATAAAGCCACTTCTCAGATCCCAACAGAAACCTACAAATTTACTAGCTGTTTCTTCATTTTTCTTCTTCTAAAGACATTTAATTGAGGTACAATTAAAATCAATTAAAAGATGAAACAACAAAAATACAGAAGAACATACAGAAGACATGTAGAGGAGAATATTTAGAAGACAAGATAATAGGTGGCTTATGAAAACAATTAACTCATTTGGCATACCAAAGAAAATCCACAGTCCCTCATCTCTCTATTGTGCGCTACATTAATACAGAGCAAACTCTAGACTGATATAAATTATACTGGGATGTTTCTGATCCAAAACTGATTCAAAATCAAGAGATAACTGTAAAGATTAAGGGCTTCTGTGCATACCCGTACCTATTTGAGTAACAGAGGAGGAAAACTGTAGCTGTTACTGATGTGAGTGAGCAAAATGGTCATTCGCATTCTATTCTGAAAGTGATGGAAAATAACATTTTGAAAAGGAATAGTAATTCAAAAATACAAGGATTTTTGCATGTGCTATTGACTTTTTTTTTTTTTCATGCAGCAGTGAAAAAGACAACTACAAATAGAGATTTTCTTGGATTTGATTCTAAGTGAAAAGGAAGAGTACTCCCTGAATGTGAAGAGAGGAATATGAAGAACTTGGGTGAGATCAGTTGAGATCCATGGGAAGGGAGAGGAGGGGGAGCTGAACAACATAAAATCAAAGGAATTTAAAAAAATTGCAAAGAATGTAGAAAATCTCTGATGTGAAACCCCATGGAAGGCTGTACTAAAATAAAAATATAATTAGGAAAGTTATGCTTTTTTAAGTACACCAAGATAAACTATCTTTTTGTGTGGAAAAAGACACTGGGTATTATAAGACCAACTTTGCACTTTTTTTTTTGAAAGGATGAAAATGTCTAACAAACAATAAAAAGGTCAGATTACTAAGGAAAACCTCAGAAGTACAACATAAATGTGTAGGCATAAAATGAGACCAGCAAAAGTACTGTATGTGATGTAACTATCATGGGATGGTCAGTGTAATGGCAAATCATGCTGTAAGTACTTCAGCATTAAAGATGAAGGAATTCAACGCCATTCAATGGGAAAGGATGGCTACTGATAATGATAATCATGCCAAATTGTTCAATGCTTCTTTTGCTTCATCAGTAGAAAGGTCACAGATTGTTATCATAATTGATACGTACAATTAAAGGGCAAAATGTCAGTGTCGGATAAAGAAGGCAGGCTGGAGAGCTGTCAGATGAGTTAGATGTTCAGATAGGCTGATCTGATGAACTTCACCCTTGGGTACTTCAAGAGCGAGCTGATAAAAATTCAGTAGCTTTCTTTGTGAACTTGTGAAAGACAGGTAAAGTACCTGAAGACTCAATAAATTCAGCCTTTAAAAAGGAGTAAAATACAGAGTTGTGAATTTATAGATCCATTTCTGTAATTTCAGTTCCTGAAGGAAATATGGGAAAAAAGTTACCAAACAGATTAGTTGTAAGAACTTGTAGATATTAAATAATGTATTAAAAATGAGCCTTATATAAACAAATAAATTCCTTTCTATACCAGAGTTACCTTGTGAATTAAAAAAAAAAAAAAAGTGTCATGTGCCATATTCCTTGACTTCAGTGATGTTTCTACTGGTGTCTTCTGTGAAATCCTAATAATTGGATTAGATATGAACTACAAGAGAATATTATCAGGTGAGTAAAAATATTCGTAATGTATTATTCATACTTTAGTTATCAGTGATTTTACTACAAAACAGATGGACAAATGAATCACACATATTTTGAAAGAGATGTACTGTTCGTCTAGTTCCACTCAGTTTTTTGAATGGTGGTCTGGATGGTGGGCAACATAGTAAGATTTTTGATGGCAATGTAAAAAGGTACTTTGGAGGACAGGATTAGAAGTCTTCATACTTTTGACAAACGGGAGATAGAGTTTGAAATTAGAAATATTATCAATCGGAACAAGTGGAAGATATCATACAGCAAATCACAAGTTAAATAGGAGCAAACCCCAGAATTTTTTTCCAGATCGAGTAGTGTGCTGGGATAAATAAAAAGGAACATACCCAGTTAGAAGCATAAAACAATCCTTCCATTTTCATCTAGATAGAGTAAAACCGCATTTGGAGTGCTTTGCACTGTGCAGCAAGCTGCATTAGGGAAACGTGGACAAAATGAAGACAGTCCAGATGAGCATGACAGTAATTACATAAAACCTGAAAGCATGACTTAGGAAAAAAAAAAAAAAATGAATGGTCCTGTAAGTCCTGAATAAAGAAGATTTGAATAGAAATATGATGACATTCATAAAATAAGAAAAGGCTTTTGCAAATGTCTAGTTTTCCATGTTCATAGTGGACAGGAAGTAATGCATTTAAACTCCAGTGAAAGTCAGATTAGATCTTAAGGAACTGCTTCTAATGGTTAATATAATGGTTAATATTATAACACTCTGGAAAGATTGCCTGAGGAAAGTAAGGAATGGTGTTGGACTTCTTTAAGGTGAGTTATATCCCAAATGACAAGTATGGTATGTTTTCTGCTGGGATGTAGCTGGAATAGATGATGTGTAACGTTTTCTTCCAGTGCTATGATGATATAATTTACAGAGCACACACCCTGTTTATAATGCAGAAGAAAGCTCAAAGGTTTTTATGTTTACGTAGCGAGTTGGATTGTTTGGAAATTTGCTGTGCCTCATGGTGAGGTAAAACCGGACAAATATTCCAAATCTATGGTCATGTAAGGAAGTAGCAAGAGTCATCGATATGAAAAAGTCTAAGAAATCTAAAATAGGATAGGAAAGGTCTTCAGTTACTTGGTGTGTGATAACAGAGCACCCACATTGGAACCTAGTGCTACTATCCAAATCTGTATCTCCATTCTGTCTCTCAATTATAATGCATTTCTGTATTAGTCAGAAAAGACAGAAATGAGTCCAGGTATGCAGTAGCCAAAGAAACAGAGGATACTCAGGGTGTAGAAGAATATTTACATTAGCAGGCAGAAGAAAAGACATTCTTCATCCACACAATAGAATTACGTGGTTAAAAATACAGAGAGTTAGACAGAAAGGCCTGCTCTTGCAGAGAGCAACACAGCTCTTATCACATTCAACCTGTATTCACACCTCAAGTATTTCTCATGAGAAAATCAAAACGAGACAAATGAGCTGCTTCATACTTGCCTGAGCCCCTTTTTTTTGTAGATGAATGAAAAGGTCTTATTCTACAATTTCAATACTGATTTTTAAACAAAGTCTGCATTTCTACTCTCACTTCCTTTCCTGGATCTCCCTGCTACAGGAGAGCAAACATATGCAGTAACTGAAATCTTGTCATAACTTTTGTATAGTTAAACAGTACATTTTTCAATGTACTGCAGGTCACTTCTGGTCACTTGCAGCTGCCAGATACAAGCAAAGAAGAAGATATGTAGGATATAGTTACTGAACTGTAGCTGAACCGCGTGTGAATAAACAACAAAAGTGATCTGAAACAGACTGCTGAGGACCTCAACATACGAGTGCTTTGCAGTGATGCAGCAAAATAAACAATAAAAATGATTCTGAGATGTATTTAAATAAAACAAGAGGACTATTTATGTGTAAAATACCTCTGCATAAAACATTGACTACAGTGTTCCATATTAAAAAGTAAGTGGGAAGAATACAGGGAAAGCTACACAATTTATACAACATCTGACGAAAGCGTGCTGTTAGCAAAGGCTTAAAGAGCTCCATCTGTTTCATTTAGAACAAACAAAAACAAGAAGTGACTTGATTACAGTGTAAAAGTGTTTTTACAAAGAGAAAATACCTGGACAATAAGAGGCTTTTCCATTTTGTGTATAAAAGGTAATGAGACTCAATAACTTGAAGTTGAGAAAAAAAATGTAAATAAAATATTTAATATAAACTTCTAAATCTGGTGGTGATTACTACTAGGAAAAAAAATAACAGTGAAATTCTAGCTTCTCTTCATGCATTCAAATCAGGATTGAACATTTTTCAAATCAATGTGTGCCTTAATCAAAACTAAGTAATTAGGTTCTGTACAAGGTGGTTAATGGACAACACTGACAGCCTTCTAGTATATAGACCTAATGTAGACCACACAACCAGCAATTTAAAGGTTGTTAGAAGACTTCCAGAATAAATTCACTCATCCTGTAGTCATCTGTGGGTCTTTCCTGGGAAAACATCAAGACAATTCTGCGAAACAGACATATTTTTATAACAGCAATAACCTACCCCAAGCCAACTGAGCCCTGCAGCATAATCATCATGTGGAATGTGTATGTCCTGTCTTTGATGGTTCTTGGGAAAAGTAGCTGTCAGGTGCTGCTCTGCTGTTACAAGAGCAAATAATCTATACAATTCTGTTTCTTGCCTGATTGCAAAAATGTAAAGGAAAAAAAAATCTTCTTATAAAAGTTTTATAAACAGTTTTAAAAACATCAGCCTGTATTTAACACTTTTCCTCTCCTGTCTCAAGACTACTTGGATCTCAGCAAGCAGTAGTCTCTGGTCAACCTCCTGTCAAAGTGAAGTCAGCCAAGCTGTGAGTTCATGTCCCCATTGTTACGACTGAAGCCCTGTAGCCCTGTACATATGGCATTGCCATTACTGGCACTGGGCCACAGATTTGGTGTCAAGTTAACACCAGAGGCCTCAAGACTGATCTAGTAGCCAGGTGGATCTTGTCTCATTTTTTTTTATACAATTGCATCATGCTATGTTTATTGTTAATAAGGTGTGGACAGGAATAACAAGTACTTACGCTGTATAGAATGAACTAATTATGACCCTAGAGTAAGGCTACAGTGTGAAGAAGGACAGGCGAAAGAGCAGAGGCCTTGAAGGTGCATTTATAGGGTGGTACTGGAGACTCCAAGGCTACTAACAGCTAGCGCATGGCCAGTTACTGGTAGTGAAGCAAAGACAGGAGTTGCACAAAAATAGCTCTAGGGATAACAAAATGGAAAAAGAACAAATACTTAGCATATGTAAAATGCTCCAAATATAGAAAAATCACTAGTTACAGGGAGTTGCAGAACCGAGAAAGAGAAAGGTGTGAAAAAAAGAAAAAATCAAGACAAAGGAAAAGGCCAAAGAGCGAAGAACAAACAACATCAACTGTGTTACTGAAGATGACACAAAATATGGCTACTACTGAGTGTGGTCATACTAAAACTGATAGTGTCATACCTTTTATACTATGGTTCTGTCAAAGAAGAGGGTGCCCAAAAGTAAATTTTATCACTTGTTAAAAACACAGCTGAGTATGTACTTGGAAATATAATTTAGTATGAAAACCTGTTACAATGCTAGTTGGTATTGCAAGGCCAGAGTTGAACAACAGACTTTGTCCAAGATCAATGATTTGGTGGATTTTTTCATTAGAAGAACCAACCACCATAAAAAAAAATAGAGAAAACTGGTCTTATGTAAGATGCTCCTTTCATTTCCAAAATTCATTAAGAGATTATCGGAGAAGGATGGAAAATGTGTACTGGGGAAGATGGCTGAAAACAGATTTTCTTATGTCAGAGTTCATTCACTAATTGCTTATGTTGTAACAGAAAGCTTAGTCCTAACAGGTTAATGGAGGCACTTATAATAAAAACCTTGATGCAGCAGGAAATTCTGTCTTGATATCCATACATTATTTTTACAGATGCACTCAGATGTAAAAAGAAAAATTGTGCTCACTGTCTTGACATATTCCTGTTCATACTGTGATTTCACCCTTTATTTTAACTGTTTATAATATAAATAGAAAACTCACAAAAAGAGAAATTGTTTACAGAAAAAGTGTGGAGGTAAGGAAAAAATTGGTTAATTTCCCACAGTAACTCAGGAAGAATAAGAATTTCAACTATGTTTTCCAGACTCTTCTGCATGTACTTCAATCACTGTAGGAGCTTTTCTAGACATGACTGCTTTACACTTTTTATTTGGGAAGGACTGTTCAGTTTAAATTATTATGTTCCAATTTATCTAAAATTAATTAAATACAAATCATTCCCAGAAAGATATTAATGTATGTTCTACACAAATTATATTATGTATGACAATTTGCATCACTATTGAAAAAAATGCATTTTATCTAAAATACAGGGGATAAACTGAAATACAAAAATAATCTCACAATACATCCAGTAGATCAATGATAAAGTAAATCCCATATAAACTAATTAAATTTTTGATTAAAGAATTAGTGTATCTTTTTTTTTTTTCAGATGATTCCAACTGTTACTATTCACCTTCTCATTTAAAGAAATCATGCTTAGTATTTGGAAGTGGAAAGGTATTGGAGAAATATGCCATTTGATTTCTCACCAAAAAAAGGGACTTTGCTTATTTTTTAGGTGACTGGAAAAAAATTTCTACAGAACTATAATTGATTTGGTTTGCCTTGATGCAATTTACGTTTTTATGTATTAGTTTGTAAAATTTTTTATGTCTTATAATTTGCAGCATAGTGAAACTTAAACATACTTTTCTGTGCTCTACTGATCTTTTTTTTGCTTTTTTTTTTTTTTTTTTTCCACTCAGTGTTTTATACCTGAGTTCCTTGCGGGGAAGCACGTATTCTTAAACAGTAGGCATGATGATAAACATTCTCTAATAACCAGAGAAATACATATTGAATGCATATCCACATATTCCATCAGCACCTTCCCAGTGGAGCAGGGGCAAAGGCAGCCCTTTGCTCTCATGCTGCCATGGGCCCACTATGAGTGACAGCTCTGCTGTCCAGGAGTGGGGGGAACCATCCCAGCCTGTTCAGCTTTCAGCTTCCAGGATTAGGGTTGGTTTGAAAACCATTAGCACTCTGACTAGAGATCAGATTCAGCCATGTTGTTTATATGAACTTGGTCATCAGGAGACATCAGAGAAAAGAATACCTGGCTTTTGGGTGTTTCTGTAAGGGACGCCGATATGGAACAATGACCTGATGCATGAGATACAAGCGAGACCGACTGTCTGTGACTGACTTTAGTGATTGGGAAGCACCAATAGAGGTCTCAGGCCAATTTTTTCCTTTCAATCATTGAGGACAGCACTGAAGATGAGTAATGTGGAATGGAGGATGGACTGACACAATAGTTTTAAACTGTGCAGTGGTCTTGACATTAACTAAAAACATCTGGGTCAGCCAAAAAATGTCTAAAATAGAACAGCTTTTGCAGGCTTACTGAAAACAAAGCTTAGAAAACCTTATTAAAAAGATGCACAAGAAAAGATTTCTGAAAGCACAAAAAAAGGTGTCACTTTTTTGCCTCATGATGGAGCGAGCTGAACTACAAGACACTGCACATCCTTTTATAATCTGGGTTTTCAAGTATTCGGTGTTGAAGGGACCACTTCTTTAGCCACAACAGCTACTACAGGATTCCTAAAGCTTACAGTATGAGACATACCAGAGGGAATTATCTAGATTTGATCTTCAAAAAGCATATTAAAAGGCCAAATTCATTTGAACAGGCATCTCTTATTTCTGTCCAACACTGCCTTTTCAGCAGAGCGTTTGTGTACAAGAAAGGCACATAATACCAAACAACAGCGACGCCACCTGACATGGAGCTAATAAATGGCAAGACAAACAAACAGCTAGGCCTAAGACAGTTTATGTACTCATCCAGCTCAGATGCTATAGCTAAATTTCATTTACAAAACAAAAGGAAAACAAAAATGTCTTGAAAAAAGTGAAAACAGAAAACCAGCCTTATACATTTACTGGACTTTTCCAAATTTTACTTTCTTAATCGAATCTCGTGAGAAACATACAAGATGTGATTGTCAGGGAGTTAGCAGATGTGTTGATGAACTTTCTAACTTGTGCCTCCTTGTTCATAGATAACTGTTGTAGCCCAGTAAATACGATTTCTGCCCTCAGCAGAGGGAGGCCCGGCTGTGTGCTGACCCAGCAGTGCAGGGGCTCAGCCTCACCACGGCCAGTGACTGCTGCCTCCCTGTTCCAGCTTCTGCTCTGGGAGTCATCCTGCTGGACAGGGGTGACACCCTCCAACACAGTCTCTGCCTGGTAAACCATAGCCCTTTGTGTGCTTGGGGATGCAGGGGCTGGAGACCATGGCCAGACTGCAGCTGGCAATGCGGGATAAGAAAGTGTAAAGTATAAAAATAAGTATAAAAGAGAAAGTATGAAAGTATAAAAATAACCCAAACTAGACCCCTGACTAAGGAGGAAGAAACCCCCACCAGGAACAACATCTTTCTCTTAAGAAAGGGCTCAAGATGCTAGTGAGTAAGGCCTAAACTCCTCCACTCCTTCTTGAGAAGACTGAAAACATCATCTGCAGGACCCAGAGGGACATGATAAAGTTGAACATAACACCACAGAAAATGGGTAGATATTAATAGGTTTTCTAGTATAACAATTTTGATGGTGCTTTTCTACATTCATTGGGTAATATGGATGTCTATATTGCTTAAATAGTAATTGAATAAACAAAATAATCCTACATATACATTATGTTTCTTTTTGTCCTTGAAAAGATTTCGAGTATATCACTGTGTGTGTATCTTGGACCATATCCATCAGTCCAAGAACTCAGAAGGGCATGAAATGTCCTTTTACCATTGTTTGCTTTTCTTAGAAGATAAAAGCTTAAATATTCAGTATGTTGCATTGAAGACTCTTTCTAGGCAGGTTGAAGCAGTTGTTAGAAGGCCTGGAGAGAGGAGATCTAATGACATCCATGATGGCTGACTGTGCATTTATTATACAAATTGAATGAACACAGATGAAAATACTCAGTGTAATCAGGAGGATTCTTAACCCCACTTCCAATTCCAGTCAGTAGACAGGCTGATTTGTTTTCTTGTGGGAGTTGTCCTGTCTCACAAAAAAAGCCAATTTGCATAAGTCTAAAGTATTCCTCCTATGGAGAACATACCCTATTCCAGGTTGCCTTAGTGACACCCACACATTAGTTTATGGTTCTGGTTCAGTAATGTGGATTCCATCATATCCCAAAGTAGTGCAACTGTATTTTCACAGGAACAGCTTTACCTGTGTCCCCTAGTTCAAACTGACTCTTTAGAACCTACTGCTGAAAAGTTAGATGTGTTCCATTTTTGTCTTTGTAATAAACCATTAAGTTTGTAAAGCTCTTTCTTTTAAAATTATTGCATTAAAAATGCTTACATTTATATGAACAAATACTTTGTAATTAGCTCTATTATTTTCATGATTGACATAAAAGAAGCATATGCTATGCAAACTCATGACAGCAAAGCCAGTTATAAAAGAAGAAAAGGAGAATGTGATCTTGTAGGAAATAGAGCACATCTCAGTTTTGTGATGCTGAATAATTTTAGAATATGTTGGCATGAATCAATCAAGTAAAATCACAGACATCTGTTGGAACTGCAACTATTACCACTTTCACAGATTCTAAATTTCTGTGTATCATCATATATTCCTTATGTTCCATCTGCCTATTTTTAACTATTGAAAAAATATGCTCCTAAGCTGGATGTTGCTGGTGTTACTATCAACTTGAAATGCTTTGCTTACTTCTAGCTTAATTTTGCCTCGTCATCCTTCACTACTCTACTTGCTTCTTTAACCTTTCATTTCTCCATAACAGATCTCTTTGGTTTTTTCTGTTTGTTTTTTGTTTGTTTGTTTGTTTGTTTGTTTTTTTGTTTTTTTCCTTCTTCCATTTTTTTCAATTCGTCACCACAGATTTTGAGCTCTCTGTACATACCTGATTGGCTTTTTATTACAACACCCACTACCTGTGTATGATTTCTGAGACTGCCACTGCTTGCCTTCCTGTTACTGCTTCTGACTAATGCTGCTCCATTTGCCTCTCTGAACCCAGCAGCTGAAAGTCAGTGTGTTCCAGTCCCTGACATCACAGCACATTAGTTGTTAAGATTGCCTATTTTTTGAGACAATTGTATTGATTTCCCCATGATCCTGTTAGCTGCTTCTGACAGAAAGCAGGACCGTGAAGACTGCTACTGATGCAGGAGCTATTTCTTAAGCCTCTTAGACACATAAATAATTGTGCAATTTATGAGCTATTTACCATAAGGATCTGATGGCATCTTTTGTGAAGAGAACAAAGTGTCCTCTTGCTAAAATTGTATTCTCATTTCTGTTTCAGTCAGGTATGACTGTGATATAATCTTCTGAAGACAAACAGCATCAGCTATAGCTATCAATGCTCACCTATTTTTCATAGATTAGGTGTTTTTTGAACACTTTTTTTTCTAGGCAAAATACAGATTTGCATTATATCAATTAATCGAATAGTATACACACTGCTTTCAATTTTTATCATATTAATAGGGATTTTAAAATAGATTCTCAACAGCACACAACACTGTGCTGAATCTGTTTTATTAATGTTAAAACACTGAACAAAATGCAATTAAAATGGTTTTAATTTCAGAAAAGTTCAAATATTTAATGTCTTTTCCAGAATTAAAATAAATCTTACCAGTGAATCCTGGAGGACAAACACAACTGTAGTCTGCAACCAGGTCTAAACAAGTTGAATTGCTTTTACAGAAGCCATAAGTGCACTCATCAAAGTTGATTTCACAGTTCAGACCTTCAAATCCTTAGTTGGAAAAAAAAAACAACAAAGAGCTATGTATTATTCAGCTCTATCTGTGCCTTATTTTCTGAAGCATGTATTTGGTTGTTTGTTTTTTTTTTTTTTTGTCTTTGTCTAAAAAATAGATTGTTTTCAGTTTACTCTTGTAATAAAATTATCTTGATATCTTGAAGTCTTAGTGAAAGATCTTTCTAAAAGCTTTTCCTTTTTTTTTTTTTTTCAATTAATAGGAAAATATATCCATGTATTTTAAAAGGAGGTAATAATTGATATCAAATAACAAGTTTAGGATTCAGTATTTTCATTAATCTAGTTGAACTTTTTGTTTAGCAGAGACTTAAGAATCTATATATGTTCTGCCATTTTGAGAACATTGCAGATGAATATAATTGATGCTGGGGTTTGGATATCTGATTATCGTTTTAAAAATCAATTCTCAAATAGTTACTTCTCCACTTTTTGTCTGTTTCTTGTGTCACAGTGACTTTTAGAAAACTCAGAAGTCCAACATTGCTTTTTGTACTTGAAATTGCTGGAGAATCTTCACGCTAATATCTGACATTTTATGCTCTCGTAAACGTATTTTAATTCATGGTCATGCTACAAAATTACTATCATTAGTGCTGTCACAGGCCATGGCTGTGGGAAGACCATGACTAATGCTAAGCCATCAGCACACTCAGTGCTAGGCATATTCCCATAATTTCTTCAACTGACCAAGGAACCGGTTTCCACTGATCCCTAAGTAATAAAACTTTAGAATTACCCTTTTAGTTTGCTAATAATGTATACAGTAACAGTTCTCATTTGCATTTAGTGTTTAATTAGAACCAGATTTTACAGGTAACAAGTGAGCCACAAAACTATCGATGTGGATGCTGAGATTTATTCTTTTATGAGCTAGTCAAGTAGACTAAACAGCAGAATGGTCTTTTCCGAGTTTAATTTTTAACTGCCTTCCAATATCTGTTTTAGCTTCTAATTTAAACTAACAAATGACAGAGGCCATACTTACGAGAATTATTTGTAGCAGTTTAATCTTTTGTGATGAGTTTCTGAAATTATCATCACTACTTGGATGCTTGTATTAATATATAAAAACCTGAAATATTTTAAGCTATAAAATCAACTCAACATGAGTCTGTACTTACAAAACAGTACTATTTGAACATTAAAATCAAACAAGTAAAAGAATGTTTGAAATGCAGAAACAAAGTACCAGGTTATAAATCATAACCTTGACTCTATTTGTAAATAAAAATCCAATTTAAAAAAGCATAAATATTCAGAACAAACCCATTTGTGAAAGTATCTCAGAAAAACACTGTAATTTTTAATGTTTTTAAGTGTTTTGATTTTTCCTTTAACTACTTTTTTTCTTGAAAACTCTAATTTGTTTGTATTCTTCTGATAACACTGAGCAACATGCATTTTTAAAGACACAGACCAAAAGTGCTGAAGATCACATTATTTTTGTCTGTGAAAATTTTAATAGATTTTTGTACTGAAGATATATTACGGTCATTATTATGGCCATTGTACTTTGCTTGCTATGCTCAGTCACAAATCTCCAAGTTAGTACACCAGGATGAAATATTTTCTTTGTAACTACATTGTAATTACATTTTCTGTGGATTTCACATACTGCACATTTGTGTTTTCTCTGCTCCTTCAGAGTTTGCTAGATCATGAGATTTTGTCTAAAAAAAAAAGCAGCCCTTACAAGTATATCTGTCTCCTTTCTTTATAAGTGTGCTTGTTTTATTGGGTACTTTCATGGACAAAAATGCAAATTAGACTTCAGAAAATAATGAATAACATTCTATTAAAGGAAATTTTAACAATGGTTTTGAAGACTGTCAAGAAGATGTTTTGCAGACTGCAGGCAATTTTGAAAATTGTCAAAGATAATGAAAATAAATTATTTTGAACAACTTACCTTCAGGGCAAAAACAATTATAGCTGTTGACATCATTCTGACAGACAGCACCATTCAAGCAGGGAGTTGAATCACACCCATTCATTTCTATTTCACAGTACTGTCCTGAAAAACCTGCAAAAGAAGCAAGATGAACTGTGATTTTCTTCATATTTATGTGTGCTACTCACATGAAACTTTCACTCTGTGTGTTGTTCTGTAATTAAAACCAAGAGGTGTTACAATCCATGTTCCCCTGAAAAAGGAAGCTATAAGTCAAATGTTTCTGTCTTTTATTACAAATATTTAAATTTCACTCATATTCCGTGTTACAAACACATCTTTATTGCTGAAATAAAGCAATAAATGCAGTAGGAAGTACTTCCAGAAAGTAAGAAGATATTCATAGCAATATGCAAACAATATACAGGTTTTCAAGTCTTTTCCTCGTATTAGAGTCACTTTACTATTTTTATGATTTCTTTTTTTACATTTTGTTATGTTAATAAAATAGGGAGTACATCAATTATCTCCCATCTATTGTCTGATGTTTTCTACTTTGGAGGAGAGTAGTGAAAAAAGTACAGAGTAGAAATGCATTGGGTATAACAAAACACATGCCATACAAGTCAGGTCTTCAGGCACATGTAAACTGCGTTGCTTAATTACAACAGATGAGAATTCTGTATATGTTGCTTAAAGAAGGAATGTAGACATCATCAGAACAAAAACCTGATGTAACTTAAAAAGAAAAGGGTAACTCAATTTTTTGATGTCTTATAGGTACTTTGACACACTGTATGTTGTGCAGGTGACCAGGCTCTGGCAGCGGGGGCCGCAGGGGGGTCTCTGTGACAAGAGACCGGGTCTGCTCTGTGTTGGACACAGCTGGTTCTAGAGGCTCCAACCATCCACTGCAGGGCACAGCTGAACCCCCAGCCAAGGTGGTAGTGCCTTGGCAAAAATATATTTAGGAAAGGGCAAAACACTGCATGGGTAAAATGAGGAGTAAGGGGGGAAAACAAGTGAGAAACAATACTGGGAGCACCAAAGTCTGAGAAGAAGGAGGGGTAGGAGGTGCTCCAGGTGCCTGTGGAGAGGACCATGCCAGAGCAGATATCCACACTGTTGCCCATGGTGTACCCCACGCTGGAGTAGGTGGATGTGGCCAATGGAGAGCCCATACAGGAAGAGGGAAAAAGTGCTTTGACTCTAGTCTTCAAAAAGGGCAAGAAGGGGGACCCAGGTAATTATAGACCGGTCAGCCTTACCTCTGTCCCTGGGAAAGTAATGGTTTATCCTTGGTGCCATCTCAAGGCATATCAAGGATAAGAGGGTTATTAGGGGCAGTCAGCATGGCTTTACCAAGGGTAAGTCATGCTTGACCAACCTCATAGCCTTTTATGAGAATGTAACAAGGTGGGTGGATGATGGCAGAGAGGGGGATGTGGTCTACCTTGACTTCAGTAAAGCCTTTAACACAGTCTCCCACAACATCCTCACAGCTAAGTTGAGGAGGTGTGGTCTAGACAATAGAGTAGTGAGGTGGATTGCAAGCTGGCTTAAGGAGAGAAGCCAGAGAGTGGTAGTCAATGGTGCGGAGTCTAGTTGGAGGCCAGTATCTAGTGGAGTGTCTCAGGGGTCAGTACTGGGGCCAATATTATTCAATATATTCATTAACGATTTAGATGAGGGAATAGAGTGTACTATCAGCAAGTTTGCTGATGACACTAGGCTGGGAGGTCTGGCTGACACGCCAGAAGGCTGTGCTGCCATGCAGCGGGACGTGGACAGGCTGGAGAGTTGGGCGGGGAATAACCTAATGAAATTTAACAAGGGAAAGTGTAGAGTCCTGCATCTGGGCAGGAACAACCCCAGGTTCCAGTATAGGTTGGGAAATTACATATTAGAGAGCAGTGTAGGGGAAAGGGACCTGGGGGTCCTGGTGGACAACAGGATGACCATGAGCCAGCACTGTGCCCTTGTGGCCAGGAAGGCCAATGGCATCCTGGGGTGTATTAGAAGGGGGGTGGTTAGTAGATCGAGAGATGTCCTCCTTCCCCTCTACTCCACCCTGGTGAGACCACATCTGGAATATTGTGTCCAGTTCTGGGCCCCTCAGTTCAAGAAGGACAGGGAACTGCTGGAGAGGGTCCAGCGTAGGGCAACAAAGATGATTAAGGGAGTGGAGCACCTCCCTTATGAAGAAAGGCTGAGAGAGCTGGGTCTCTTAGTTTGGAGAAGAGGAGACTGAGGGGTGACCTTATTAATGTTTATAAATATATAAAGGGTGAGTGCCATGAGGATGGAGCCAGGCTCTTCTCGGTGGCAAACAATGATAGGACAAGGGGTAATGGGGTCAAACTGGAACACAAGAGGTTCCACTTAAATTTGAGAAAAAAACTTCTCAGTGAGGGTGACAGAGCACTGGAACAGGATGCCCAGGGAGGTTGTGGAGTCTCCTTCTCTGGAGACATTCAAAACCCACCTGGACATGTTCCTGTGCAACCTCACCTAGTCATTCCTGCTCCAGTAGAGGGATTGGACTAGATGATCTTTTGAGGTCCCTTCCAATCCCAAACATACTGTGATACTATGATACTGTGAAAGAGCAGAGGAGAGGAGCTCCTGTGGACTGACTACAGCCTCATTCCCCACCCCCTTGCTCTGCTTGGGGTGGGGAGCTGATGGAGAAGTAGGGAATGAAGGAGTGAAGTTGAGCCTCAGGAAAGAAACAGGGGTGAAGAAGGTGTTGCTTAAATTTGTCTTTGTTTCTCACTATGAAAACCTACATGAATTGGAAATAAATTAAACCAATTTTCCCCAATTTGAGTTTGTTTTACCTGTGACAGTAACTGGTAAGTGATGTACCTGTCTTTATCTTGACCTGTAAGCTTTTTTACCTTTTCTTCTCCTGCTGTGCTGGTGAGAAGGTAGAGTGAGAGGGTGGCTGCGTGGGGGTCTGACAGCCAGCCAAGGTCAACCCACCACATGTCTATAGCTTTGCTCTATGTTAATTCAAAATATCACCTCTAATATTTGCACAACTATTAGCACATTTAGTTTGACTGGAAGAACAAAATAAATCAGTTGACTGTTAGTATTCTTTTTTAAATCCATATGTAAAATGCCAGATTCTCTCTTGAATGCTTTCTTGTTTGGTTTTTTTTCTCTTCTTCTGATCATTTTCTTTCCACATACCTTAAGTAATTATTCAAATGGAGAAAAAAAATTCATTTTTTCTGTTATGTTCCCAGGACATGAATTGTGAAACAGGTATAGTAAAAACGTGCCACACTATTTATGTAAAGAAAAAAAATGTGTTATTTTACTTTCTTAGAATTTTTTTTTAAATAACAAATTAAAATAAATCAATAAATTAAAATAATTGCATATGTTAGGAAAGACAGATGATTTTACATCTTTCCTTCATATTTTTGTGTCATATTTAAAGTCCTTCAACCTTATCTCATTTAGAAAACAAATTCAAAGGCCTTCAGAATCATCATGAAATGCCACTCTGTGATACATTTCTAAATACCAGAAAAATAATTTGTATACAGTGATATTTGTGTCTGCACAGTAACAACAAATGAAGATAAATAATGGAGTTTCCCAGTGTGATCAATGCATGAGTTCTTTTCCCTTTTTCTTGCAGAATTTATTTATGAATTCTAATATACAGTTCAGTTGTCACATAAGATAGAGAGCCCAACCTGCACAGAATGCAAAACAAGTCAGGTATCAGACAAGCTTTCAAAGAATCCCCTTTTCAGTCTTAGACTGAACATTTTTAGGAGGCACCATACAATCATCACTACTTGGATCACTCCAGATGGTCATTCTAAATGTAGGTAATCCATAGTAGTTAATGTATATTGATGGTAGAGGGTAGAATACATGCAGATTAATATGAAGTAAACTGTAATTCCAATGTTTGTTTCCAGATGTTGTAATTTACCAGCAACTCTAGCCATGCTGTTGTGTTTGGAAACATGATTAGTCTTTACTTTTTGAGAGGATACATTACTAAGTGTTAATGATGAAAGTAACATCCAGGGAATAGATTTTCGGTTAAGAACACATTGTTTTTCCCAAAGGCTTCCTTTCTGAAGTGAAACATATTTTTCCTCTCACAGATATAATAAAAGAGAAATAAAACAGTGCTGTTCAGGTTGAAGCATAATTAAGGTCAAACCAGAGAAACCTATGCTGTCTGTTCCACGTTAACTTTTTGTCAGTCTGTTGCTTTGTGGAACTGGCCTCCATAACCTACGATGTCCCCCGTTGTCCTAAGTTCCAATGAACTTTCATTTCCCAACATTTGAATGTTTGATAAAAGCCTTCATTAAAAAAAAACAAAAAACAAAAAACAAAAAACAAACAACAACAGCAACAACAACAAAACACACACGCACACAAAAAAAAAAAAAACAAAAAAAAAACAAAAAAAAAACCAAAAAACCAAGAAAGTGGGAGTATAATAAAATTATTATACAGCATTGAAGTCCTCAACTACATTTGACTAATATAGCTTTCACTACTTATCAAGATTCCTCATTAATTGGTGATCTTTACTCATATGTTTTTACTGTTGATTCCATTTTATACGCTATTTTAAAGGCAGCCTTTAAGCCCATATTCAAGATCAAAAGTAAACTAAGATCTGAAATATTTGGATGCAACTGTACTCCCAGGAAGAACACAGCATAGGAGCAAGCTAAACATTTCACTAACCCTTCATGCAGGCTCAAATACACATCTATGTACAGTTCTCTTCTGTTGGGATTAGGTGAACATTTTCACACCGAACCCATCCTACATGTGTTCTTTCAATATAAAATTGCCAGCCTGGTTACCTTTTCCTAGCAATCTTATTCCTCAAACAAGGTACTGCGATCATGGGGACAAAACCCTGTGTGAGGCACCTCCTACAGAACCAGGAATCAATGTAACATGACGTTTCTTCCTCTGTCTTTGTTTTGTCACCTGGAATCAAGCATTCTGTGTTATGATGTTGACCTTGTCACTATAGTCCATCCTTAGTTCAAGAAGAAAATAACTCATAGAGACTTAACCAAACTGATCCTTGGGAAAATTTTCCACTGCCCCTATGTGGCCCTAGCCTCTGTCTTTACCGTTCCTTCAGGTTTTCTTTGAATTAGACTTCCTTATTTCAGTTAACACGTCTGGATTATTGGCAAGGGCTGTGGAAAAGAACTGATCTCCCTTGTCTTTGTGCATTTTTACATATCTTGATATTCCCACTCAGTCTTCTGTTGTTTAAAAAAAACCCAAACAATTTCTTCCACATTTTCCTCATAGGTCTTGTTCATGTGCTATCTGATGAGTCAAACTCCTGTCTTTTCTGTTCCTGCACTTATATATGATACAGTATCCTAAATTGGGCTGTAATGTGCAGCTAATCCTTAAATATACATATAAAAGTATTTGTTATATTTTTTCAACTGTGTGATGTTTGTGAATCTTGTCTAATTTAAATCACTGTAGCTCCTAAATTGCCCTCTGCAGAACCGCAATCTAAACAGTGTTTCATATTTTTTATTGGTCCACTTTATTCCTGCATAGATATCCTGCTTGTATATTCTTAGATTGTGAATTATTAGATCTCTCTGTTAAATTATATCACTCAAAACCCAAAGAAAATTACAAATTCTCACTCTTTGAAAGAGTCCAACAAAGGTTGATATCTTCTTCCGAAATATTTTTAATATGATCCCATTGACTAATGTTTGGTTTCTGGTCTTTAAAAATGCAGAATTTTTTTGTTGAACTGAGTCTTTGATTCCATAGTTGGTAATTTTGAAAGTTTTTTTTTTTTTTTTTGCATATTCCATATTGACCTACTTTTATTTTTTTTTATGTCATTTTATGTCATTTATCGTTCTTTGTGTTCTTCCAGAAATAGAGTTTTGAATATCATAAACATAAATTTGTTTAAACATCTAAAATTGGGAATTATATGTGCTATGTTTGGTGATCTGATCACCAAGACAATTGCTATTTTAACATTGGGCCACTATCACTGAACATTGTAAAGTAAAGAAAAATAAAAGTAGCTCAAAACAGCCATATATCCCAGTTCATTTGCAATGACAAGTGGTTTCATATGTAAGCACTAATGTTAGTAAGTCTATGTCTCCAAACCCATCCTAGTAATGATCACTACCTGGAAAGAAACATAACAGGCAGCAGTTGACCAATATGTCTATTTTCTACAAAACTGAAGATTGCTTAGGAAGGTTCCTTAGGATTACAGGCTGTGAACAGGTCTTTACAAGAACATTAATAACTCTGAAATTGTATTTTTATTCCTGAAGTTCCTCTGTTTTTCAAGAAAAAAAAAAAAAAGTAGCTACAGAAGAGCTGATATATGTTTCAGTTGGAATAATTCAGCAACAGACCTGCAGCCTATTCAAAACAGTCCAACTCTGCTGTTGAGCTAGCTTTGAACTTACTAGACCTGACATGATGGCACACAGCACAGCTACAGTAGCTCACACTTCTCAGTGGGATAGCTGATTCTATGAAGTGTCTAAGCAAGAGGTAGAACACAAGCTGAACTCTATGCTGTGAAAACATGTGCTGTGTATCTGGTTTAAAGATACTACGATCTCAGAGGCACACATTGTCACATTTACTTCCAAGGCCAGTCCTGCCCAATCTGACTCTCTTCACACTTGGGAATGTGAAATAGGCAACTTGACTATTCTGATTTGTGTCAGCTGATAACCTCATGTTGAAAGAAAGCAGAAAATAATAGAAGAATTACATTAATTCCTAATGAAAAAACAGTTTGACAGTCTTACAAATTACTAAGTTTAACATCAATGTTCTTCCATATAACTATTCCATAGCATATCCAAATGCAGAATGGCATATTTGTTGATTCCTTATGATTTTGTCATGAGAACAGTACATTGAGACCAACTCTATAGTGAGAATGTAAATAAAAATCCTCATGATGTAAACTGGTAGCTGATGGCAATTTTATCTGTGCAATTATGGGAACATGCTCAAGTACTCAGTCTACATATTTTATATACAGTTCTGTATACTAAAAATTTGGCCATAAAAACCCCTTTGAATTGTAAATTTAGGACTGATTCACAAGCTACTAGGAAGGTGCTATGGTTTCAAATATCTAATGGAAAACATAACAAAATGAATTAGGTTTAAAATCTGACCAATCCTACTTCCTAACAAGTGAAGACACGTAAAATGATTCTTCATATTTTAAACACAATCATTTTCCAGTGTATTATGAGATAAAGCATCATGAAAATGAAAAGCCAAGAGGAAAAAATAATTAATATCCTCTGTTATAAATTCTATCAGATCACATACATGAATTATCACAAGTTTATTTTTTCTTTAATTAATATATAATTATTTTTTAATGTATTTTAAACTGAAAGCTTTGAAGATCATATCAGATTCCCACAGAAGTTATTGTTTCACAGGAGTCATCAAAGTTCTTAATTTAAAAGTCCAGAAGAGTGAGTTTGGAGGTACATGTAGTGCCAGTTGTGACATGCTACGATTTAATATTTTAAGTTTTGCTACAACATCAAGTTGGCTCTGCAGAAATTGCAAAACTCTGAGACCAGAGCCTTTCTCCAAGTAATAATGAGAAAGTTGGTTTTTTTCTTAAGCAGCAAATACATAACTTCAAAGTTTTGTTATTTGTATCTGATTGCTCTGCAGATTTACAATCAGCCATTCAGGAGGAGTTCTAACAAGATTACTCCTGCCAGCTTCAGATGATAGAATAAATGTTGAAGAAGTTAGATTGCTAAAGACAGACAGGAACCTTTATTCACTCCTTTTATAGATATTCAGCTTTCTCAGAAATAATTTCAAAATTATTTTCTCAAGGGACAGGAAGAGAACAGATATCCAATACCTGACTTCTCAACTCTTTCTTGTTTTATTATATTCATTAATAGGTAGAATAAAGCATTATTTCTTTAGCAAGCTCATGTTTAGCATTTTTGCATTTCCTTCTGCCTTTTCTATGAAGTTTTGCCCATTTTGCAATTTATTTGTTTTAAGTTACACATTATTAATTTTCAACTAACAATTGTTATTTTCACAACTTATTGCTGCTTTTCTTCCCCACTAGGAGGAAGGTAAGAATTTCTAGATGTCACAGAGCAAAAGAGGAGGGATGGGAAACAGAGCTGCAATGAAAAGAGATATTTCTTTAAAACAGCGAGAGAGAAAGAAAATCCTTCAATATACTAGCTGCTGTTGTTAGCCACCAAAATGCCAAGTTAACATAACTTTTATTTCTCATAATAAAGAATCTTCATGATTTGGCTTCTTTGAACAATTCTGTAAGGAAAAGATGAGAGAACACTACTGCTCTGATAATTTCTCATCTTTCACAGTAGCAGTGGCCGTCTTTTATGCTGTGTCTAACAAAGAAGGGTCACCCAACTAAAAGAAAAAGAAACAGATATATACTACCTTGTTAAAAGTACTCAATAATGGAAGAAAAAAATAAAAGGTATTGAAGACCTCTCAACATTTTGCTGCAACATGACATTAAATCTCAGAAAATAAAAAAGAAATAGAGAAAAAAAGTTGGACTAAAAAGAGACCCACACAAATCACAGTGGAAAAAAAAGTCTCACTTTCTGAGAAGCCTTCCTATTAAATTGTGATTAACAATTTTCTTCCCTGCAAAGGTATTCTGTACTACCACTTCCATATAACTCACAACAATATGTAGGACTCAGTTTATCTCCAAAGGCAGCTGAAACATTTTCTTAGTTTTATTTCAATAAAGATTGAAAAGAAGACCATCTGCTTCCCTCAGAATGGAGAAAATGCCAAAAACAAAGAATAAAAATAGCAATCAACAAAAAAAAATCTCTTAGAAATGTAACTGAAGTCCTCATGTGGGACTTAAACCACCTGGAAATCTGTTCGAGGAATGATATAGCAAGGCATAATCAATCCAGGAGGTTCCTGGAATGCGTTGATGATAATTTCCTTCTCTGAGTGACAGAGGAGCCAACGAGAAAAGGTGCTATGCACAGTCCTTGCTCTCACCAACAAAGACTATTGTGGAATGTGAAGCTGAATGGCATCCTTGGTTGCAGTGACCATGAAATGGTAGAGTTCAGAATCCTTAGGGTAGCAAGGAGGGCACACAGCAAACTCACTACCCTGGACTTCAGGAGAGCAAATTTTGGCCTCTTGAGGGGTCTGCTTGGTAGATAAAGCTGTGAAAGGAAGAGGGGCCCAAGAAAGCTGGTTAATATTCAAGGAGTGCTGCCTCCAAGCTCAGGAGCAATGCATCCCAACAAAGAGGAAGTCAGACAAAAATGCTAGGAGACCTTCATGGATGAATAAGGAGCTCCTGGACAAACTCAAAAGAGGAAGCTGACAAAGGGTGGAAGCAAGAACAGGTAGCCTGAGAGGAATACAGATAAATTGTTTGAGAAGCCAGGGATCAGGTTAAGAAAGCTAAAGCCCTGACAGAATAAAATCTAGCCAGGGACATCAAGGGCAACAAGAAAAGCTTCTATAGATACATTGGTGATAAAAGGAAGACTAGGGAAAATGTAGGCACTCTCTGGAAAAAAATGAAAGATCTGATTACCTGGGATATGGAGAAGGCCAAGGTACTCAACTACTTTTTTGCCTCCGTCTTCATCAGCAAGAGGTCTAGTGACACTGCCTAAGTTGCAGAAGGCAAAGACAAGGACTGGGAGAATGAAGAGCCACCCACTGCAGAAGATCAGGTTCAAGACCATCTAAAGAACTGTAAGGTGCACAAGTTTTTCAGGTGAATGTATTAAAAAACTACAGGAGAAATTCCTTTTTCCTGTGTTTTTTAGCGTTTTGACCTTTAGAGAAACAAGGGTAGTTAGGCATAGCTGCCAACCTACCTTTTAACAGTTGGACTCAATGACTTTAAAGGTCTTTTCCAACCTAAAAAAATTATATGATTCTAATGTAGTTGTTACAGGCCAATTTTTTAAAGTTTCAACTATTTAGAACAGTTCACTGCTTTCAAAAATGTTAGCTTCTGATATTTCCCCCCTAAAAGTATAGAAGATTAGCAAGCACAGAGAAAAGCACCTCATTCCTAAAAATGGAAAAAAATGTTTTTCAATGCTACTCTCCTCTTTCTTAGTATTCCCTATTTCAGAAATCATCTCCGGAAAGAAGCACTTTGTAGAGAGCTTCCAACAGATGTACCAAGAAGTGCGTTATTCAAGTAAATTTTAAAATAAATACTTAATATCGTGATAGTTTTTGCTAATAGTGTGAAAATGTCTTAGGAGCTACTGCTGTCTTTTCAGGGTCAGAAAAAAAATGCACCATCAGCAATAAACCTACCATTGCAGACAGTCTGAAATCTAGGATAATTATAGTGGCTCATAGACTTCAACATGACTGGTTGGGATGTTGCAACAACTCCCTGTGACAAGTCATGGCAGGGACACTCTTTTGAAGAAGGAATGTGAATGTCCAGTGTCTGTTCCTGACATTCTGATGATATTTGCTGCAGGAGGGCAAGTAGGCAAAGAGAAGTATCCTAGGGGCAAATACAGACCTCCAGATACCAGAGACTGTTTTTCAAAGGTTTGCATTATACAGTTCACTTCATGCTGTTGCAGCTGTTCAGAACTTCCTAGGGTATATTACAAACCTAAGGACTGAGAGGGAAGAAATCAAAAGCGTAAGTCGAATCTGTCTTTAATAGAATTGTTTGGTGTACACAGTGTGAATTATCCACTCTGAAGGGTTTGGAAGGCAAACATATTGATAGATTTTTATTTCTTTTTCTCTTCCTTGTTGCATCTTTAAAAGAATTTGTCCTGCAGACAGAAAACAATTTAAATGCAATTTGTAATTATCTTAATTTGTTTCTGTTGAAGTGAATTATTCATTTTCAATATAATGTCATGTACTTTGATTATGCTTATTTCTTGCTGATCAGAATGCTGACAAACAACACCTCTTTCACAAACATCAATTAGCAGTCTTCATGTGCTGGAAGAGCATGAGGAAGAGGAAGCTTCATTTGCACTATTTTAAAATCAATGATGAATTAAGTGGGATGTTTTTAAGCACATTATAAGCCGTGTATTCACAGTGAGTTACCTACTTTTATTGTAATAAAATTGTTAGACAAGAAAACAGAAGAATTTAGTCAACTAAAGTAGAAGTATATCTGCATGCTTGAAATTGTACCAGGTTGATGTGATTTTAACTGGGATATCACACAAGTTTCACTAGTTCAATACACATGAAAATATGAAAATTAATTGATGTCAGTGTTAACATAGAACATAAAATTATTGCTAGTGGGATAGTACATGAAATGCTGTGTGAGGGGAAATAGTTTATTTGTATTTAATCAGTTTATGACAAGGAAACGGTAAATCTAAGTGTGTAGTTAAAGTTTGTAGGTATAAGAATACAGAGGATAATTCAAAGATTCCTGGTTTACATTTTATGAGTATCACCAAACAGTTCAGATTGGGAAAACTAAGGTAGCTTAATAATGGACATGAGGCTACTAGAAGAAATATGAAAAGAAATATTTACTCTGTGCAAAATGCAGAGAGCATTAAGAATTAAATTTGAAACTGCTGAGATCAACTCCCTTTTCTTCCCACTTGTGAAGGCCACAGGAATGAAGCATGCAGCTTTGGGATATGAATGCATAAATGCCAGTGTGCTGCTGTACAACTGTGTCAGACTATGTGAGACTTTCAGGCGACCACTGAGCCTATCATTACACAGTCAAAATCACAGAATCACAGAAAGGTTGAGATCGTAAGGGACCTCTGGAAGCCAAACTGGGCAAAACCTCTGCTCAAACAGGGTCACCTAGAGCCAGTTGCTCAGGATCATGCCTAGGCAGCTTTTGAATATCTTCAAGGATGGAGACTCCACAACCTCTCTAGGCAACCTGTGCTAGTGCTCAGTCACCCTCACAGCAAAAAAGTGTTTCCTGATGTTGGGATGGTGCATCTCATGTTTCGAGATGGACCCATTGCCTCTGGTCCTGTCACTGAGCACCACTGGAAAGAGCCTGGCTCTGTCATTGCAACCTCCCTTCAGCTATTTATATACATTGATGACATCCCTCCTGAGCCTTCTCTTCTCCAGACTGCACAGCCTCAGCTCTCTCTCTCAACTTTTCCTCATAGGAGAACTGCTTCAGTCCCTTAGTCATGTTTGTGGCCTTTTATTGCACTTTTTCAAGTAATTCCATGTTTCTCTTGTACTTGGAAGCCCAGAACTGGACTTAGTACTCTAGGAGTGGCCTTAGCAGAACTAAGTAGTCAACATGATGTTTCTTTATCAACAAAACCACAAAACCATAAGTCACGAATACGAAGAAGACAAAATTTTCAAGCACAAAACCAAAGTAACTTTGTATTCAAATTACTGGACTTTAAGTAATCAAACATAGTTTTATTCTTGCAATGGTTGTAAGTTTTGCTGTATTTTAAAGAGGCTTTTTAGTGTTACCAAACATCAATGCTGCAATAGTAATGACGACATCGTATTAAGAAAGTTATAAAACAGGACTTCATTTATTCAAATGTCACATGTAGCTGTAGCAGTGGCAGTATGTATTAGCTGTTTATTGGTTCACATGCAGATGCAGAATACACACTTCCTTTACATCCTCACACATGCTGCTGTAACAAACATTTGCCTTTCCTTTATGTGAGTATTCCAAACATTTGTGCTCTACCCGCTTATCCCATATGATGACTTTGGCAGGGTCAACATGATGCTCTATGAACTAGGAAACAATAATTTTTCTTCATCCATTCCACTCCTCTCTCCATCAGCCAATGATAAGTGCTATCAAAGAGGTGCCAGCCTCATGAATAAAAATTTCCGTGGAGTCCAGTGAAATGGCATGTGTCCTATTAGCAAATACTTTCATACGATCAAGAGCACATTTATGGAGATCTTGTATGCAAAAACGTATTAGTGTAATTTGTGGCTTAATTTATAATCACCTCCCAAATTATTATAATGTTATCATATGATATGACATAACATAACGTAATGTAACATGACGTAGCATAACATAACAGAATAGAATGTTTGTATTAGCATAAAAAGTAGGTAAAAAAATATGATCTGCATATATATTTTGACATTGCCTTCACTGAATGACAAATAGCTATTGTCAGAGCATGTCAATGATGATGCAGCTGTGCCACAATTTATCTCTAAACTGAAAACTTGAAGGTAAAAAAATCTGAAAGATTAATTAAAAAATATTAAATTATCTTACTTCAGTTATTGCAAGGAAGGAATTGGTAACTGACAGTTTCTTTGGCTACATATCTGGAAAAATATAGCATAATTATTTACTAAGTATATGGTTTCATAATCTTTTTGCCAACATACTCTTACACTAAAGTAATTAGTTTCAGCTCTCAGGATTTATAACTCTTTATTTAGACTTCATCCTCAAGATGGGGGATGAAATTTCTGTTTCCACTGGTACTAACCATAGTTTTCTCAACTAATGGAAAGGTAAAATAAAGCATAATAAAAGGAACAAGGTTCACTGGGAAGCAATTCTGTGAATGCAATATTTCTTGCAAGAGTCTTCTGCCTGTATGAAGTTGTCTAAAAGTAGAGCCATTTTTGTAGAACTGTAGATATTCTGTGAAGACATACACAGTCACCTGATTCATAATCACGTTTAACATGTCAAAACCTCGGCATTGTTTTATTTTTCAGAGACTAGTTTTAAGTAACATATCATAAAAGGAAAAAATATTTTCAGAGTGTCATAATCTAAGAAACTGTGAGTCAAATCTAAAAAATGCTGTTTTTTTCAACAGAAAATATGGATTAAAATATGTTCCTGATATTTGATACTTGAGAACTGTGATTCCACCGAAAACATAGGTCTAAATAATTCCTTCTAATTCTTAGCAGAAAGGCCACAACCACAGAAAAAGTAGTCTGCATTATGAGTATGTCAGAGAAATGGGAGTCTCTTCTTAAGCCCTATAGGTTTCCTGCTTAATAAGAACTCCCTGGATGCTTAAATCTATTAGATCACATCCATAATCACTAAAGGCAAGAAATCTTTGCTATTGAATTTTATTTTTCATAATGCACCTGTTTGTAAAAAGAAAACAATATATGCCTATCTTGTGTATAACTCTATTAGTTTCTACAAAATTACACTAATACAAATGTGGTCTAGGATCAACTTCATGGGTATTTGAATTCAGAAACTTTACTTTAAAGTTACATATTTTTAAAGTGGTAAGACTTCTAGAAATTTTCTAAGGATGAAATCATGAAACTGAAAATATTTTGTTACAATTTTTAAAGTCTCAACTCTTAAAATGTCCAGCTAAGCCAGATACTGAAGTAGGTTATATGTGAATCACTTGCACTGAAAAATAAGGTGCATTTGGAAGTTGAGCTGTCTACACCTCCAGCAATGATGTGTGAACTTTCCTTCTTTAGATCACGTTTTTGAATCTTGGTTCCAAAACGAGAATTTCTTTGTTAAAAGCCTAACTGAGAACAAAAGAAAAACAATCCAATCCACAGAAATGATTGGATAGAAAGCCAGAAGAATGGTACAGTATTTTCTACTTCAAATGTATATTGGCAAAATAACAGAAGGGTCTCTGCGTGGGAATACAGCAGAAGAATGGCGAGGAGGTTGGTTAAGTTACATGACTTGCAGCTGTCTGTAGAAAAAGCACGTACCATCCCTGTAATTGTTTTACCGACCTTGTATGCTTGACCAAGTAGAACCTCTGTATTAGATAACATAGGCCTGTGAGAAACTCTAGACACCTTATCTCTATGTCTGGGATTCCTGCTTAGATGTGAGAAAGAGCAAGAGGCTGCGCCTGCCTGAAGCCTTGAAATACAGGCGAGCTCAGTGGTCCCAGAGATCTCCGACCACGGCTGAATTGCTGCAGCACCTGCATCCCTGCTTGTGTTACCTCTGCATGGGAGCTAAGGTGTGGCTTCAGAGATCCCCCAGTAGAGAGGCAACTAAAATAAAAGTTGCTCTTTGTAAAGGCATTAGTGGCCTCTGGCTCTTCTTGCAATGAGCCGGCGCCTGTGCTCACAGTCTCATTAGAGGTAAGCGTTGCTTTTCAAGAAGATGTAAGAAAAGTTTTCTGCAGTGAGAACATTCACTGGAACAACTTCTCCAAGGATGTGGTGGAGTTCCTGTCACTGGAGATTTTCAAGATATGACTGGACAGGGTGCTCATCTAGGTTCCATTGACCACAAAAGGTTGGAATTGATCTTTTGAGATCTCTTCCAACTCGGGCTGTTCTAGGAGTCTATAATTTTTTAAAAATCCTATAAAAAAGGCTAGAATGACAAGGGAAACAGAAAGCCTGTCACACAACAGAGGACTCTGAAAGCTTAGGTTGTCTTGCGTAACAAAGTGTAGGCTGAAAAGAGATATGACTTTTTCTCCTAAATCTGCCAATGAGAAAAATCACTAGAAAAAGACTATTTCAAATGATTTAAGTTCAAAGATAAGTATCACAGGTACAAAGTTACATTGAATTTCACAGACTTAAATTACGTAGTAGAAAGCCTTAATCAGCAGAGAGAAGTGAGATTCTGGAATAATCTTCCAGCTGGAATGGTAAGGATGAAAACTCACCAACTCTGAAAAGTAATTTTTACTGTAATGGTTGCAGCAAGTCAAAACTAGATTATTGTAAGAAAACAGATTGTGAGAAGGTTGGTTATCATTATGAGAGACTGGAATCATTAGTTCAGAAAGTCCCTTCTCATCATACATTCTTGAGATTTCTTGTGTTTGTTGGTTTGTTTGTTTTCTAATTTTATTTTACCAAAATTCAACTAAACAAATGTTTTACTGAGAAGTCTGGAAATATAACCAGCATGAAAATTATGGCAAAATAATATTTGTGAAATATTTGTTAAAAGGAAACTATTATTATTATTATTAAATAAGACATATATAGAACAGTTCAACAATTTTACAAATTGGGCAAATTTGTCTGGTCACTGCAGTCTGGTTTTCTGCTTTTCTTTATCTTTTTTTTTTTTTTTTTTAATAAATGGTAGGTTACAAAATTTGGATTGCAAATGAATATCAGGAAATATCTACGCATGTTTGTGCTATTTATGGTTTATTTTCTTCAGAGAGCTCCACAACAACTGCAATGGTGAAGGTATTTCACAAAAGACACAGTATTCAGTTGTCCAGATGTAGCTTCCTTCTACTATTTGAGATGTTCTGGGGTGTTAAAGACATCTGCAAAGGACAGATGACTTGAGGAGTTTTTAAGTCTAAAAGGCTAGTAGATACCTATAATTAGGCAACTGAATCCCCCTTTCAGAGGACCTCTGTAGATGTAAATTTGACATGTTGTCAAACTTAAAATCAAACATCACAGAATCATTAAATAACTTAGTTTGGAAGGAACCCCTGGAGGTCACCGCATCTAGCCCTCTGCTCAAAGCAGATCTGATTAGATCAGTTTCCTCGGTACATGGTTCAGTTGAGCTTTGAGTACATCCAAGCATATTCCACAGCTTCCTCTGGGAAACCTGGTCAGGTTTTCAACCATCCTCATGGAAAGAAAAGAAAAAAAAATTAAAATAATCTAATCAACGTTTGGAGATTGGAGAGGTCTGTTGCGTCTTCTCCCATCTGACAACTTCTGAGAAGACTGGCTCTGTCTTCTCTATAGCTTCGTATTAGGTACTTGTAAATAGGGAACAAAATCTCCCTTTTCCTCTTAGAGTTGAATGGATCCAGTTCTCCCAGTTTCTCCACGTACAACCTGCACCAGTCCCTTAACCATCTTGCTGGATCTCTGTTGGACTCACTATACTATGTCACTGTCTTTCTTGTACTGGGGACCAAATGTAATGACACAAGAAAATAAAATTTATGTTCTTATTACCAATCTTATTATCATTTTTTCAGATTAAAATGCATTGAAAATATTATATGAAGGTAAAAATTAGATTTGCTACTGCTACTTACTGTATACTTATGTATTCACTAAATCTTTTCACAGAAATAATCATAATCTCTAATGAGCCTCTTAAATCTGCATAAATGAATCGTGATATTATTGGGTATTAATGGGAGGACATAAAATTGCTTACATGAAAACTTTAATATGATAACATGCCAGCTTTGTATTAACAGCATATATCAGCAGCCTGGATGTGACAGAAGAGAATATGGTTCTGAAAGTCACGATTACATTTATGATTGAATTAGCACTGCACCAAATATTATTCATAATGAAGTCTTCTCAACTGTTAAAACACATGAAAAAGAAGATAAAGTAGTTGTTATCTCTTAATCTAAAATTTTAAACAATCCTGTAAATAGAAAACATACATAATATTTAGGAATTTAACTGACCCCTAAGAATATTTGAATATATATGTAGGAACATCTGCTCTTGGGCTAAATGTATTGTACATACTGTAAGCAAAAGGAAATTATGCAGCTTCAGATTAAAATGGATTTAGACAGAGACAGGGTACAGGAAATCACACTGGCAACATTAATTCTGGCCTTTTCAGATTTTGAAACCTTAATCATTCTTTTAATACAGTTTGTGGGTATATACCTAATAGCCACATTCAAGGATTAACAAAGAAAGAATAAAGTCCCCAGTTGCTCATGGGATATCATGTGGGCAAACTATTCTGCTTCCACAAAATAGCACTGACCTCTATAGGATGAGTTATTCCAGACAAGGGTGTCCCCAACAAACATACTTACCTTTCTCGTTGGAGTACTAATCTGTTATAGAACAAATGAAAGGAAAACTAGGGATTAATCTAGAAGCATTAAAGAACAGAATCTCATCTCCTAGATGCTTCAGTTTTCTAAATCTGCATCCAGATGATTTGTTTTATGTCTCTGGCTGTTCAGGGTTAAGCCATTACTAACTCCATGCTGTTAGGAGGGGAAAGAAGACATTCAAAACCTAGCTATCTTGTCTTCTGTAAACCTCCCTCCATCCCTATGGAATTTCGTGTCATATTTTTATTTTTTAAGCTCTCAGTTGTCTGAGCGTAACATACCAAAGTGTCAGAAAACTTCAGAACAAGGAAAGAACAGACACATTAGAATTGTCTAGTACAAGGGTTAGAATTATTTGTACAGGAGATAAAGCTTTCTTGGCAGCCAATTCAAGACTGCTGAACAAATTTCAATAGGAATTAAGAACAAACATATAGCAGAGAGTACATGTATTCAATTATTAAAAAAAAAAAAAAAAAAAAACCCTAAAAAAAAAAATCCCTGTATGAATTGCCCTTGTAGAGAAAAATAAAGGCAGACTTGCATGTGGGAGATGCTAGTCACACAAACAATAATGTGGGTCTGAATAGAAAACTGTGCCCCCTGACAGGATGATTGTATGAAAAACGTGCAAGCTGAGGCTTACTGATTTTACTTGTGCTACAGCAGGAGATATTCCATGCTTTTCTTTAAACCCTTTCTAATTTTCAAATGCCCTGTGAATTTTTGTTTAAAGATGAAAAGCATCAGAGTGGTCTCTTCCATTCCTATTAAGAACAGCATTTATTTTTTTTTTTTAACATTGGTATCTATCTTTCTGAGAGGATGTCATTACTGCAGACAAATTTATAAAGCCACATCAAAAGTAAGGACTCATGAACAGCACCTGGGTACCTCCCACTGACAAAAAGCTACAGATGCCAGCAAGAAGACCTCTGTTTCAAGCAAGATGCTGAACATACCTGTTACCAAATTCAGCACAGAGACAAATATTGTTTCATTTGTATCTCTAGGCCTGAGGAACCTCTTCCTTCATCTGTGATTTTCAGGACTTACAGTTCGAGTGAAAACCATAACAGGATTAACAGCTTGAATAAAAATAATAATTGATGAAGTACACACAATTGTAAGAAAATACAACAATTTTTCCTTAGTGCAAATATATTAAAAGCAATATATTTACAAGGATTAAAAGAACTGGCTTTGCTTGGAATTCTTTTGTTTGGGTCTCTGCTTTCATTTCTTATTTTGCCTTTTTTTTTTTTTTTTTTTTTTGTGATGTCTTATTCTACATTTATATTTCTTAGAGATTTTAAAGTGAAATCAAACAAAAATATTCCTGATAAATTCACTCTAAAAGAAATAGAATGAACAAATGTCATTAGAAATAACAGTTGTACATCCAAACTCCAATAATCAGATGGGAACTTTCCAAGAGAGTAAAATTCTCGTGTATATATATATATATGCATTTGCATATATATGCTCATTGCCCCACAGATGTACAACACAAATGACATTTTTTCTAGAGAAATATCTCAGGGAATTTGGAGCATTGTTGATCTCTTTTAAATGTTTTACTAGAATACTAATAATTTCACAACTTCTTAGATTCAGAATTCTGTTTAAATTAGCTATCTGTATAAGCGAAGTATTCAGGATACAACTTTACTCTAGGAAAGACTCAAACATAAGCTTAGAAAGAGTCTAGAGGATAACCTTAAATTGAAATGACAGATAGTTCAAAGTATGTAGCATTTGAACTATGTTATTTTTTGCCTCCTGTTGGTAAATCCTGCACAAAATCACATAAAGAATTACTGAATGCTCCCTAATTTCTCATAATTTATAGAGACAAAGATGCTGAATATCACCCCAAATGAAACTGACTAGATTCACATTCTCAAAATTTGATAACCGTTCATCACAAATAGAAATCCTCAATATGACTGTCAGAGGGAAAAAAAAAAAAAAAAAAAAAGGCTTAAATGGTAAATGCTAGCAGGCAGCAGATAATTGTGGATGTTGGTGTGGGTAAACGTCTCAAGCAGAAGTCTGCAACTTGTTAGCTGCAGTCATCATGTGGACTTATTGTAAATTTTGATAATATCTAGACCAAACAGAAGTTGCATGTCTTGAACTTTCCAGTTAATGGAGAGACAAGAAAGAGCATCACCAATCTGATCACCTGTCGTGCTTCTGCTAAAAGACTTTAAATTGGTAGAACTAGGGAGGCTGGGCTTTCAGAGAGAAGAGGTGGTGCTGAAAAATACGAGGTCCTCAAAACAAGTAGTATTGTAAAGAAGGGGATTTCTAAAGAAGGAGGTGAAGATCATGACTGGAGGAAAGATCCTGAAAGTATGGGAAGAGTCTGGAGACCAGGGAGACATGTGGAAACAATTGCCAGGGGATGTACAGGGACTGTGGCTGATAATATCCAAGGCTAATAACTTTGAGCAGTGCCTCAGCATGAACGAACAGGATTTTCTGCTTGAGCTTCCAACAAAATGAAAACATAGTAAATGTAGTGTTGAAGGTGTGTAAGTGGGTGTGAGTGTGTTCTATAACCAAGTATGGTAAGAGCTCTAATCTGGTTTGTTCTTAAATAAGCCCCATTGTCTAGATCCACTATGGATCAAGAGACTGACACTGGTGCTCTTATGCCCTGAATGCTCTCCTCCAGAGTCACATCATTGCTCTTAATACTCTCAAAGTCTCTTTGACAGTGCTGGTGCTGGTGTGGAAGAACAGTAGATGCAATGACCTGAGGCGCAGCCAAGCCTCAGCAGTTTCTTCACTACATTGTGGATCCAGCTGTCTGGACAGCAGTACACCTGCGGACATCAAACCAGGTGAGCAAATATGTGACTCCACCCCTTGCAGGAGGGAGGCAACTCCTCAATGCTGTCCCCTGCTCCAGCTGCAGGAGATCCACCTTGCACTGCCTGCCACCTGAGACTTGGATGGCAACATCTTGCCCTGGAGCTCTATCCGGTTTGAGGCTCCTGGTGTTCCGGGAACTGTGCTCCATCCCAGATTGGAGTCTGTGGCGTATGGTGCCTTACCACCATTGCTGCACAGATGTATGCAGAGGCCTCTCCTGGAGCACTCTGCAACCCTGCTGTGACAACTGCTTGAACACCGTTAGCTGTGCTCTTGGTATAATAGATATAGTTTGTCTGCTAAGTACTCAAAGAGTAGTTTGTCTCATTAACATACCTTGCTGGTACAGCTAAACAGATACTGCTTTATAGTTGTGTGATTAAAGTGGGAATTTTTGTTAAATTAAAAAAAAATTGACCTTAGAGACAAACATTTTGAATCAGTCTAATATCTTCTCTTGCAGCAACATGATAATAATTTCTCTTCCATCTAGGATGTCAGTGAACTGATGTGAAGCTATGGTCCGGATACAAGTAGAAAAAAACATTGAGAAATTAATACCCAGAAATTTGAAAAATCAAATAGATGTCCTCTGAGGGGAGTAGCTGAGCTATATTTAGTGTAAGAAATTAAACAAGTATAAGAAGAAATTGCATGTTTGCAGTATACTTACAATATCTTGAAAATCAGGGCAAGCCAAAGTACAGAGATCTAGAAACATAAATACTGTCACTAGATTTAGTACTGGGGTGGTAAAATGTTGCTGTTATCATTTTGAGACAGCTAAACAAGCAAAGAAAATGGTTAATCTCTATCACCACTTACTATTGAAAAATATTTTCCTCTCCCATTCATGAATAAGAGACTAATCTGGTTTTACAGAAACATTGAGTATGGGCAATGAAGTAGTTATTTTTCACAGAACTCAAGATGTACCATCACCATTTCTTGAAACAGAGAATTTTAACTATGATGTGACAGTTTAATGCAAGGCCATGGAGACCCAACTGCTTTCAATACTGTTACAAGGTGAGATAACCATGACAAAATGATTTCTGTATGTTTCTATAGGGAGCCAATTGTGAGTTTATCATGTTGGTATTACAGTGTGAAATTATGATGGAGAAAAAAGAATTAAATTTTTACTGCACAACAATGTTGTTCCAGCATGTGTTTATAATATATAGCAACTGAAATGCAAGTTTTTTCTTTTTCCTCCTGTATTCTGAATAGAATTCTGCCTAACCACAAAGTTTTGATACACATGTGATATAAGAGAACTTGATATAAAAGTAGATTATCAGAATTACCTTCAGTTAATCATATATTCTTCTTTTCTCAGTGTAAAAATCCTGCCTTTAGGCTAAATCAAGATGTTTCTTCATAAATTTACCCTCAACAGAAATTCACCTTGTGTAGATAAAATATACGAACAGAACCTCATAATGAGAAATCGATTACCCGTGGCCCCATAATCTAAAAAAATAGAAAGTTTGCACCTCATTTACTCAAATTTCCATTTGCTTTCTCCAATCCAATTATTCTTACACTCCTGCCAACTTGGAGTTCTTTTGTTAACAAAATCATTTTAAGCTTGCTCTTTTGGGTATACTAACCTACATATTTATGTGCATTTTTCACATTTTTTCATTATTTTCCCTTCATGATCAGTAGTTTTCTTTGCAGAAGCGGGATTTCCTTACTCACTGATCAAAGCATATTTCCCTTTTCCTCATAAAAGCCGCACGTAACTGAACTATTTTTACTTAACATTGTTATTCAGTTTATTAATAGGCCCACCTTTTCAATGACTTTCAATTAAAAAATGTTTAATGCTATTTCTAAATAATGAAATTTCCTAGAGATTTTACTGAATTTCACTTCTTTGTATAATCCATATTTAGCAAAATTTATTTATTTTTTTTTTTCCTTAGATGAACGCTAGCCTGAACTTATTTACTAAACAACAAAGAAGAAAATGGTAAGAAGTCTCTCTGTTCAAGATAAATTTACACAGCATTAAAAACTTATTCAGCATTGTTTCGTATCTTTTGTGCCAGGCGACAAAAATTTTTTCTGATACTGTCTGCAAGTATGTTTGTTTCCCCAATAGATGTGGGAATAGTTAAAGACTGTCTTGTGTGTATTGTTCCATGGCACAAAGCACCAGAGTTTGAAAAGCCAAGACTTCTGTATTCTCTTAGCTAGATAGTTTGAAACGCTTTGTTTAAAAGGTGAGCATAGTGCTGGTGAAAGTATTGAACAAGCACCGTCCTCAAACACAGGCATTTAAAACAAGTACAATGAGATCCCACAGACATCCTAAACAATGTGACTCATTAAGGCTTTTGAGGGACCTCCTTTGAGAGTTAAAATGAAATTAATTTTCCAATATCTGTTATACTTCAGTATCGAAACTACCTAGTGGTAAAGCATGACATGTTAAATTCAGAAGGAAACCAAAAGAAATTGTTCTATGGTCATTTGAGCATCAGGGATAAAAGGATCACTTGAATGCTAATACAGGTTTGGAATGTAACTTGGCATGTTACTGTCCACTCATATCCTGTAACTAACTTTGACTTTAACTTTAGCATCCTAGGTATACTCTTCATGAAATATATAATTCATCAAGGGAATTTTTAAAAAGTCTACAGATCATAACCAATTTTTGCCTTTACAAACTGAATATGGATTCCTATCAGTTGCTTAAGGATTTTTGAAAGTATGTTTTACCAGTTATTAATCTGGTTATACTAACAGTATTATTTGATTAAAAAATTAAAAACCATATCAAAGGTGATGAAAGATCTTAGACAAACAGTAGGTATTTCTCCAGAGAAATACTGTGGGAATCAGCTAATTCTAGAAGCAACATAAGTCACAGGAACATGACTGGCAGAAACTACTGAAGCCATTGAATCAGTCATCTCCTCTTTTCTCACTCCTGAAAGCTGCTGATCATGAAATAAATGCTTCATGCAAAAGAGCTAACATTTTCTTCATATCTTCTTCAGAAATCTTTTCACTGTTACAAAATCAAGACCTGTGCCAAAAAAAATCAATTAATTTAAAGATCAAGGGATTGACTAAAATCTTAGATACAGTATCACGGAGGCACCCTGTAGGTTAATTTAAGGGACAACAAGGTCCAAAAACAACCTTTATTAAACCGGTGAGAAACAGGGTTTTAGCACTCCAAAAGTGACTTAAATAAAGGTTCGGATATCAGTTGAGGAAAATTATTTGAGGGGCAGCAACTGATACAACCAACAGGCGGTCCACAGCGTGCATGCACGTGGCTTCACCCAAAACAATGCCGGAGCCGTCCCTGAGTCCCGGAGGAATACACACTTGCCTGAACACGGTGCAGGATTATTTTTAAAGAGATACACGCACTCGTAGTGAGTATGGGAAGCGTACACTCGCGATTGTGCGAGGGTAAATTTATAATACACCCACAATCCTGTGAGAGTTAATTTACTTACACGTGCAAATGTGCACGGAATCCTACACGTGCTTATGTGGAAGCACGGGAGGAAAATACACTCGCGATTGTGTGACGGGCTCTCGGCGGCCACTCGCGATTGTGCGAGGAAATAATTTATACACGTGCTCGTATTGGGCACAGAAAATTACGTGTGCAAGTGTGCACGGAAGGAAAATACACTCGTGATTGCACAAGGAAATAAAGTACTTGTGCAAATGAGCACGGAAAGAAAATACACCCGCGATTCTGCGAGGATTAATTTTACACTTGCTCATATGGAGCATGGAAAGTTATACGTGCATATGTGCACGAAAAGTATAAATATACTCGCAATCCTGCGAGAAGTTTTACTTTCACACGTGGCGGCAAGGCAAGTGGAGTCCCCATCCAGAGGAGGGGGGCTCTCGGCGGCAGCATCTTGCTCGTGCTCCGAGAGACCTGCGACAATGGGCGGAGTCTTGACGAGAATCCCGTTTTTTATCTGATCAGATCTGACTGTAGGCACTCTAGAAGCTTCTCTGCACCCCCCACACTGGGTGTGGGTGCCCCTGAAGCCTTCAAACATCCCCCACGCTGGGCGCGGTTCAGTGTGCCTTGACACTCCCTTCTTCTAATGGCCCTGGCCAGGGTGCTCTGGGGCCAAACAAAAGAAGCTGTTAGCCTCAAGTAGCAGAGAAAGAGGGAGATGTGCCCACTCCTTCCATACTGAAGGAGGGAGGGGGAGAGAAGGGGGGTTGCATTCTGCCACATACAGTAACAGCAGAGAATTTGTGAGATATAGCTTCCTGAATATCTTGGGACCTGAGAATGGCTCGTGCTACAGAGGAAGGCTAAAAATATTTGATATTTATAAAATAACCTGACAGGAAAGAAATCTTGAGTACAATTAATAAACTAAAGTACTTAGATATGTGACCTGTGGTGTTACTTTCGATACGACTAAATGAAAGACACATGTGGGAATTATTCCTCACCTACTTTGTCAGGGGAACTGGTTAACTGTAATTTGCAGTCAGTGGAAATCAAGCACCTGTGTCCTTAAGATGTTTTGAAAAACGTCTTCTTGAAGACAGAAAATAAGAAAAGAACAGTTCTGCACTTTCTCATATGTGAGATTTCATTAAAGCATTTTTGATAAGCTAAATTAACATGTTTAAATTAAGACCGTGAGAAGCATCAAGAATCAGCTACCCAGGATATAGAAAATGTATATTATCAACATGCTTTTAAGATCACAACTCTTATTTTGAGAGCGTTCGCTATGATCTATTTGAAAATAAATGTATCATTTTAAAAGCAAATAAAGTAATGTAATGCAATGTCAGTAGCTAGAACCCATCCAAATGGAAACACAAGAAGTGACAAAGTGGGCAATTTATATGTTGTATCTTTCACACAGGGTTTGGTCCCTATTAAATTTCACTTTCTGCCACTGCTCTTCTCAAAACCCAGTGTTCGTCTGATAGTCACAAAAAGTGGAAAAACACTCTATGGGATACTGAGATCTGCTACAGTTCTTTCATACCTTCATAGTCTAATGGCATATAGGAATTCATCTTCGTTGTATAAAGATGTAAACTAAATCCCTTAGAGAGAGATTATTTCCATGATCATTGATTCAGGCATAAAGGTTTTATTTCTAATTCTTAAATTGTTATTCAAAAAATGTATACCTCAAACTACTTTTAGCACATGCATTTCAATCTCCTTTTCTTATGATATCAGGTTTATTATAAAGTCTTTTTGCACCTACTGAAAGAAAACATGGGAACCAAACATTTTTTAATGAACTTTTCCTCAAAAGCTGTATTTTTTCATTCAGAGACAGAATTTTTTTCTAGGTAACCAAATCTAAGTGCCTGTCTTTGAATATTCCTAGCACAAACTTGAAGAAAGTTGTGACTATACAATTGCTGGCTTTTTTGGTCTCAGTAATTCATTCCAGCAACACCTGCTTAAAATATAACTGACCAAGAATATAATATTAGCTTAGAGATGTTAGAAATAGTGTTTGAATAGGTGCAATTTATTTACTTAGAAATTAACAACACCCACCATGCACATCCTTTCTTTTCAACAATGACTTAATGATTTCTTGTCCAGAACTAGTCCTAGACAATTAAAAAGCTAATATATAGTCACAGTGGAGGGGAAATTGCCCTTCCTGCTTTCTAGAAGCATGTGTGCAGCTATAAGATAAGAGGTTGTCACTCTGTTAAAATCTCAGCATAATCCTTCCTCATTAGATGTTTATACCACAGCATACTTCAACATCTTACCATAACTATTGAAGGTCATTCTTCCACATAGTGTCACACTATATGTCATAAACAAAACAATATTACTTATGATGCTGAAAATATAAGGAAACAATGTTAAAGATCCATTAATTTAGAATTTACCGATATATCAATTTTATGTCATATAGATTAAATGCAATTATAAAGAAGCACAACTAAGAATAAGATTTAGATTAGTAATAAGTAAAATACTTAGTGGAGTAAGTAATATACTGAAAATAAAAAGTTTTACATGTGGACATGTTACAAAATTTATTTTTCCCTATCATTGTTAAAACATTTGTTAAAAATACTACGAGGCTAAACTAAAGAGACAAGACGAGGTTTTCCTTTTAACTTAGGAACTATTCCTATCTTTACAGTGATCATGAAATATCTTTTATTTCATCAGTGTTACAGGTAACACTAAAATACAAGCATTCAATTTACTACATTTTCAGATTTAGAGGGCACAGAATTCTCATTCAAGATTATTAAAAGAATTAACTGAGTCATCTCTGATAAATATTAATTTCAACAAAACTTGGAATAACAGAAACTCTTCAGAAGGTTGGAATGGAGAAGGACACCTTTTGCTTCTACTTTAAAAGTCCCAGTAGGTGAACTATTAGAGATTTAGATTTGCTAGCTTTAGCTTGACAGTACTTCAGAAAACCATTCTAGTAAGATTTGGGTAGAAGTTAGAGACAAATTGAAGGACAACAATATAACTGAAATCAGTGATTACTGTTTTAGGAAAATAGGCAATACCAAATAAAATTGACATTTAGGACGTGATCATAAGTACAGTTAAGAGAAAGAATGTTGACCCAAAAAAATTACATTTCTATATGTTTTTTGGCTTAGTATAATGAAATATTCTAAATAACATATCAGTGCTATGAAAAATAATGCATCTCTGGATTTACTGAAATTAAAATTAGCTAACTGAAGCATAAATAATTTTGACTACTGTATCTCTTCAGACCACGTGTTTTTTAGTCAGATATGGAAGAGATCTGTTCTTGGTCTAAAGATGTTCAGTATTTTAATAATAAAAATTTAAATAACTATTATCAAAATTTACACTTTAAAGTAAAGATGAAAGGATTATAAATATTGATAGAGACATGCAAGTTATAAAGCTTGTGTGGCTTTGTAAGATATGTATTTGGACAAACTTCCAAAATCAAATAGTTAAACTAAGGAAGTGGGCCACAGTTGCAGGAAAGGATTAAACTGTAGTTCACAGATACTTACAAAGGGCTTATGGATCACAATAACTTGTCACCTGTTGTGAAAAACATCATGTTTTATGTAAGATGTTGATGTATGCAGCGAGAGGCATTAAATATGAATAGGAAGAATAGTACAAGTGAGAACATTATGGCAATCTTCTGCCTAGTCCTTGGCTTGGCATTTCTAAAATGAACTGGGAATGCTTCAGATCTTCAGACCTTTGTCTTGCAAAGAGAATCATAAGAGCCTCAGTCAATCTGATATGTCTGAAAAAATACAAAATACTGCATGGAATACAAGGATGTAGAAGACAACTTCTAACAGACTTCATATAATGTGTTCTTTTTACCCTTTCCAGGAGTCAGAATAGCTTGTGGTTATTACTAATTCTGTTTACTTTTAGGTATTTACTTCTCATATAGAAATTTGTAATGCTGCCTTTCAGTCAAACAAGAGCTCTTGTGTGGGCTCACAAAAATGGCAATAACAGTAAACTATATAATTCTGTTCAGATCTGAAATCTATATAAAGCTCCATTCTAATTAATCTTAAGTCATACAGGACTATGTAGAAAAAATATTAATTAAATATGTATACATTTGTAATGAAAACGGGCTTTGCAAATTTTTTTAAAGGGAATCTATAGACACATTAAATTGCACATTGTTTGTTTATAATTTTTATGAATGTGATTCATTGACTCAATCTGACCTTATGAAATAAGCATGCATCTGACATATGAAAGTTTTTCAGAAATACCCCTTTACTGTTACATTTCTCTGAAATACAAAGAAACACATTTTCTAATGAGAGTATGTTAGGCCTGAATCCAAGAAAGCACTTAAGTAAGGGTGCAATTTAAGCACATGAAGAATTATATTGATTTTACTGAAGTCATTTATGTAATTAGTCTTACTCAGGTGATTAAATACTCTACTGGACTTGTACCCCATTGGCATAGCATAAAATTCACCTTTATGCAGAAATGCAGAGTCAGCAGGATGAAAAAATATTTCATAAAACTTTCAAAATATGGACTCCAGTGTGGGCTTACACTCAAACTTCTCATTTTTCGAAAATGGAACACCAGCCAATCTGCAAATCAAATAATATGGCTAAAGAATGGTGTGGCTGAGTAACATCTCTTATTTTTCTTTTAAAACAATTGTTTCCTCAACAGTGATTTTTTACACTGGAGCAGGCCACTCCGGGCATACACAGTATAGCCCAGGGAAAAATCTCTACCAACGCACTTGCAGAAGACACTGAACAAGTGCAGGAAACTAAATCATTATATTCCAAAGCGTGAGACTTCATGGATGGTGTGCTGGGAACAGGATGTAAAGGGTAAGTAGGTAGGTTGCAAACCAGAAACACATCCACGTGTCCACAGATGGGTACCCTTAGATGCACCCACTTATTTCTAGGAGGATGCTGAGGGGACTTCTCTGAGGTTCAATTAGGCAGCAGTGCAGTGCTGCAGATTCTTACTGAACAGTACAGTGTGCCACTCAGAAACAGGGCCAGAAATCCCTATATGGCATTACAGAGTGGAAGAAAGGATGTAGTGTAACACTATACAAAAGAGCAAGGCAGGCTGGTCTGGGGCACGAGCCGGCTGTGCATACCTTATCTGCACTGTGTGTTCCCCATCCTAGTGTTACCATCATCAGTTCATCATTTCTCCTCATCTAATAGTTCTTATGCTGGTTCACAGTAGAAGATTAAGCCATAATGTAGACAATATAGCATTTTACTGTCTTTTGACATTGGTGAAAGCAGACAAGAGACCATCTGGGTCCTAGGCATCTAAAGCTCCGTGTCAAACGTATATGCTAAAAACAGGTCAAAGGGTTTATATAAACATTATTAGTGGTATTAATTTAGAATGCCATGGCATTTTAGCATATGTCTCTTATAGGACTTATAAGTAAATGCCTTCAGCATATGCATGTGGAATTTATACAACAAGCTTCTCTCTGAGATTACCAGAAAATCTAAAATACTGGGGTTTTATCCAATCTGATTCAACCTCAAATGCCTGTGTCTTTTTTCACTTCTTGTAGAAACACTCACTGAATGCTTTACAAAGCCAAACAATTGCTGAAGCAGTTTGACAAGACAGGCTCATTTAAAGTTAAGATATGCTTCAGAATGTAGTAATTAAATTGTTCTGATATTTTTGATTCCTGTTATTACAACTAATTTGTATAACCACATAATTAATTATATGAGACAATTGCTCAGCACTATTCCTTTAAACTGGTATTTAAAACATCTGTGGCTTTGGAATGCAGACCTCTCAACTACACTGGCACAAGGTTGCAATTACTCTCATCTTGACAACACATTTTCGTCTTGTGAGTCTACAACTAATCAGTCACTACAAGACTTAATTATCTACACTTACTTCTGGAGTTTAGCTGTTTAATGGTTGAATTTTTAGATCTTGGTGTTGAATATCTTGGTGTTAGAATAGTTATCTGAAATACTTTTCATGAAGTTCTATTCAAAGTGCAGTTACTACTCAAGGACTGATTACAGCCCATTCACTTTTTGTTTTGTTTTGTTTTTCTCTTTCAGTTTTGCACTTGTCAAAACAGGCAAAAAAATGAAAAAATATTTTTAAAATTATTCTGCGCAGCTTTCCTATCAAAGTAAAACCAACTGTAAATAAATTATGTCAAAAAAAATGCACCTTCAGCTAAAAAGATATGATCTTGGTAAGAAAATTTTTAATTGTGTCCATATTTAACCTGTCTTTCTCTTATGCTTATTGCTTTTTCATTATTAGTTAAACGTGTTGTAGGTTCCAGTTTCTTCAGTTGTTTAAATTGATTTGCCTAAATGCTGGTATGACTTATACGAATATGGCTGTTCTAGTACCTTAGAACCCACACAGACAAGATAGACAAAGTAGGGAAATGGAAACAGGCACGCAAACAGGAAAACAAATTTGTCATATCTTGAGCAGATTTGAAAAGGCAATCCAGCTTTCACCGACATTATACATAGCTCTGACTGTGTTAGTTCTTGTTTTTACAAATGAGAAAAGAATACGAGAAATGCAGTAAAATGCTTTCTGAGAGAAAAGAGGAATCTAAAAGCCAGTCAGATGTGCCGCAGCTCATTAACCATTGATGAAAATGACGCAGCTGAATCTATCTGCAACACCCATAAACAAAGATGAAACAGGAATGGTTTGCAATTGCTGTATCCTGAAGATGAATGAGAAATAGTTCAAGTATTGTTTTCCATGTCAGAGTTGTTCAGACGGGCAGTATTTTATACCTAGCCATTTGTAACTGGACTCTGAGCTAGCTGGATTGTGGCTCACAGTTTGTGCAAGTGTCAATATAAACAATGTCCAGAAAAAACAGCATTTATCAATAGATAACACACCCAGATATATAACGTCGCAATCATTTTTTATTTGAAGAAAAGAAGAAAAAAGGTAGGACATTGTATGCAAACTGTGGCTATATGCTGTTAAACATGGAATGCATTGAGTACAGGGACAAATTTTTCATAGTGTTTACAGCATGTACTCCTCTGGCTGTAGCATAGCTGAACCAAATGTATAAAATCATTGCACAGCAAGAAAAACCTTAAAAATTTAAATATTACAGCAGCAAACACTGAAGATCGCTTCTTTCAGTTCCTTGACCTGTATGTAATTTACTTCTTTCTGGGATTGTCACAGCTTTATCTTACAATGCTTTCCCTTCTACCTATATCCTTGCTTAATGCTGCTTAATGACAATTACCTTTCTTCATTTTACATTTTATGTTATAAATGAGTGGCATATTTGTGTTTTTTTTAAGATTTATAGAGACTTCCATGGCATATATTTTGTCTACATTGCTTTACAATGGAACCTACTGCTTCTACTGAAATATTTACTCTCAACATACTTCATATTGCAAATTCTGACTATAGCTATTGCTCTTGCCAGACCTGTCACTGTGTTTACACCCTTTCCATTTGTAAATTTGTTTTCAGCATTCCTTGTAACTATATTTTATTATGTTAAAAATAAGAGTATAGACAGAAGGAGATGCAGGCTATAGCTAAGAGAAGAACTTCAGGTTTTAAATGCTTAAAGACTTAAACTCTTTATAGAAAGAAGATTTATGCTTTTATCTGACTATAATACTGTACAGTTTCAGAAAATTATTTATAAAGGATAATTTACAATATCTAGAGAGCAACTCACCCTCTGTACTTTTGTTCTAGTCACACACCAGCAGCTGACATAAGCTACTTACCCTCTAATGTTGGATTTAGGGCACTTTTCCTTATACTCTTCAGAACAGCTATAAAATTAAGATTATTGCTTTTCAATAATGTATTTTATAAGGGCAGAAGTCTTAATCTTGGCCTGATTCCAGAAACATTCCCAAATAAACAATTTGTGCTACCACATATTTTAACTGTGGCCAGCATACCTTTTTCCAGATATGCTGCTAAATCATTTTAATCTATATATTATGTTTAAGCATTAATCAATTTGAGATGACCAGAATAAATGTCTTAAGGACAAAATCAGTAAGATCCAACTGTCTGAAGTGGAGAGAAGTGGGTAGCTGTGGGTAAGTTGTATGGCTTTGGGGCTGTCCAGGCTGCTCTCCAAAGGCTTGATCCCACTGAAGTCAAAGGGATTCTCTCTGTTGATTTAAATTTTCTTTGACTGAGATCTTCACTTCCCCAAACCAAGACCTCTAGAGTGAGGATTTCATTTGCTATTCCAATACATAGCCAAAGCTCAAGAAGATGACACAATACTTTGTTGGGAGCTCTTTGTTAAACTTTGGATAAGATTAACTGTTTTCAATTAAAATTGCTCCTCCACATTATAATCAGAATAGCTATAACTGTGCATAAAATCATCTGGCAGACAATCAGATATTTCTGTAATTTAATGCTAGATGACATACCCAGTCACATCTCTTAGACTTTTAACATTTTCCACACACTCTCATATATATATATCTGATGCTGTCTGTGATAAATTCTCATGACTTATTAGATGGAGTGTACTGAAGACTAAGTATGGAAGATATAGAGAAGTCAACAAATTAATAATGAAAAGTAAAAGGGTTTGTAATAGAAAGAACTGATATATTCTTCATTCATAAAACTTGTTGGGAAGGTCAGCATTTTCTGTTGCATATAGTTTTGCTTCTATTTTGACAAGATATACTCAAGAATAATTGAACAGGTATAAATTCACTTATGTTTTTAGAATATTAGTAAAGTGAAGAAAATGATACTTCAACACTCTTTTAGTAAGGTAATTACCTTAAAAATTAAAACAGCGACTATCTAATGCTTTGTATCACGATATATCTTAGCTGATATTTTATGTTTAAATCAATAGTTTCTTTATTTACAGAAGTTCAGTTATTTTAGTCTCTTCTGTACTGGTATCAACATGCTAAGACTAGAGGAATTCATCTTAATTCCTCCTGACAGTTTAGTAGCAGATAAGTATCTAGAATAATCATGTTTTTTTGTGTTTCAGGGAATTGTTCTGCATTCCCCGTTCACATCCAAATAAGTTTAAGTCCCCATTGTATAATGACTGTTAAAGCAGGTAATTAAATAATTTGCCAGGAATTCTTTTTTCCTCATTTAATTTTATTACTAAACTGAATGTGCTTAATCAAGGGTGAAAAACATTTCATTAAGAGTTTTATATTAGAAAATCAAAAGTATCCAGCAAATTAACTAAAATGTGGACTGTGTCAGGTAAAAGTGAAAGTATAAACCTGACAGTTAAAGTATGTGCATGCTAAGATAAAAAGCAAAGAAAAGAAAGAAAGCAGAAACCTATGACTATTCTCCTTCACTGGGTGCTAGAGCATGTATCTTCATTTAATTGTTTATATGAGGAGAGATAATAGATGACTGCAGCATGGATATGCAGGCTGTCAGATTTGCCTCAAGCAAAATACATTTAATCATAAATGCTCTGAAGCAGTCTTTACAAATTTTATTGATCTAACAGTAAATCAGAAGTTACAATACACTAAATGTTTCTAATATGCTGCACTTTAAAATTTCTGTGCATAATCATATAAACCATGTGACTAATGACTTGTCTATTACAATTATTTAACACATCAGATACCGAACTTTCAAACTTTTAATGTTTAGGGTCGGGGATATTTATTTAATAGGCAATCAAAGCAAACATTATCATCAATGTATGAAACACATAAGTATTCTAAAAAACCTTTACGGTTTAAAGTCAGTGGAGAGGGTTGTTTGTTTGATTTGTTAAATAATTATGTTCTGCCTGTTTCAAAAAGAGATATTTTTTTTAATTGTCATTGCATTTAAATTTTCACCTCATATTAACCAAATATTTAGTGTTCTACTAATTACCAGCATGTATTTTGTCTTGACACTATTATTATGTCTGGCAACTATAAAAATAGGTTTATACTCCTTTCACCAGTTTGAAAAAGAAAATCTGCATTTGACTAACATACTGGGTCTGAATTTAAAGCTGGCTGAGGGCTCTCATGTAATGTCAAATGTCTTTGTACATCTGGGTAGGCCGTGCAACAGAACAGACTTTAACAACAGAGATCAGTCATTAACAAATCCCAAGAGCATGTATGTGGAACATCACTGATTTCAACAGGCTGCTTTGGGGCAAAGGGCTGTCAAAGGTCATCTTGGTGTAAACAGGAACTAATCTGCTGCAATCAGGAAGAGAGGTGATTGTAACTTTGTCAAAATTGTGATAAGTAGGTATTGTAGTATAAATTAATTGGATGAATTACAAATTATGCAAGTTAGATTTATTAGGCAGGCTAAGCAATTTACAGTGATACAGTGTCCCTCTGTCCCTGCTGACATAAATTTTTGCCTAGGTCACAGGGTGGGAACATGTCTGTGCTGCTGTTGGATGCACTTTCCCTACACAAACAGCTCTGACTCATCAAGAGCTGCAATGGCCATTAACTTGTGAGTATCTAATTGGTAGACATGACTCCAGATATGACTAACAGAAAAAGAGGTCTGTGCTCACTTATACTGGGACAAGTTATATAGAATTTCCCTGATATCAATGTACGATTGTGAATAAGAAATGTTAGTCTCACCGTTTACAGGTCATGTCTCTACAGACAGTCTGGATCTGTTTGTTCCTACACATAAAAATATGCATAAGGTACAGATCACTGCTACCTTACTGATCAGAACAAATGGCCAGTAGAATGCATACTGTATCATTGCCAACAGCTGACAAGCTGGGGGCAGGCAAGACAGATCCCTTAATTCCCACCCCCTCTTTTTGCTGTATCGATGTGAATTATAGAAAAACATCATGAAAAAAAAATAGTAACTACTCAAAAATGTCATTCAACCCTTCTCTCACATCTTCTGTTTCTCTCAATCCTGTTCCAGCCACTGAGGTCAGAACACACAAACAAGAATGGCTTGAGCTAAGACAATCTCTGTATTCAGCAGTCCAAACTGATTAAACACGGCTATCTGCACTTTCTCCCCTGCTTTTATCCTTCACACCAGGAGGCAAACTGAACAGGGTGGTAAAAAAACTGCTCTGAAAGCAACATAATAGAGCACCTTAATGTGGTGCTGATTAAGGCAACAAGTATCCTTTCTTGTGAACATGAGAAAAAGTTATTTTTTAAGGATTGTTGAAGATAGCATGAGCAAGGTCTGGCAATGGGGAGAATGATACCTATAAAGCAAAGACTCTGTAAAAGTTCAAATGAGACACATATGATGCTTGGCAGGTGGTCAGGCAGTGCAGGGAATCTCTGCTTTAAGACTGGTAGGAAAAAGGGAGGTTTAGGCTAGACACCATTGATGTCAGCTTACCACATGCTTGAGGAATTGAAACATATTTGTAATAAAGATTGTTAGCATGCAAATTGTTTGACTTTGGCCAAATTATTACAAAAAAGAAGAAAAAAAAATCTAAAAAGCATGGTATCAACAAGGACAGTAGGGAACACTTCTAATCTCTTATGCAGATTTACTAAATTCAGCCTGAATTTTCATTTTCACCTGATTTGTAGTCTTCTGTTTACCATGAAATTAATAGGGCACTTTTTTTTTCTTTCTTTCTTTCTTTCTTTTTTTTTTTTTTTTCCCCAGAAGTTATTCATGCCTCAGAACCTCACAGAATGATAGCATCAACGAAACTGAGCAGAAAGTCCTCCATGTCATGAGAAAAAGACCAGCAACACCATTGAACAAACTGAGCCTCAGGAATCTTGGAACATAAATCCAAGGGAGAACAGCTGATGCCTTGGAGCCAACATCTGTGTGTTTCTGCTGCATGCTTCAAAGCAGGGAGTGACTGAGGAGCAAGGACAGAAAAGAACCTTGGGATATTTTTTTTTCTTTTTTGGGGAAATGATTCTTCTTACTGATTATTATATTAAGGAAAAAGGTCCAAGTTGCTAAGGGTCAGCCATGCCAAACTCACTGGAAACATGAAATCCAGAGTAACACCAAGAGTTCTAGCATTTTGTCACATAAACCATCACTGACAGACATTGTCCTTAAATTAAATAGTTAAGGACAGTTTGACATCCTTCCTATCATTTTACCATCTGGATAACAGCTACTCATTCTGATGTATCGCATATTCTTCAGTCAGATTCACTTAGATTAGTTACAAATTGGGGGGGGCAATGATAAAAAGAAAAAATAAATAGTTGATGACACAGAATAAGCTGTCAAAAGGATTGACTAGCATCAGATTTTCTTCATATTCTCAGAAATTTTGTTTGAGGGAAAGCCTTGTATAGGCAGATATGGTGTTCTATAAGTTTCTGGATTGAGTTCTTCCTGTGTGTTTTTGGCAGAATCAAGAATTAGACAATACTGTCTTGAAATTATGCAGCCTCTATTTTATTGCTGAGGATATCAAAACTGAGAGTAAGTGACCCAAGCCTCCAGGAAGATGCAGTGTCAACTAAGGTTAAAACTTACTGCCACAGAATCTTATTCCATGTTAACATCCAAGTGGTATTTTCATTGTGAAACGATTTGCCAAGCTCCTTCAACACCATTCCAACTCTTTCTGTGAAAGAGCTTGATATCTGACTGTTTTGTAGCTCCTCTACTGCAATGTTCAAGTTTTGTTTAGTGAGATAGGCAACCTGTTGTGATAATTCTGTTTTCCACAGACTTTAGTCTGGGAGGTGGTACTGGCCATCCTACCTGATATAGATTGCTCTACAAGTTGCTGGGAAGAAGGGTGGCATCAGAATGGCCATCCAGCCAAAAATATTAATATGCTGATCACCTGCAAAGGTCTTATTTGTACTCTTCTCTAGCTATGATCAAAGTACCTACAGAAATGTATGTTGACTGAAAATGGATACAATACAGGCTAGACAAGATATGGAACACAGAACACCAAAATCCTCTGTTTCTGTATCCAACTACATACTAGTGGTCAGGTTGATCACTGGATTTATCTTTGAGAAGGAATTTTGCTCTCTGCTAGACTACCAGTTATCTCAAATTTCAGAAATTCTCTTTTATACTATCTTTTTTCTTTATGGCCTAAGACTTTTTTTTTTTTTTTAATCTTTAAATTTTCTTTTCATAAACTGTGCCCTACAACTGTACTAAAGGACTTATGTTAAATCTAAGTGATTAATATAGAGAGGTGGGAGGAAGATAAGAGCCTATGATATGAAAGTGGGAACACAAGTTTGATGATACCTTCTGGCATAAAGCTCTGTATAGCATTTTTACTTTACCACTACCTCCTACAATTAAAAACAGAATAAAATAAAAAGGAGAGTGTATGTTCATATACGATGATGAATTTCTATGGATTATTAATAGACAGCAAGGCACCATCATGAACATTTGGTAGAAATCAATCTCTTCTGAGGTCATCACTCCCACTTGACTTATGCTTATCTGCTGTTCCTGGGAAGTTTATTCTTCTCAATTTAAATAGTTCTCATGTAAGTGGCTGTATGCACACCTTCTAGACTCCTTCTCTAAGCTTAAGTTGTTTGACACATTTTCTGAGTTACTCTGGCAATATATTTTATCATCTCTGAAACATTTGTTTTCTTTTTTTTATATATATATGAGAGATATCTGCAGGATTTTATAGCATTTCCATTTATCAGAATAAATTAAGTAATGCAAATAATTTTTTTCCACTTGAAATATGTCTTCTAGGTACTTTTATCTGCATTGTGGTTTTTAGCTTTTAACTACTGGGATGACCACTGATATTTTGAGTATTATGTCTGTGAACATCTAAATGTATAAAAATAGGAACCAAATTAATACAATTTTCAGAAAAATCTGTGAGTTGCCAAAATGTTCTTCACTCCGCATGGAAAGCTGAGAGCACACAACTAGAAATAATACTAGAGTGACACAAGGGTCATGTTGGTGTATGCTCTATGAAAGCTTTGGTTCCTAAAGGAGAAGTAACACAAAGTCTTATAACAAGATATATTTTTTTAAATTAAAAAAAGTAAAATAAAATCTGAATTTACAATTTCTGGTGCTGAATACAGCACTTAGTATATCAATTTTGCACACTATGATTTGGAATAATCTTGTAATTAAGAAGTCTTTAAAACATGCATGGCTGAGAAGACATTTTTATAAAACAAAGGGAAAGCTAGACTGAATTTAAATTTTCAGTGTCTGTAAGAAAGCAATATTTATCAGTTAGTACCTACATTTGAAGCATAGACATTGAAAAATATATATTTTTTTTCTTGAAAGGATCTGTCAAGACATTTTGCCTACCTAATTTTACGTATGCAATTTATCAAATCGGATCCTATCTCCAATTTTAAAATATTCAGGATATGAGACATAGCAGAGTGATCATAAACAGGTGTTCATGGCAAAAAGAGATACAGCTGACATCTGAATTAAAAGTGGTATTACCCAGCATCAGCAATGTTGCATTATGTAGGAACACAGGGCCTACTGGTCTGCACTCATGATCAAGCTACACTCTCAACATCTTGACTTAATCCATTCTTAAGCAAGGAATTATAGTACTAATGCCAACAAATCCTCCATGCTTCCAAAAATTAGCACAAAATATTTTTCATGTAAACTGTGCTACCTATGACATTCAGAACTTTTCTAGAGTGAAGAGTTACATGGCAGAAAAACAAATTTGAGGCAGGCACTGCTTTTGTCTGTGTCTGTGAAATAATTTCTATTACAAAAATAGCAAAGGCATTGAGAGATAATCCATCTTTAAAAAGCTATTTATTTAATTCAGAACATTCCCATGCTAGCAAAATAATATTCACAGTAATATGGCATATGTACTATCAGGAAATGATGTTATGCTTCGGTGAGAATTAAACTAATGATGACATCTTAAAAAGTAGTTAACCATCTGCTTCAATATTATTAACATAGCCTTACAATAAGGGCTATTTTGCCCTTTATGACCTCTTAAAGTAAAGTATTCTTTAGCACAGATATAGGATAAAATGTCTAATCTGGAAATAACTATGCTAACTGTAAATAAACCTAATTTGTGATATACATATTTTGTGCCTCAACTGCTTAGTACCAATGTTTTGAAAAGATTTCTTTTTTATTGCTGTAAAGTTTATCAAAAGTAGCAATACCAAAATTTAAGATTAATAATCTGCCTAAATTTATCTTGAAAAGAATAACTGAGTTAAATTATTTCAGTTCAGCTATAACTGTAGATATCCTAATCTGCAAAGATACTCTTAAGAAACATTTAAATTTGCCTTTATTGGAAATGCATTGATTTTAGTAAGGATTAATCTTCATTCTTTACCTCTTTGTCCTGAATTCAGAATCATGCAAACTTGTTTGCTGCAACAGATACCAGGTTATGCAGCAATTACTATTACGCACAGTCTCGCTTTTTCCTCTAGCAAAGATTGAGCGCTCCTTGGCAAGGTGTCTGCATGCAAAATGTCATTCAGCACAAAGGGAACTTGATTATCTATTTCTTAAAAGCTTTTATAGTCATTTCTACCTTTGCAAAGCATGTGTGATGTCCTGAATTGTTTTACATAGTTTTACAGGGACTATATTCACACAGAGAAGAAAAGATTGTATCAAAGATAAAATATGTTTACTACATGCAGTAGAAAATTTGTGTTTAAATAGTAAGTATAAAAAAATCAAACGTAATAAGAAGACCAAAAAGAAGGAACAACTGAACAGAATAAAATAACATTCTAGTAGTACATAGCTATTCATAGTATCATAGAATCACAGAATTATAGAATTATAGAATGGTTTGGGTTGGAAAGGATCTTCAAAGATCATCTATTGCAACCCCTCTGGCATAGACATAGACATCTTTTACTGGATAAAGTTGCTCAAACCCCCATTCAACTTGGCTTTTAACACTTCTAAGGATGAGGCATCCACAGCTTCTCTGGGAAATCTGTTCCAGTGCCTCAACACCCTCATCATAAATGATTTCTTCCTTAAGTCGAATCAAATCTACCCTCTTTCAGTTTTAAAACTGTGCCCCTTATCCTATCACTACAAGCCCTAGTAAGAAGTCTCTCTTTATCTTGCTTATAAGCTCTAAGTATTGAAAGGCCACAGCAAGGTCTCCTAATAACCTTCTGTTCTCCAGGCTGAACAACCCCAACTTTCTCATCCTTTCTTCATAGAAGAGGTGTCCAGACCTCCGATCATACTCACAGCCCTTCTCTGGACCTGCTGTAACAGTTCCATGTCTTCCTTGTGCAGAGGACTCCAGATCTTTATCCAGTACTCCATGTGCGATATCACAAGAGCAGAGCAGAGGGGAGAATCACCTCCCTTGACCTACTGACCATAGAGTCATAGAACAGTATGTGGGCGCCTTTAAAGGTCGTCTAGTCTGCCTCCCCCTGCGATGAGAAGGGACATCTACTAGATCAGGTTGCTAGGAGCCTCATCCAACCTGACCTTGAATGTTTCCAGAGATAGGGCATCTATCACCTCTCTGGGCAACCTGTTCCAGTGTTTCAACACCTTCAAGGATACAACTGGCTGTCTGATCTGCAAGTTCACATTGCTGGCTCGTGTCCAATTTTTCATCAAATCCTTCTCTGCCGGGCTGCTTTCAACCCATTTGTCACCCAGACTGAACTGATACAGATGTAATACAATAACCTATGTCTAAAAAATAAAAAATTTACTGGTCAATACTGGTGCTTGAACAAGCTATATTTCAGTACTTACTAGTTTGTTTCTGTGTTGTATCCCTCCTAGTGAAAACAATATATTTTTCTTTAGAATCAAAAGCATTTTAATCTTGCCCCTGTGCTGTCTAAAAATCAAAATGATTTTTTGACCTGCTAGATAGGTCTAAAAATGAAAGCTTACAGTGTAAATAGAAACCACACAAAACCTATCTTAAATCATTACAGATATTATCTGTGCAGTGGTTGACTTGGAAGTAATGGGTTAATGGTTAGACTTGATGATCTTAGAGGTCAAATACCTACAAAATTAATGCAAAATCTATTTTTTTAATCTTACATCAAGAAAATAATATGATAAAGAAAGAGTTTCAGCATTTATTCACAAAGATGGCAATGGTCTACATTGTCGTTGGATATAGCAACATACTACAGTGGACATGGAATGAGCATGTTCAGGAATTTGAAGTATGGATACTGTTAGCATGATATTCCTTAATTTAGTCCACAGCCTTTCCCTCATCCACTAAGTGGGTCACATTGTCATAGAAGGAGATCAGGTTAGTCAAGTAGGACCTGCCTTTCATAAACCCATGCTGACTGGGCCTGATTGCCCGGTTGGTCTGTATGTGCCATGTGATGGCACTCAAGATAATCTGCTCCATAACTTTCTCTGGCACTGAGGGCAGAATGACAGTCCTATAGTTCCCCAGATCCTCCTTCTGGCCCATCCTGTAGATGGGTCTCACATTTGCTAACTTCCAGTCAACTGGGACCTCCCCAGTTAGCTAGGACTATTGATAAATGATGGCAAGTGGCTTGGTTAGCACTTCTGCCAGCTCCCTTGGTATGCTTGGATGGATCTCATCAAGCCACATGGATCTGTATACTTTAAAAGGAAACACAATGCCCTTTATACTTGTTGATATGTGTAGAATTATTTATTCTTGGCTGTAAACATTTCAATAAAACTAAATTCTGAACAGGATACAGGACATGTGTCATGAAGTAATGGCATCCTTTATTTCTTAAAATTAATTTATCTCATTAAACTTGAAAAATATCCATACCACTGATGCTGTGGGTATTTTTTTATTTAATATGCATTAACTCAATTTATCTAGGGGGTACTAAGTAAGCTCTGTTTGCAAGAGCCTTCTAAAAAGAGAAAAAGTTAAAGAACAATTTGTCAACAATATGTCAAAGAAAGTCTCTCATTCATGCTGAGAAAAAATGTCAGCTGACAGCTTTAATAGTTACAGTCACAAGGCTTTCCAAGTTAGTAACACTTGTGAAAATCAAGCACCACTGAAAAGCCTAAGCTGGATGCCATTTGTTCTGGTTTAACCTCCAATTTCTGCTTCAGGAGAATTACAAACACGGAGTTCCACCGGAGGAGGAAAACTGCTGAAAGCACACTCACACAAGCCCAGGTTGGGCCACAGAACAGGGCTAAGTATGGTGCAGATGCTACTTCTGAGCTGTTGAATGACATGCCAAATTCTTCTTGTGCTCTTTCTCCCTCACTTTTATTTGCTTGCCCTCACATGTAAGTCAGTGCGTTCCCAAATATAACAGGCCTCTAGCCATGAAGAAAACATGCTTAACACTACAATAGCAGCCACAGATATTATTTATGAGATATTAGAAAATAATAATAAGGATATAAGTCATTGAAGTGGAGCTATTTGCCTGTGCAAACCTACTGTTTTCTGGACAAGTAGCTGAAGTTCCAGGTAACATTTGGGGACATTCAGAAGACCGGAGCAGGAAGCAAGGACTTGAAGAAGTCATCGGGCTGGCTTCCTGAGCCACTTCAACAGCTTCTGTTTCAGCCTGCTGATACGGACTTCACAGGTTGAGAGATGATAAGCTGAGAGTTAGGGCACACTGTATCCTAGATGACATTGGAATATGAACCGATTTTAAAACCTTCTATGATATAGAAAGTCTGAAAGAGACTAATTTGGGAAAGAACTGTCCATGATGTTGACAAGAAAATACATGTTACTGTTCTGCAAACATTTTCAAATTAAATTTATTTTTATTTTCTTTTTCATTCCAGACTGTAATGATTATTAGAGGATGTAACTTTCCACGCTACTGTAAAGCCAAAGGAACCTGGATACTGAGTGACAGGTGGTATTTTCCAAGGGCATCTAGGGCTACCAGATCTTAGGATCTTTGTCAGGGCTCTTGGAAGCCTTGAAAGTTCACTTCAAGTCAAACGCTTTGAAAGAGTTGGATCCCAGCAGAGTGCTTAGAAACCCAAGTGAATTTCATTATGACTAGACATAAGTTCCTTGACTTCAAGAGATTTCTATGAAATATTTGGCCTCTACAAACCAGAACAGAATTCATAAGTAGTCTTTTGCCAGGAAACTTTCAGATAGTTCATATGGTAATTAGGCTCGCAACTTGAGAGCACTGCTGTTGTCCAATTCCATTGTCTTTGAATGAAATTGAAAGAAAATACTAGAAGTAAAGTTCAACATTCCTTGGATATACATTATAAGTAGTAGAAATAAACATTAATCCTTACTTTATAATTAGAACTTTTTTTTTTTTTTTTGTATTAAGTGTTTTCATCTTATGAATGGCTCTTGGGCTTACTGTGAAACACTTATAGAAAAAAAATTAATCCAATTTGCAAGGTGCATCATTGTGAAAGCTCACACAGTGGGAAATACTCATTGCCATCATATGTTGCAAATTGTGTTTGAAATTAACCTTTTCATTTTAAGTGGTAGTACTGAACTTCCTGGAGAGGGTCTATACTGCTGATAAATGGTACTTTTCACTTCGAAATTCACTTGAAGATTCTAAAAAAAGAGAAATGATAATCTTAACCATTTAACAATTAAGATGTAACAGAGTTTGAATCTTTGAATTTTGTTTTAAAAAACTTGGTTGGATTTTTAGTTAAATTTTCTTTACTGGAACCTGTGTAAGTCTTAATTTATGCCCAGGTTTATCCTGTGGGTGACAGCACAGAGTATAAACCAGCATAGATCTCATCTATTATGATGCTTTTCAACCATTAAAACTACAGTAAATTAAGAATTGAATTACAAGCAGAAAAATTAAGCAAAATCAATATGAAAATTATAGAAATTGTATCACTGAAAGGAAGAGTCCTTTAAATGTCCCCTGCTTGACCAAAAAAAAGATAAAGTTATTATCTCTTGTACAACGGTACAAGCAGATAAATATATATCAAGTCAGCTCAGGATAATACTAAATCAGTTATGACACATTTATTTTAATAAATTTTCTTATTTTTTTTTTAAGATTAATCTGAAAAAATTACTTAATGAGAGAAAGACAGGTGCATATTCTAAAGCTCTGACTGCTTATCAAAGTATGTTGAATCACAGGGTCAGAGGGTACTATGAAGTTATCACAGAGATATAAGCAGTGATACTAGTTAATATCTTTAGAAATCTATACTTTTACTTTGCATGGCCTTGGTGTTTGTTCCACTGGTGAAATATTAGAAATATTAACATGTGAAATGCATAATTTGAAAAAGAGTTTACAAGAGTTTCAGTAGCCCTGAAAACTTTTTTTTCTTTTACTTATATAAAAAAAGGAATAAGTTATTGCTTTTTTACTCATATCTTATACACTTTATCAGATCTACAGTAAAGAACTTCCTGTTTCAAATGCCACATGAAACAATGGGAAACCTTCTTGGTAGCTAAAAACAGATACACAAGAATTAAGTGTAAAACCAAATGGTCCATTTGCTCATCCTGACTTACAGATTTATTTATTTTTTTTTCCCTCATGAAAAATTAGAAAAATAATTTTTAGTTTTACAGTTTTATGTTATTAGGGTATTGACAAGGATACAGAGCAGTCCTCTCTCTCTTCATGCAAAATTGATTTATTTGGTACAGTTCTAATCTGACAGCCTTTTAGTTTAGTCTGTAGGCAGGGCTAAGTTATAAAATAAATACTTGCTTCTGTGAGAGTGAGGCATATTTCACTTTGTCAGAGTCTAGTCTGACTGACTCACTTGGTTATATAACGTATTGTCAAGTTGTTTGTCCCTGTATAATACCTAAAAATAAAGCAGTGTCTTATTGAAGGAGTGCATAATTCTGGGCTGCATGGCAATATGTGTAATTAATAACACTATTCTGAAGCGCTCTGAGTGACAAATATGAGTAGGTGGAGAGGCTTGTTTTTTTTGGTGGTAGAAAGAGTTAGGAAAGCTGGGATAGAGAGAAAGCAGAAATTCTTGAGTAGAGTTTTACAAAAATAGAAGAACTGTGAAAGTTTTGGAATTGAGCATTTTAGTTCAATATATATGCAACAATATGTGTAAAATTATGTGTGTTTTCATTACACATAATAGTTGATAATGACTAGTGAATTTCTAATTTACTTATGACATTGACAAGCCATTCAGGAGAACTGCTCAAAACTTTGTTTGAAAAATATATTTAAGCTGTAGATTCTGAGAAAAAGGGAAGGATGGTTAACTGCCTTCATTATCATGACTTGTTTGTGCTGTGAATATGTGAATGAGTCTCCAAATGAGGTATTGCTTATACTGTGTACCTTTTTTCTGGTCCATATAATATTCTTATTATTTTATTTGCTTCAGAAGATGCATTTTCTAAATGTCACTTGTTTTGTTTTGAAGATATGAAAGATAACGAAAATGACGGAAATACTTTTCACTGGTTAATTACAAAAAAAGCATTTAAACAACTACAGAAAAAAGAAAGGAATAATTAATATAAATCCCATAAGAATAGTGTTGTCTTCTACAAGTTCTGGTCATAAATATTACAAATTGCTGCACAGTAGTATGTGTTCCTTAACAGTTAGAATTAGTTTTGCATGTACTAAATGCATCAAATATGATTAATAAAAAAATATTTTATAAGCAACTTCAGCAGAAATTAAATCCTGGGGATTGATAATAGGCATATAATATATATAATATACATATAATATATAATATAATAGGCATATATTCTTCTTAATGAAAGAAATAATATTTTTAATAGATAGAATTATTTTAAGTGCCTATTATTCACCTGCATTTGAAAATAGCACCTTGTATGTCATCCCATATAATGAACACTTTGTTTGATGAGGGCTGGGGAGTTGGGTGAGGGGAGAGAGAGAGAGAAAGCAACCCAGCACAAGAACAGGATTCTTAGTAGTATAACGTATAACAACAATAAGGACACTTTGACAATAAACCGTTCCTTTTTCAAGGCATTTATATTTACTTTCAGGTATGTATTTCATCAAATAATAGGTAGCAGTGCATTTAGTATTGTTTTCAAAATAAAATCTTATACTGAGTCTCAACAAGGTGAATAAATGTACCTTTCCTTCTGCCCTGCCTACCTATGCATGTCTTGAGATCAGGACATGTGAGTCAATGCTGATTCTAAACACCTCGACATGAAACTGCTATCACTTCCTAAGCTACTTCATTTCCAGAATATTCCTGAATCTCTTCCAGTCTTCTTCCAGAAGTAAATTGTGCAAAGAGTCAGACATCCTTCAGTTACATTAGGAATATAAACTGAAAAGCCAGCAATGCCTTCATACTCAACAAATTTAGCAGCATTCAAAGTCAACACACCTGTGGGTGATATTCTGATTAATTTCATCATTGTTACCAATGTGACTTATTAATTATCATACCTTTTGTTTCTTTCTTTTCCATCTAAAAAGCATTTAATGAGAAACAGGGGCACAAGACTAAAAATATCTCATCAATGTCCTAATCTTTATACTAGCAGTCATATTCCCACTGATCTTATTTTACTTCCTTTCCTTGAACTCCCAGTGACAACTGAAGCTTGGGAGGTTCCCATTGCAGCTCCTCCAGTGGCTACGGCATGTTCTTGGGAAAGGAGGAGACGTTTACAGGATGTCTGGAGTTTGATACCTGCAGGTTCTTGGTTTGTTGCCTGTCTGTCTCCAGAAGGGTGTCTCCAAAACAAGGTTTGGGCCTGACTATTTGGGTGTTTTTTTTTTCGATGTTCACTTAGCATCATTTAGAACTTTCTTCTCTTTGCTACTGATACAAACTACATATATGCACTGAACTACATTTTGATTATTGATTATTTAGAACATTTGCAAGGATAGTGATGAGTAAAGTAAGTTATAAGTAGAGTTTAAAGACAGAAGGGACTTCAACCTGGTCTGACTTTCACAGAATCACAGAATGGTTAGGGTTGGAAGGGACCTCTGGAGATCCAACCCACCTACTAAAGCAGGTTCACCTAAAGCAGATCACACAGGAATGTGTCCAGGCGGGTCTTGAATGTCTTCAGAGAAGGAGACTCCATAACCTCTCTGGACAGCCTGTTCCAGTGCTCAGTCAGCCTCAAAGAAAAGAAATTTCTCCTCATAGTCAGATGGATCCTTCTATGCTTCAGCCTGTGCCCATTTCCCCTCATCCTATTGTTGGGCACCACTGAAAGGAGTCTGGTCCCATCCTCTTGACATCCACCCTTGAGATATTTATAAACACTGATGAGATCGCCTCTCACCCTTCTCTTCTCCAGGCTGAACAGACCCAAATCTCTCAGTATCTCTTCATAAGAAAGGTGCTCTAGGCCCCTAATCATCTTCATAACCCACCACTGTACTCCCTCCAGTAATTCCTTATTCTTCTGGGGAGCCCAGAACTGGACACAGTACTCCAGATGCAGCCTCACCAGGGCAGGGTAGAGGGGGAGAATAACCTCCCTTGAACTGCTGGTCACACTCTTCTTAATGCAGCCCAGGATACTGTTGGTCTTCTTGGCCACAAGGACAAATTTTTGACTCATGGTCACCCTGCTGTTAATCAGAACTCCCAAATCCTTCTCTGCAGGTCCGCCCCTAACCTGTACTGGTGCCTGGGGTTATTCCTCCCCAGGTGCAGAACCCTACACTTGCTCTTGTTAAACTTAATTAGGTTCTTTTCTGCCCAGTCTTCCAGCCTGTCCAGGTCTTGCTGAATGGCAACACAGCCTTCTGGTGTGCCAACCCTTCCTCCCAGTTTGATATTACCAGCAAACTTGCTGAGGATGCGCTCAGTTTCTTCATCCAGGTCACTGATGAACAGGTTGAGCAGGACTGGACCTAACACTGACCCCTGGGGAACCTCACTAACTACAGATCTCCAACCAGACTCTGCACTGTTGATCACAACCCTCTGAGCTCTGCCATCCAACCAGTTCATGATCCATCTCACCATGCATTTATCCAGCCTGCTCTTCATGAGCTTGCCTATGAGGATGTTGTAAGATACAAAAGAGCATTACAGCTCACTTGATCCTTCTGGAAAGACACATGGCCAATTTACAGTTACAGAGCTAGAGAATACACAGGTTAACTAAGGACTTGCTGATGTCTTTATCACTACAGAGACAATTACTGCCTGTTTTCCACACCATGGAAGTTTCCTTGTAAGCTCTGACACAACCTTCCACTACTTCTTCCTGATAAACTGAACTCTCACATTCTTTCACTATAAACTGTTTAATCAAAATTAGACATTCAGCATTGCCCACTCCAGCTTTCCATCAGAATTTTAAAATGAGCAGACGGTGTGCTATCCTGGCAATATCTCAAAGGTGAGGGAAACTGAATATCTGTACTAGACAGGAATTAGTTTACCAATCTTGTCCAGGCTAATGACGTATTTCTAGTAGACTTTATTACAATATGGCTGTGCAATGAAGACACAATGCCAAGAACTTCCTTTAACCATGCTAAATCCATCTTTAGCGTTGGCTACTGCCATTATGTTAGTTTTGGTGCGACATCATAGTTTTAGCCTGTCCTCTTTCATTATAGGGAGTGAAAAAGGGGAAAGAAGTTACCATTATTGTAAACTTGAAGTTTTGAAGCAGATGGACCAACATTTTTAATGATAACACAAGTTATAGTTTCTTTTAAAAAATGAGTGAAAATAGAGTATTGGATCACACATTAAAAATATATATAATAAAGTTGCATTTCTAAAATACATTTGCCTGGATATGTCTATGTGACTTGGGTTTATAAATTACTTAAGTATATTTGACAATTGCCTTTTTAAACACCTAGGGATTAGTTTGTTTATGAATTATTCATGATAAAGAGAAGTTTGCCTTTGTGAAGATAGATTGCTCTGTTAGAATTGTTGTTACCCCTGAATCTTTAGGACATAATTCCTCAAATGCCACTCTCTCCTCCCTAAAAAAAAAAAGGACAGAAGAGCTTGTTTCCAAACAATCGATATAGGGAGAGAGGAAAGAAGAAAACTTATGAATTCTGAAGAGCTTTGAAGCACCCACAGGAGAAAATGGGTATCTTGGTTTTAGATTGGTGTTGTGTGTGTTTTCATTGTCGTTTTTTTGTTTTGTTCAGTTTTGCAGTACTGCTTTTAACATGTTTCAAGATTTAATGCTGATGTTACTTTCCAAAGTACAAAGAATAAATGGATACAAGTAACGAAGGGAAATAGAAGGCAGTGAAATGAATACAAAATTAGAATTCAGAGACTCAATAAATAAACTAAAAGCTATCCTGTGAACATAAAGCAAAGTATTTTCAAATGCCAAATTTTAAAACCTGTTCATCAGTTCATCCTTTCTCCCTGTACCATGGACCTATTTTTCTTACAAATTTCCTCAAGTGCAGGTCAAAACTGACTTGTGCAGGTAAAGACCAGGAACATTTGACAGCAAAACTTCAGATTTCTTTAAGGTATCTGATATCCAAAGATTTTATTTTTAAAAGTGTTACCGATAGGGGTCATACTCCAACGACTAAATTATTGTGTTTCTCCGTACAAAATTCTAGACACACCCGCTTCTGACTCAAGCTAGGCTATGCAGATTTTTAATATGATGAAGTGATTATATTTGCTTCTTTCCATTAAAATCTAGCTTGAAGCTTCTAAAGATGGATGACCACAAGCCAGCACTGTGCCCTTGTGGCCAGGAAGGCCAATGGCATCCTGGGGTGTATTACAAGGGGGGTGGTTAGTAGGTTGAGAGAGTTTCTCCTTCTGCTCTACTCTGCCCTGCTGAGACCACATCTGGAATATTGTGTCCAGTTCTGGGACCCTCAGTTCAAGAAGGACAGGGAACTGCTGGAGAGAGTCCAGCACAGGGCAACGAAGATGATTAAGGGAGTGGAGCATCTCCCTTATGAGGAAAGGCTGAGGGAGCTGGGTCTCTTTAGCTTGGAGAAGAGGAGACTGAGGGGTGACCTCATTAATGTTTACAGATATATAAAGGGTGAGTGTCACAAGGATGGAGACAGGCTCTTCTCAGTGACAACCAATGATAGGACAAGGGGTAATGGGTACAAAATGGAACACAAAATGTTCCACTTAAAATTGAGAAGAAACTTCTCAGTGAGGGTGACAGAACACTGGAACAGGCTGCCCAGGGAGGTTGTAGAGTCTCCTGCTCTGGAGGCATTCAAGACCTGCCTGGATGCCTTTCTGTGTAACCTCATCTAGGTGTTCCTGCTCTGGCAGGAGGATTGGACTAGATGATCTTTGGACGTCCCTTCCAATCCCTTCCATTCTGTGATTCTGTGATGGGGCACTCCCCAAAGGCTCATGTAACAGCATGACTCTTGAGGGCTCAAACTGGGTAAACCAGACATTTTACGTCTTTACTGTTTAGTTTCTGACGGAACAATTAAGAAACACTTCTCAAGTAAATAACAATTCGTAAAACAAAACTACAGTATTGGAAACGTAAATGTACAGCTTTCTATACTTTCAAGTATCCTGCCTACCAGTTATCAGCAATATTTTAAAGTTACCATAATGTTCCTTTCATAGATATATTTTTGCTTGTTTTAAGTTCTCACAGATAACTCCAGCCTTTCAGTGCTAACTACCACCTCTGCAGGTTATGAGATGACAGTTGGATGAGATCAAGGTCCTTCCATAAGTCTCTCTGTTCCCATTCTTATTGTTCTTTTTAGGACAACATTCTGTAAGGAGAAAGCTACATTGCATCTACTCTAAAAAAAACCCCAACCAAACAGCAAATCTTATCAAGTCAACCTTCTCTTAAATGAGTTTTGGCACTGCAGGAAAGAATAGAGGAAAATGTGGTCGTGGCAGGGAGGTCAGCCTCGTATGTCAGTACATATAACTTCAATTGTATTAATTCTCTAGTTTCAATTACAAATGTTGCATACTGAAACTAGTGAGTTTTTGCATTACAGTTAGGAGATCCAGTTCTATGAGGGTTAGGGTTTCAGACTAGCTTGCTGTTCACTTTGGGTAGTAGGCTTTTTAGTAAAATAAGTTTTTGGTTAATGATCATATGAATAGAATAAGGAATAAAAACATAGTTTCATATCTTATTCTTTTTTATTGTTTGGTGTACAGTAGAATTTTCTTTTTTTTGAAACATTTATTTCATTTATTTTTCTTCTATGAGTTATGCTTTGATCTAAATCCCTCTGAAAACATAGCCCTGCTGTTAGAACAAAAGGAAAACAAGTCAAATTCCGTTTCATTTAGTAACAATCAAAATAATAGAGGGCATTGTACTCAATTTCACCTCCCTGGCATGATTGAGCAGAAGCTTAGAGGCTTAAGGTACTTTCCAGTAAATTACATAGCTAGACCAAATCTATAGATTGGGCACTATAAGAGATGAAAATTTTTAGAGGTAGATAGTTCAGTTTCTTACAAATCTTGGAAGAATCTCCCTCCTTTCTATAACAAGTTTGATACAGCCCTTTAGGTATTTACTGATGTTTGGCATAATCATGGTAATTTTATTCCTTTAGGCTGAGATATTTGGCCTTGTTCTGAAAAAAAATAGAATTTAATACACAAATATGCAGCGAGATCATGCCAGCAAACAAAATTAAGAGCTTTATTACTAAAAGTTACCTGTATAGGCAAAAATCTCAAGGGGTGTTTTACCCATATTAAAAAAAAAAAAAAAAAAAAAAAATCTTTACTATATAAACCATTCTGACAAAACAAAAAAGACTAGTTGTGAAGATAACTCATAAGCAAGATGAATAATGACAACCACAAAATGGGTTCATACTTAAAAGAAAAAAAAAATCTACTGAGCAGAGAGATTAAAAGAGAGAAGGAAGTGTTGCAAACAGACATAACATTGAAAGGAGAATTTGACATTTATAAAAACTGGATAGTTTTGCATCTCAAGCAGACTTTGGTCCTTTTGCACATAGTACTATGACATTTTATCTGACAATAGCCCTTTCTTTACTAGATATCTTTTCCTGACTGTCCAGGCATGAAACACAGCTAAATGTGATAGCCATTTAATAAATTTGTATTTGGCATAGAATATGAAAATATTAATCTAAATTACTAATTTTGAGGCAGTGTTAATTAAAAGCCTTTTGTGATTTCTTCCCAAATCAAATTGGAATATTTTGAATCTTTAGCTTTTAAAAATTATGTTCTGTGCTGTAATTAAAGACAACTGTGAAACAGAGGTACTGCAGGATGTTGTTGATTATCTTCATTCTGTCCTTGTTTCAGTGTGACAATTTATGCTTTTCTTCAAAATGTTCATGTTTTTCTCCTAGAACTGCAAATCTTCAGAAAGTCATCTGCCACACAGTCCAATAGATCATAGAATCATAGAACCATAGAATAATTTTGGTTGGAAGGGACTTTAAAGACAACCTAATGCCAAGTTCCCTGCCATTGGCAGGGACACCTTCCACTAACCAGGTTGCTCAAAGCCCCATCCAACCTGGCCTTGAACACTTCCAGGGATGGGGCATCCACAGCTTCACTGGGCAATCTGTTCCATTGCCTTACCACCCTCAGTGAAGACAGATCAATATGACCTTGATGTTAAACTTCTGATATCATGAGGTTCCCATATCAGAATTTGGGGTGACAGTGGTACTGCAAAATGGAAAAAAAACATATACCAAAATGGAAATCATCTGAGGCTGGTCAATAAGAAATATCCCTAGATGACCCTACTTTGAATCCATTTCATCTCTAGCTATCTCCCTCTATCCTCTCCTTCAAGACTAAAGCCTGGAATCTTTTATTGAGAATCAATACCTCTACTCAATTTCTTTCAGGGCTTTGAGTGGTAAGACACAAGAGATTGACTGACATGTGTCAGGGCCCAGAGAGCACCAACAAAGCTCTGTGGTCCTGCCCATATCCCCTGCTGCTTCCTCTGCCCCCTTACCCGCTCTTTCCCTCTCACCTTCCCACTTCCTGTGGGTTCAAGGTCTTCCCAATTGCTGTTGTGACTGTGCTGTAGTCTGTCTCCAGCTCTGTCTGCCCTGTCTCCTGGATGGACCTCAGCCCCACATTGTAGGTAAATTAACCCTTCAGACCCACCTTGTAGCCTTATTCCAAGTCTTGCCTCTGGCCTTATTTCCTTTTGTTCCTGGCTAGACTTTGTCAATGGATCCCAGACCTTGTCCATTGTTTGCTGTGTCTGAGTTGTCCCCTGCTACGAGCCCCTTGCTCTGTCCACGATGTTCAGCCCCTATTTGTGGAGCAATGTCTGTGCTGGGGTCACCCTCACTGCTCCCTGACAGTGTTCTTATTACTTTACAGCTTTATGAATTTAATTCCAATCAATGACATGAAAAAAACAAAGCTAACAAAACACAGCAAAAAAACAAAACAAAGCCATGATTCAGAGAGTTTCAGACCCTGAAATTATTTGCCCTGACATCTTCTATTACCAGGAGACTGTACTAGCCTGAAGGTCATCAGATATCTTTGTGAAATATTCAACTGTCTCTTTTTCTTTTCCTCAGTGGAGAAAGAATACACAAAATGTCCAAGGAAAATATGGAGATAGAGACAAAAATGTATGAATTTTTAGCCTAATACTTGAAAAAAACTCACTAAAGAGAGAACTCCCTAATGATTTTGACAAGAACTGCAACTTCACAGGATATCTGTGAAAGAGGACCTCTACGATGTGAGAGATCTAACCATAATGCTACAAAAGCAATCTTCACTTTGTTTCTTGGGCTATGCAATTTCTAGGCAGAAGGCTTTGGGATCGCATTTTGGGTCTGATGTGATTTTATTCTGTCTGAGACTTGCATTAAGCTTGTTACAGATTTAAACCTTCAGCCAGTTCCTTATATGGGCAGTACTTTTTTTTTTGTTTTACATAAAGACATTTGAAGTCTTCCAGGTGAGCCTCTTGCCAGTTTGCACCTACAATGAGAATCCAGGTAAGGCTGCATCAGTGCAGAACAGAGTGGGACAATCAACTCCCTCACCCGGCTGGCAATACTGTGCTTGATGCATCCCAGAACACAGTTGGCCCTCTTGGCTGCAAGGGCACACTTGTTGTCTCATGTTCAACGTGCCTTCGTCCAGAACCCCCAGATCAATCTGTGCAGAGCTGCTTTCCAGTGCCTTGTCTTCCAGTCTGTATGTACAATCAGGGCTACTGTGTCCCAGGTGCAAAATCTGGCACTTGCCCTTGTTGAACTTCATGTGGTTGGTGATTGCCCAGTTCTCCAGTTTGTCCAGATCCCTCTGCAGGGCCTCTCTGTCCTCAAGAGTGTCAACAGCTCCTCCCAACTTTGTGTCATCATCAGACTTACTAAGTAATCCTCAAGTTCTAAGTCATTTATAAATGCATTGAAGAGCACTGGCCCCAAGATGGATCCCTGTGGAACCCTGCTAGGGACTGATTGAGAGCCCAACATAACCCCATTTATTAGAACCCTTTGAGTCCTGCCCATCAGGCAATTGCTCTCCCACTGCATTTTGTGTTTATCCAGCTGTATGCTGGACATCTTGTCCAGGAGAATACTGTAAGAGACAGTATCAAAGGCTTTAGTAAAATCCAAAAAGATTACATCAACAAGCTTCCCTTGGTCAGCTAGGTGGTTAACCTTGTTGTAGAACAAAATAAAGTTTGTTAAGCAAAATAAATCCATGCTGGCTGGGACCAATGACTGCATTGTCATTCAGATGTTTTTCAATAACTCCCAAAACAATCTTCCCCATGATTTTGCCAGGAACAGAAGTGAGGCTGACAGTCCTGTAGTTGCCAGGGTCAGTCCTGTTGCCCTTCTTGTAGACTGGGACAACATTTGCCAGCTTTGAGTCTTTTGGAACCTCTCCAGATACCCAAGAGCATTGAAAAATCATGGAGAGAGGTCTCGCTATGATGTCAAACAGCTCTTGAAGCACCCTTGGATGCATCTCATCAGGTCCCATTGACTTGTAGGGATCTAGCTGGGGTAGCAAATCCTGTACAGGTTCTGGATTGACTGGAAGTTTGTCCTTCTCCAGCCATGGTTCTCTAAACCAGGGCTATGGGGAGCCCCAAGTCCATCATCAGTGTTGAAGACCAAGGTGAAGAAAGCATTAAACATCTCAGCTTTGTCTATGTCCTGTTAATAAGATGATCATGCTCATCAAGTAATGGGCCAATGTTATTTCTAGTTTGCCTTTTGCCACTAATATGTTTTAAAAAGTCTTTTTTATTGTCTTTCACAGTACTGGCCAGCTTCAATTCTAATTGAGCTTTGGCAGCACGAACTTCCTCCCTACAGCTGCGAATAGTATCTCTGTAGTCCTCCCATGTCATCTGACCTTGTTTCCACTGACCATGTAATTTCTTTTTTTCACTGTATTTCAAGAAGAAGATTCCTGCTCAACCAAGCTGGCTTTTTGCCTCACCTGCTCAATTTTCAGCATTTTGGAATTGCCTGGTCCTGTGTTTTTAGTAGGTGGTACTGAAAAAATGACCAACACTGATGGAACCCAGTACCTTCAAAAGCTTCTTCCCAGGGAATCATACTAAGCACTTCTCTGAGCAGCCTGTAGTCTGCTCTCCACACATCTAGTGTTAAGGTCTTGCTAGCAGTTTTTCTCTCATTAGCAAAGATTTTGAACCTGGCTGCTTCATGTTCACTGTGGCTAACGGAGACACCAATCAGCACTTCTTCCACGAGAACCTCTCTGTTAGTGAGAATGAAATCTAGGAAGGCAGCTTTCCTGGTAGGTTCCCCTAGTACCTGCACCAAGAAGTTATCATCAGGATGCTTTAGGAATCTTCTGGACCTGTTGGTACCAGCTGTGTGATATTCCCTGCTGACAAAGGCAGATGACTTGGACTCTTCGCTTAGTTCCTTAAAGAATAACTCGTCTGTGTCGTCGTCCTGGCTGGTTGGCCTATAGTACACACCCATGATGACATCCACTTTGTTTGTCTGACCCTTAACCCTTACCCAAAGACTCTCAACTTTGCCATCGCCAATTGCCAGCTCCATGCAATCCAGCCCCTCCGCTACACACGGTGTCTCCCCTGCCTCTCCTATACTGCCTGTCCCTTCTCAATAGCCTGTACCCATCCATCCTGGCACACCAGTCACAGGATTCATCCCACCAGGTTTCACTAATGCCAATTAGATCGTATCACTGAGACAAGGCCAAGGCTTCTAGTTCATCTTGCTTTTTCCTCATGCTGTGTGCATACTAATTTTAACATGCAGTATAAATTGCCACCTCTGCCAACAGATCAGCCATTGCACGTCTATGGTGTAACAATTTTGAAACAGCTTGCAGTATAGCTGTATCAAGTCATTTTGACATGAAAAACTGAGGTTCTTAATACCATATTGTCATTTTGAATTTATTTGTGTGTACTTATATGTGAACTATAATGGTCTGAGCAGTCTGTATCAGTAAACTCACAGAAAGTTGAGAAGACATACATTACAAAGCCAGAAAGAGCGAAAGGGAGAAAGAGGGCATTAATTCAAATGCCACTGCTTTTATAATGCATTTGGTTAGAATGTTAGTGGATTGGTGGATATGTTAGTGTTTGCTGATACGCTGATAAGCATGAAGTACAAGTCAAGGAACAGAGCAAAATACATCTATATATGTTATTCATGCATACACAGCCATATAGGTGCAATGTTTTCCTTTTCTAATGCATAAGATAAACTAAAAATTTATGGAGAAAGGTTCTCCTTTCCTCAAAAAATCCCCTGTGAAATTACAAATCATGCAATGTAAATATCTGCAGACAGAGAAGTGTGGAATAAAAATTACCAAATGCGGCCACTAGCTCTAAGCAACATCAAGTAGCAAATCATCCACCTAAGATGCAGTGGTAAGGACATCATTTCAAGCTACATTGAATACTGCATGATATAATACAAGCCATTTTGAAAGATAATTAGATGCATAATTTCCTATACAGACTGCATGAGAAGCCAAATCAAACTAACTTGGTCATTCTACTGACACATTTTGCTATCCTTAATGTCAATTTGCTGTAATTTTTTCCTTTCACTGTGTTGTTATTTTTGGTGAGAAAGAGTGCCACAGAGCCGTGAGGTATATTTTGCACAAATCAATATATCAGGATGACAACTGAGAAATTCATTTACCAAAAAAAAAAAAAAAAGACTACATAAAGTTCGAAGAAGAGACTGTAGTGGGCACACCCATAAATTTGTTTGTCAGATTGTCTCTCACTTTTCTCATTTGCCTTACATATGTTTTACTTTATAACAAAGGCAGAAGTTCTATGAGTTCCAGATGAATGAGATATTTTTAATTGCATGTTAGTGATGTCGGAACTGAAAAGGTCAAATAAGCAACAGAATTTCATGATGACTTTATGGAATAAAGCAACAAAAAAGATTATTCTATTGATTTCCAGTCCCTATGCCTTCAATGTATTTTCTTGGTAGATTTTGTTGTAAAATCTGGGATCAAATAGTGTGAGAACGGCATAATTCCAGTATAACTTCCTCTTTCCCTTTCCCTCTCTCTCACACACACACACTCTCAGACGTCTCCTTAAATTATGTTCCGCTTGTTTGTGGTGATAAATACGTATACTTTACACTAAGCATAGTTCATCAATTATAGTATTCATTACATTTATTAGAGCTTGCCACAGGTTATAACTTCCACATAAGTAAACCTGCACATGTGGACTGAATCTCATTTATCTCTGTGTCCTGTTTTCTTTAAAAGATAATGTTCAAAGGTTATTTTCTCAAGTTTCTTTTTTTACAGGCACAACCATAAAATTATGTTATTGTTGATTTTTACTGGGCCCAGTTTTTTGATATCTGACCTGCCTGAGTGACACAATGAAATCCATTGCTCAAAGCTGTGTCTCTCTCTGTAAGTGAGAATGAGACAGCCAGTAGCTATTAGAGCATCAGGCAGAAAGCTATGAAAATAGGTCAGTAGGAAACAGGGGAGTGATTTCTCTTTGGATTTAAAGGTGCTTGTGTTGAACTGGGATGTGCATAGCAGAATGTGCAAGACAAGTACTGAAGTCATGCCCTCTTTTAAAGTGAAGTATAAATTATGCATATGCATTTCACAGTTCTGTAATGGAGCACTTCATGGGGCAAGGTGGCAATACAGCATCATATTTGTTCTCAACTAAAGATGTTTAAGCTTCACTGTTCTAGTAGCAAGCCCTGTTCAACAGGGCAGACTCTGAGGTCCCTGTACCCAGATTCTTTCTGGGAATGAACAGTAACAAATACAATATTTAGGAAAGAAAAATGGAAAGTATAGGCTTGTAGCTAGCAGTTCACACAGGTGTTTGACTATACCTGTTTTAGCTCAGACCCATTCCAATTAGAGGGCAAAAACATGCCTAGGAACAAAGGCTGAAGGCAAGTTCATACTCTCAGTGGGAGTATCTCAGTGTTAGGCTGCTGATGAGGACAAACATTGCATGCTTTTCCTCACATTTGTGAACCCTGAAACTGTCACCGTGCAGTAGTCTGTTTACTACAGCAAGAGTCTATACATCTTGCCCAAGTCATATGAAAGTCCAATCAGTAAACCTTGGAATTGTTTACAGTGGTGGGACATGTAAGCTGAGTAGGGAACCAAAACTTTATACCCTTGTTCCTATATGATTGGTCTAGTAAATTGTGCTGTTACAGAAAAAAACAAAAACAAAAACAAAAACAAAAACCAAAAAACACTATTGCTCTATTTTTTAAACAACAATGATAATGGAAGATGCCAGTTTTGTTTGTTCAATGTAGATTTTCAGTCCTCAGCCATAAAACTATGTCCTTTCTGCAAATGTCCTCAGCTCTACTGTCAAATTAATGAATGCCTATAGACACTAAAGCAACTGAAATGCTAAGCAGAGACTTGGCTTAGAAATATATCACTTAGTCTTTCTGATAGGAACAAGAATGTTTGGTGGAACATACATCTGCTTAACAGAACCATAAGAAGGTTATTTTACAACAATATTTTTACAAATATAAAGAATACACAGCTGAAATGTCTTTTATTAATTTCTTTCCTCCTGTTAATTTCTGCACCAACCTGCAACCAATACCAAATATGCAAATACATAAAATACATGACAGGAATAAATTTTCACCACCCAGAGCTACAGTTTTATACAGTAAATGCTGAGAAATATAGTGCAGTTATTCACTCAATAAATCACTAGACATATCCCAGTCCAAAACTGGCAGCAGTTGTTGTTTCTTTATTCTTTTGCCTTTGTTTATAGGCTTTGCTTCTAAAGTGTCACATTCCTGTCAGAGACGCTTTGTACCAGAGGGAAACTGCTTCTACTTCATCTGATGTACTGTGCTAGTTTTCTACTACAGAATGTGTTAAATTGCAATAATTCACCTAGTACTGCCTTTTCAGTTTCTGTTACCTATGTCTTAATTATACCCAGTAAACGGCCAACTACAGAGTATGGCTCCTTATCGACAGACACACAGAAGCAGAAAATCTTTGTACTTTGTTCTCTTCTAACACCCCTCATCAGTCTGATTTAAAATAATTCTCTACAGGGAGCATAGAGGGATTCTAATATAGTTGTTTGTAATTTGAATGTAAAGAAAATTACTAATAGGTTCATGGAGGCTGCTCACAAAATGACTGTACTTATTACAGGATTCAGCATTTATGAATGCATCCTGACCTAGTTTGTCATATGGAGGTATCAAAGAAAGGATTGTTACATAACTGTAACTTCATTTAAGACATACTAATCCTGATTCTCAAGACTGTATAAAGCAATGTATAGAACTTACTACTAGGAAAAGATCTGGCATACCACGGTTAACTTTATGTAGACTTGAAGAAGTCAGATGGGTATCGTATGACTGAATAAAGTATAGGCCAAAGGGGCTGTGTGATGGCAGAGCTACTTGCCCCATTCTGTACCTGGGAGTGAATGCCTTTTGAGGTGAAGTACATTCTCCAAGTGTCCACAGCTGTAGCCCTAAGAAATAGCGTATAGTTTGATTTTCCTGTATACAGAATAAACACTATGAGAATGAACATTTGTTAGTCATACTGATCTTCTGCTGAATGGTAGCTGAAATAAGGATTCCATAAACTAGTTTCTACTAGAAGGAATAGTCTGTGAGGTAGTATTTGCATGTTTTGTCAGTGTAACTTGTTTATTTACACACATTTATTTACACATGAGTCAATACACAGATACACTGTACCATGGACAAGCCTCTCTTGCTAAAATCTGTATTCAAACACCAATATCCAGTTCCTGAAAATTTACTGTATGCAGCAACACTAAAGCATACACAACGTTTTCTTACTGCAGCACACATAAATAAAAGAAATACAAGTAATTCTGAAGAAAGTGTATATTCACGTTAAAATCAATAAATGCAAGGACATAGCTAGAAAACCTGTGGGAGCATGGTGAAGAAAGGAAGAAATCTGTGAGCTAGGTGTGGTCTGAAATGTTATGATCCAACAAGTCATGGAAACAATGCAATCTCATGTATTTGCACAGGAGTGCCACAACATTCTGTTCTAGTGCTCTAGGGGAGCAGGCAGGCTGTGCCTGTCCCAAGCCACCCCTACCCAGCCACATGCTTCAGCTACAGTCATCTCTGCTCTGGATCTAGGGAGAGTACTCATGAGAGGAACCCAAGTCTACTTACTCTGGGTATCTGTGAAATCTTATGATGCCAGATGAAACAAACTCAGCAGATTATCACACACACTTCTTTCTTTTACCTAATTTAATGCCTGTCCTTGTCTCACTTTCTATTTCCCTGTTTTGGGATCATTCTTTACAGAGAAGCCTTCTGAGTTCAGTCATGCATGGACATAATGAAAATGTATTAAGACCACCGGGAGTTCCACACTGATTGAAACAACAGCCGTATAGAACTCTGATTGCTAGTAAAAAAAAGAGTCGATTTTATTGTTTAATGCTGGCTGAGCAACTCATTATCTTATAATGATAAGTCTGTGACCTCCCTTCATCAGACTTCTGGATATGTAGCATCAAAAAAGCACATAATGACAAGGGAAATATCCTTCTCCAGTGCTTGGATTTCAATGAAGGAAGAGAAAACTGGGCAACTATCATGACCACTACACTATTAATAAAGATTATGATAATAATATTAGAACAACTTTAAAGAAAGTAAACCCTACAGTTTTTATTTGTGCACTTTTCTATGTGATGGGCAGCTTGTAAGAACACATACAAGCCAACATTCATCTTGAGAAACAGACTTAAGAATAAGAACTCTATGAATCCATACTGGGCTTTGCTGAATGTTTAGCTCATGCTTCCCAGATCCTGACAAGACTGATATACTTGTGAATTTGATAAGAAATAAGGTTTGGGGAACTTTTAAGTGTGGCATTCATTCAATTCAGAACATAGATATTGGAGTTTTATGTCTATTTTTACTAAGCTTTCTGTCTGTATGTTTATTAGTGAAATAAAATAGATTACTAGTAAACTAATCCCTATCAATATTATAATAACAATGGAATGTGGACAGGCATTAGAGACAGATATACAGTATATCCTATGTGGAACATTTTCCACTAAGCCTTGTTCTTCTGTACAGATTGTTTTTCTGGACTGCACAATCTGCCTGCATAATGTTGCTGGACTGTCATTGATGACCTCAGGCCCACAATATTTGTTTGGCAGCACTGTATGTACAAGTAAAATACAACCACGCTGCTGATTTGGAACGTAAGAGGCATACAAGGTGTTCCCTTGCCTTGCCTTGCCTTGCCTTGCCTTGCCTTCCCTTCCCCTCACTCACTTTACTTCAAGGCCTAGCCATAAGCTCTACTATAGATGAGTACAAATACAATGTTGAGAACTAAACAAATAATATTAAATAATATTAAAACTACCAGAATTCTTACCCACACAAAACTGAATACACAAATCTTTTAATGTATGTGTTCTGAACACACTAAAAAGAAATTAAAGAGGCATATATTTGTGACTCCCTCCTGTGTGGATTGTTTTCTCCTACATAGTTCAAATTTATTATGACTGATTATAATAATTTATTATCACTCTCTAAATTCTATGAATGGAAGAAGAACATGTTTCCTGGATCTCATTTACCACTGCCAAGTCGAAAATGTATGTGAAATTATAATGGATGCATCAGAGTCTCCTTATTATGTGAATAAAAACCCAGCAAATTAATATTGGTGAGATGAATTCATGAATATTTACATTCTCTTTGAAATTGATTATGAGAAAAATAGTCATTTGTATGAAATTTATCAAAGCAGACAGGTGGAAAAAGATGATAAAATGTATTTTTACGAATACAGGAATATATTTCAATGTGACTTATATTACAAGATACCACTTTCTTATTCTGACTAGAAGGCCAAACTTTCATTTCAGAATGTACTGATAAACCTGGCAACAGTAAATGTCATGCTGAAATGCAAAGTCAATGGAAACTGTAAATGAAATGTTGGAGCACCCAATATGCAGTTATTTTGACATACAGCAAAATAAATATGTTTTGAGTGCTGTGAAGTACAACTCAGTTAGTTTTTATCAGATGCAAAATAGCACATTTATAAAGCAAGCAAGTGGCAGCAGTGTATGGAAAAAATAGCTGTAAGATGCATTTAACAAGTTTTTAAAAGTATTTTTTTCAGAAAAGTCTGAAGTTGAGTATTTGATGGCAACTAAATAAAACACATCACAGTACAGTACTTATTTACTTCCAAGAATTTGGTAAGCTATAGAATTATGCAATGCACAAGCAGGTAATTAACATATTAAACATATGAAAAGAATACATGGTTCATGTTTAGACAAGAATCAGAGGAACTCAAATTTGCTTACAGTGGTTAGATTAAAGAATGAATAAAAGCTGCCTATTAAAACCAGGCACATATTAGCATGGTATTTGCATGTGAAACTGGTCATGTCCTTGAGACCTGACAAGCCCAGGGTTGAATTTGTACCTCAGCAAAACAATTGGATAGGATTTGGTCACGATGCAGAGCTGCTGCTGTGGTGAGGATAGTTGTCTTTCAGAAATAATGTTACATACCGGACTTTTTCTCAGGAGGCCCAAATAAACACACATCTTATCCCTTCATCACCTATGAATATCTTCATTCACATCAATTTTACAAACAATTATCCCCTCCATATCATTTCTTGTGGCACACACGAATTTTATAGATATATATAAAAGTATATCAATATAAAATTTTTATGTCCTGTTGTACTGATATGCATAATCTTTTCACATATATATATATAAATTTTTTATAAATAAAAAGTTTAGGTATATCAGTACAACAGGACAAAAAAAATTCTTTTAAAGGGATTAGAAGGAGCTAACTATGCATTTGTATCATAAAAGGGGCATATGTATGTTTATATTTTCTTCTTAAGATATATTTCCGTGAAAAGGCGGAGAAATAAACTAGTATAAACAGGTTTTTATTGAATACAAATAAGGTTGCAAGCCATCATAGTGACTGGGTTTTGAAAATGACTTTATACAAGTTATGAAAAAACAGCCTTTCCTACTTTTAAATGGAACTTCATTGTTTTATGAAAACAATTATAAAATGTACTCATCTGCAACAGCAGGAAACCAAGTTCAGAGCCAGACACTTTCTTATACTGTATTACTTTATAGGAATTTGTTTTTATGGACAATCAATTACTCTTAAATTAATTTTCGGCAACGCAGCACATCTATAAATAAGTATACACAGTAACTTTCCCTTGCTAGGCTTCTAGTAAACACTGTTAAAAGGATCCCCAACAAAGTATCTTATCATTTAGTGACTCGTGCAATAAGCTTTACAATATTTTGTGGTCAACAATCAGCAACTGAAAGATCACTTAATTCTACAGTCAGTTTTTATGTCTAGATGTGAATGCTGATATTGGATGGATGAAGAGGGAAGGAGAATGTATGGTTAACTCTACTGTTAATGGTGATTGTTTTTCTAGTTAAACATATATGCATTTAAAAATAGATTTTAAAATTTCAAACAATGTTATGAATTTTTTGTATCTATTTTTCCTGCATTACTGTTTTTCAAGGGAACATTAGACAGTGACTAACCCATTACATAAGAAAATGGAGGCGGTGAAAAAAGTTCCCAGCCTCATGTTGTATGTAGGCAAAAATAAAATGGTTTCAAGTCATATTGCCATAAGTATATTGATTCCAAAAAAAAGACCCATATAGGCAATGATAAAGCTCACAGGTTGTCCAGTTTTAATTTAATCAGTGGCCTGAATTGCTCAGCACAATTTTAAGTGAAGCCATAATTGACTTCAGTTTCTGGGATACTTGCAGAACTCAGAGATGCCTTTCTTCGCATTTGCAGATTTGACATTTCATTCTTCTCAAAGTTTTTCTTCTAATTATCTCTTCTCTCGAGGTTGTTTTTTGAACTCATGGTTATTTCACAGACTGAATTGGCTGACAGAAGAGTCCAACCCATTATTTTTAACTATGCTTTGTTCAAATGTGACCTTAGCTGAATTAACATCACCAGTTCAGCACATGATCTTTGAAGAGCAAGATCTTGTCAGGCTTCTACTACTGTCTGACCCTCAGCTGATAGTGTTAATATATTTAGACTAAGTACATTCATTTTTTTTAAAACAGAATTACCGTGTGCATTTAGACAGAAAAGGTGTAGTTATAATATGATTTAAAATAGATTAATTATAAAGTTCTTGCAAATGAAGCTTAATGATGAAACCGTGGAAAGACCCTTGAACACAGCAATAGCTTGTAATGGTTTCTTGGTATATAAAAGAAAACTCATAGTATCTTTTAAAGTTCCTAATGATTTTTCATTACTCTTTTGCAGTATCCCTGGACTACAGCTTCATACTCTCCGAAGTGCAGTCTAATAGAGGATTCATCCTGCCACTATTTGTCATAATTTAGAAGGCCCCTCAGGAAAGGACATGTTAAAACTTCAGTTCTTCTCACTTGTTCAAATCTTTGCAGAAGTTCAATTTTACAGAGATTGTAATTCAAACAATATATATCTTCAATATTACAGCATGCAAGTATTTTTCTTCAGCAGGCAGCAAAACGAATGACTCATATTTACTTACACAAAAGTTTCACTTCAAAGATAAAATAACAAGGAGTATTCTTTTATTCTCAGCTCTCTTTCAAAGTGCTCCAAAAATCTTCATTTTTCCCATTTTTTTTTTTTTTTAAATAGTATCTTTAAATGTAATAGCAGAAAACTACTAACAAGTTCCCTGAAGAGATATAAGTGCAGGTAAAAGAATTCTGTATCAGATAGAAAACAACTATTTCTTAATTCTATCTGGGAAACTACATGAAACCACTGAGTTTTGCACTAATTGTAAGATGCAGATCTGTTATGCAAATAGTATCACAAACAGTTCAGAAAGCTTTACATAAGACTCTGAGTTCATGTATTTACATTCATGTTCTAAATAACTCAAAAAATGTGCTATTCATTTATTGCAGATCCATGAATAGAGGACAGGTTCGGGTTTGGGTTTGGTTTGTGGTCTTTGGCTGATTTTCTGTTTCCCTGTGAGGGCTGAAAAGGCTCTGATCTTGGTCAGAGTGGTTAATGGTCAGCGCTGAGATGTATACCAGCCTGCCTACACCTGGTGACAGCCCTTTTCTTTTTTTTTTTTTTTTTTCCTTTTAATCAACTTCAGTATAACTATTGTACCTACTTCACTTTGCTTTTTCAAATGAGGAATTACTTCGGGTCCTTCCTTCATTAACACTTTGGAAAAGGAGGACTGAGCACAGCAACAGGGGAGAAATGTGTCTCTGGAAGACTAAAAAAGATAAAATGTTCTGCAGTGTGACCATTTCTTTTTATATGGAAAGTATGTCCTAGCTAATTCAACGGAAAACACTGCTACTCTATCACCTTATTTATTAGATCCATTTCTTCATTCAAATTTGTAGGAAATGTGCATACTCACACTTTATAAGGTGTAGAGGTCACCACTAGGAAATAGTTTGGTGTAGAATGGAGCCAATAGTTTATTCACATTGATGATGCTTATCCTTTATGCCTGTTCCTCCTCCTTCATCCTTTGTTTGTAGCATCAGATTATTGCATAATATTTGTACAATCCTTAATGTGCTCACTATGAAGAAATCAATGAACTTAAATTGATTTTCACATATAGCCTACAGGGTATTCTGTGAGATACTAAACCTTGCTTTTAGATTTTTTTCACACTGCTTGCTTAAGTAAAATGTTTGTAATTTTATTTTTAAAAAGGCATGTTTTAGTTAATAGTTGAATTTCAATGGCTGACTTCTAAAAATATGTTTTCTACCTTTTATCCTCTGCAAACAAAGAGATTTCTTTCAAACAGATACTGAAACTGAACAGCTGGGTTGAGAGCTTCATTATCCTTATTATGACATGAAATCATATATTTTCAAGTTAGGTATATTCTAGCAGACTTTAAATACAATATAGTGTAATAAAACAATGGAATTATTGTTTTTAGGTCATGCATGATGACTGACTGAATTACAAAACTTATGAGGGAATGTATGCAAGTTAATAGTGCTATCAGACTGAATAAATACTGTAATTACTCTTTTAATGAAATATTCAATATCATACTTAAAAGGTTAAGATAAGACCTTCAAACTGACTATGTACAAGCATCCCTGTAACAAGAGGATATTTTTACAATGAGATTGGCTGGACACCAGAGTATTTGTTTCTGTACGGTGAAGTGAAGTAAATTAATAAAATTATTTTATATTTAGACATTGGTGAGACAATGATACAACCTATGTTATCTAAATAATGTAATAATTATAATTATATGATCAGAGCAGCAATCAATATATTGCTAAAATATTTAGTATTCAGGTCTATTAAAAATTCACAAAAATAATTTCTTCTATTTCTATATAGTATTCTACAATTTTATAATAACTTTCAAGCTTGTTTTTTGCAATTATTACAGTACGCTGGAAAAAAAGTTTTTTATGTATTGTATAAGTGTTAGTGTATACATGATTTCACAAAATAACTTCATCATTTTATTAATGCTCCCTCAGGCTTTCCTCATAAGGGAGACGCTCCACTTCCTTAATCATCTTTGTTGCCCTGCACTGGACTCTCTCCAGCAGTTCCCTGTCCTTCTTGAACTGGGGGGCCCAGAACTGGACACAATATTCCAGGTGTGGTCTCACCAGGGCAGAGTAGAGGAGAAGGAGAACCTCTCTCGACCTACTAACCACCCCCCTTCTAACACACCCCTGGATGTCATTTGCCTTCTTGGCCACAAGGGCACAGTGCAGGTTCATGGTCATCCTGCTGTCCACCAGGACCCCCAGGTCCCTTTCCCCTGCACTGTTCTCTAATAGGTCATTCCCAACCTATATTGGAACCTAGGTTTGTTCCTACCCAGATGCAAGACTCTACACTTTCGCTTGTTATATTTCATTAATTTTTTTCCCCACGCAACTCTCCAGCCTGTCCAGGTCTCGCTGGATGGCAGCACAGCCTTCTGGCGTGTCAGCCACTCCTCCCAGCTTGGTGTCATCTGCAAACTTGCTGATAGTACACTCTATTCCCTCATTCAAATCATTGATGAATATATTGAATAATACCAGCCCCAGTACTGACCCTGGAGGCACTCCACTAGATACAGGCCTCCAACTGGCCTCTGCCCCATTGACCATGACTCTCTGGCTTCTTTCCTTCAGCCAGTTCACAGTCCGCCTTGCTACCCGATCGTCCAGACTGCACTCCCTAATTTTACCTGTAAGGATGCTGTGGGAGAAAAATGCTGATTCACTGATAGGTAAAATGTTTTGCAGACACATTAGTCTTAACAAATCTTGGAGCACAACATAGGTTCAAATACTGTATTTTAGGGTTTCCTCACTTCCTGGTTGTCCAGACCGCACTCCCTCAGTTTACCTGTAAGGATGCTGTGGGAGACTGTGTCAAATGCTTTACTGAAGTCAAGGTAGATTACATCCACCCCTCTACCATCATCTATCCACCTGGTTATGTCTTCATAAAAGGCTATGAGGTTGTTTCAAGCACGACTTCACCTTGGTGAAGCCATGCTGACTGCCCCTAATGACGCTCTTATTTTTGATATGCCTTGAGATGGCACCAAGGATAAGTTGTTCCATCACTTTCCAAGGAATGGAGGTAAGGCTGACCAGTCTATCTGTAGTTATCTGGGTCCTCCTTCTTGCCCTTTTTGAAGACTGGAGTGACATTTGCTTTCCTCCAGTCCTCAGGCACCTCTCCTGTTTCCCAGGTCTTGGCAAAGATAATGGAGAATGGTCTAGCAATGACCTCAGCCAGCTTCCTCAGCACCCATAGGTGCATCCTATCTGGACTCATGGATTTATGGATGTCCAGATTGCTTAATTGCTCTCTAACCCAGTCCTCACCAACTAAGGAAAACTCCTCCATTGTCCTGACTTCTCTGGGGCCACAGGTGTACAGGGCTCCTCAGGACAGCCTCTGGCAGTGAAAGAAGAGACAAAGGCAGCATTCAGTAACTCTGCCTTCTCTGTATCTTCTGTCACCATGGCACCCACCTCATTCATAAGTGGGCCTACATTGCCTCTGGTGTTAGTTTTGTCTGCCATGTATTTGAAAAAGCTCTTTCTGTTGTCCTTGACCCCTCTCACCAGGTTTAATTCTAAGGAGGCCTTAGCTTATCTAGTTGCCTCCCTACATCCTCTGACAGCAGCCTTATATTCTTTCCAAGTGTCCAGCCCCTCCTTCCATGATCTGTAAACTCTCCTTTTCTGCTTGAGCTTACCCAGCAGTTCCCTGTTTAACCATGCAAGTCTCCTGGCTCCCTTCCTTGACTTCCTACGTGTTGGGATGTTCTGATCTTGAGCTTGGTAGAAGCAGTCCCTGAATACTAACTAACTGTCTTGGGCTTTACCTTCAAGCAGTCTTGCCCATGGGATTTCCCCTAGCAATTGCTTGAAAAGGCCAAAGTTTGCCCTACTGAAGTCCAGGGTTGCAATTCTGCTTGCTATTCTGTTCCTACCACACGAGATTCTGTACTCCACTATTTCATGGTCACTGCAACCAAGGCAGCCCTCAACCTTTACTGCTTCAACCAGACCTTCCTTGTTAGTGAGGATGAGGTCCAGCAGTGCACCTCTCCTAGTTGGCTCCTCCACCCTTCACATCAGAAACTTATCATCAAGGTACTGGAGGAACGTCCTAGACTGTGTCTGGCTGGCTGAGTAGTCCTTCCAACAGTTCCAGAAGTTAAAATCTCCCACCACAACCAGGGCCTGTGACTGTGAGGCTGTTCTCAGCTGCCTGTAGGCCTCATCAACTTCCTCACCTTGATCTGGTGGCCTGTAATAGACACCCACAACAGTATCACCCCTGCCAGCCTGCCCCTTAATTCTCACCCATAGACTCTCAACTCGGACCTCATCTGTGCCTGGGCGATACTCAATACATTGCTGTTGCTCTCTCACATAAAGAGCAACTCCACTACTACGCCTAGCTGGCCTGTTTTTCCTGAAAAGGACACAGCCATCCATGACAACATTCCAGTCATGTGAGCTGTCCCACCATGTCTCTGTAATTGCCACCAGATCATGATCTCCTGTCCAAACACAGGTTTCTAACTCCTCCTGCTTATTCCCCACGCTGCACGCATTGGTGTACAGGCATTTCAGGGAATGAGCTGAGCACACCGATTTCACCCTAGGGGTATGGGAGGTCTCCCAGTCTTTATCAATTCTAGAGTGCTGCCCCACTGATGCAAGCCCAGCCACAACCCCATCCCCCTTCAAATCTAGTTTAAAGCTCTCTAAATGAGCCCTGCTAATTCCTGTCCCAGCATCCTCTTGCCCCAGTGAGATAAACCTTTCTCATGTGTCACTGTCCGGACTGGTGTCTTATAAAACTGACCGTTATCAAAGAATCCAAAGTCCTGCCTGTAGCACCAGTCTTTTAGCCAGTCACTTATGGACTGAAATTTTCTATTCCCTCCCACATCGTCATCCGAAAATGGAAGGAGGGAAGAGAATTATTTTTCAAAAGTAAATTGTTTCGTATGATCTTTTGAGCAGTGAACTCTATCCAGGGATATATTTTAGAACATAACTGGATATAGTGGTATCTGCGTATGTTGATATGCTCAGAAAAAATATCTTTTAAGAATTAACTTAGGAGAAGCTCATTGTTGTTTGTTATATTTATTTACTGTATTTATTAAAATAAAGCATACTGAATGGACATAGATATGAGGAACAATCACTTGAATGACAATAAAGCTTTTATAGTCAGGCTCTTCTGTCTGCCATTTGACCAAAAAGAAACAACCTCCAGTATGTTTACCAGCATAACTGAATGGTAAAGACAGAGCCTTCTGAGGAAATGAGAGGGGGTGTTCTAGGGCAATAAGGCTACAGAAATAGCAACCTGTCTGTCTGCAAGCTGCTACCGATACAGAATTCAACTGTTATAAGGTGATTCGATCTTTCCTGTTAAAACACAGGAACTTCTGACCTGCATCTAGTCCATGTACTCATCCACTGAGTACTCCCCTTAACACAGAAAAACCCTAATACAGCAGCGTTATCTGACTCATAGTCTTTATAAAAATATTTTCCACTCAATTGTTATTATTACTTTTAAAAAAGTGAAAATTGATAAAAGCTATAATGAATAAAATAGAGTGGCAGAAATTTGAGTGACATATAGAGCTAGTTAAATGACACAACATATTGCCTGTGTCTAGAGATGTCCTAAATAATGAATTTTGGGTGTTCTTAAATGGCAATAATTTCCCAATTTAAAAAAAAAAAAAAAAGGAAAAAAGGAAAAAAAAAAGTTTTACCATTTAAATTAAAGATAAGATTACTGTCAGAGAGAGGGGAAAAAGACCTCAGTAAAAGGGATCCAATTAGCTGTGTTAGATTTCTACAAAAACTGTAACCAATCTGTCATACTCCTAGTGACTGCTAAGACAATGTATTTGACAAATTGCTGTTTTCCATGGTTTCAGAACTCTACGCACCTGATTTGTTGCCAGAGATTGTCAGAATATCATATTCCCTGTTTGTTATTGAGGGGGAAAGTTATTGTATTGGTTCCCTGACTCTAGTACTTTTTTCAGTTGAATGTATCTCCAGTGTTATCATGCTTCAGCTATGCCATGTCTTATCTGCTGATGGCTGCACATTCTTCTATCCGTTCTCTGATTTGTCTCTCTGCTGTCTAAAGACCTAATTCAACATCATTTCAGTCAGATCTACACCCCAGGCTTCACAGATAGTATTCACACTCTCTTCACTTTTCCTAGATGTCTTTTCTCAGTTGTTCTGTACTGTTTCTCCAGACAAGTGCTCACCCTTCTATGATACATGGTTCCCATTGACTTCTGTCATTTTGTCAGGGCTAGAATTTGAATTTTAACTTTCAATGCTTTTATCAAAACAGTCTGAATTGTTGAGAAAGCTTGACTTCAGCTTCTAAGATGTAGCTATGAGTCTACAATCTATCATGGAAATATATTAATCAGAGTTTTAGTTTATGAAATAAAGAAGATGAAGCACCATGGCAACACTACTTCTTTGTTTGCTTTAGTTTTGTCTAAAAGGCATTTTTCTTCCAATTTTGTTTGTTTGTTGTTTTGTTTTGTTTTGTTTTGTTTTTTGTCCCTAGAAAAAGAAATATGTGGAAGCAGTACATTTTCATTTTGACAGCCAAGGTAACATTTTAGCATTCTAATATTTTTCCAGTGCTTCCAAAGCTAGCAGTTCATAAGGTATGCTCTTTTTCAAAGCCACACTCACCTTGGAAAATACATGATGCACTGTAAACAGCCAGCAAAGTCCCTATCATTTCAGCAGAGTCAAGATTTTATGTTAGCTTCCTGAAGTCTTTCCAAGATCTCTCACTTCTGTAGCTACACCCAGTTGTTGAACACTGTTCTATTTTTTTTCTTCCTGTGTAAATGTACATTGCAGCAAAACCAGTTACCTACAATACAAAAAAAATCCATACACTTAAGAGTGTTACTGTTACTCGGTCTTGTGTGGCCAAGCATCCTCTCTTTAATATTACTAGAGCTAGTGGCATTTTTTGGGAGCAGGAAGGAGAGTGGAAGCAAGTATTGCAGAACAGTGACATTCTTAATTATTTTCTATGGGCTATCCTTTTGGAGAAATACTTTGAGAAAAGCAGACGCTTAAACAGGTTTCAAGCGTCTGAGAGTATAGAAGTGAAAAGCTGCTAAGACCTTTCTGACTTTTGCCGTGTTAATTTTAAAGTCTGCTATATCATATGGTATTTTAGATGTAAAAACCACAAGTCTAAACATCAGTTTCAACACAATAGCAGGTGTTTCCTCAAGAAGTCTAATTAACTCACTCGCAATATTCCTTCCACTGCTTTTTGGATTTACTTCTGGAGACATCTCATGTGCATTTCACTGAGTAATCAAGTTTGGTTGGTAATGACTGGTCTTTTGATTATTTTAAATGGATTAATGCTTCCATAAAAAAATGACTAATTAGAAGACATTTAGTATACTAATGATTTCTGTGGATTTCATTGAGTAGAATAAATAATTATTTTATTCTTCAAATGTACAGCTAGCAACTGTGATTATCTGATAATCTGATAAACTTTCATAAATGACAGCAACATTATAGACATTGGCACTTTTGCTAATATTCCTTCAGATGTCCTGAAAACCAGTTGCCTTTATAAAAGGTGACAAGATAGGTAGTGTATTCAACTTAATGCTTGCCCTGATAGCCTGTCTTTTGTATTAGGTATAAATCTTCTTGAAATGTAAGATTATTTTTTTCTCTAGATTTTAATAAAGCTCTTTATGAAATGTCAAGTCTCGTTATTTCTTGCAAGCTTGGCTGTTAATTTATCTTTCCAAAGGAAGATAGTATTTCATATGCCAGAATGTATATAAAAATCTGTTCTTTTTAACTTGTTAAAAAGTTCTATCTTTGTTATAAATTTGCCAGATAATTAAAATTAGAAAATGGTGACTAAGAAATAATATCTAAAGTATTTAAATAGTTTATTATGTTTATCCTGATATCTTTATAAAATAAAATTATGTGATGACGTTCTTTATGAAGTAAACTTTAGGTAAAGATTTTTTTGCATGTATGCATGATAAAAGCTCATTAAATTTTCTGACTAATTTCAAATTCTGAAAAACTCACAAGTTTAAAAGTGCTATTTGTATATATTCCATTAAAGTGAAAGTTGGGTTCTGATGTTTCTAATGACTAAAAAGCTTTACTGTTAGCTCTCCTTTTCTAACACAGCAGAGAATTCTTGAAGCAGTTTGAATTCAATATGGCTAAAATTAGGCATGGTATCTTAAATGTAAAAAAAATTACAGTCTATGTTAAGGAAGTCATACTACCTAAATATTCAAATACTGCTTTGAGTCTTTCAGCTCTCAGTGATACAGGATGTTATCTATCCCATGCTTCTCTGTCTTATATATGTTGTTTAATTTCACACAAAATGTGTGGCAAGAGAAAGCTATTTCATAAATATACCTTTCCAACATGTGTTATTAAGAATAGAAAAGGATAACTAACGCAGAGATGTGTGAGAGAAGACCAAAATGTGGATAATTAACAACAAAGAATGGGATTTTTGTTCCCAACCATAAATGTTAAGGATGCAGATTTACATCATGCAGCTGATTTAGTTTTCCTAATGACTTTTGCATCAGTGGTGAAAAAAACAAGGGCATTTCTGGATTGTGAATCATGACTTGGTAAACATTTAAAATGTTGTGTGAAATGAGTCTTAGGGTTTTCATTTCTTTCCATTGGCAAGATAAGATTTTAACGTTTGTTGTGAATATATATGTTGGACTCCTGAATCTGTGTCTCTCCAAGATAAAACAGTCAAAAGGGTTGCTGGCAAGTATATTTTTTCTCATGCTCAACATAGAGTTAGAAATTATAGGGCTACCAAAAAAGAGCTGAATGACTAAATTTTTGGTGGAATTTATAGCTCAGTCTTCATCAAGCCACATCCTTTGACTACAATAATTAAGAGTGTAGATACTATAATGTAAAAGTTTTGACTCGGAGTGGAAAGGAGGGGGGAAGGAATAAGCAAGTTCTTTGCTTGAGTTTCATTTTTGAATTGAGCTGTATACAAGGCAAGTGAAATTCATTATGAAATCTAAATATGCTTTTTTCCACAAAGAAGAATTTCTAAAATAGAAGAACTGATGTTGCTAACAGCTGACTAATACATGTGACAGACTAAGATGATGGAATATGCAATGGTAAAAGATTAGGATGTTTTTGAAAAAGGAATTGAAAATCTCTTGGACTGAAATAAAGTATAACATAAACACAACAATGAGAAAAAACCTGATGTATGTTGAAGACTTAAGCCTCCGCTAATGGCGAATTCTAAAAGTTATAATATACAAGGACAAGCATTTAAGATTTTATAAATCTTTATTTTAAAATTTATTTTATAAATAATACCTTCCCTAAGTAACACGCCAATTACAGAAATGACAGTTTAGGCTTCCATATTTTGCCAAGATAAATAAATATCAACAGTATCTAATTAGAGAGACCAGAATAGAATTTTACTTTCAGGCAGACACCCCTCATTCCTGGGTAACTTTGTTAATGTCTGTGTGTAAAGAACTAAGTTCTCAGTATGAGGTTCAAAGATTGTAAATGGACAGTGAAAGCTCCCAGCCTTCTCAATCCCAAATCTCCTTTTATTCATGGTAAAGGGCATAGGTGAATTTATGTCTTTGTTTGTTTGGTTGGTTGGGTTTTTTTTGTTGTTGTTTTTTTTTTGTGTGTGTGTGGGGGGGTTTTTTGTTTGTTTGTTTGTTTGTTTGTTTTTTTTGTTGTTTTTTGTTTGTTTTTTTTTTTTCCTGCCTCAACTGTAGATCCTAATAAGAGATGTTGGCAATGAGCATTATGAGAGGAAAAAAAAAAAAAAAGGAAAAAAACAACCAACAAACTAAAAAAAACCCAAAACACCCAAACCAAAGCTAAACCAAAATAACAACAACAAAAACACCACACCAAAACCCAAAGCATTAGAAGAAGCCATCAATAAAATGTCTAGTAGCTGAATGAACATGATCATAGTCAGTTAGTCAGTTAGTTACAATATTTTTCATGGCTACTTTATTTGAAGCATTCATATTGACACTTCGGAGATTGCTGAAGGGATTGCTGCTCCTAGAACTAACCTAGCAGGGAAAAGCAGATATTTTTGCATTTCTATACCTAATGACATGTATTCCAGGACTGTATGAAAGAACTGTCACTCTTTGAGAAGGTGGCTTTTAGTGCACCTAGAGATGTAGAGGTAAAAAAAGAAAATGAAATCTTTCATGAAAAATAAATTAACCTTGTAAAGGGATCCCAAGATCATGTAGGCAATCGTTAAAGTTGAGTATAACTAGTAGTATGGGTAGATCTGCCCCTAGTTTGGGCACATAAAGTTGTATTAAAACCCAGTAAGGTTCTCAGGTGCTCTTTTCTTAAGAAACAACTATGACAAATTGATCACTAACAGCCTTTATTTTATAGCTAATTACATTAGCATAATTTTATTGTCATTAAGGTGAACTCTGTGAATCTGGTCTAAAGCCTTTGTGATTGTGTTTGGCCTGAGTACCTGACTTTGAGGACTGCCTATTAAGGCTTGAATGCAACAACTGAGGAATAAAGTGACAGCATAGACTGTAATTTGGCTGCAGTAAAACCATGTTATTAATTAGTTTACATTTTCGATTTCAGTCATGGGAAGCATAGCATAAGCAGATAGTGTGCACTTTGCCTCAAACACTGTTGGTGTTCTTCAGCAATTCGGACAACAGCTTTATACTTTCAGTCCTGAGTTATTCTTGAAAAAGGACTGCCAATTATGCTGAACGTAATAAAATTGTGTGACACCTTTTGCAAGGTTTCATTTTATTGAACTTTTTAATGGTGTCTTATTACATCTTATTTTCACTGTCATATATGGACTTCAATTCTGCCTTCTGCATATAACTTCCTTCATGTTATGTCTTTGAGGATTCACAGTTAGTTATAATACATACACATTTTCCACTTGTCCTTTTCAGATCCAGTCAGTGGATTAAAGCAAAAAAATGTGCTTTAATAAAGTAGATGAACACTTTTTAGAAACTTAAAGGTATAATCAGAGTAACAGAAAACTGTGTGAATAAAAAAAAACAAAACCAAACAAAACCCAAAAATTCAGTTGTAAAGATGGAAGAAAGGCATCAGAATATCAGAATAAGCCTAAGGAGATCTCTGTCTACTTTTCATGCAGCGTCTCTAGTCACAAATAAAATCACCTCAGCTGGGATTCATCTAATCTCAATCTCAATCTCAATCTCAATCTCAATCTCAATCTCAATCTCAGTCTCAGTCTCAATCTCAATCTCATCTCATCTTCAGCTGTCTAAAACTCAGTTTTCTAAATCTAAACTCTCTCAGTTTAAGCTCTGGTACAAGAGGCTGGTACCTCTGGTAGAATGTTCATTCCATCTGTATTCGTTGTCTCTACAGATATAAAATAGGGAAAGCAACAATTATATCCAACTGTTTCCTATTTTGTTCACAACAATGATGTTTTTACTTAAAAAACAAACAAAACCTACTGAACTCTCTGGATCAGATTAATGCCTATGCTACTGTAAAATAAAAACACATTGTATAATTGTCCCTAATATAAATCAGGCATCAGAGACACTATTATAATACAAAGAAAGAACTATCTTCTATCTTGTTTTTCACCTGACTTTTTAATATGGATAAAATAAACATATCTATCCATTGAAATAGCATACAATGGAAGGGATGGGTAGCATGGGAATAATGCAGAAATGAGTTTTGAAGCTCTGAGAAGGAAGGTTGTCATGGAAACAGCTGGATTAGAAATCTTTTGTTGCTATACATTTATTTAGATGCTGCTTAGTCTTTATGTTATTTTAATAAATTAATCTTCCTCAAGTCATTCATGATTTTATTTTTCTCAAAACATCATGCTACATTAAGAACCTTTCAGATGCACAGCAATTCATTTATACTGAAACATACAGAAATGAAAACTTCCATTTCACTCCTACACTCACCTAGCTGAAAGATTAAAAGAGAAAGGTAAGTAAAACAGTGAGTCACTCTCTCCATAAAAGGCTGTCATGGTATTCTAGACAATTTTTTACCTAGAGTGAACTAAAGAAAGAAGAAAACATGCATAAACAGTCCTCCAAAATTTGAAATGTTTAAATTATTTATTATGTATGAATGTAACCTGGGAACTGAAAAGATCAACTAACAGATGTCATCTATAAAAATAAATAAATAAATAAATAAATATTAAAAAAACACTCAAGTAAACAAAGTGTGTACCAGGTTAATCAGAAAAGGAACAGAAATACTCATGTGGCAAAGTGAAAAAAATGCTTGCTAAATAGTCTGCCTGCAAGAAATGGAAGTTTAATTAGTCTGTATGAAAATACTTGCAATAAATAAGAGGTTTCAAATGTTAATTATCATTAAACAAAAGAAGTGTTAAATACCACCGAGAGAATAATGGTAAGAGCAGTAAGCAGTACCTCTTCAGAAAACACGTTGAAGAAATGAATGTAAAAAAGCTTAAAAAAAAAAAAAAGACTGTTTCAATGAGAATTATAAGTTGTCAAAATAAGAAAAAAACATGAGGGACAAATAATAATCTGAAGACTGAGTCACATAAAAGAAGGAGAATGTATGGTGAAGCTACCAGGTTTCTATGGGTTTTGAAAGTGTACATGTAATTGCTTGAAATAAAAACATATTTGGTATACTTCACTGGCACTTTTTTCACAAAATCACGGAATCACAGAATGTTTGGGATTGGAAGGGACCTCCAAAGATCCTCCAGTCCAATCCCCCTGCCGAAGCAGAAACACCTAGATGAGGTTACACAGGAATGTGTCCAGGCAGGTTTTGAATGTCTCCAGAGTAGGAGACTCCACAACCCCCCAGGGCAACCTGTTCCAGTATTCTGTTACCCTCACTGAGAAGAAATTTCTTCTCAAATTATGTGGAACCTCCTGTGTTCCAGTTTGAACCCATTACCCCTTCTCCTACCACTGGTTGTCACTGAGAAGAGCCTGTCTCCATCCTTGTGACACTTACACTTTATATATTTGTAAACATTAATACGGTCACCCCTCAGTCTCCTCTTCTCCAAACTAAAGAGCCCCAGCTCCCTCAGCCTTTCCTCATAAGGGAGTCGCTCCACTCCCTTAATCATCTTTCTTGCCCTGCACTGGACTCTCTCCAGCAGTTCCCTGTCCTTCTTGAACTGAGGGTCCCAGAACTGGACACAATATTCCAGATGTGGTCTCAGCAGGGCAGAGTAGAGGGGAAGGAGAACCTCTCTCGACCTAATAACCACCCCCCTTCTAATACACCCCAGGATGTCATTGGCCTTCTTGGCCACAAGGGCACAGTGCTGACTCATGGTCATCCTGCTGTCCACCAGGACCCCCAGGTTCCTTTCCCCTACACTGCTCTCTAATAGGTCATTCCCCAACTTATACTGGAACCTGGGGTTTTTCCTACCCAGATGCAGGACTCTACGCTTTGCAATGTATATATTGAATAATACCGGCCCCCGTACTGACCCCTGAGGCACTCCATTAGATACAGGCCTCCAACTGGACTCTGCCCTATTGACCATGACTCTCTGGCTTCTTTCCTTCAGCCAGTTCGCAGTTCGCCTCACTACCCCATCATCCAGACTGCACTCCCTCAGTTTACCTGTAAGGATGCTGTGGGAGAAAAATGCTGATTCACTGATAACTAAAAAGTTTTGCAGACACATTAGTCTTAACAAATCTTGGAGCATAACATAGGTTCAAATACTGTCCTTTAGGATTTCCTCATAAGTCTTCTACCTTTCAGTTTTCTTGACAGACCATATGAAGAATTACTAGCTGCATATCTATCATAACTGAAATTTCCTCTGTCATTCCTTCTGTTGATGAAGATGGCATTATGTTGCATTTTTATTATATTGAATTTGGAATACAAATTAATTAATACCTATTAGTCTTCCTGTTACTGATGAAAAAGATCACATGGTGACAGTGAGTGATGGAAAGAGACATACTACTAGTGCCTATCATGTTTTCCTTAGTACTTTTAGTTCCAGCTGGAGGTTTTGTCTGCTCTGGTGAAGAGGCAGGAGACTCTTCTTGTAGAATTGATGGAAAACATATTTCCAGAAGGTATTATTTAACAATGCAAGACTTTTTGCTATGTGGAACTTAGATTTCATACTCCTCAGAATTACTCGTTTTTCCAGTGCTATCTTCCAAGCTTACCTGCCACAGACACAGCACTTACCTCAGTCAAAGTACTGAGCAGAAGGTCTGTCTGGGGCCCTTCCACCCTGTTTATAAGGCTCATTGTTATGGTACTTTCACAATATTTCAATAATCTTAAACAGAATTCCTCATGTTAATTGTATCACTGGCTAATTTGAATTTAAATATTTTAGAGTTTCCTTGCTACAGAATTTGTCCTTGTGTGGAAGACGTTGAGGAGGTTAAAATACTAAAGGTTCCTACTTTTACTTCTCTTTTTATTAAATCTGCAGATCCCCAAGACTGGTCTTTGTTGGTGTGGTGGTTTCACACTGGATGGCTTCCAGACTCCCCCATAGTCGTTTTGTCACTCACCAAACATCAGAGGGGAATGGGGAATGGAGGATTGCAGTCAGTCCATAACAGCTCCTCTCTGCTGCTCCTTCCCTCTCACACTGCCCCTGCTCTGGTGTAGGTGTTTCCCACAGGCTGCAGTACTTCAGGATAAATCTCACCTAGCGTGTGTTCTCGCTAGGGCCCCAGTCCTTCAGGAAAAGGATGCTCTTGCATGGGCTTCCTCTCCACATGCCCCCGAACCTGTTAGGAGCTTGCTCCAGTGTGGGCTTTCCATGGGGTCACAACCTACTTCAGGCATCCACCAGTGTGGGGCCCTACATGGGCTGCAGATGGGTATCTGCTCCACTGTTGATCTCCATGGGCTGTAGCTGGAGATCCAGCCTCACCGTGGGCTGCATCTATGGGTTGCAAGGGAATCATCTCTGCTCTGATGCCTGAAGTACATCCTCCTTCTTCTTCAATGACTCAAAACTTTTTTCCTATCAGTGTAGTTCTGCAGTTAGCAGAACCAATTCTTTGACTAAATCGTGGTATTAAATATATTATGTAAAAATTCACTTTAGAGCAAGGTAGAACCTGCAACAGATTTCCTAAATCAAAGTTCATTGCTTTAGCCCTCAGGCCATCCTTCCTTTCCCCTTTTATAGATGAACTATTTCCTTACTGGTGTTTTCATAGTTTCTAAGGTGTGGGTTTTCTTTCTGGGGGAAAAAAAAAAAAGTTCGCTGTCATGTTTAACCCTACTACATCATCTGCATTTTTGACACTGGATAGGTAGATGAAAAAGGAATACAGCACATTCTTCCCAAATGTAAAGTTTTCTAGAAGTAATAATTATTTTCAAGTTTTTATGCACTTCTCTATTCATCAGGATATAATTCTTACCAATACATTTAAATATTTCAGCACTTAATTCCAGCTACATTCCACTTTAAAAATATGTAAATATTCATTACAAATTATTGAAGATCTTGGACTAGGAATTTCTACATCATGACTTTTTTATTAAATTTTGGTTTATTACAGCCCTAAAAATACTCTGTAGATAGAGAAATATAGACATATTCAAAAAACATACATTTTTTTTCAAATGTGTTTTTCTTCACTTTTAAAATTGTTCTTATATTCCCCAAAGTTCTTCTAAGAATATATTGAATGTGTTTATAGGATGCTCAGTGGAAAATAATTAATAGATTTGATATAACACATCACTATTTATTTCTTACTATAAATTGCAAAATACTAATACTTGTTGTTGTGGCATCATAAATAGAAAAACTTGTTGCTAAGGATGTTCCGCATAGTTTACTTTTTTACGTTCACATAGGCAGATTTATGAGTTTGTCTGCTTTCAACAAGACAGAACAGATATGAAGACTGATGTGTTCATTTTTCTCTTACTTTGCACTTAATTATTATTTCTTACATTAAAAGAATGAGGTTGAATTTATATAACTGAAGAGAACACATGTCCTTCCTTGTATTTATATTTTGAAAAACTTTGATAATTTCTTTGGAGATGATTGTTTGTTTTTTTGGGACGGGATTAGGAATAAATTGGGTTTTGTCTTTTTGTATGAGGGTTAAGACATGATTTGACAAAAGACATACTAGATAAATTGGCAATGAATCAAAGCAGTATTTCCCTATTTGTTTTACTGTAGTGACTGTAGAACTTTTTAGTGCATCAATGAATCCAACCTAGGCTAATCTCCTAAACCATCAGAAGGATTAATATTGAGGATCACCTAACTATTTTCCTTGCATTTGGGTAGAGAAGACACACCTACTCATATTTTAGAGACAATGTTTTCTGCACAAATGAGAAATGAAATGTGAATCTGTAAAGAAAGAATTCAGTAAAAACAGTGAAAATTTCAGTAACAGGAAAATTTTGCCATAGAGAGGGCAGAATTTGATCTTTAAAAATAAGCAGCATATTTTAACCATTTTAAATTATTCATAACTGTAATGTTTTAAATCTATCAGTGTAGCTTATTTATTTTTATGTGATGAATTATATTCAAATTTATGTGATGTGTATATTACTATTCTAAAGCTATTAAAAACCCATATTATTTTGTTTTAGATAAATAAAAATTACTTTGATATTATTTGTTGTTGTTTTAATGCCCATATATAGCACAAACTTTTCAGAGATTAGATTTTCTTTTGGAAGGTTCTTACTGAAGTATCCTATTGAATTTATGACTGATGTGAATAAGTTTTTCACTAATATTCCATAGAGTAATTAAAATGAGATAGAAGTATCATAAATCATTCAAAAATAAGAAATATAATGCTTACAAAAAAATCAATATTTCTCAAAATTAAAAACAAAGTATCTGGGCTCTTGTGGAAAGGTGTAGGTGCTGTGCTAAATTCAAATACATCTATCTTTTTGAAACATAATATAAATATACTTAATACATTGAAGAACATCAGTATTGTAAGAAATTCTCATTTTACTGCATCCAACAGTAAGCGTTCAGTATTTTCTATGGACTAATTACAGAAGTGTGCAATGATAGTGTGCCTTGGTTTCTGTTAACACAGTGACTATTGGTGATGGAAAAAAAAACAACAGCTTTGGAATTTCCAATGGAGAAAGTACTGAGGTCTTCACACTTGCATTTATGAGAGACTGTCTTGGAAAATTCATACAAACATAAGCATGGCAGACTGGAGTTTGGTCTGTTGGAGGATTACCCAGCAAAGCAGAAGTCCCTTGCTCATGCTACAGGCATTTCCCACTTCAGACTCTTCTTGAAATAAAATAAAAATGGAAGACCACAAGTCTTAATCAAAATCAGTTTGTTCAGTCTATAATCTCTGACAATGGAATTCTCTTAACTCCAGATGAACACTATATGTTAGTAGCTCTGGACTTCATAAACATAGTACTTTAAAAAAAGGTACAATATCTGAAAGAGCTTACTTCAGTACCAGGAGCAGCATAGCTATTAGCATAATTTTCTTGTCAGGTTAATGAACCTTGCCTGTTAGTCAGGCTAATTAACTTGTTTTCTTCAGATCCATTCAAATGTATATGCCACACAGCACAGTGAAGAATCCAGTCTTTCATCCATCATGTTCGCATCCTCATTGGAGCAGTTATGCATTTCCAGATAGACCACTATATATCATGTGTAACCACATGAGCTTTTGAAAAAAATATATATCTTAATAGTAAAAATTCCTAATTATACATCCACTTTGCACAAATAAACTGTATAAGGTAAAAGAAGATATAAAACACATTTTCCTTTCAAAACATATATGTTTATTATTTATGCAGCATCTTTTCACTATTAAGCCATACCAAGATCATTCATTAAGCTATCTTCACCCACTGATAATACAAAACTCTTTAGGAGTCTTTCCAGATTTATCTTAGCCTAGCATTGAGAGTTTCTGAAGGGGAGAAAAAAAAGCAAATTCATCCTTTTCCTTCTAAATTGAATATCAAGATAACTTATGCTATCATATCCCAAATGGCACTCTGATGTGGTATAATTTGAAGAAAAACACTCATTAAAGTTTAATGCATACAACTCCTAACTCTGTCACCTTTTAATTTTTTAATCAAAGTTAAAAAACAGTGCTGCTCACTTTTGACATGGCTGAGGTGCTACTGACATATTTTTTGCCCAGCAAAGGCGTCTTAAGCTGTATCCAATAAAACAAAGTTACAATTCCTTTTAAATAAAAATAGAAATAAAATCTCCACTGCATATAAAGTTATTTACACTCATTTTTTGTAGCATATTTGATAATATTGAAAAGGGTAATCTGGGAAGACATAGCCATGCACCTAAAAATAGGATGCAACCAGAGACTATTTCAGACAACAGCAGGCAAAGCAGAGAAGTGGAAAGATAACAGCCACCTATCTAATGAATAAAAATGTATTACAAAGAAAAACAGGCAGTGAAAAACACATTATTGGTGGTCTAGTCAAACAGTTGCAGCTACAAGTATTTTCATTTACAAGAATTTGATCATTAGGGCATATCCAAATTCTCTGTGCTCTGTTGTATTTTGTTACTGAATATATGTGATTTATTCCAAGTTCTTCTTATTTATTTATTTACTGTTACTTGCTAAAAACCAGCAACTACAGATCCTCTGATGAACAAAACCTTTTTTTTTTTTTCCAGAAATCCAATATGACACTGGTTGTCAATGCCATAAATAAAGGCATAAATCGTTGTTTTTCACTTAAGGATTAGCTTGAATTAACTGTCTTGTGAACTGATACTCTTGTTAGAACCAAGCTAGCAGTAAAAGTAACCAGTAATGTAGTGATTTTTGTTTTCAGGCAATTTACATACATTATCTGTGTAATCATTGCAATATCTTTGTGAGATGGTTACATTTGTTTATCTGCACTTTCACCTAGAGAATATGAACTGGGATATTAATTAATTTACCCAAGGGCAGAAAGGAGATCCATATCACATTTATATTAAACTTCTGCTCTTTTCAGCTCTTTGTTAGGTATGTACATCACCACACAATTTCCCTCCTCTCTAATCCATCTTGCCATTATATTAATAAGGTAGCTGTAAATAGCTATAGAGAAAGCCTTAACTCTTTTCAGAAAGAAATAATAATTTATACAGATAACCTCTGGTTTACTGTGGGTTACAAGCACAAACAGCCTACTAAGACAATGTCACAACAATTTTCTTTACTATCACTGACACATTCTGCTGTGCAAAAGAGGTTCAGGATGTTTCTGTCTAAAATCTGCTGAATGTAAGAGTGTTAGCAAATTAGGATGGGGGTTAAAAATGAGATAGCAAAGCAGTGAATTGAATGTGAGAACCTCCATCTCAGAGGAACAAAGGAGATAATGTTTGTGTCCATATTTAGCTACAGCTCTTATTCAGTAAAACACTTGAACCTGTGCCTAGATTTGTCCCAATGAAGCAACAAACACAAAAGCATCATCTTACCTTTGAAGATGTAACTTAGTATTGTCTTCAGTTCCCAACTGGTCAAGATACCACCCTTAAAGCATTTAAGGATCTCTTGATATTAAGTACATTAAAGTCCTCTTTAAATCAGTTGTTTTGCTTGAGAGGGATGGTTGGACACTTGTGTTTCAGTACTCTTACATTTCCAGGTTTTACTGATCATTATCAGTCTCTCTTCCAAATATCCTGGTACTGTAAGCCTTCTTAGACCATGGCTATATAAAAGTCATTCTTCTGGCCTTATTTTGCGTAGTAACACTGAGCTTGCAAATGCATATGTCAAAAACCATTTTAGAATTTATCAGTAATTTCTTATCCATGTTAATGAATGAACTTACCATTTGCTAAGTGTCTACCCCAGTCTCCTTTGGCCACAATGATTATAAAAAAAAATTGAGAAAGCCTGCTGATCCTGGTCAAAGGATTTCTAAGATCGGGAATTTCTAACCCACCCTTTTCTATGTTTTCTTAGTCAACATACAGAAACATAGAAATCCCAGGTTATACAATCTATATATAACTAGCAAAGAAAAATCTTCAACATCATATTTCTTTCGCCCTTTATTTTGCTGGGTCTTTTTACACTTTGTGCTTAGTTCAGTTGCCGCTTGGCCTAACCCATCTTGGATATCCCTTATATCCTGTACCATATCCTCCAGCCTCATACAATATCTTGGATACTTAAATACAGTTCAGGTGGCACAAAATGCCCATGCTCTGGCAACCAGGCAGAGGTCATACATAGTTTAGAGCAGTCTTCAGTTCCTTTAGGTGTGAGTAATGTGGCCAGCAGAATAGGATTCCAAAGACTGGGATTTTGGATGTTTGCCCAATTTCTACACGTTTTGCTGTCTAAAACCTGCACCTTTTTTTTTTTTTTTTTCTTTTTTTTTTTTTTTTAGAGGAACGTATATTCCAGTACTACAAGTACTTCATGATCTATTATTTATTAAATTAGGTCACGGCAAGTTGTTATGGGCACTCATTGAGAAAATTTTCCTTTCTATTAGTCTAAATAAATAGCTATTTTTCAAAATGTAAGCAAAACACTTTCATCATGCAAGACTTCATAGCACCTGAGTAACAACTGTAAAACTCACAGACTATGCAAAACCAGCAATTGTATAAAATCTATAAATGCTTACCAGAGGGGCAGATGCATTTGAAGCCATTTATGTCCTCTTTACAGGCTCCTCCATTCCAACACGGTCTGTCTAGACACTCATTCATGCGAACAGAACATGTTTCTCCTGAAATTTTAGATTAATAATAAAAAAATAAGTGCTGATGTGTTCAAATCATAGAGACATATTTGTAATGAAAAAGGACTATGAGGTTGTTACATTCTAAATGCTGACCCCACTGGCCAAGGTGCATTTACTGAGCACACAAAGATACTGATAAACATCCTTTATCTCATTAATTTTTTCTGCTTCATTGGTTACAAGACAGTTCCTTTTGACAGGCAATGTTGGAAGCATGGCAATCAGGAAAACAGAAAGTTTCCTACTGAGGGTATGCATAATCCTGGAGCATTCTAGCATTATAAAAATTGTTATATTCTGGCAAATTTTGTTGTGTTAATAATTTTCTTTCATTTCACTCACTGTCTGCTTTGAAAAAGAATGGCAAAGTATCATTGCATATGAAAATCACACAAACACTAATTTACAAACCGTTGTGCATAACAGTAGAGATCGACTTATATTCTACAGAAAAGTGTCGGTGCTGTGGTACTACATATTTCTCTTTCTCCATGTAATACAAAAGAGGAGGGCAATCATGTCACTGAAGAAGGTTTCATGTAGCAAAATATAGATGAGAGGGAATTAAATAATTAGGAGCAAAGGTAGAAAGTATAGTGAAATGTAAATTTGTAATCTACAGTAGGGGTTGCTTTGTTTTTTAACAGAAAACCTATTTCTAGACACAGGAATATGGACGTAAATCATATGTTCAGTACTTGTCACAGGTCAACTGTGTACAAAGCATGCTGGGCTTTCTGTCAGCCTCACTCACAGAAGAAGATAAAACCAAACTGAATGCTGAAATTCCTCTGAATTCTTTGAACTGCAGAAAATATTTGGTCTCTTATCTACACAACACATACATGTCCTCTCATATAATCACAAGAACCAAGATAGTCAGCTCTCAAAACCCGTATTTTGTGAATCTATTAGATATAAAGACCTTCACTGGAGAAGCCCATAGTATCACTGAGGTTCTCTTCCATGCATAAATATGACAAGGTGGCTCCCATTAAGGTTTTTTCCTCTCTCTAAACATTCTCTGCATTTTTCATAAAACTTCAAGATATCTAGATGAAAAGGTGGAGACACAAGCAGAGGTCAGGGAGAGTTCAGGTAATTCAGTAAACTAAAAAGCTATCTCCTAGCAGCAGCTGCTGAGTGCTGCTGAGAGTGTGCTGTGACACCAGTGAGGAATACAGACAGCCAGAACTGGCCAAGGTATAAATCCTTGTCTAAGTTATTTTAGTTTTTTACATTTTCTTTGAAGTGCTGATAAGGTAACAGCGATATGTGCAACCTTTCTGATCTAATTCTGATATTTTGCTTTCTTTATGTTTTCCACTTCAGATCAATTTCCACAGTCAAATCCCTGATTGTGGTAGGTGTCTTTTGAGGAAGATATATGGAAAAGCATTGGCATCTGTTCTTTTATTCTGCGTAGACAACTGGAGAGTAGTGCAGAGTTTGTTCTAGAAGTAAATAATCTGGCCACAAGCCATGGGTAAGCTGCAGCACATACAAGAAAAACTCTTTCAAACAGATTCTTTTACCTCCCTTGACTTGCTGTGTACTCCTAATAGATAAAAGTTTAAAATAAAGCACATGCAATTCTAAGGAAAATAATGGAATGCCATCATCCTCATTTACTCATTATATCTAAGATCTGTGAAGTTCTTACTACATTGTTGTGAAGATGGCTCTGCTTTCCTCTTGGATCTAAGGTGGCAAATGTATCTTACTGAACTGGATAGTACTATAATTTTTAGACATGGCTGTAACAGGTACAACTACAATATCTTGTGAACTGTTCTTATCCGTCTCCTTTGATCTTTTTTTCTTTTTGGGGTAGAAAATTGGGTGGGGCACTCAGCATGAAAATGAGTCATCTACTTGTAGGCTTCTAACTGCAGATATATACTTCAAAATTGAGCATTTAGGGTAAAATTCAGTTCCCCAAATGCCAGTATCTAATGCAATATTGGATATACTGTACTCAGTCTCAAGAAAATAGTCCTGTGGGGATAAAATGGACAATAATCATTGACAGCTGCAACAGTACCATAAGTTGGTCATTCAGGCTGAAAATCCTGATGGGAAGGTAGGAAATAAGATAAAAGAACAAAAATACAGAGGATAGCTGTCAACTGAGGAGTATTTCCAAAAAAGAACAGAGAATATTATGTATCAGGCAAGGTAAACCCTTTGAGCAATTCAAAAGCAAAATGGCACGTGATCTAAAGGTAAATTCTGTGGCCATGTTTTGAATTAACCATGTGAAATGATATAACACCTGGGGAGTCCTGAGAAGATGATGAAATAATGAAGGCTAGAGGAATATGGGACATGAGGTAAACATTGGAGCTTTAGCTGTGTTAAGGAGTAGTGACAAAAACAGTTTGTGTGTAGAAAAGTTGAAAAGGGAGTAAAAACCATTCTCCCATTCCAAGTCTGACAGGAAGCATAATGATTCTATCAGTATGAGAAAGGATGTGAAAAAGGTGATTTATTTTGTATCTTCATTTAGGAAAAAAAAAAAAAATCTGATCTAATCTAAAACTAAGAAATTCTCACCAGAGGCATCAGAAACTGAACTTCATTTCTGATGTCATGCCACTAACCCTCATTATTTTAGGACTTCAATGAGTAGAGTTTTTTCTTAATGTATTAATCTATATTGCAATACTCCATAGATTAAAAGATTTAGTTCCAATTTAGACAATTAATCCCAAATGTCCAAACTAATGTTGTACAGTAGAGATACGCATGCTCTACTTGTTTAGCAGAAAACTGTCTGGTTTCAGTTATTATGCTATTGTTTACCTGTGGGCATGCTAGATGTATATGAATTCCATTCTTCATTTAGGAGAATAAGGAAATGGAGAAAAAAAAATCCTGTTCTGATAAAGGTGTTGTTTTTATGCTGGCGGCTGTTATTACAGCTAAATTACTTCAGTTGACAAAGAAACAATTACATGCCACTCAGCCTCTTCTGAGTTATTAAGCACTGAGAATACCTTTCTCATAACTGATGAAAATATTTGTGAAAATCACAAACTGATTTACAAATTGTGCTAGCTAACGGTACTTGCAGAATGATTTAGAAAGATATCAAACTTTCTGTTATATTTCCCTTGAAAATGCTGTTAACACATTAAATACAGATAGTTCATTGATTGTTTTGGTTTTTGTTTTTTTTTTTTTTTTTTTTTCTGACAAACTTGCAATATTGTTGACATACACAACTAAGACTTTAATTTCTATACATCTCTCTTACCATTCCTTCAGGATCACTTTTTTCCCTTCTGATTTTACTAACCAGCCACTGAAAAATAAACCATTTCCAGATATGAAAAAATGATTTTATTTTTCATCTAAGTGTTAACTGCAGTTTTAGTAATTCTGTACATCTCAGAAAAGGCAAGGAGAATAGCATTTCTCTCTTATGAATCGTGTTAAAACTTGGAAAAGCCTTCAAGTTTTAGTGTAATTTTGGTCAATCAAATGCACATGTAGTAAAATAAAGGTAATTACTTTTTGTGTACTGTAGAGAATTGCTAGCTCTTCTGGTTATGTGCCATAACATGGAGTGTCATTAACCTGGTAATTGCACCTGACAAAGGGCATGTCCCAGAACTTCTTGAAAACAGCTGCTAGGGAAATTTAAGAATTAATGTCCTCAGAGGACAAAGGCAATATATGAACAGTATTTTTTAAATATTTCAGAGATATTCAAAGACTCTGTGAAGCTACTGAGAGACTGTATTTTCTGAGTATTCAAACACAAAAAAAGCTGGATATGTACAGAGAAGACCTTTTTTTTTCAGCATGCAGCTAATCTCAACTACACATTTGAAATGGATAGTGAGAACCTTCTTTGAACATCAGATAAAAGTCACTAATTGGCTACAAACTACTTTCAACATCAAAATATGTTAATATAAATATTTTTCATTTTATGCTTTATGGTTAACATCAATACAACACATCCAAATATAATCAGTAGTAAAACATAATATTTAAATAGTTACTTAATAAATCATATCTTAAGGTCTTAATTCCTAAACAATTTACAGAAATCATGTCACCAAATTCTGAAGTACAAAGAGAATCTTAAAAATGATTGTGAGCCTATTCTACTCCTTCTAACTCTATCGTATGTTTTATCCTGTATAAAAATCAGTGTTCTTAAAATACATTAAAAAAAAAAATCATGACTGCTTAGGAAAGCCTGTGACTCTTGCAGACTGTGTGGTCTTGATGTTTGACAGTAACATTTTCTACAGGCACATTGATGATACACAAGAAACAGATTATTTTGTAAGAGCATAAAAACCTTGAGAAGAGCCTAAGGACCTGAATACACGAACATTAAAAAAATCGGCAAAGATATTTAGTCTTCCACCAGCATTACTGAGGTAACTTACTTGGTTTAAAAAAAATTGTGCTACTTTAGCAAATGGAGACATTGTGAAGTTCTCAGATAAATATATCTGGAGATAAAAGACAACAAAGAAATAGTCCTTTTCAGAAATATAATGGATGAAGCCTCATTGAATATTCCTTCACTTCAAAAGTAAAAGCAAAATGCAAATTTTCATTTACACACAGTTTATACCAACCTTTGTTTTATAGGCGTAGTAGAATATGACATTTGACAATGCAAAGGCAGATAGAATGACCACAACTAATAAAAGGATGTCTAAGAATATTTTTTATTTTAACCAGAACTCCTTACTTGAGAAAATATTATTTCAAGACATGAGAGGAATCTCTCTATTCCTAGATCAGATGACAAGCAAATTATTTAAAATTCTACTCAATGTAATCTTAATGAATTACTGCTGGGGAAAAAAAAAAAAATGTTTTAAAAATTGAAGTACTATCCAAACAATATATATTCAAAGGTTGTCTTCACAACACTTCTGCCTTACTGTGGACCATTCTGTAAAATGTATATAGACATAAAGCATTCAAGTCTCATACTTAAGAACAAATGATGTAATTTTGTTGCTTTCTAAGCAACATATGTTATCATGATGTATAAGAGAGGTGTCAGCCTGAGTAACATTTCTTCTTACTTTGCATAAATGCAGTTATAAAAAAGCGAGACAGTCCAGGTGTGGCCTTAGTGAATTTAACTAACATTTCCCTTTCTCAACTATGTTTTTCTACATATTTGGTTGATTTTTTTCTTTTATTCAAGGTCTTTTCTGTGTAAGAAGTTGAAGTATTTAAAAATCTGAAACAATTTTTTTAAAAAATTTATTTACTTCGTGCAGTGTAAACCTTTATGTGACTAGTTGTTCCAAATTGAGAGAGATTTATGTAATCTCATCTTAAACTGTTTAATTGGCTTAAATACCCTGAAAGAGTTTTAACTTGGAGAAAGTCTGTGGCTCTTCAGCTATAAACAGCCAAGTGCCCAGCTCATCTCTCTCCATGGGATTACACTGTATATCTGACAGGCAAACTGCATTGAGATAGGGTGCCAATGACAGTCAGGATCCTCAAGAAGAAAAAGCCAAAGCCTGCATGCAGGCTTCACTGATGGATGCCCTGAGCCACACACCCAGACCAACCCAGCTCTGTTTGGTGCTGGAGATGTGCTAACAGTATAGCCTTGCCCTATCAAAATAGGAACTGTATGAATGGAAATGTAAGCAGAATGCAGAAAGGGTATGTGAACAAACCAGCTGAACCCAATTGCCTTCCTTTGTGCAGCAGAAATAATAATTTTATAATTTCAAGTGACCCTGCAAGGATAAGTAAGTATTAGGGCCTTTAAAACACCAGTAGGCCCTAATTGCCCCGAGTAGCCTTACCTGGGAACTTCCCACACACCCTGTCTATTGTCCAACGAGCTGTTTCAGCTCAGCCGTACTCAACAGTAAGCACTCAGTCTGGCCTGAGTTATTCTGTAGGTGTGCCTGTTTCCAGTCTTGCCTTTGGCCGTGTCTCAAGAATGAACTTCAACCCACACTGTAGGTAATTTTTCTCTTGGGATGCACCTCTTGAATGTTCGTTGGAGCTTTGTCTCTGGCTCTGTCTCATGCTGCTTCTAACTTGCTTCCACAGACAGATCCTGGACCTGGTCCATTGTTTGTGATGCCTGGGGCTTGTGAGGTACCTGTTACCAGCCTCTGCTCTACCCACCCTGTTTAGATGCTGCAGGGCTATGCCTTGCTAAGTGATAGCAGTGCCTGCACTGGGGTTATCCTTGGATCCTGGTTTGTGGTGCACATTGTGGAGCAGACTTGCTCTTGCTGCTCTTTGTTAACAGGTTCACTCTTCATTATGTATTTGGGTATCCATCAGCTGTTCTAGAGTTTATTTTTACAGGGGTTAAATATTCCTAAATTTACTGATGTTGAAAAGGTTTGGTTTTCACACTTAATTTGTTTTTCTTAATGGCATTAGGGATACCTGTTCATATCTACCACAGAAGGGTCACACTGTTTAAAAAATATCCAAACAACTTAAAACGAAGGAATAACTTATTGAAAGTACAAAGATTTAAACCTCTCAGACAGACTCCAAATGTTAAGTGGACTTGTCTGATGTATTTGTAGAAAAACAAAGCACAGAAATTTAAAGTAATTAAAAGATACTAAAAATGTCCTAATTGCATTTTCATCTTTTGGACAAAAAGAAAAATTACTGAAGAGCATCACATATAGCATATGATAATGTCAAACTCAAAAAGCTACTGGGAGGCTTACATTGGTGATGGCTCTTAATACTGTTATTTGTTACTTACACATGGGTAATATCTTTCAGTATCTTGCTATGTGAGTTACAGTATATATTAAAAATAAAAATATTTTCCAAATCTTAACTATACAATCAATGTGATATAGATGCAAACCCTCAAGAGAAACCAATGAGGCTACACTGCATATCTGCTTAGAGCTCTCAGCAGCCATCTTCACATTTTCATAGGCATACAAACAAAAAGAGGTTTAATGAAGAATGTGTTTATATAAAGGCAGCCTTTTTTTTCAAATACTTCCAAGATCTTCTTTTGAACCAGAAATGAAGCACAGTGTTATTTGTTCAGAAATACCAGTCATCAAGAAAGCTGGAGTCATTTGATGCTGAACACTGACGCTTTGAGATCAACACAAACATAGGGAAGAAGGAATAGACTGAAAATGACTTTGAAGGTAAACAATTATATTTGAAGAACTGAGCCTGGAGAGGGCAATATAGAGGGTCATCCCATGATAAAAAGGACGGAATAATTTTGTTGAAAAAAAATATTTACTCAATCTTCAAAGACCATACTGCAAACTTCCAAGTCTGACATTGGCCAAATTCTCTTGTAGGTGATGTAAAGTACTCCAGATACATACAAAATGTCTCCATATTAAAGTTGCCATCACAAATACAACTTACAGTTCAAAAGGAAAGACTGTGGTGCATGATGTTACAAAGTATTTGTTTTTACTATGCAAACACACAAGCCTTGGATTTTTTATGAACTTGCTTTTTACCAAATCAGATCATGCTTTTCATGTTGACAAGTCCCATTACAGTGCCTAAGGGGTCCCTAGCCATTAGGGGTCCCATTACAGTGCCTAAGGGGTCCCTAGCCAATTTTGCTTCTGATTCTAATGTTGTATCAAAGAGTACTAAGGGATTCATTTAATAGCAGGAGAGAAAACAAGTTGGTGACTGGGAGTTTACGGCTTATTTGCAAATCTATGAATCCTTGTACACAAAGTATAATAGTTTCCCAAAGATGCACAGAACCCTGAGCAACAATAACTTCTATTTTACTCTTTAGTTTATTTACTGTTGCCTTTGATATTTCATCTGAAAATAAATTTACTTTTTATGAAGAAAAATTAAGTACATCTGGATATGTCAAAAATTTGAATTACAGATAAAAGACTTAACGAACACACATACAAAAAGAAATGAGATAGGAATAAATGTGCTTTTTTAGTATTACACTGAAATACTCTTCACTGATTCATATCATGTAGTTATGACTGAACTTCAAATCTGTTTTGTGCTGGAAAATATCCCAGGATCATAAACTGTCAGAGACTATATAAAAATGGAATTGCTAGGGTAGTGATAACATTTTATAAGTTTAAACAACCTTTTATTTATTGTTTGTGGTTTATACTCTGAAAAGTCAAGATTCAATATATTCAGTACATGTGATAATAAGTTACACTAAGTGAGTAATATTGTGAAATTTCTTTTTTCCTTTAGTTTGCTTCTGTGGGAATGCTATTATATAATACTTCATTGTGTGATAATGTAACGATAATAAAAATATTTTTCCAGTAATATATCATTGTATCATTTATACAAGCAAGTCCTCATGTTCACAAAGTCACAGATTGGTTGAGGCTAGAAGTAACCTGTGGGGGTCATATTGTCCAACCTCCCTGCTCAAGGAGGAACACCTAAATCCAGTTTCCCAGGACCGTGTCCAGACAGCTTTTGAATGTCTCTATGGATGGACATGCCACAGCCTCCATGGCCAACCTGTACCAGTGTTCAGTCACTCTAACAGTAAAACAGTATTTACTGATGTTCAGACAGCTCCTCCCATGTTTCAATTTGCACATTCCATCTGGTTCTCTCACTGTGAACCACTGAAAAGAGTTCAACTCTATCTTCTTTGCACCCTCCCTTCCAGTATTTATATACATTGATGAGATCCCCTCCCTGAGCCTTTTCCAGGCTGAACACTGGGTCACTCAGCCTTTCCTATAGGAGAGATTCTCCAGTCCCTTAGTCATCTTAATGGCCCTTCACTGGACTTCACAACTCCTGTTTTTCCATGTCTCTTTTGTACCAGAGAGCCCAGAACTGGACACAGTACTCCAGGTGCGGTCTCAGCGCCAATGCTGAGTAGAGGGGAAGCATCACTTCTCTTGATTTGCTGGCAAAATGCTGCCTAATGTAGCCCAGGAATTCGCCATGTTTATCACAAGGACATGTCCCTGGCTCACATTCAACCTGATGTCCACCAAGACCCCTAGATTCTTCTCTACAAAGGTGCTTTCCAACTGCTCAGCATCCAGCATGCACCGGTGCTTGGGTAATTCCTCCCAAGGTGCAGGACTTGGAACTTCTCCTTGAACTTCATGAGATCCATGTCAGCTCATTTCTTCAGCCTGCCAAGGTCCCTCTGGATGGCAGCATAACCCTCTTCGTATATCAGCCACTCTTCCTATTTTTATGTCTTTCGCCAATTTGCTGAGGGTACATTGTAACCCATCAGCCAGATCATTTATGAAGATATTAAACAGGACTGGACCCACTATTGAACCCTGGGGTACACAGCTAGTTACTGGCCTCCAGCTTGACTTCATGTTACTGATCACCACCCTCTGGGACTATTTGTTCAACCAGTATTCGATTCATCCCATTGTCCAGCAGAGACTTCATCAGCTTTTTCATGAGGATATTGTCAGAACAAGTTCCAAAAACCTTGCTGATGTTGAGGTAGACAAATACTTTACTCTTATCTCATCTACCAAGTCGGACGTATCGTTGTAGGACTTCATCAAGTTGGTCAAACATGACTAGGCCTTGGTGAATCCATGATGACTATTGCAGATGGTTTTCTTGGCATTTAGGGTTTCTCGGATTAGCTGCTCCATTGCCTTCCCAGGGATCAAAGTGAGGTTGACATGCCTGCAGTTCTCCAGGTCTTCCTTTTTGCTCTTCTTGAAGATGGGAGTGACATCTGTTTTCCTCAAGTCTTTGGGCACTTCTCTTAATCACCACGACCAATTAAAGTTGATTGACAGTGACCTCATAATGACATCTGCCAGCTCCCGCAGCATTTGTGGATGCAGTACATCAGGGATCAAGGACTTAGGTGTATCTAGTTTGCCTGAGTATTTCCTGATCTGAGCCTTTTGCACCTCTTTCATGCCTTCTTTGCTCCAAACTTTCCCTATGGTCTCCAGTCCACTGGATTTCAGAAAGACAGTCTTATTACTACAGACTGAGGCAAAGGCAACATTCAGTACCTAAAAACTTTTCCATGTTGAGTGTCATCAAGTCCCCACCTTATTGAAAACTGGATCCACATTTTCCCTACTTTTCCCTTTGTCACTTACATACCTGTAGAAACCCTTCTTGTTGCCTTTCACATCCATTGTCAGGTTCAACCACATTTGGGCTTTGTCATTCCTGACATTCCCACTGCATGTTCAGATAATGTCTTTATATGTCCTCTCAGGTTACCTGTGTCTGCTTCGACCCTCTGTACCTTTCTTTTTCTGTGTTTGATTTTGGCCTGGAGCTCCTTGATCATCCATGCAGGCCTCCTGGCTTTTTTTCCTAACTTCTTGCTCTTTGACATGAGCCACTTTTGAGCTTGGAGGAGGCAACAGGCTTTCTTGGGCCCCTCTTCCCTCCAGGACTTTATGCTATGAGACTCTTCCAAGTATGGTCCCTGCAGTAGATACTGGTGTGGCTGAAGTCTCCCATGAAGGTCAGGAAAATACAAAATAAGAGTTGAAGTTTCAGCAGTGAAATGGAAATATATTATGTTAGATTGTGTACAGGTGAGCCAAGTATTTTTTTCTCTTTTCTTGCAGTCAGACATTTGGTAGTGCTATCTGAATGGTTTTTAGGCCACCTCAGGGAAAATACTCTGTTTTTTTACACATTTATTAATAAATAAACATGAAGAGGAAATGTATTTATTAAATGTGTATTTAAATGACCAAGAAATTATATACTGAACTCGAACTGAGAACAAGATATCTGGAAATGTATATCACAAACACGTAATTACTTAAATAGCTCAGCACTTCAGTAGTGACCCAGAAAGGTCAAAATACATGTGTGATTTCAGTGATCTAACTGGGACTTACAAATCTAGTACTGTTGCATGCTGCCCGCATTGGAGCAAGAGCTCTCAGCAACTCGGGAAAATAAGATGTGAATTAATGGTTGATAAGTACAGATGGCACTGTGCATACTACACTATTTGTTTTTTTCTTTGTTAGTGGTAGTATACCACAAACTGCCAATAAAGATAGAGAAACATTCAGAATAATAATGTTTGTGTTTTAGATTAAAGGCTGTGAATGCAGAACTTCAGCACTGGTGAATCCAAAATTATTTTTTGCCTCTCACATGTGGTCTGAGTATCAGAATATTCACCCAAACCAGCAAATTAGGACAAAAAGGAATCCCCTTGTCAGTTTGTGTGGGATTCATCCAACCCAATGCAGAAGTCTGCAGCCCATCTCATCCTAGAACAGATGTCTAAGATAGGCAGATGTAATGTCTCTGCTGAGTCGAGGGGGAGTCTGAACAACTCACTCAAATGTAACTGTTCCTATTTTGTACATGGAAAGAGATGATACTGCTGATCTCATACCTCCTCATGCTTAGATTTTCCTGTTCTGTACAAAAACATTTGTTCTTATCAGCCTGTGTGTAACTAAATCAGTGATACCTAAGACCGCTTAACAGTGAGATAAAAATAATATAATTAACACTGCTTTGAAACTTTTATTTTTTTCCAATGGCATCAAAGCTCATGCTCTAGAGGTTTCCATGCTATTTCAGTTAAAAGTCTTGGAAGTAATACAAACACACAAATATTAGAATATTCATATTTTATATATTTAAAAATTGTTATTAAAAAACATATAAACATTGCTTGCATAGAATTGGTCAATCACATCTATAGTAAAAAGCACTTCAATAAAGAAAACTTACCTTTGAACCCGGCTGCACAATGACATGAAAAGTGGCCAATTAAATCCATACAAGTAGCTCCATTTTTGCAAGGTGAACTTGAGCATTCATTAATTTCAGCTTCACAGAGGAGTCCTTCATATCCAGGCACACAGTTGCAGCTGTAATTATGCAAGTGGTCCTGGCAGAAACCATGCTCAGAACACTGGTTTCCAATGCAATTGTCTATATCAAGTTCACAAAATTCACCGGTGTAACCAAGGGGACATATGCACCTGTTATTGTAATGAGAGGAGAAAACAAACAAACAAACAAAGAAACAAACAAACAAAGAAACAAACACCCCAGTCTTGAATATATAGGTAAATAATGGCAAATAATGTTAACAATACTTTCACTTTGAATTACTCACAAATTGATTGCAATTTTTTCCAGTCTTCTTTCTGTACCTTTAATTGTCACAAAGCAGCTTGGTTTCATATAGACTGATTGCAGTAATTAAATGGAACTGCACAATAACCAGAATCTTAGCTATATAAATGGGGCAAACTAGTAGCTATATATTTTTTAATACCAAGCTTACAATAACAATACTCAAATAGAAAACTGGTATAAACCGTATTATGCATTTTAAGAATTTCTTTTATGAAAATTATTAGCTGTTTGCTACATTGCCTCTAAAAGAAAAACAATATTAGATCCTGTTTGCTCTGGACATTAAATCAGTATAAAATTGCTTTATCATTAGATGCAAAGGTTGCAATTTCTATCTATAGCTGAAAAAAAATAAAAATAACAATCTATACAACTTTAAAGAAATTGAGCTGGATTTTTTTTTCCCACAATGTAGAATGACATACAAATTGTAGAAGACCAGAGATTTTTTTTAAGCTTTTTTTTTTTTTTTTTAATGTGTGAATGAAAACAAAGCTGGATTATCTCATAGCTGATCCACATCTCATAGAATTAGAAAATTAGATAATCCCTTGTATTTGGCAATATTTTCTTCAATTGATCCTCCTCTTATCATGCCCAGAGGTGTTCTCACATGGGAGGAGATAATTTTACAATCATCTTACATATTCTGGGTCCATAGAGGTGTTATCTAGAAGCTGAAAGGAGCTAACATGTTAAGGAAACCTTGATTATAGAAATTTTCCCTACCAATCCATCTGGCAGAAAGGATATTTTTTCCTTATTTTTAACAGAAACAAATGTTCATGTGGCTGTTTGCTTCAGTCCTTGCTTATTAATCCTGCATTTTTATGTTAGATTTGTGGGAATTTCCACTCAGATATTTTTAGATCCCTATCAAATTTCCAACAGGATAATCGCAAGTCAGTAGGAAAAAGACCCCATGTAAGACTGTGTACAGAAAGGGTCCTATAGAAAGTAGCATGATCATTTTGAATGCCATTTCATGAAAGCTTTTTCAATATAACTTTTGGACTAACTAAGTTATAACCATGTCCACCATTGGCATACTTTGTTCTCTGTTCAGTTAGGTTCTAATTTTGCCTGTAGTTTCTTCTTAGCAAGACAGAATTTGAAAGACCAAATAACTTTGTCTGTGTACAAACTGGAGATCAACAGGGGCAGGATGCTGTGGGAGCTCCATCTATTGTAATACTAATGAAATACTCTTGAAGAAAAAATAAGAGGGAAAAGAGATATGTATAAAATGAATAGATCCTAGTGTTTAATCCATTTTTTTTTTTTTTCTCCAAGGTAATCGGTGGACATTAGTGCAGCTCTGAGTGTTCAAGAGTAGCTTCAGAGCAGATAGAAAATTAGGCAATTTTTCCTTTTCATGCTGTGACGAAAAGAAGCTTACAGTAAAGAAGGTGTCTTCATAAGGACACATTATTAGTTGTTATGTGGAACTCTACAGTGGACTGAGTGTAGAGATGGTTTAGCCTGTGGAAAAGCCAGGTACTATTAGAAAATAAAATGATTCATTGTTTTAATAGCACAATCATCAAGTTATTGAGAAACAATTATTATTTTTATATGTATATAAACTAATACCAGCTGCTTGCAGGAAGGTCCAGGCTTCCCAGTTAGGCTTTTGTTGACTTTGTGTTGTCTTCATGCCTGGGAAATTTTTTTTTTAATACCTGAGGCATGGCATTATGCTCCATTGTGTCTCAAGGTGCAGCTGTATAACTATTTTATACAGATCAGAAAAGAGGAAACTTCCCGGCTGTTCCAAACTGTAGTGTTTTGTATCACATTGCAGAGAAGTATCAGAACATGTAAAATTGATGAATTTCAATTGAAACTAAATCAGTAGATGTGCTCCTCAGAGTACAGCTAATGCACATCAACTGTTAATGTGTTTCTAGCTCATGAACCAAAATAGAGCTTGCTTGAAGTAAGCTCTCCATATCTTGTGTAGTGTGTCTGCGAGTTCTTTAGCAGCACCTGTTTTGTTACTGCACTGCAGTACCTGCACAAGTATAGCTACTGTATTCTCTCTTCTAACCTTGGTTGCTCCTTAGCAAAGGAGAAATTTTCCAGCTGATTCTGATTCTCACTTTTTTAAAGGAATGAAATTCACATGGATCTTCTCATACAGTTGCTTTACAGATAAATGTAAATGTTGATTTACATAAAAATGCAAAGCACGTACACTTTTAGTTACTTTTAGCTGAACAGTTTCTGAATCCACCAACAGTAAATGTTCAGTATGGAAACAACAGGCATACCATTGTTTTCTGTTGTAGTTAATCAGCTTGTTTCCTTCATTAAATTTTATGTAGCCAAAAAAATTTTTTTTTACAGTATTGATGAGTGTGTGCATTATGAAAATGCAACTATTCTATCTTTCTTTGAAAACATGGCTCTTAGTAATATTGAACAGAATATTTAATCTACAGCTCTCCTTAACAGGAAAGAGAGGATTAAGAGAAGGAATTTTCTATCGTTTCCTTACTATTACTGGTTGTATAGCTTATCTTCAGAGACCACAGAACTACATAGGAAAAGATATAAAAGAGAATCTTCTAGTTTCAGTTTCGTATTTCTGATTCCATACTACAAACAATGATGTTATGAGTAGCATATTTTTCAGTGCTTCTGTGTCTGAATAAATCTAAACCAAGAATTGAACGTCTTTTTTTTCTCCTGGTGAAATTATAACTGGATATCTTCCAATTTAATATGGCTCATCTCCTGTAGCAGATAAATCAAGGCTCTTGATTTCATATTATTGCTCAGGAAAAATAAAATTATGATGTTTTCTCTTGTCACTTCATTGTGAAAAGTTTACTTGGTTTAGCTATTAAGTATAAGTTGCTGTTTTCTTGAATATATATGAGCTGTTGTGTTTAGTTATTTTTTTTTTCTTTTATTTGTTGTTGCTGGTTGTTTGTTTGTCTTTGTCTGTTTTTTTTCTCTAGTGTAAACAGTACTAGAAAATAACTTTAAAACTGGATCTTCATGTCATGTGAAACAAAGTGGCTGACTAATGCAGCTAGTCAAGCCCATATCTGTGACAGCAGCCCAAAACAATGTGAAACTACAAACTAATGGTGCAGAAATAGGTTCGTTCTGTTACTATTTGCCAAACACGCACATTAATGAAGACAAGAGTATTCTAGTCCTCTTAATAACAAGTTAATTTCTTACTGTGTGTTGAGGATTAAAACATTTAAAAATTGTTCATTTATTGTTTATAATTCAAACTCAGGTTTAGAGGTGATAGGAGTTCAATAAGTGCCTTACAAGCAATTTATGACAACCTACACCAAATTCTAGGGACATGTTTACTAATAACTTTAGTGCATAACATCATATATGGAAAATCTAAAAAGGAAGGCTAACATTTATTAGTAATAATCATTATTTAGTCTTTATTTTGAATCTGTACTTTATGATGTGTCTATTTTTCAATAAAAACAAGCTATTTTTATGCAGTAAAAGTCTAAACTGGCCAGGTCCTTAGATTTGGTGTATTTTTTATTAATTTAAAAGCATTAACATACAATAGTTACCACTTGCAGTAATGCATTAAGTGCTCAACAGTACTACACAAAAAAGTAGACATGGATTGCACTGCACTTCTTTCTTAAATTTAATGTGTAATAGTCTAAGTGCAGTTCTGTGGGCTTTGGATATGAGCATCTGACTGCATTTATTTGTAGCTTAAACATTTTGATAAAATTCTAAATTATCCAAGATGTTTAATAAATATTATTATTTCATCAACAAGTCAATCTATGAAATGGGTCTTGAACACAGTTTTGTTAAACACTGTGCTGGTATTACACTGACATAGCTGAACTTCAAGTATCTTTTTCTCTCTGTCTTAGAAATAGTATCAAGACCAATGATCTCTAAGTAATTAAGTCTTTTACACTTGTAGTAGGAAAAATAACATCACCGTGTTAGATTTTAATGAATATGACCTTGCATTAATACTTCAGCAGCACCAAAATACTGAACATGATATAAAAAAGCTTTGAATCATGGATTGATTTGCAGCTTTAATTTTTTGCAAAGCTGAAATACTTCTCTATAATAAATTTAAAAAGAATTTGTATACCGGTGTGGGGTTTGTTATTATAGTAGTCCAGGAAGATTAACTGCATTTATTCAGAATTAATTATTTTGTTTTCTAGTTGAAATATAAACTGCACACACGTTCATAAATGGAGTAAAAAGTTACTTAGTTTGACTTTAGCTTTTTGTAAGCATCTGTATTCTCTGCAGAAAAGCTATTGTATAACTTATTACAGAGATGTTCCCTAAGAAATTGCGACATATATTCACCTACCTCCTGGAGTTGTAGCAAAGACAGGAAAAGCATTTTTCCTCTTTCTCTAGTTGAAGAAGCCTATTATTGCTACAGAAAACTGTGTATATCATAGCACTAACTTTATATGGCACTGTCAACCAGGTCCTGCAGTCAAATTGCCTATATGGTATAAGATGAATAAACTTGAAAATGGAAAATTAAATATAAAAACAACCTAATCAAACAGCTTAATTTAAACAGCTGGTAGAAATTGAAAAAAAAGTTAAGGATTAATAAAGCAATCGAACCTTTAGATTTTGTGATACTGAAAAGTTATCTAAATTATGTTTACTTTTCATAATATTGCTGGTATCATGCAAAGATTCATATTCTAAAGCATTTTGTTTAGCAGTGTGTCACTAGGTGAGGCTTTACTCTTTGTAGTGAGATTAATTCAAGACAAAATTATACAGTCTGTAATTTGTATACTGAAGAATGAAAAGCGAATTCGCAATTCAAGCTCTGCTGTACACCAAATCTAGCTTCTTAATGGGAAGTTTTCCTGCATAATAACTCATGAAATGCTGACCTCAGAGCATATTAGTTTGTCATGAGCTTTTAAACAACGGGAAATCCTGCAATACATCTTCTTCAAATGTCTTAATCTAGTAGTTATCAATATTCCTTGGTGAGCTTTCCCAGGGCTTTGATAAGTGTAGAACTTCGTCTGAATAGACTGGACTGAAGAAACCAGACTGAAGAAACAGGATAAATAGGGCAGGTATTGGAAACTACATTGAATTTTAAATTGTTTGTGGTGGTTTGTTTTTTTTTTTTTTTTTTCCTCTGTTGCTCCCCTTCACTAAATAGACTACTGTAAAATATCTATTAGGATTTAGTTAGGATCTTGGTTGTCCAAAATGTAATGATGGCAAGGAATAAATTTACAAGAGTGAAGAGAATAGAACAATAAAATCCTCCTTGTATTTTAAACCAGAAGGATCAACTCCTTGAAGAGTTCTTTAATTATTCATTAAATGCTTCTCATTGGGCCATGTTAAATCAGTTTTTCACTCCCTTCTACTGCAGTGAACCAATAGAAGTCCTTTAGAAAGGAAAGTTCAAATTTTTTATGCAATAACACCGTCTATTTGCTGAGGTAATTAATCTTCTCTGTTTTTTCTCTCAGGTGTATATGACCAAAAGTAAAGGCATTCTTTCGGTGTGTGGATGCAATTGGTCTATTGCTTGGTATCTGCCAGATTAACCATATTGACAGTTACACCATGAATCCAGTGCCAGGGGCAGTAATTCTTTGGAGAAGTTACCACTTTAAATGCATGCTGATTAACTTACGATATCTCAAAGAGCACAGACTCAGCTGGAAGTGCAATAATTCATTTGAATTAATAAGAGGTTTTGTGTCAGTGTGAATGAGGCCACTTTAGTTGTAAGAGAAGGCTCACTAAACCAAAGGAGTTAAATTCCTAAGACTTATTACTGCGTTTGTGTTTCTTTTATTATGTAGCTGTACTGAGTGTTATACTTTACTATAGTTTTAAAGTTCTCCTCCTTCACCCAGAGCAATTCCCCATCCTAGACTCAAAGGAAATTCTCTGCATGTATTAAATATACACCTATGTGACGCTACCGTCTGGACCAGGAACAGTAATTTCAAAATGCGATGGAAAAAATATGCCATGGTGAGGAGAGGGAAAGTTAAAAAAATTACTTAAAACTGAGTGTTTTATTTCTAATATGGAAAAGCCTTACAGCTTGTGGAATGTGAGAGCTTAAAAGAGGGGGATGTTCTTGAAGCTGAGGTGGATACTTTCTGTGTTTTTCTGGTCTTACCATTATTACAACAAGTCACCACTGGAATGCTATATTTTGACCAAAGTTTAATAATTAGTTTAGAAGTTAAAATTTCTTAACTAGGAGAAAAGTCTGGAGTTCACACTAATTTTCCATAAATTAAAAACAACAACAACAACAAACAAACAAACAAAAAAAGTATAACATTTTGGCTTACTTAATAAGTGGAGGAGATAAAGGTACCTTTAGGTGGTGTTTTGAATGACTATAATAGTCATCAGTAGAGCTGTTAACGACACCTACGTGTCTAACTCTCCATGTATTCTGCTGACAGTTTTCTTATGTCTTCCTGAAACTACTTTGCATCAAACAAAGCTATTGATACCTGCCTTATCAAAAATGATACCATTTTAGGACAGAGATGTAAATTGCAAGAGTGTTTCAAAAACGTTCATTTCCTCTCCTATTCTTTTGGTTTTAATGGTGTATTGCATGGGAAAATGACAATTTCACTTGCTGACAATTACTCTTGTGAAATTCCATTATTTTTAAGGAAGGAGTAGTTCAGTTCTCTTAAAAAAATGCTTCACTCTCACTGAAAACCAGCAATGCTCTGTTGACAGAACAGGTGTCATACAGTAAACACTCTGCCTATTATTTTTGCAAAATAATCAATTGTGTTGCTCTAGGGTCAGGTCTTCTGATAACAAAACTGTCTGCTAACATATCTAGCATCAGAAGCTTAATGGTATGTATTTTTGTTCCTTAAATAAGTGGACCGATCTGTCAATTTAATTTTTCTTTCAAAGACTGAAAAGGTGAGAATTGCTTTCTGTCAGTAGCTTGAGTCTGTATTAGCAAGCTAAATTCAAAAGGTTTTGTTTTACTAGAAGTCTTCAGACCTACTAATTTCTCCATAAATGCTAGTGGATTTTGTACAGCAAACATGAGTCAGTTCTCCTATCAGAATTATTTTCCTGATGCAGAAAGAAAAACCACAGACGTATCAGTCAAATAAAATGTCAAAATATGACTGATTTGGGAGCTGACTGCAAGCTGGCAAAAAAGAAGGATATAGACTTTGTAAGGACTCTGTGGCAAAAATTCCTTTTAACTCCAGTATATTGAGAGTCATATACTTATCTCTATTTGTGTGCTTATTTGGGAATTTCAGTTGTTATTACAGAAGATCCTACAAAAACAGAGATGGAGTGGAAGAGATTTTTAATTACTTCTATATTAACTTTGTCCACTATTGCAACCTTTTCTAAATAGAAACATTAAAGCATATTAATTACAGTGCTTCTAAGTACAGGGCACAGCATAAATTAAAGGCTTTCAAAATACATTTGCTGACGTTATGGAGAGATTTTAGTTATTCTGTTTTTTTCTAGAGGAAAAATAAATAATTTAACTCTGATAAGAACAGCAGAACTGTGCTTATTGAAGAAATCCTTTTCCATTTATTTTTTCCCATACTTTTATGCAGTCCCAGTTTCAAATTTTCAGAGCATGTTGCAGCTCACTAAGAAATCACATACTTGACAGTTTTGTCAATAGCTAAAAAAAATAGCCACAAGGAACTCAGCATTTCAAATATTCACTTAAAAATTATAATTCAGCTTTCAGTAAGAGAAATCACTCCATGTCACATACCAGGCTCACGGAGTGAATTTTACAAAACTGATGATTTATTTAACTGAGGTTTTATGTAGTTCGTTTAACTACTTTGTCCAGCAAAGAGGAGTGCTTGTGAGGCCTTCTTGTGCAATATTTCAGACTACAGTCTTATTGAATGTGCATGCTTATTGAAAGTTAATATTCAAGGCCTTTTATAATCTGAGAAAAATATTACTGCAAGAACAACTCTCATTGTAGCTCTTGTTGAAAGATAACATACCTTCATATGGCATAGACTTATTTGTGAAGGGATGTGTAGAAAGCGTCATGTTAGTACCTGTATTTATTAATTCCATCTTCACATGTGGCTCCATGTTGGCACTGGTTTACCTCACAGTCATTAATATTCTCCAGGCATGTTTGTCCTGTCCATCCAAGAGCACAGACACAGTGAGATGTCTGGTTTTCTTCATTGTAGAAGCAGCTACCTCCATTTCCACACACCTGAAGATGAGATGAACAAATACATAAGGAGTTTTTTCTCTATCTGTTAGGTTTTTTTTTTCCCCAAAGAGTTTAACTGAATAAGCTGATGGTAATAAATATGGTTATTTAATGTTTTTATGTTGCAATATTACAAAAGACAAATCTCCAAGAACCTAAAATACTGAATGTCATCAAATCAATATATCAGTTTATTGTTTAGTTGGAAAGAGGTATTTATGATTCAATTTAATAGTGCCAATTTCAGAACTGACCTTAAAATGTTTTCTTATTTTAAGATGGAAGATGGTAAACTAGCCTCTTATTTTTCCATTGAAAGATTAAAACAACTGTTCCTGTGTTTAAAATCTGTGTATAATTTAATGGAATTTGTGGCTATTGGAAAAAAATATGGATTTTTTTTTTTTTAATTATAATTCTGATTCACAACCTGTCCTTGAATCTTTTTTATTTCAATGTATATATATTACAACTATTCTATGGAAAGACCAGAACCTTCTTTCTTTTTAACTTGCAGATATTGAAAAATGAATAAACCTAGACTGGAACACCATTTTTTTTTTTCTTATAGTTTTTATTTTCTAAGATTATTTCCTAAGCCAGTGTTCCCATATTCTTTAAAAATTACAGGAAGTTCTAGTTTAGAATGAATGTTCCTTTCTTAATTTTACTTTTAAAGTCCCATTTTATTTCTATGACAATTTTGCCAGTGTAAAAATGGATAACTACATTTTCATTTCAAAGCAATTAAGACCTCTCCTTCTAATCAATTGGTTTCTAAAGAAAATGGTGTCTCGAAGATGAGCTAATGCACTAGTACTTCAGTTTGACTGAGTCTGAATATCTTTATAATGTCATTAAGATTTGTAACAATAACAGTTCTTGGCAGAAATCCTATAATATTCATTTGTCTTTGATTAAGTTTTAAATTGACCTTAAAATTAAGAGAACTTTGCTAGGTTCTCAGTACTGAATTTAGGACTTAATTTGGGATTCTTTTTCAGCAGAACAACTTATTGAAGAAAAACACTTCTCAATATAAATTTTATGGGTCTTCTTTATTTTTTATTTAAACATTTCTGCAGAATTTTGTCCTGAGACTTGGTATTTTCTCAAAGCTCAAATAAGCTTACACTCAAGAAAACCTTCTACAAAAAGACATAAACAATTAAGACAAAAGTATATTTCAATATTGCCACAATATTACATGCATTATATTCTTGTGCTGTTTTGATAGTTTCTAGTGTGAAGAAAGTTGTTACACTTCAAGATTGTCTTACAAGACAAAAATATCAAAATGTCAATAAATATTTGCTAAAAAGTCCAGAATTCATTATGAACATAAAACATAGAAAAGTATGATTCATGTGAAAGAAACTGCTTGTAGGTTTAACCTTTACCTACATTGTAGATGCTATTGAATTAGTCCTTGTGTCAGCAAATGCTAAAATCCTTTGATTGCCTGTAAGCGGAACCTGATACCTTTCTTGGTCTCTGTAATAGAAGTTAGTTTTCCTAACTTATGCATAGTCAATTCTACTATGTTTCCTTTTATCCAATTTTGCAACTCTGGGTCCTGACAATGCAGTATTTTTTCTTCATTCCATAAGTGTAGTATGTATTGTTAATGTGGTTTTTAAGAAGCAAACTTTGTAGAAAACTATATAGAAAATACATTTCTACAGATGGATATGTTACTCAGCATCTAAAACCCTACCTGTAATGTTTACTAGCACCGGTAATTTAAAAATAATTGATTTTTTTTACTTTGGAGATTAATTTCAAACAACAATCCTGAAGTTTACAGATGTCACTTGTCCTTTGCAAATACACACACTAGATTCCATCCTGCTTTTCCAGATAATTTCTACCAAGGTGGTTTCAGATTGAGTTTTATCATGTATAACCTACTCTACCATTCAGAAAGAAAACACTGAGTGGAACTGAGTGCAAGTTAGGCCCTTGAAGAACACTCCTCACTGTTTCCCTTGGATATTTGACAGGAAACTAGTGCTAGGAAAACTGACTATAAATATCTGCTTTTCATCAATCTGGAGCATGTGCATTGTTTCACTAGCTTGTTTATGAGATTACTACATGAGAAGTTGATCTATTTCAACTTTTGTAAAAGCTTTTTATTTTTCAACTTCTTGTTATAGAAAGAAAATAAATTTTCTTGAAATTATGTCCTGGCAATTTCTGGGTAACTACCCCTCCCTTTGCTTTTTTTTTTTTTTTTTTTTGCTTTCTCTCAAATTGCACTTTTACCACAAACTTCAAATGGATTTATTATAATTATTAGGTTGATGAAAAAGTACTTGTGGTTTTGGACCATGGATTTTAAATCAGTATAGCTAGGTTCAGACACATTTTTATTAATCAAAATGGGAACCATTACAATCAATACATTTTTGGTAACAATAAATACGTTTGCTTATTCTTTTACCATAAAAATCAGTGCTTTGGGAATCAGTGAACTCTTGGTAAGCACTTTCTGCATCCTGCTGGTTGTGGAAGAATTTTCCCTGCAAAAAGTTGTCGAGATACTTAAAGAAGTGGTAGTTGTTAGTGAGAGATCAGGTGAATATGGTGGATAAGGCAAAACTTCGTAGCCAAATTCGTTCAATTTTTGAAGTGTTGGTTGTGAGATGTGCAGCCAGACATTGTAATGGAGAATTGGACCCTGTCTGTTTACCAATGTCAACTGCAGGCATTGCAGTTTTCAGTACATCTCATCAATTTGCTGAGTATATTTCTTAGATGTGATGATTTTGCCAGGGTTCAGAAAGCTGTAGTGGATCAGACTGGCAGACGACCACCAAACAGTGACCATGACCTCTTTTTGGTGCAGTTTTGGCTTTGGGAAATGCTTTGGAGGTTCTTCTCAGTCTGACAACTGAGCTGGTCATTGCTGGTTGTTGCACAAAATCTACTTTTTGTCCCGTGTCACAACGCAATCAGGAAATAGTTTGTTCTTGTTGTACAGAGTAAGAGTAGATGACACTTCAAAAAGATTATTTTTTTAATTTATTTTCAGTCAGCTCATGAAGCACACGCTAATTGAGCTTTTTCACCTTTTCAAATTGCTTCAAATGCCAAATGACCATAGAATGGTCGATGTTGAGTTCTTCCTCAACTTCTCATGTAGTTGTGAGAGGATCAGCTTTGATGATTGCTCTCAGTTAGTCATTGTCAACTTAAAATGGCTGTTCACTACACTCCTTATCTTCAAGGCTCTCATCTCCTTTGCAAAATTTCTTGAACCACCACTGCACTGTACGTTCATTAGCAGTTCCTGGGTCAAATGTGTTGTTGATGTTGCACATTGTCTCTGCTGCTTTACAACCCATTTTGATCTCAAATAAGAAAATTGCTCAAATTTGCTTTTTCTCTAACATCATTTCCATAGGCTAAAATAAATATAAAATAAACATCAAGAAATAAGTCAGCAGCAAAAAAAAAGATTAGGAAAGTGCATTAAAATTATGTATAACATAGCCACATTTATTTAAGAATGTATTCCAATATCAAATGGCAAATTTCAACAATGCAAAAACCACAATTACTTTTGCACAAACCTAGTTTCTTTGAGATAAATTAAAAAAGCTTTATTTCTGAATATATAAATGCATATAATCACATAAGATATAAAATAATATCTGTTTTTTCCTGCTTTTCCTGTCTTCACTATCCTATGTAGGTTCTTAAAGATAAACACCTAGTGATTCAAAGACAACCTCCGCCAAGTTTTTTGGTGAAGTTTCCCAGAGCTATCTTCTGCTAAGGCATCTAAGTATTTCCCATCTTATTGACTGTTGGAAAGTTTACCTTTAACCAAGAAGGCATATCTTGAAAACAACACCAAGATTTGAATTCCACAAGCCTCTCTTCACACATAAATGTTTTAAACAGATTGAAAAAAATACACGCATATAAATTGTTTTTATGAAGGCATTTTAAAATCTGTTTAAATTGAATGGTCGGTGTAATATTTGCAATACGACAGAGCTCTAATCTGAAAGTCAAACATCACATCATGTCACATACTTCACAAGCAACACAGATTTGCTGAAGAGACAGTTATTCGCAGGTACAACTTCAAGGTTAATGAGAAAAGCCTTATTTCTAGCTTTCAAGATCTTTTAGTTGTTTTTGGTTTTTTTCCTTCTAATAAATCAAACCCAAAGAAATCAAAATGAACATCCATTCTTTAATTTTTTCATTCTTCCATGCTTTATGTGATTGCCTTACTTTTACACAAGAGGCAACAGTATAAACTTGCACATCATGTAAGAACCAGCACAAGCATGACAGTGGCAGCTCCTTTAAACACTAAGTATGCGTTCAGCTCATGGATCTTTCCATTCAGAAGGTTGTAACTGTGATCCTGACTGCAAATGTAACAAGGTAACTTGCAATAATTTGGCTCATAAAAAGACAAAACCACTTCCAAGTAAATTATGCAAGTGGAGCTCAATAATCCAGTTGGACACAACTTTAGTACCATAAATAAGCAGATAAATAGACACTGAGAGAACTTTTCAGACATGGTTTAATTCATATGGGAATTATTTTTAACAAACCAAGTTGACGCCCACTGTGTCTGTTTACACATTCAAACTGAAAATAGAATTAAAAAATAACTGAAAGGGACTTTGTAACTCCTATGAGTACTTTTAAGAAACAACAACCATTGAACAACATTTTGAAATTCCCATAGTTACCGTTATAATTTCAAATCTTTTCTTAGGAAATGCTAATGGAACCTATGATTTTGTAAGCTTGCTAACAGATTTTTGAAAAACTAGTGTTTTGAGAAAAGCAATAAAATGGCTTGAAAGGAGCCACAGCCACTAAAAATAATTGCATATATTAGCATCCCTCCACATCAGTGATTGTTTGGGTCACAGCTGGGCTTTTGAAGCAAATCATCTGTCCAGGGATCTGGTGGAGTTCCTATCACTGGGGGTTTTAAAGATGCAATTAGACTGGGTGCTAAATAATCTCACCTAGCCTCCCTTTCCCACAAAAGTTCAGACTAGAGGGTCATTTGAGGTCCCTTCCAACCTTGGCTGCTCTGTGATTCTGAAGTTCTATGACCTCTGTTCAATAAGTTGCACTACAGTTACTTGTTGTTACCATTGCTCTTATCAATTTTCTATAAACTAATGTTGATAAAAGTATTGGGGTTTGTAGCACACGTCCTCTTCAAAGGGGACAAGGATATTTTCTCTACTTCTTTTGACGTTTTCCTGGTTAGATAAGAGAAGGAAGGATATTATAATATGAAGTGGCTAAATTTGGTCTTGTTGAAAGTCATTAATTTAAAGATGCCAAAATTTTGCTTAATTTAGAGATCCTTCATAACTCCAGGTACAGGGCAGGCAAGCTTTATCCTGGTTATGAAGTTAAGATTAGATTTGAAATTTAAAGGGAGATATCCCCTATTTTAGTACATTCACATGTCTTTAAATATATATATACACATTTATATAATTAAAAAATATAAAAAAACCTTAATATTTTAAGTATTGTGCTGGGAAAGAAAAAATAAAAACAACACATTAGTGTCATTATACATTTATATATAGAGAAAAGAGTCGCAATGTCTTAATTTTTTTTTTTTAATTAAAATATTAAAAATAGTACCACACTTTTTAGCCTATTGTGCTGAATACACAGAGGCAAAGCAGTTCAGTGCAACTGATGTACCATTGGAAATGGAAAAGAAATTAAATAATGAAAAATATATACTTACTCTTGAACAACAGAGAAAAAATAAATATTTAAATGCTGAATTATGTAATTTAATGGATAATATAAACTTTTAATTTCAAATTATTACTTACACTACTTCAAATAGTATTCAAATATTCATTTGTTTGAATAAGGTCTTTATATTTTCCAACATACAAATGGCATTACTATAATGATCTGTAGGCTAAGAAAACAAGTAAAACTCAAATATATCACTCCTTTATTTTAGTTTCTATTCCCTTTCTCATTAGAAAATCTACTAATTATTCACATCATGCCCAAGTTAAGTGTCTTATACAGTGAGTGTATATAGATACAGATACATAATATTATTTTTTTTTCCCACATGACATTTATGATGGTGTTTGAAGTGTTTGTATCAATAAATTAAATATGTCTGAAGGCTTTTAAGCAAATATTACAGTAAAATGCTTTAGTAGCTCCCATCAGCATCCTTGGCACATCATCACTTCCCATCCTAACTAGCCATAATGATTATTGCATCATTATGGTGTTATGCTACGTACAATAAATTTGCACTCAGTATGACACTCTAAATCATAAAAATGTTAAAATTTACCACATGCTGAACAATTTAAATACAAACCTTTGAGCCAGTGAGTATTTCAGTGTTACATTTCATATTCATTGATGACTGTGTAACCATGGACTTCAAGGTGACATAAATGTTGATTGTTTCTTTGTAAACACATTGCCTGCTTTGCATAGTGTATTTTTATGGTTAATATATTTCAATAAAAAAAATGATTAAGCCTTTGAAACACTGGTTATCATGTTTGAACAGCTGTTTGAAAGGACTATATAACATTGTGTACATCACTTTTAAAATAGTATAATGGAAAAAAGTACAACTGCATTTTAGTTTATCCCATATTGAAATCTCAGTAACTGAAGGGCCTGCCTGAGTCTGTAGTCCACCCTCATGTGAATGAATCCTACCAAAACCAGTAATGTAATTGAAAAAGTCACTAAAGGGAAGTGAGAAAGATACAGCAAATATGTTTCTTAAAGACATTGGGGAACACAAAGGATGCTATTTTAGCCTAAGCATTGTAAGTATCTAACTTAAAGTTTTCTAGAATACTTTGAATGTACAAAAATCAAATTAATTACTGTATTCTGTACACATTTAAGAGTAATTTGCAAGGATAATTTTGATGTTTTCTAACTGCATTTTCATCTCTCGTTGCAGTGTACTTAGTCTTGCTTTAGGTTTTTTTGTTGTTTAGTTGATTATGGTCTATTTTTGTTTTTAATGTAAACAAAACTTTTGTCATTCTTTCTGTGAGTTAATGTACCATTAATCTACTCTCTAGTAACTTTTAAACACATCAAATATTTCAAGGAAATTTCATCTTGAGCTTCTACAAGTTTCACAACACAACAGCAGCAAGTAGGGGACAGGAGACATCAATGAGTAAATTTATAAAGAGCAAGAAAGGCAGAGATCAGACATTAGAGTTCATTGCCCAAACACCAGACTAGTCATGTCATGCACTTTTTAATGCATGTGTTACAGAAGAAAGAGGATGGTTAGTATGAGAATATATCAAAAACAAGTACTGTGCTTAGGAAATCCACGGGTGAGGCTTCATCAACTCACTGCTCTTAGAATAACTTGTTTGATTTCCCCAATACACTGGGGGGAATATATCACTTTATCCTACCTCTTTTTTTCCAATACATGGTGATAAACACGTGTAATTAAATCCATGAGATTTATCTACACACAGTCCTCCTGGGGCACAGCTTATATTGTAGAATAGGCAGGCGTCAATATCCAGTTCACATCTTTCACCTTCAAAACCTGCACCACAAAGAGAATGTTTAATCACAGTTCATTCAGAATATTGACATAGTGTCTGTTCAACGTGTTAGCAGTTAACACCACTCTATTAGAGTAATTTGGCAGTTTTATTTCCTAAACTAAGTGAAAAAGTGAGATTCTTCATAAAAATATTAATTGCATACATTGAGATATCTTCCTATTTTTATGTTGCTATTGATCAAACTTAAATATTTGGGTGACATTTTATTTGTTCTGTTAGAAAATACAATAAATTTCCAGTGACTTACCTATAGGGCAATTGCACTTAAAATGGTCTTCATAGTCAACACATGTTCCTCCATTTTTACATGAATTGGAATCACAGTTTTCAATTTGCACCTCACAGAATTTTCCTGGAGTTGAAAAAAATAAGTTCAAATTAGGTTAAGAATTAGTATACTGTTCTCAAAAATAAACCATGAACCATATTAGCAATATTGGTAAAATAGCTATTGCATTAAATAATCTTTCTGGATTATTGTTTAGAATTTAAAAACATTGTTTAAGTTTCCAGACACCTTTCTCTCCATTTATATATATAAAATAAATCTCAGGGTCTTAAAAAAAAGTCCAAACAAACCCTTTCAACATTAAAAAATAATTTTAGATGGGATCCAAATGGGGATACAGAGCTGAAGAGGGAAGATGTTCACTTTAAATAATTATCTGAAATTGAGTTAATACCTTTGCATTTTCTGCTAATTTACTGCTGCATGAGTCAACCCTCTATTTCACTGAACAACTACTTGTTCATATAGTTGAAGTATTTTTTTTAGCTCAGCAGAAAGAAATAACTGAGCTTGTAACTGGACAGTTCTAAAACAAATCTACTGAAGAGAAATTAATCTCTGGTAATGTGTTAAGAGTCAATAAGGAAGACCATCAGCTTTACCGTTAGTCTTGGAAAACCAGTAGACTTGACAAAAAAGAAAACACATTAAGGTTTTCTCTTTATTCTTTTCGGTACTGAAAAAAATATAATGAATTCTGTGTAAAGGTTCTTGAAACATTTTTTTCCTTGTTATTGGTATGATGTTGTTCCTTTTCCCGTTATTTAAAAAAAAATTATTATTATTTTTAATTTACTACTTGTACAGCAGGGGTTCTGGATTGGGTTCTTTTTTTTGTTTATTTGGGTTTGTTTAGTTTTTGTTTTGTTTTCAATTTTAGAAAAGATAAAGAATGGAGAAATGAATAGTGAAACAGTCTGTACTGCTTAGAAAACTAGAAGAAGGTGAAGAACTTTTGAAAAGTTTCAAGAAGGAAAACTTTAGAAAAGAAAATAAGAGTAGATTGCTGATGTTTTTATCACCAACCAGTTTGTTATCATTATTACTTCACTCAGTGGCTTAAGCAGAAAAAGCAGAAGGGTTGTACAGGAGAATAACATTTGAGAGAGATATACAAGAAACTGAAATAATTTCTCTGAACATACATTATGTTCTGTAAAATGTGTCAAAATTTAGTATTCTACTTTAAATTCTTCATATGGCAAAAAAAATAATTTTATTTCAAATAACAAAATTGTTTTAAAATTTTTAATCAGCTCTCCTTTCAATCTAAAGCCAGAGACATTAGGAGAACATGAACTAATAGTATGCAATTAATAAGAAATTACTACATCTCTGTTTATGCGAAGGGTTTCTCTAATTTCATTCATTTTAGTCCATTCCTAATATAAACCACTCAACCTTTGAGAAACATACACTGCATCTTTTAATATGTTGGAATGGAGTGTCAAGCTAAGACCTAAGGATTGCTTTTTATAGACTTCTGTAAATGTAAAAAAAAATATAGATATTAAGTCCTTAATGTTGTGATTTGTTGGCCAGAGATCTCCATTTTGGGCCAACAGGTGCTGAACCACATGTACAATCTCATGTATTTACAGAGAGGCTGACCAGCATGTTGTACAGACTTTTAATGTTTATGTTGTCCCTTTGCTCTTCAGCCAAAAATAGCCCAGTATTAACATATATCAATTTTTCAACAGCCAAGAGTATATTTTAGTGTATTATAAAGCTTACTAAGTTAGAAACATTTTTAAGTATATTATTATTGTAAAATTTAAAAAATAGATTAAATAGGAAATTAGATACTTATTACTGTTTATTATTATAATAAAATATGTAATATTACATGGGCAGCTATGGACAACATGACCTTACATTTACAAGACTCTCATTTGCTCACTTTGTATTGACACTAATGGTAGCTATACACATCTGTATCTCTGGGGAAGTACCATTGTGATTAATGCTTATAGAAAGCTATGCTATGAGTCAGGATCAGAGTTATAAAACGTAACTTTGTGTAATATTGTTTGGCAAAAAGACATGATAAAAAGTAAACAGATATTTTAATTGCAAAATCAACTGAATATACTGAGGAAGTTGCTATCACATAGGAAATGTGGGGTTTTTTATTTTTTTCTTTTTTTCTTTTTTCCTCAATGAAGTCTGGAAGGAAAATTTGGAGGAAAAAAAAATGCTTGGAATAAAATTCAACTTAATATGTATTTTGGATCCATTTTTTCATATTTATTCATGAGGGTGGGATTGTCTTGTCCAGGAAAACCTTATGAATAAATATTAGTACTGGCTTAAAGAATTATTTTGCTGTAAATCTGAAATCCTTATAATGGCTGTATCCTTTAAACAAACTTTACAACTTTTGCCTGCACAATGAGGTCAAGAAAACCTAGTAACTCCAAACTGTTATAAAATTTATTAGAATCTGAATACTGCTGAGAAATGCATAATTTATGGTATTAAGATCTGATTAAGTGTTAAATGGATGTCAGGAGAGATCTCCACAGTAATCCACTTAGCTTTTAATGCCTCATTATCACTTCATAGTGAGTGAGGGTTAGATAATTGAGAAATGCAATACTTAGAGAACTCAAACAAGATTTTTGTGTTCAATTAAGTACGTTATTCTTCTATCAGGAATAAGTTCAGCAGGTACAGGAACGAAGGAAAAAATAAAGAAATTATACAAAATAAGAAGGAGAGAAGGTAATTCAGTTAAAGAGTGCGCTATTGTACAGTTTATTTTTAAAAATGACCTTATACATTTTTTACCTAAGCATGTGTTCTTACAAGTTAAATTGTTTAATTACAAATTCTATTCCCAAGATAACAGTGAAATAAAATGTGGACACAAATGGGCACAAACTGAGCACATGCATTAACGTCAGGAAACATTTTTTTACTGCAAGGGTGATGAAGCACTAGAAGAGGTTGCCCGGAGAGGTAGTGGAATCTCCATACTTGGAGATATCCAAAAGCCATGTCAACATGGTCCTGGGTAACTTGTATGTGACCTTTCTTGAGCAAAAGAGTTTGACAAGGTGACCTCCAGAGGTACCTTTCAAACCTCAAACATTGTGTGATTCTGTGATTCATAGTATATTTCAAGCTGAAAGGGACCCATAAGAATAACTGAGTCCAGCTCCCTGCTCCTCACAGGGCTGCCTAAAGGTGAACTATATGACTAAGAGCATTGTCCAGACATTCCTTGAATTCTGACAGGCTTGATGCTGTTACTACTTCCCTGGGGAGCCTGATACAGTGACCAGCCACCCTCTCAGTAAAGAATATTTTCCTAATGTACAATCTGAATTTCCCCTGACACAGCTTCATTTCATTTCTTCATGTCCTATCGCTGGTCACCAAAGGGAGGAGATCAGCACTTCTCTCTACACTCTTCCCCTTGAGGAAGTTGCAAACTGTGATGAGGTCATCACTCAGCTTTCGCTTTTCCAAGCTGAACAACCCAAGTGACCTTAGCCATTCCTTGTAAGTCTTGACCTCGATACTTTTCACCATCTCAATTGCCCTTCTCTGGACACACTCTAATAGTTTGATTTCCTTCTTATGCTGCAGTACACCAACCTGCACACAATACTCAAGGTGGGTCCATGGCATTGCAGCGTAGAGTGGGATATTCACCTCCCTTAAATGGATAGCTTTGTTGTGTTTGATGCACCCCAGGACATGGTTGGCCCTTCTGGCTGCCAGGGCACACTGTTGACTTGTATTCAACTTGCCATCAAACCAAGACCACACATCACTTTCCATGGGGCTGCTCTGCTCCATGATACAGAGCAATATTTGGCTGCTGGAATGTGTACTCCCAGTGATGAAATCTAGAGAGTGGACACTGAGAACACAGCAAGTCCAGCAAAATGCAAAGATCATAGTAGGCATAGGGAAGCCATGGAAGCTGGGCAATGGGAGCAAGAGCAGGACACCTCATGGATGGCAGCCATCAAAGAAGAGCCACTCCTTAGCAATTTCCTGCTTATAAACTGAGTGTGACATTCATGATATGGCATACTTAATTGAACAACCTGGATGTCAATTTAGTTGCTGGCCCATCTGTACCTCCCTCCTACCAATTTGCACCTGCAACTAGACAATTGAAGAAGTCTTTGGTTTCCATTGACAACAGCCACGATACCAGTGAGTTCTCTTCATATCAAATCCCAAACACTGGAAAGCTACTGGAAGAGAACATTAACTCCGTCCCAGGATGCTATTTCATTATTCTCAAACTGAACTCAAAACAAAAGACTGTGCTGGCTACTAAGAATAAAAGATCCTAACTAAATGGAAAATGGAAAAATGGAAACTTTGATTTCAGCAAACACAGAACAGTTAGATTTGCCATAAAAAAGTAAATTCAGATATCAAATAGAACTGCAGCCTAATGAAAAAAAATATAAAAGCATTTTAACATGCACGTAAAAAATGACTTCAACTCAATCCTAGAGAGATGAAGAAGAAACCAATAGTATAAACATCATATTCCTCCCAGTGAAGGACTACAGATTCTGTAACACTGTCCCCAGCTCCACCACTGTGAAATCACTGACCTTAAGACCTGGAGAAGGAGGGAAAAGTGTGAGTATGGAATGGAGGGGAAACTAAATAACGTGTACCTCCTAATTTAAAGTGCATTTTTATTATTTTTCTTTAGCCACTAGATCTGGCCCAGAAATGATATATTTTTAACATTTCAGTTATATTACAAATGAATTATTTGCTTTAGGTTTGTATTAGGTGAACTTCTCCCTTACCCAAACCAAGATTTTGAGCGTAAAAGAAAGAGCTAGATATGTATGTAGTAGTAAGTCTGATTTTACCAAATAACTTCCTGAAGGTCCTTATAAAGAAAATAACTCACTGTTGCCTTCCATATTGCAAAGTGTAGAAAAGTCAGCATTCCTAATAGGAGTGTTTCATTTTTAACTGACCCAAACATTTTAAGCTCTAAAATCAGAATTTGCATTCCTTAGAACTTCAGCTGAACTTGTAGTTGCTAGAGATATTTTTAGATTTAGGTGATCTGATTTGGCCTATTTGCACTTCCAGTCTTGATGTAATGTTATCACTTTTCTAGCAGAAACTGTGTAACAGCTAGTATGTTAATAAAGAGTACATAAAGACAATATAGACTAAACATTTCCCATTCCCTATTTTACATGGCAACAAGCCTATAAAATAAAATATTTGATGTGACCTAATACTTTTTTTCAGTGCACAAGTACTGGGACTGCATCACAATTCTTCTTTTCTTTTTCTTTTCTTTTTTTTTCCTCTCTAAAATTAAAGTAATTTTAGCACTCTACAACTCAAGATTTTTTATTATTATTATTTTTTTCTGGTTTTGAATATAGTTGTAACACACAACTAGATGTAGTGCATATGTGCACCCACAGACATACAAACAGACCCATCACATTTCTTTTTTTTTTACTATTTAAACAAAGAAGCTAGTAGGAACATGAAAAAAAATGTTATTCTGCAGAGCTTGGGCAGTTAAGGTTCACCTTCTGAAATGTGGGCCTTTACATCCATGCTATTACATTTCCAGGCCATAAAAGACTCTTTAATTTTGAAGGATGATTTGTATCATCCTGAACTCTATGTCCAAAATAGGTCAGATGATTGAAGTCTTTAAAATTCTCATTTCTTTCCACAGAATCTGCAGAGACCACCATGTCAAGCCTGGCATAGATGTTTACACTGTAGGCACTCAAAAATTAGTTGTGATTTATTCCACTTCCAAGAACTTGAAATTCAATTATTCTGAAAGACACTTGTAGTACTCTTTATCAGACCCACTAGAAGATGTAAAACAGGTTTTTGTGGATTCTGAATATTTCTTCATTTTAATTTGGAGTTATGTAGAACTGTGCAGTAAGTGTATTATTAGAGATGCATAGGTATGCTAATTAATCTTTGTGCTTTTCAAAGTAAAGTAGTTTCAGTGAATGAGAAAAGAATAAAAAAGCAGACATGAGGAACTGATCTGACAATTCACACATGGAGGTGTTAAAAGTATATGCCTGACCATAGCTCAAAGGTTTGAACAACTGAGTTTAAATGACTTGGTTTTAACATTAGAATTTGAAAATTCTATGAAGGGTCACATGACAAATCTATCCTTAATAAACTAGTTATCATAAATGTTAAAATCAAGACTTATAAAGAAAAATATAGATAGTTTTTCAGTACTCTAGAATGAAGTATAACTGTATACTCCTTAAAAAAAAAGTTGTCTTGACCCTACAGATAAACTTGAAAAGCAGGAACATATAATTCATCCTGTTGGTGAAGAGATTTCTACTATAAGCAAGTTGAGAATGCTTACAACTAGACAATCTCCATTGACTATAGATGGAATCTAGAAAACTTGTTTAGAGTAAATTATTAACTTTTAGATTGCTCAAAACACATTACACTGAATTAGTTCGTTCATTGACTATCACTACCTCTGTCCCAACATTTACTAAAAAAAATAATGAATGAATGACACAGCCATCTGAAATGGCAGTTGTCTTGAAAATATATATATTTTTCTACAACTGTGTTTGGAAAATAATCTATGAATATTATTTTTGTCAATTTTAATGATAATTTCTCACTTCCAAAATTCCTTGTATTTACATTTTAGGATGGTGTTTCACAAATCCTTTCTTCTGAGGGGAAGAGATTACAGAAAATAAACTCAAGAAAAATTGATATTAATAATTTTCTAATGTCACAGTTTTTCTACTGAAGATCTAAAGGGAATAGTTTTCATTAGCTCCTGAAAAACAAAAAAAAATTGCTTGGGTTGGAGATAAGAATTCTGAGGTTAGAGCTCATCATTTATGAAAGGTGAAAGATATTTGACGTATTTACATTATACAGTGGACTGGTGTTCTAGAAAGCTATTCATCCTCCTATGAAAGCAACATAAGCTTTTTAACATAGAGACACACATGTCCCAGTAAGTGAGAGTAGCCAAACGGAAACACATATGTTCAGTAAATACTTTCCCAGTTTCATATGCTAAGGGGATCCAAACTTTAATACAAACAGTTCAAATGAAACTTGAGTATGCTTATGCTCAAATTTTATCAGCTGGCATATTTTTATTTGCTTGGAGCTGGATTTAAAGCTTTTTGAAAAGATCAAAAAGACTTCAACTTGGCACAGTCAGTTTATGACCTAACCCCATTGTCTACTGCTAGTGGATGAGCAACAGGCTATGGATGTTGTATACCTAGACTTTAGTAAAGCCTTTGACACTTTTTCTCACAGCATTCTCCTACAGAAACTGGCTTCTCATGGCTCAGATGGGCACACTTTTCACTGGGTAAAGTACTGTCTCGATAGTCAGTCAGGCCCAAAGAGTTGTGGTGAATGGAGCCAAATCCAGTTGATGGCTGGTCACAATGCTGGGCCCCAGGAATCAGTATTGGGGCCAGTTCTGTTTAATGTCTTTATCAATGATCTGGATGAGGAGATCAAGTGCACCCTCAGTAAGTTTGAAGATGACCCCAATTGGGCAGGAGTATTGGTCTGCTTGAGGGTAGGAAGGCCATATAGAGGGATCTGGACTGGCAAGATCATTAGACTGAGGCCAATTGTATGAGGTTTAACAAGGCAAAGTGCCAGGTCCTGCACTTGGGTCACAACAACCCCTGACAGTGCTACAGGCTCAGGAAAGAGTGGCTGGAAAGCTGCCTGGCAGAAAATGACCTGTGGGTATTGGTTGACAGCCAACTGAACAGCCAGCAGTATGCCCAGGTGGCCAAGAAGGCCAACAACATCACGGTTTGTATCAGAAATAGTGTGGCCAGCAGGACTAGGGAGAGGATTGTCCCCCTGTGCTTAGCAGTGGTGAGGTCGCACCTCAAACACTGGGTTCAGTTTTAGGCCCCTCACTACAAGAAAGAGATTGAGGTGCTGGAGTGAGTTCAGAGAAGGGCAATGAAGCTGGTGAAGGGTCTGGAGGAGCCTAATAAGGAGTGGCTGAGGGAACTGGGGCTACTTAGCCTGGAAAAAAGGAGGCTGAGGGAAGACATCACTCTCTGCAACTAAGTGAAAGGAGTTTGTATCATGGAAGGTGGTGGTGTCTTCTCCCAAGTAAGAAGAGATCGGATGAAAGGAAATGGCTTCAGGTTGCACCAGGGGCAGTTTAGACTGGATATTAGGAAAAACTTCTTCACTGAAAGGGTTGTCATGCATTGGAACAGGCTGCTCAGGGAAGTGGTTGATTCACCATCCCTGGAGGTGTTTAAAAGACACATAGATGATGTTCTTAGGGACACAGTTTAGAGGTAGACTTGGCAATGCTAGGTTAATGGTTAGACTCAATGGTCTTAAAGGTCTTTTCCAACCTAAACTATTATATGATTCCATGATTCTATGACTCTACAATTCTATGAATTATAAACATGGGCACATATTCTCAAATGTTAAATATGCAGTTAAATTTTCACCTTCTCCTGGTTTAGAATGAAATGAATCATTCAAGTACTCTTAGGAAGAGTCCTTCCTGAAAGTTTCTTTGTATTTGTTGTTTAAACAGAGTCTTTTAGCTGAGCTACTTTTTGCAGAATGTCTTTAAATTTGTTTGAGATGTATTTTATTAACCTTGGTTCTTAAATTAACTCCTTATTCTAGAACATACAATTTGACTTTTGACCATCTAATAGATTATCTGTCCTTTCTCTTAACTGCCTCCAGGATTTAGCTGGAAATCTTGCCTTAACAATTCAGCTCTTGGTGAAGTCTTTTGCAGGTTTCTCTTTCAAATAATCTCTTAGTCTCTCGGGGAGTCAGGGGAGGTGTGGAGTGTGGACTGGTTGTTTGTTTTGTTGCCAGTCCAAGAGCCCTTCATATGTCTCACTACAAAATCTGTTCATAAAAGAAAAACAAACCAGGATACTAGAAGAATATGCAAAACATTTTTCATGCCTGGAACAGAGAAATTTCCTCTAGTTTTATCCCCTTCCATTCTCTTTTAAACTCCTCCTTGTCTGAATGGAATCAGTCAATCATATGTGAAATATGAAGAAATACAGAACAACCACTCATAGAGAGAGAAACTTCAGAGGGAAACTCACAGAGAGAAACTTCCAGAACAAGCATCCTGCCTAGCCTGGATAAACTACTCCATACTTGCAGGTTCCTCTACCCTCTGGATCCCACAGATCCCCTACCTGTCCCATAAAAACTCTCCAAGTTGCAAGGATGCAACTAATAGAACACCAACGTTTCTGTGTGGGTGCTTATTGGATTAATTTCAGCGTTGACAAGAGAATCAAAGAATTAGGTATTACAGGAAGGCAGTTTGCTCACAGCTGTACCAACAGCTATCTCAAATCTGTAACTCTCCGAAATGAGTCTCTTCTTTAGCCAGACATCCTCTCTGGATATACTAGTTCTTCCTCTACCATTGCTATGAGCCCAGGTGGTGTAGAACTTCAACTTCAACAAAAAATTCAGATTTTAAAAATAACGAATGGTTTGTACGAGCCCAAGAAAAACTGTCTCAGGTTATGGAAAATCATACAGATTTCCAATTTTTTTTTTTTTAAAGTTAGTTTTGCAGTTTTTCCCATTTTCCCAATTGCCAAATGATGTCTGTTTTGTATTTTTTTTGCTTAATTATAAAAATCTCAAAAGAATATTTTTTCAGTCACATTTGAGTTTTTGTAGGAAATTCAGCAGGATGTGTTCAGCTATCTCAAATCACCTATAGGGTAAATCTGTTTAAGAAAGCACACTACTCAACTTACTTTTACATTGTTGAAATGAGGACTTCCTAATGATATTCACAAAAACTAAGTTATTGGTTTTTAAGAAAAAAAAGCATAAACAACCATGCATTTGCAGAGGTAGATAAAATGCTATGAGAGATTACTGTTCTCTCAAATTTGAGTGAACCTACTTTGTGTAGCATGGAAATGGGAAGAGAGTTCTCATATGATTGGCTGGTTGGGAGCCTCTACATGAAGGTCATTAGCAAAGAAACAATCTAACTAAGATCAGCAAGAAAATATTTACCTTGGTTCTTATTTTTGTTTACTTTAAAAACACAGGTGGTTGCATTGTTAATGCAAACATTTCTCTCTTTTTTTTTTTTTTTTTTTTTTTAATTTTTCTTGGATTATCTCAAACATGCTTGAGAGACAGAGTAATACTCAGTTCCAGCACAAGTCAGGTGAAATGTCAAATAGAAAAATAGTTTTTAGCAAGATGAATGTCAAACATCCAAACATTCAGGCTTTCATTCCTAGAACATAAGTAAAATTGCATGTGGTTCATTGAATACAAGCCCCCTGCCTACTCAATCACACATGTAGTCATTCCACAGAAGTTCATTATATAAACTGATTAACTTCCATCTTAGCTGCTATTTTTTTCTCTCATTTGGTAATCTGAAAGATTAATACTTTAATAGGTAGGAGGGATTTTGCTTGTTTGTTTGTTATAAATATATTAATAGATCATTTACAATCATATATGTGCATTTCAGTGCACTTACTCCACACCCTGACATAAAAAGTCAGGGTAAAATGTGATCAAAACACACAATGTTCTCAAAGAAATCTTCTATACTTTCCATTTAAAATCTCATTAAACTGGAGCTTGCATCTAGCTTTCTTGAAATGGATGCAGATCAACACAGGCCCAACTGTCAAAGATCTTTCAAATAGATACATTTTTATTTTTTAATGTTAGGATACAAATTAGTTTAGTTCCTGGCTTCATTAGACATTTTCCATCTTCAACTGGAGCTATCTAAAATTAGGAAAAGCTAATTAGGATTTTCGTCTCTCTGCATATCAATGCCCCTCCTATGAGAAAAGGATAATGGTACTTCTTTACTTGGAGGAATATCATAAGATTACAGACTAACTTTACTAGTTGATAACAGAATTTGTTGTTGATTTCAGAGTATGTCAGACATTATACTTTTTTTTTTCTACTCCTTTTTATGGTCTATCAGTCTGCCCTTACATTCTGTGCTCTAGTCTACTTCTGTACTCAGTATCACCCTCACAGATTCTTCTTTTATACAAAATAATCTATATTCACTTATCTCTATACACAATACTTTCTTCCCAAAGGAAGGTGAAATAAAGTTTACCATTTTTTAGAAGTAATATTTTACTGTACTGAAACAGTACTGAAATACTGGGCTACACTTCCTTGTGCTGAATTGTACAGATCATTCTTAAGGTGCAAGAGTTCATACAGTCCAGTACGGAATACCTCCTGATGAAAGACTGTTTGAGGTTGCCTAAAGAACGCATAACATCAGGATATTGCTCAGTGCCCTTAGCACAACCATGATATGGCCAACAGCAGCCTATTGTGGGTACCAAACCTGCCAGCCTTAGTTGCACAACCAAATTTTTGTTCCTAAATCACACTATTCTCTGGTTTGTATTGGCCAAGAAGAATAGTTTGCAATAAGAGGCATGAATGTCCCACTTCGGGTTCCAGAAAGGTGGTGGTTTTAAGTTTTATAAAAATTTCTTGGCAAATTGACTCATTATTTAGATACAAGAATTCTGGATTGAGAACAGGGTGAGATGGATTATAAACCAGGAGTAAAGATGAATGACAGTGTATGGGGGTGGCAGCCCAAATTTTCCAAAGATTGATGCTAGTTCTAATGTTATTTAATGTTGTTATCAATTATGTTATCAATGTTATTAATTATCTGAAAAGCAGATTAAACAAATCTTTAATCACATACAGAGTTTATACTAAATTGGTGCCAAATACTAAATCAAAAGGTATAATACGAACAGATCTAACGAAGTTAAATATTTCAAAATAATATATTTCAAAAGTCAGATATATCTCAGGAAATAGCAATGGAAGGAAGTATATTTCAGAAAAATTAAAAGTAAATCTGAGCTATTCAGAGAGAGAATGTCCCAGAGTGAAGACCAAGATATAGAAGTTGTTGCTGAATGTAGGTTTTCAATGTAATACAGGTTGAAAAAAAAGTGGATAGATTTTTACAATGCCTAGGGAGACTGCCTATGTCACAGGAAAAAATATACATCAATAGCAGACCACAATAACACAAATGAAACTATGCCTTCAGTTTGTCACATTGTAGTATTGTGTATAGTATTTCAGAGTTATTTGGTGTGGTTTAGTTTCTGTTTGTTTGTTTGTTTTTAGAAGGAACAACTATTGAACACAGAGCTTGAGGAACAGCATAAGAAAGCCTTCAAGATTTAGTTCATATGTTCATAGCATAATACTATTATAGCTTCAGTGGAGATAAAGTGGACCCTGTCAGCAAATGATGTGGTACACTGTGTATGAGAAAAAGTAGGCAATACATGGTTATGCACGATTATCCGTACTTTAAAGAGGAAAGTTGAGTTCATGTTAGTATAAGAATACTGTGGTAGACTGGTTTACTTGAACATGGTTTTCTACATAGATGTATTCATGACATTTTCTTCAGAAACAATAAATCCCAACTTGGACACTTCCACTACATAGAAAGATTTCAGGAGCTAAAACATGTAAGACTAAGACCTTTTAAAGAAATAAAATACAGCTACAAAGATCTGCTGTGTAAGAAAAATAGTCAGTAGGTCTACATGACACTGTTGTTCATCTCTCCAATGCATTTTCTATTTTTAAACACACTATATTTAAAAATATACTACACATCATGTTTTAAACCCATTAGTGTGACAAGTGATTTTATAGTGCTTTCGATAACTTTTCTACCTAGGTAAGGTCTGAAATGCTGTACTTGGTTGAGCTAATCAACACAGGCTCAGCTAAGGTGCAGAACAAATGTCTCTATGGCTATTATAGATCATCAACTTTTTAAACTGCTTCAAACAATATGTTCTGAAGGCTTTTTGACTGAATTTACATAAAAGGTGTATTAATACTTTCCTCCTGATTCTTATTGATAATTTGATGATTTTGGGGGATGATATACAGCTATTTGAATGTACACTATCTCTCCAGCTGCCTCTCCAGATGCTTAAAGAAAGCTGCAAATTTGTAGTTTCGCTTGTCACTTACAGCTGATTTATGTGTTGGGTAATGAGAATGAATAAGGCATTGATGTTCGCTATGAGAGACCCATGAAACTATCCATGGAGAAAAGATCTTAGATTTCTTTTAGGTTTTACTTTGAATGAGTAAATAAGGAAAGAATAGACATCAATAGATGTAAAGCCAGAAGAGATAGACAAGCTAAAGTAAATTGATAGAGTTTTGGAAAACTCCTGAGAATAAATTAGGGAGTTTGACAGAGGTGGATGAAAGTAATTTTTGGAGTTTGTGAACAGATGTAGCCAATTACAGTATTTTATGTTTCAGGTTTAACGGTACATTTTTAAGCACCTCTTTCAATCGAGAACTTTACGCAATCATTTACTTATAAATCCATAGACACTGATGATATCTATGCTTCTTAACAAACTACAGCATCTTTAAGTTAACCATGTTATATGAGCTACTCTCAATGGGTAAGAATTCTTTAAAAATTCTTTCTTATTCATAAGGGCTAAATATATTCTCTGTACAGAAACTTAAACTGGAAACTGGAATTTTAATAACTATTAACATAGTCATTAATATCCCTGTGCACTGGAAACACTTTGTTCCATTTTAAAAGCAGCTGAACTTAGATACTGATATTTTTCTTTGAAATATCAGGTAGAATATTTTCACAGTCTTTTGGCTTTTCAAGAAATTTTTGCATGTGAAAGAAAAAAAAAAGTATTGCCAGCATAAAAATTTCAGTAGTCATACTTTTTCTTGTGGAAAACAAGACCTGAGAAAAATTGTTGATTTAAACTGCTGTTGGTTGTAGTCTGCCTGGCATTCCCACAAGTATGGTACAACATCATTCATTAGCCCTCGCTTAGTGTTCTAGAGTTTATCATCTGCTTCAAATTAGATATTATAGCAGTATGGTTTACTATGTTATTTTTATTTTTGGACTGCCTACTCCTTTATTATTTTGTCTTGGTTAGTAAAGTGGAATGCTCCAGATGTTTTAATGTAATTCATCTTGGTATCTTCTTAGGTAAGAGATCACTGCAAGGAACTGTGCTCTGGCTAAAACCATTTGCCTTTCACCCTAACCAATACTATTCAGCCACTCCCTGTTCTAAAAGGCATTTTAAACAGCAAGAAATATTTCTAGATTAAGAGTACTAGAGATTGAATTACTTTGGTTGTGTCCTAGTTCTGGCTGGGATAGAGTAAATTTTCTTCCTAGTATCTGGTATAGTGTTGTGGTTTGTATTTAGTATGAGAATAATGTTAATAACACACTGATGCTTCTGCTAAGCAGTCAAGGACTTTTCAGCTTCTTATACTGGCTTGCCAATGAGAAGGTGGGATGTACAAAAAATATTGTGAGGAGACACAGATGGGATGTTGAAATGAAATAATCCGTGTCAGCAATTCCCCAGGTTTTGCACAGCAGACCAATTCTCCCTGATGTTCAGTTATGGTGTTTGTCTCCTCAAGTAACGGCTATCCATGATGGAGCCCTGCTTTCCTGGAGGTGGCTGAACACCTGCCTGTTGATGGGAAGTAGTGAATGAATCTTTGTTTTGCTTTGCTTGTGTGCACAGCTTTTGTTTTACCTATTAAGCTGTCTTTGTTGCAACCTACAAGTTTTCTCGCTTTTACTCCCACAACCCATCGGGGGAGCGTGAGCAAGTACCTGTGTGGAGCTTAGCTATCTGCTTCGATTAAACCGCTACAGGTTGTTATTTTTTGCTTTCCACCAGTTATCACTGAAATTTCTTCTTTAACAGAAAATTGAATACTTTTCAAAGCAGTGAGCTTTTATCTTTTTCTTCATTTAGTGAAGATAAGTATTTTGAGTGAATTCCTCTAGTAATACTTAGCAAGTGACTTTTATTCCATTATTGCGGTCCATGGTCATTGATGTTTAGAATCTGTGTGCACTAACAATTTCTCTCTCAAAGGTGACAATGGTAATAACGCATAAAGTGCAATGAACAAAGCATGTATTGCTGAGACATATACTGCTGTGTAATCCCTGTGATATAGGGACCTCTCATGATGCTACAAAACTCCTTTACCTTTGAAAGAAGGAATAGAGCTGTAGAAGAAATGTTGTTCTTTTTGTCTATTGGAGTTTTGAGATTTATGTCTTCCACTGTTCTTCAATGTGAAATAGAGAGCTTCCCCAAATATTCTGGAGATGGCTGAAGACCTGCTGTAAATAGCAAGTAATTAATGAATTTCTATTTTGCTTAGCTTGTGTGTGCAGCTTTTTCTTTCCCTATTAAACTGTTTTTACCTCAGACTTCAAAAGTTGTCTTACATGTACATGTACCCTTTGATATCCCATATCTTCTTTTCTGGGACATTAGCTATGATGGGACCAGAGATTCCTGCTACAGGAGACTGTTTCAAACCACTTACATAATTCAATAGTCCAAGCTTCATCCAGATCTGTTTCTATTAATTTCCCATGTACCATGCAATATACCAAGGGAAAGTGTAGAGTATTGCATCTGGGTAGGAACAACCCCAGTTTCCAATATAGGATCGGGAACAACCTATTAGAGAGCAGTGTAGGGGAAAGGGACCTGGGGGTCCTGGTGGGCAGCAGGATGACCATGAGCCAGCACTGTGCCCTTGTGGCCAAGAAGGCAAATGGCATCCTTGGGTGTATTAGAAGGGGGGTGGTTAGTAGGTGGAGAGAGGTTCTCCTTCCCCTCTACTCTGCACTGGTGAGACCACACCTGGAATATTGTGTCCAGTTCTGGGCCCCTCAGTTCGAGAAGGACAGGGAACTGCTGGAGAGAGTCCAGCACAGGGCAATAAAGATGATAAGGGAGTGGAGCGACTCCCTTATGAGGAAAGGCTGAGGGAGCTGGGTCTCTTTAGTTTGGAGAAGAGGAGACTGAGGCGTGACCTTGTTAATGTTTACAAATATATAAAGGGTGAGTGTCACGAGGATGGAGTCAGGCTCTTCCCAGTGACAACCAATGGTAGGACAAGGAGTAATGGGTTCAAACTGGAATAACAAGAGGTTCCACTTTAATTTGAGAAGAAATTTCTTCTCAGTGAGGGTAACAGAATACTGGAACAGGCTGCCCAGGGAGGTTGTGGAGTCTCCTGCTCTGAAGACATTCAAAACCTGTCTGGATGCCTTCCTGTGTAACCTCATCTAGGTGTTCCTGCTCTGGCAGGGTGACTGGGCTAAATGATCTTTTGAGGTCCCTTCCAATCCCTAACATTCTGTGATTCTGTGTAGAAATTTTCAACCTTTTCTCAACCCAGTAAAAGAGAGAAAGAAAAAAAATAAACTGTGGATAAATCTGTGAATGATCTTAATGATTCTTCTAAAAGGAAAGTTTGAAGATGAGGAAAAAGTATGTAATTGAAATAGTACTTCAAATTCCCTTTCCTGAGTTTGCTTGGGTGCAGTTCATTTTAGCAGTCGGAAGATTATTTTAATTAAACGACTATTCTACCAACTAAGTTAAGTGTCTAACATGCCTAATCAATTCCTGTCAATATTATCACTCTAAACACAAGGAAAAATAGTGACTAATTAGAGGAAGCTTCTTCAAGGACAATTGGCCTACTGTGCAAGATCTGAGAAACTGCTGACATGGCTTGTTTCATTTCAATGTCATAAGCTGTTACTTACATGCACTGTTGTAGATACAATGGGTTTTATCCACTTTCAGAGAAGAAAATAAGAAAAAGGAAAATAAGGAACTAACTGTAGAAATAACTAAAAAGCACAGAAGTCATGACATCTATTCAACAAAAATAACTATATTTTATAACCTCCTTGTTTTCTCCTTTGAGAGTTTAAACCAAACACATGGAGTCAATGATCCAAAATGTATTTACATAGAAACAGAAATAAGAAATGTAGTTTAAAATTGCACTTGTGTGTATATGCCGAGTTTCTTCAACCAAAAGGAAATTATTTTATTACTTTTTAAATCAAAATTCTGCTTTTCACAGCTGAGAATGTTACATAATATCATACTTTCTTTTCCATAAGATAAATCTGCTCCAAATATGATTTAGATGTTAATGCAAAGGCTGCAGCTGTAGTGTTTATAATTTATAAACATAATTAAGAACAATTAGATGTGAAATTGCAATAGCCTTTCTGGTTGCAGATGCTATTTAATTCAGAATCAAGTAAACATGCCAAAATTATCACTGCATTGTCTTTCCTTCTGACCCTTACCTCCCTTCCCAAGCACACAAATGAAATAAACAATTATAAACAAAAAATGCTATCAAAAAAATAGTGAAGGAGTAACTTACTATTTAAAAATAAAGTGAAAAAAACCCTGTACTACAATATAAGGAACCTGTAATAATGAGATCCCACAAAGGAAAGAATCTTGGGTTTATATTAAGACGTCCCTGAACACTGAAGTCATGCTTGAACTCAGTCATAACTCAGTGCTTAGTACAGTTAAATTGTATTAAATGCATATATTTGTTGCTTTTTACTATATCCTGTCAGACTTTTGTTTCATTATTACGTTGTGCATTCCTGGAATATTCCAACCACTAACAGATGTCTTACGCAGGTGGTTTTAATTTCTCTCTGCAAACTCTTACTCACTGATGACACAGAGAGCCTTGAAGACTTGTTTACTCTGTCTCACATTACTTTAGACTTCTAAAGACAAGTAAAATGAATCTGTTAACCCCACCCCAAATTCAGTTGCATAAGTCATTTGTAGCCCACCAAGAAATTAAATAGGAACTGGGATTCAGCTCTCAGAAAGATAGCTAAAGATATCTGAACAAATATAGGTTGATAACAAACTAACAAACTCCCTGGGGTCCATTGCTTTCATTAATTTGATCTCCAGGAACTATAATGAGAAGGCAGACATCTAGCTCACATGCAGAACTTCTACATGTAGACATATGCTTAGTCTCTTAAACCAAAGCTGAAGCCTACTCTAGATCTATTCTTACTATAACTTCCATGTGGAAGCTTCAAAAGTAACCTGAGTTTGATTTAGACTGTGTAGGCATCAGAGCAAAGGTCAGAAAACACGGAGAAGTGATAACTCCTCCAAACACTTCTCTATTCCTTATTTTTGAAAATTCAGCACTCCTATACTTTAATATTTTAAAGGAAATTAAACTATAAACTTTTACATGATTTGTGTATGCCTTACCTGTGAAATCATGAGGACACAAACACTGAAATGAAGGTTGCTGTCTCAAGTGGCTCATATCAACGCAAGTTGCTCCATCAGGACAACTATTTGGGTAAATTAAACATGCATTTTCAGCAAATTGGCAAAATTCTCCTGCCCATCCAGGTGCACAGAGACACTAAATATAACAAACACACACACACACAAAAGAGAAAACACAACATAAAAATGTAATGTGAAAGTTTGCAGAAATTTCTTTGTGTCCTGTATTTTACTTCTGAGTAAAAGTACTGTAGAATGCAGAGTGCTACATCCAGTTGACACTGTTGTTCATGCTTGTATTTGCGGATAATAAAACAGTTAAAAGAGGCAGAAGTCATCTATACAATGTCTGCTGAAAAGGTGTAGGAAAAGAGGACACATGAGTAGGAGAAAATGACAAAGATAATTACTCACTGTGACAGATGGAGCTGCCTGCAGGAAAAGAAGAACTGAGTGTGAAAAAGGGATTTTAAAGGCTTGGAGGTGAGGAAGAAACCAAACAGTGATACTAAATCAGCCTGCAAGGTAGACAGTAGCCAACCAGTAATGAGAAAACAAAACAGGAGATTCTGTTCTACATTCTAACTACATTCTAATAGTATCTGTTAACTAAAATAAATAAAAATATTGCCTTTCCTCATACATTGTGTGCTGCAATCTTTTCACAATGTCTATAGATCTCTGCTGGACTTCTTCCAAATTTGTCAAAGACTTTTTTTTTTTTTTTTTTTGTACATTGAAGCCCCCAACTGTACACAGTAGTCTAGGGGTGGCCTCACAAGTGCCGAGCAGAAGGGACTAATGGCTTCACTTGATGTCTTAACTATCCTTTGCTACTTTGGGATGCCAGTTCGATTCCTTTTGGCTGAAGATCATTCAGTCATCGGGAAACTTTATTTGGAAAATCAGTACAATAATTTTCAATGTGAAAAATATTTTAAAATGTTGGTTTGGTTGGTTTATGCAACCAACATAAAAGAAACATTAGATGCTGCTTTCACTCTACTTGTTATTTCTGTTTTGGGGATAGCCGTTGCCAGGTGATGCATTGCTTCATTAAAAAATAATTCTTTGTATAAATGTTCTGTTGTTTTGTGGAGGCATTCTGTGATTCTGTTAAGATGTTTGGTGATCCTTAACCACCATTTTCTACACTGGAAAAGGAAAATCATTAAACAAAATACCAGATAAAATCCTCTATTTCCAATTTTGCACAGCTGCCTAATGGCTTTAGATATATTCAGCCTAACTGTCAAGATGAATACAGAAATTCTGGTTACAACCTACCATTGCAATGACTCTTTAATATTCTGCTTGTACACCTTTTTCGGGTGGCAGAGACTAAAGGGCACTGATATATCATACTCTCCTATAACATTGCACATTTATTATTGTCTACTAAAAGAGGAAGTATAGCTATAGAAAATATCTCCAAACTTTTAGAGGTCTTTACTATGAGCTTGAGGTATTTGACACTGAAATGTACTCAAGTAATTTTAAATATATGTATCGTCATTAGGAAAAGGTTCTTCTCTGAGAATATGATCAGTCATTAAGCCAGTTAGAGTTCCAGGAATGTCTTGATGATTCTCTCAGTCATGTGATTTAGTTTTAGGTAGTCCTGTAAGGGGCAGGGAGATGGATTCCATGATCCTTATGGATGCCTTTCAACTAGAGATATTCTATGATTCTATGTGCTGTTTACAAGAAGTACACAACTGTGGGGAACAGTTGGCCAAACTGTGCATTTTGTATAAACTGTACATTTCCAGTCCTGGTGTAGTTCCCATTTAAATACCTGTGCAACTGTGTATTTATATTATATATTATTCTAGTAGATCCATTAAGATACATTGTATGAAGATAAGTAAAGGTATAACGTGATCAGAATTTAAACAAAATATTTTTTGTTTAAATAAGATCTTGGAATGCAAGGTTTTTAGTTTATTACATGAAGAATTCTACTGTTCATTACCTTCTGTACTGCTCAGTAATGCTTAACAGCAAATATGAAATGTACCTAGGGTTCTTTGATGCTGTTTATTTCAATGAAATATGAAAAGCAGGAAAAGGTTGTTTAGATAAAGTTCAAATTAAATACTGAAGAAGCATAAAACTATATTGGACATTTCAAAATTTATGTGAGCTTTTCTGTAGAATTACTGCTACTGTTTGGAATAAAATAGACTAATTACCTTGTGGAAAACTAGCCCCTAATGGAAGTATCTGACTTTGAACTTCTGCTGTTTGAATAGTCAGCTGGAAGGACAAATAAGTGGCTTCACAGAGATGAAACTGTATTGTTCAGATAGTGCATGGGGAGAAAACAGCAGGAGAGACACTATATTTTTAAAAAAGGAAAACAGCAATAATCTATTTTATATGTTGTACATAAGTATGAAAGTCGCATCTGAGAGCAGTAGATTTTGCAGTGCCAACTTTCATTGCTTCTAGCTAGCACTGCTAGTAGAGCTGTTATAAATATTCATAACAATGTTACCATTCCAACCAACTGCTTTAATATATAGTGTGCCAACCATATTAAATGTTTGCTTCCTTATGGCTTTTTTATACTCAGAAATCAAATGTTGATTGATAAAGTGCAGAGTGTGTTCAAAAAGCCCTAGTGTTTTATTCTTCTTTTTGTTTTGTTTTGGCTTGGTTTGGTTTGGTTTTATGTTTGTTGGTTTGGGTTTTGTTGGTTTCGTTTTTTGTTTTATTTTGTTTGTTTTTGCTTGGTTTGTTTTTGTTTTGTTTTGGTTTGGTTTTATTTTTGTTTTGTTTTGTTTCTAAACTACATTTGTTAAACAAGGTAATGTTTTATCTCAGCTATACTCCCTCTTCATTCAGGATATGTTATCTAGAACTCATTTCTCCTCTTATGCAATAAGTACAAATGGCTTCTCTAAGAATAACTCTGAAGCCTTCTTAGGGCTGTGAGATCCAAGCAGTGTGACTCATGTAGCTCAGTTCTGGAGATTATTGCTAATTCTGCGTGCAGATGTTTGTCATCTGGGTTATAAATTCAGCCATACTTCTGGGGATAAAGTATTATCAAAGAGCATTGAGAGTGAGAGTGGCTCCTCAGGGAAGAACTTACAAGGCAGCAAAGGCGATCAGTGGCAGCAGAGTTTGCACCAAGGCTGTTCAGGTTGATGTAGGGTGTATTGCAGGCCTGCAGGGCTTGGCACTGCTTGACACTCTTCTGAAAAGAAGCAGACTGATTCTCAGCCTGACAGCTGGCTGTTGGGTCTGGTTCTGCACCCACAAGGACAAACCTCATCTGGCAAGGCATGAAAGTTGGAGCTTTGTCTGCCTGATTGTAGTTTCTTCACAAGTTCTCTTGAATGTGTACCATGCACTGGCTTTCTGACATGGGGCAAAAAAAACCCAGGAGAATGAAAGGTTCCCTCATCTCTTCTCTCTCCCTCATCCTCCTGAAGGAACTTATTACCTATGGTGAAGGTAGTTCTTTTTATTACTATGTAAGCTTCTTCTGCTTTACCAGAGTACATGATTATTAATTTGTGCTCATAATTTTACTTTGTTATTGAAATATCTCAGGTTCACCATAAAACTCCAAATATAAGAGTGATGGCTTTGATACATGGATGTGAGTAAAAAGACTGAAAGAATATAACATGAACAGCCACAGAGCCACCCGCAGGGAAAGATTTTAGATACCAATATATTCTATTCTATTCTATTCTATTCTATTCTATTCTATTCTATTCTATTCTATTAATTATATTGTATTGTATTGTATTGTATTGTATTGTATTGTATTGTATTCTATTCTATTCTATTCTATTCTATTCTATTAATTTTCTGTCCTGTTACAGTGAATCATACTATGCGATATACACTATTAAATGCATGTCAATATGAAAAAGTGAAAATTGAGTGAAAGAAGAGCAACTCTTTGAAAGATGTGTATGTTGGTACATAATTAGGTGATTCCTGGGTTAGTTCTGGTTTATACATATAAGTTTTTATTAACCAGTATTCCCCAGGCATATGAAAACACCTAATGTTTACTGCACACATATTCTGCAAATAACTTACAGAAGTTAAAAACATTACTTTTGGTTTTGCTTAGCTTCATTCCCCCTTAACAACACTATCTGCTTCCTCTGCGGTGTATAACACTAGCCAGAAATCAGCAGCAGTCACTGCTGCTATTTTGGAAGGTACCAGGACATTCATTGACGATGGCTCTGTCATAAAATTTCACATTTAAGTGTCAGTACAACTTCTCAAAGAAAATTTAAATATTTACTTTGAATGACCAACAATAGGTGTAATTGTAAATTCCATAATAATAGCACAGATTATTGTCTCTTTCCTTAATGCTGCTCTAGTGTTTATTTGCTTGCCATCAGAGCCCTGCTATTCAAGGAATATGTAAGATCTGCTTACTCCTTATCTCTAGTGTGATGCATGCAAATGGAAATGGACCTTACAATGGCATTGTTTTTACTCCTTCATTTAGCTTCAGTTTTTGTGCCTACCTAAATCAATTCCTTTGTTAGTTGTAAGCACATAACCTTGCATGAATCAGTGGTTTGTCAGGATGATTGGACAAAGGCATATTGACAGAATAGACTTGGAAACACTATGCAAACCATGTAAGTTGGAAGATAGTTGCTTGTAACATAGTAAGGTGCAATTAAGCAAAAAAAAAAAAAAGCTATAAGTGGGCATTTTTACACCCTGTAAAAAGTGGAATGCATTTTTAATCTGTGTGCCCTTCTGTAAAGTATGTGTGGCAGATCAGAAATAGGAGAGAATTTGTAGCCATTCCAAATCTCCTGCTTACAACTACTGTAGGTCTGCACCTTCCTTTCCCTCCATGCACTTCTGTAGGTAGTCATAATTGGCCTATGAATTCTGTAAATTCTATGCAATTCTGTGATGGAAGCCAAAGAACAGTCTTTTGTCTCTCCCAAGAGAGTAAAGACATCTAGTTTGACAGAACTTGACAGTCCTGTTGACTTTCCCAATATTGTGAGCTAGAAACAGTTCATTTTCCACAATTTGATAACTGACAGTTCTGTTATCCTCATAATCTACACTAAATCAGTTAATTTTTTTAGTCTCTTCCCTCCCCACCCCCAACTTTTATACTAATAATTCAGGAAAACAAAACAAAATAAAACAAAACAAAACACATACACAAAAAAACCCTCAGGGGATCTTAACCATGCATAATTCTTTTGCCTTCTTGGATAAATAGATACTTAGATACTCAGTTCCTCCTTGGACCTAGAGGAAATCTTTCCAGTTCCTAGGTCTGTATTCCCAGTTTAACTGTTTTTACCGCCCAGTCTGCTTGCGTGAGAGGCGTTGCTGGAGCCAGTGCAATTCACTGGGAGAACTCTATCCAAATCACTGCATATCCCCAGGTAGTTAGCCTGGGGCAGCAGTATGATCAGCATGAAAGAAACAACACCTCACTCTTCCCCATCAGCTGCCCTTTGGAAACTGTTCGTCTTTTCTCCATCTTCACATAAGTATAACAGATACCTATAGCAATAAATTGCTTTAGACACTCAGATTAAAAGCACTGGGGAAACAGTATCCACTTCAAATTGAGAACACTGACTTTTCATTTATAAAATCCATTTAAGAAAAATAAAATTTGCCATGAGAATAAAAATGTCTATTGAAACGTGTCTCTGTGGGCAGATTTATTTTTTTTTAATGTTTTTAAGAAGCAGCTTATCATATGGCAAAAATGCTGCTGATTAATAATTTCATTGAATAAAATTCTACTGGAATATGTAGTTTGTTAACATTTTAGTAACTGTAAAAGTACGGTTATGTTAAATCTGTTTTAAATTAATTTTTTCTTTAAAACAGTGGCCCCTGTCTTCTGTTAATAATACTGAGTAGGAGGAGGTGTTTAAGATAAAGTTGCCAAGTCAGGATAGTATTAAACAAATTTTTTTTATGTGATGGGTATAAAAGAAAAATAAGCTATATTATATTTTGTTTGGAAGTTTAACAGTGATCATGCAGTTTTTGAAAGCTGATTCTGGCATTGCAACTGCAAAACAGGAGGAATTCAATACCAGTGTTCTTGCAATAATTGACAAACCAATAGTAAATTATAGAATTTTACATAGCATTTTTTGAAAGAAGACCTGTTATGTTCAAGCACTCTATTTGACATCTGTTAAAATGATATATTCAAATGATATCAAGATTTCTTAAACTGAGGGAAGGCTGCAATCCTATCTTTCTGTATTTTAGAAAACAGCTAACAATGAAAAAAACTGTATCTTTGATTATTTTTTTAATGTTTTGACTATTTATAGCAACTCTGGGAAATATAATCCTTTTTCCCAGACTTTGAATATCAGTAGAAAAAGTTTGCTGTATTCACTACTAGAAGCAATTCACAATAACTTTTCTAGCCTTCAGTCTTCTGTGGGATTTGGGAGTTTTGGATTCCACAGTAGTGGATCCTCATGAAATTTAATGTCCGATTAAGTTATTCACTAGGACAGGACAGATGTGACCTGGCCTTGTTGATCTGATGGAAAATGGCATTACACCATATTTTATTACCTAACAATTTCTGAAAATGCTCCTAGTATAATAAGTAGTACACACAAGAAGCAGCTGCACAGAACTGTGCATAATATTGTTTGCACTTCCTTGCTAATGTGGCTTCAACATTTTCTTGGTACCCGGATTTAAATATTTGAAATTCAACTGTTCCTTTTTTTTTCTTTTGAGGAAAAGAGATAGCCCGTAGACTGGCTTCACTTTGGGAATCTATAGATATGTTTAAGAAAATAGTTTTAAAGCATTGTTTTTCCATAAATCTCATTGTTTTGCAGCCTTATTAAAACAATTTAGATGATAGAACTGCATGTGATATATCCTCCACTGACAGTCACAGAAGTATGACCACTTACAAATGCTTCTATATACTAATTTTCTACTTATGACAACAGGGACTGTCTTTCTGTCTTCATCAATAATATGGTGTCAAATTTAACATCCACCTTGAGCTCAAAGTTGTTTTATTTGTCACTGACTATCAGGACACAGTCACTACTGTGTAACTCACATTATTTTTCACATGCATACAGTATTGAATTTGCCTCTCCTAGAATTAGTTTTTTTTCCTTAGTATAGGCTACCAAGAAATCTTGATCAGATTTGATTATTATAACATTTTTTCTGTGGTCATCAGAACATTTCAAAAGAAAGACTTCTGTGTTTTAGAAATAGAGAGCAAATTACTGAATATAATAAATGTAAGCAGTTACTATTAATATTATAATTACTAGTAATTAATACTAATTAGTGATCAACGGCCTGTTACAGTAACACTGAAAATTATAACCCTTCCTCTTTGAAACTTGATATTTTAAAAATTACTTTGCTGTGTGGTTTTGGGGTTTTTTTTGAGATGAACTGCTTCTTGCCACTTACACAAAAGCATTGAATGTTTCAGTACTTCCAAATTGTCTTTTGTAAAAAAAAATATTAATCTAACAGCCAAATTTCTCTCAGCTGGACTTCTAAAACTACTCATCAGTATTAGATTTTTCTAATAATATTGAAAATACATCTTTTCTATAGGGAAAAAATGAATTATAATCAATAAATTTATAACTTAGAGAAGCAAAAAAAAAAAAAATTACTGGACAGAATCCATAGTTGTTTGTGTGTTAAAAGAGAAGATAACCTATAATTGATATACAACCACTTATCTTCAAAATAAAGGTACCACAACACAGACTGTCAAGAAAAACGGTAATGACTTTCAGCTGTGGTTCTGTGTAATTCATATTTTCAACACAAATTTCAGCAATTTTTGTCTGGCTCTTTTGTATATTCATCCCTTCCAACCTCTGTCTGCCCACTCTTTGACCATCTCAAAGGCCTCCTGTGCTAGTTTTCAGGTACTATACCATACCATTCTCTTCTGTAGGCATAAAAGTTTAAACAGAAAAATCCAACCTTTGTTGTACCAGGTCATTTAGCTCCATCTTATAGCATAATTCAGTGTCTGCTAAGCAAGTATCGCATCTCACAGTTATCATGAAAGTGTATTCTTGAGTATTATTTTATGAAAACATTTATGGCTGTAAAAATAACGTGCTTGTCTCTAACAGTAATTGTTAGCACGTGTACTAATGACACAAAAATTTGGTATCCAATTTTTTTTTGCTTTCCTAAAACTTTGGTTTAAAATTTCTTTTTGTGTTTGATCAGTATTCACTTTGATGTCTGCTAGTGTCATACACATTGTACTCACTTATTAATTATGTCACTTTTGTGTTCTAGTTGTTATACTGTAGCTTTTGCTATTGCTTCTTATAAACTGGCATAAGTAGTTGAAAAGAGCTAAAAACAATGTTTCTATTTTGAATCTAATATTTCTATAATGTAGGTAAGTTAACTCGGAGACACAAACCTCTTTAAATCAGTATATCTTTTCATGCACACTTTCATTTCAGTGCAGCAGAACTGAACTCAGTATTTGTTTCATCTGTTATCAACAGAGAGAATTCTTTGCCATCTATTTTATTCTTCTGTGGATATATTATATGTATTCACAAACCAATAACTATGTTTTTTTAAGTATGGATGTTTTAGTACTCTATTAGCATAAATATCTGATATGCAATGTTTTGCAAATTACCTCAGATTTTGTTAAAGTACATTTATATACTATTGCTCTAGTTAAGATAAATTTATAGGTAGCATTAAAAATATTCTTAAAACACAAACTGCAAAATAATTTTCATCAGAATTAAGAATTTATCAGATATAATTTCTGAAATTAAAATTTACATGCACTTCAATATCTTTATCATGCTCTTAAATAGAATTCTTATTACAGCACTGTTATATATCTCATTATATACCTGCGGAAGTGCAAGTATTTGAATGAATAACAGGTCAATTAAGACCAGGGAGTAAGGGAAAGGACAAGATTCAGCAATTGGGAGACTGTAATGCAGTCAGTAGCAGTACGAATTTGTTTCTTAGTGACACTTTAGAAGTCCACAACAGTATCTGACTTAGAACATGGACACAGGACTAGGTGCAACAATATGGGCTGGCCACTTTGAACAACTCACTGGAGGCTTATTTTCTCTTTGTTCTTATAAGTAAATAGGAGAAACAATCCTTGATCACCTGTATGTAGCAGTTTTCAGATCAGGTAAGACTCGAGGAACAAGAGAAAACACAAAAAATCAGGTGGGAAGCACTGGGGTAAAAATATCAATGCCTCTTTAGCTTTTGACTACAAGCAAAGCAATGGTATTTGGACTGAATGAATAATTACATGCAAGAAATATTCAGAGCAACCGTCTGGACCTTGAATACATCAGCAGGCTCTAATTGGCCTGATCAGCCTATAATCATCTTTCTCTGGACTCTTCCTTGATGACTTCCTGCCCTTTTGTCACAGGTTTGACTGTGTTTTCACGGTCAGCTCTGATGTGACCCAGCACTGTCATCTTGAATCATCCTACTGTGAAAACAGAACTTGCCTCTGAGATGTCCACACGTTCTTTCACTTACTTATGAGCTTCATTTGAGCTCAAACCTTTGCACTAGATCCTTTTCAGAGCTATTTTGCCAGTATGGCTGTATCCAGCTCTATACCTTGCTGATTCTGATCTGTTGACTTCACTACCCAACTTGACTGCAAACCTGCTTCATCACTAAGGATTTTTTCTGGTGATCACTGGGTGTTTGGATGAATCTGTGGATCTACTGTGTTCTTGTGGGTGTTTAGGGATTGTGCCCCTTGTTGGTGAGGACATAGTCTCTGATGGCTTTGCACACTCTCAGTTCCAGTTCTCCTTCCCTCACAGGGTACACTGCTCTTCCTGTTCCCTGAAGTAAGGAATAACAGTAATCCTAACATATTTTGTCTGAACAACTAAACAGATAAGTGGAGTAGGACTAGATAAATGGCTCTAGGTAGCCATGCTTGTGGATGGTGGTGGACAAGATGTCCTCTGGAGGTCCTTTCCAATCTCAAACATTCTGTGACTCTGTGATCATCTCCTTTTATTTGCAGAATGAGTGAGTGGTTGTTCACAGTAATCTTTAACTTGTTCCCTATTACTGCTTTGGAGAAACTATTTCCTCTCTTTTGACAAGCTATGGCCAGAAGAATCTTGGTATATGATGGATCTTGCTGAACATTTTCAGGAGCTATCAACATTTTGAGAATTATGTTTGGTTTTTTTTTTCAAATTATGAGTTGGAATCAACCTCACTGCACTGCAGTTTTGTGATCAAGCCTCAAAGTTTGTATTAAGTTCAAATGTGCTTATGTTTAAATTACTGATTTTGATTAAAACAATATCAACAACAATGTACTTAATTCAAGCAATGCATTTTTAAAGGCCTCAATATAGCTGATTGTAATCTATGTGGATATTAGCACTGGACTACAATTAGTTATATCTTCATTTTACTATAAAAATACTCTTCAGTTCTCTTACTTGATATACTACAAAACACAGTCTCAGTAGAAAACTAAAAAAAAATCCATAGTACCCAAGTGAATCATCCATGATTTAAATAAATAACAAACACATAAGTGTATGTCCCTCTTAGGGTAATGAATGCGTTTGAAGTTCTGCTTATCTGAATCTTTTATAATTTGGAACAGAGAATCAGTTTAACTTGTATTAAATTACTTACTGTGAATCCTCCAATTATATTAAGACACAATCCTTCATTCAGACAGTTGATGCTGAGCAGCCTGCAGTAGTCAATTACTTCCTCACAGTTCTTTCCAGTGAATCCTGGCATGCAGCTGCAAATACACCAGTGTATTTTACAGGACTTGCATTTTAAAAGTTAATTGTATTTAATTACACTCCATAATTCTATTAAATAATGTTCTTACTGTAAGAAACCAGACCTCATATGTTATTTAAAATAAACAGAATGTATTTTCAAGCAAAGAAAAATCAGTTGCATGATTCTGGATATTTTTGCTTCTCCATAAATTTCTTCCTTTTCATCGACTAAACATTTTAATACCAATGTTTCATATAAACTTCTGGAAACAAAAACTAATCTCAAATTAGGTAGTATTTAATAAAAAGCTATAAATGAGGATTTTGAAATCTGTTAGGATGGGTCAGTTAAACCGTCAGAGAGCACAATTAGAACTATGACAATAAATTAAGTTTAAAATAGTTACCATCAATCATTACTAGTGATTAACAAAGCGTAGTCAATAATGAAATGCTTAGGTATATAAGAAAAAATGTAAGGAACCTGTGAAGAGGGCAATGTATGTTTGGTTTTCGTTTTGCTTAATTGTAGTTCAGCATTTTCTTTAATGGAGAAAACTAGCATTCTATTTTTTGACTGTTAGTTCCATGTGATGTCAATGAAGTTGTGGATAAGTCTTCTGTGGTAAAAGGAACTGCAGACATCTCTTCTGCTTCATGTCAGCACTTGTCATTAGTAGAAGAAAATCCTTACCTAGCCCTCCAGTGTTTAAGAAAAAAAAAAAAACTATATACACAAAAAATAATGAGATTCAAACAGATAGTAGACAAGTCTTATTCAAAAGCAATAATGAAACAGTGTAGAAAAATATTTGAATATCTATATTGTGCTCAAAATGTGTAAAAAGCAAAATCTCTCTTTGCTTTAAAAAGCAAAAACTCTATTCCACGTTTTGATTGATACATTATCCCTGTCAAATTTACTCTACATGTCCCTACAGACATGTGCCATCTAATCTTTCTGGTAGCATGGAAAGAAAAAAATTTAAGTAGAAGTGAAAGGAAATGGCCAGTTAGCTGAAAATTTGTGTTTGTGAAGGAAACCAACAGTAACAGATGAGAAGTTTCTTTAGCTATTTTCTGAGGAGTACTTTATCTAATGACTCTGCCCAGAAGCTGGAAATCACAAAGACGATACAGAATTGCTTCTGTTTCTATGACCTTGCTTCAAATGGATATGAGATTCAGTCATCTTGCTTATGTTTACCCATTTTAAAAAATAATGCCATTCCTGGTTTCAGAATGCATGAAGCCTCTTACAGTTATGTAGCATACAAAAGTTAAGGGTATATTTTCAATACCAAATGGTCAGGAAACAACATTCAATTGAAAGTATCTGATGTTCACCATATTTACTAAATCAGTTAAAGATGCCTAATCAGTGGATATGGCTATGCCCTCTAGCATCTCCAGAATCTTAAGTCACATATTAGTTTTCGATAAAGTATTAAACAGCTGGATTTGATGAGAAACCACTGGAGATCATCCACACAGTCCATGCACAGGACCATTTGGACAGAGGGAGATGGATATAGGAAAACTTTCTCTAAATAGTTTCATTCTTTGATGCTAGTATAGACAAAGCCAAAGAAGGACACTATGCAAGTAATAATGTGCTACGTAATCCTCACCCTGCTCTTGGAAAAGTTATTCTTTGTAAATCTCATAATTATATAGCTTCAATTTCAACTACTTGGAATTAATATTATTGCAAAGTCTATTCTTAATCAGATTTCCAGTTCACTTATCATAGCTAAAAGGAGTTTTTCACAATACTTAGCTGCTTTTATTCCAGCATGTTCAAAGATATCAGATAGTTACATAATTATTTTTCCCTTTAAACAAAATTACCCACATCACAGATAGCAATTTGTTGTCCTTTATATTGTAGCACCATTCATCCATATATTGTATTTATATATATATGAAAGGAATGTAATTTTTTTTAAAAAAATCTTTTATTAGAATTCTATATTTAAATAACACTTAAAACCAAATCTGAGCAACTCAATTATGTTTGTTTTATTGATGTGTTTTTACATATGACCTAAAATCAGGTGAAAGATTTCCTGGGTTTCTTGGTTTAATTTATTTTAGTAATCCATTACTGTTTTATAAAATAAGTAGTTTAGTAAGACTCTTTCAGAAATTCCTTATTTTAATTTTTATAGTTGCTCGTTTTTACTATTTTGTTTTTGTTGGTGCTTTGCAATAGACATGCCAGTATCAGAGAAGATGAAAGTAAATTAACAGCAAGAAAGTTGACAGTGACATTCGAAAGATGACACTAACAGAACAAATTTTCCCAGAATGCCATTTCACAATATTTGTGACTTTTTATTGTCCTAAAGAACAAGGATAACAGAAGAAGATAAAAAGTAAACAAACAGATTTTATTGTGATGGATATCTTTGTTCACTAACTATTTGAATTCACCTTAAATTTTAACATTTAAGAAAAAAATGCTACTATTAGCTGCTTAGCACAAAGCTGTGTATGATAACAAGACTGAAAGGATAGAACAAAGATACAAGATAGTAATGCATCACAATTGAAGTGAAGAAAATTATGTTGAGACTGTTTGGTTTTACGTTTAGAATGGAAAATAATTGCTTTCCCAAAGAAGAAAGTATAAGTAGATAGAAGCTGAGATGATGATGGATATAAAAAGGATGCAGCTTAGGCATAAGGAGAAACAGACAAAATAGGGGCAACCAAACCAAACAAAAAAAGATTAAAAGTCAAATCAGCTATTAGTTGAATTTTTATATGCATGTCAGCCAAAGCCATTACATTTACTTAGAATGTTTTAATTCTGTAAAAGTAGGTCAGATAGTAGTATTACACGAAATTAAACACAAGCATTTTTTTTTGGTGGAGTAACTAGACATAGCCATAAATTACAGTAGTTGATAATTGTTACCAAAAATGAAACAGAACCTCTATTTAAAACTTCGAATGAGCAGCTCCAAACCTCCTGAAGAAAGCAAATTCATTAATGGCAGGTTTACTTTGGGTAAAATGAATTAAAACATGACTCACAGCCAGAAAGCTTACAAGTTTGTGACTTAAAAGTAACTGAAACTGTTAAACAACTGTTCCTGTAGGCATTCTGACATCATGCGTTATTTAACTAGCTAATGCAAGACTGACATTTATAAATCAGATTTTGAATCCTAAAAACAATATGGCAGACGTACCCTTCCACCCTGAGAGCAACAGAAACTTCCAGGCTGATGGGCCACTATGGTCATGCATATGCCCCTTGGTCAACAGACAGGCCTTTTGACCAATGAGATGCCTTGGTTGAGAGAAGTTTCTTGGTACCTACCATAAATGACCACAGCTCAGAGTCAACTAGGTTATAAATAGAGCCTGTCAGAAACCCTCTTTGAGTTGGTCTTCCTCTGAGCAGCAGATATGCAGCTAAAGTTTTTCCTCCCTAGACTGGCTTCCCTGGAGACTGAGACACCTTACCAACCTGGTAAGCACACAGTGTACCCTTAAGAGTCCTCACTTGGCCACAGAGTGGGAGGATGCACATTTTGAAACATAACTCTGGAATTTTTGGGATATGATCACCTTGAGTTTAAGTTAGTTGTGTAGTAATTGAACTTCTAACAGGTATCCAAACCTGTATAACATTATCAGAATGCTGAATAATTTGGATGAAACTCATTTGTAGTTGGTTTCTGCTAAACAGCTCTGGTTGGAATAAAATCTGTTTGGAGCTTGTTGCCTGCCTAAATTGACTTTTTGGGTGTCTCCATGACAAACAGTAAAACCTGCCTATTGTTGGCCCTCTCTAAAACTCGGCACCTCCTCTATATTTCAGCAGTCTGACTTTGACAAGACTGTAGCTCTCACAACCAAATTACTGAATCCGGTCTCTTTGTGAAAAATACATCATATTCCCTCAAAATGCTTTCTCTCACCTAAATGCCTCCTTCCAAGCATACAGGCATAAATATACACAGAATTTGCATTTCTTTATTTAATATGTTGGATTAACTGGTAGAAAACTGATTTTATTTTCACAAAAAATGAGGAAATAATTTTATTTTTTTTTTTAACAATAAATATTAAAAAATATTGCAGTCACAAATTGAAGCCTTCAGGGCCTGAATGGCAAAACCAAAGCTGAGTCCAATTGGACTAAGGTCCAATGCTGGATTATTTATTTAATGTCAAAAGTCTGTAGTTTTAATATCTAGTTTATGGCATCAGTCCATTCTCTGTACAGTCCAGTTATCAGTCCAGTTCTCTGTACAAAGAAAATTCAGAATCTCTGGAAGGTGCTTCATCTCATCTGTCCTGGATATTTCTCTCTGGAAGAAATGAGACAATTTCTGGAATTGTTCTCTTCACAAAGAAAGTCTGGTGTACAGCTTAGATGGTAAGGAAAACTATGTGAATTGAATACTATCTGAAGTTTTTACTTAAACAGTATGTACAAAGCCATGCATTTAATGTTGTACAAAGTTGAGGGAGGGACTCTTCATTGCTCCATTCACAGTGTTCTCTGTAGGGTGTTATTTCCCTTTTTTAGAACATTCTTAGTGTTAAAAATAATAAGCTTATAACCTATCCCATTTCTCAAACTAGCTCTCCACAAATGTCTCTTGCCTGTCTCGAGAAATAGGTATTTTAGAGATAGCAAAACTGAATGCATGAAAAATACACAAATATTAAAATTAAAATCCAAGCACCACTGGTATTAATAAGATCTTAATGCTTGATATTAGTGGTAAACAGAATTGTACCATCTGAATTCAAAACCAATGCTGCTAGTACCTAGCTTTACCACATAATTTAAGTGATTCTCTTGATAATCAATGTAAATCATAGAATCATAAAATTGTTTAGGCTGAAAAAGACCTTTAAGATCATCACATCCAACCATAAATCTAATACTGCCAAGTCCACCACTAAACCATGTCCCTAAGTGCCACATCTACACGTCTTTTAAATACCTCCAGTGATGGTGACTCAACCACTTCTCTGGGTAGCCTGTTCCAATGCCTGACAAACCCTTCAGTGAATAAATTTTTCCTAGTATCCAATCTAAACCTCCCCTAGTGCAACTTGAACCTGTTTGATTGCTACTAGGCAGACCAAAACCCTCCATGCTATTCTCAGCCTCCTTTTCTCCAGGTTAAACCCCAGTTCCCTCAGTCACTCCACATAAGACAGGCTCCAAAGCCTTCAGCAGCTTCGTTGCCCTTCTTTGGATGCCAAGCTGGTTGTTAATTACCTATTTTCACTTTCTGTTATATTGATATAAATAATTACTCTAATTGCCACATAATATATCAATGGAAAGACTGTCAAATCACTGTGCCTTTCCATAGTTATTTTTGTAAACCAGTTTCCATGGTGCAATGATGTTCATGGTAGAGACCATTTCTACCAGGGCTTTGTGAAATGGTAAATTAATCCATCTCTATTGCACACAAGGCCTTTTTTTTAAAGAAAGGTAATCTACATCTCAATATTAATTGCTCGTGTTATGCATATTTTGAAATTTAAGCTTCAGGAATTATTTCACATGGATTCATGCACCAACATATTGTGTAAAAGACTGGCTATATAATGGTAAATTATTAGCAGCTTATATCTTGGTTTAAAGTATTGGAAAATAAAAACACTTGTTCTGTGGTCTACAAATCTATATGGGAATATCTAACTCTGTGTATATGTTTGTATGTAGATATGTATGTATGTATTTAGGTGTAAGTATAAATAAAATTGAATATATTTTTATCTTCTTTGGGAAAATTGTAAACATAGTTCTACTCATATTTTGATTTAGAGACTTCTCAACTAAATCTCTTCTGATGGACCACGACTTCATGTTCTATACTTCTGTTATGTATTTTGCAGTTTCTAAGTTCAATCATGATGTATCTTCAGGCTTTTGTGTACTACAGCTTCCAATTTTCTGCTTTTATGAATATCCTGAAATTTGAAAGTTGTTTATTGCACTTCAGTCATACTTAGCAGAACTTACTTCAGGTAGCCAGATAAAAGCCAATCAAATGTGAAATGTACGAATTGTATTCTTTAGTCGTCTAAGAAAAATATCTAAAAAACTATTTATAATAGAATGAAATTATATACCTCCTGGGTTACTTCTGTTATTTTCAAATGGATAATTTATCGTATGGATTTTAGGAACTGAGTGCTTTTTAATATGCTGCTTGAAGGATCAGTTTAAGACCTGCTAATGCATGTCTGTGAAACACAAATTAACACAGTTGTCTTATGCTTTCAGAAACATAGCATAAATATCATACACCCTGAATGAGAGTGGTACATGCAGTTTAAGTGTCTCACTTGTCATCGGTGTGTCAGGATTTATGTATTTTATCTTACAGAATTAATGATAAAACAATTTATAACCCCTACATTTTTAAAAAATCTTTTTGTAGCACTTTAAGAGTTTTCAAGATTAACACAGTATGGCATCGAAATTAAATAAAAAATTGTTAGAATAAAGGTTTATAGTTTTCTGTGTTGTCTGTGACTGATGATGTCTTTTCTTTCTCCAAGAAGTGGGATATCATAAAGTGATTGAAAAAACTACTGAAATAAATTATTTTCTAATCTTACCGGCAGTTATAATTCAGCTGTTGAGCTACACAAGTTGCATTATTTAAGCAAGGCAACAATTCACATGGATTCAGTATTCTCTCACAGAATCTGCCAGTGAATATTGGCAGGCAGATACATGCCACATCCTAGAGAAAAGAAGAAAATTAGAGATAATTATTTGTTGTAACTAAGGCAATACAGAAATTAATGTTTACTTCCATTGCTACAGAGAGTCCAACTAGGACAGGTCTCATCATGTTAA